>NC_134853.1:108993781-109593781 GCF_049852395.1 Peromyscus maniculatus bairdii
TGACAGTGGGCAGAAGTTCTGGTTCATTTTTAAGTGGTAGTTTCTCAAACCAACTTTCCCAAAGTAACGTGGATGATGGTGCAGCCGTGGCTGTGGCTCATGTGGCCCTGGTGTTTCCCAGTCTCCCTTGCTCATTCTCGTGTTTGTTTGTTTGTTTGTTTTCCCTCATTTTTATTGCCATGCCATAATGTGGAATGCTTAATTTCTTTTATGTCTGTAGAGTAGCTGTGACTATCAGTGTAGAAACCTCTCGGGGTTGCAGTCTGTCAGTCTTTATTGCCTCTATTCTTTTAACATTTCTTTATAACACACACACACACACACACACACAAATAACCTTTAAAAGATACCAGTACCAGTGTGCCACTACAGGAGGTGGGTGGATCTCTGTGAGTTCCAGGACAGCCTGGTCTGCAAAGACAGTTCCAGGACAGCCAAGGCTGCACAGAGAAACCCTATCAAAAAAAAAAAAAAAAAAAAAAAAAAAAAAAAAAAAAAAAAAAGATTTAAAATAAATAGATCTACATTTTTTTTTAAAAGAGTATTTTATAAATTTTATAATATATATATATTTTTCTTTTTTTTTTTGGTTTTTCAAGACAGCTTCTGGCTTTAGAAAAGGGAAAATATATGTACATGCAAATTTTTAGTTATATATATTCATATATCTTTTAACAGTTATTTTAATAGCTAATAGTTATTATATATGAAGTATATACATGTCATATGTAACATAAATCTTAAAGGGTCTTATTAATAAAAAACTCAGGAGCCAGATATTGAGGTGAATTCTGAAAGATCAGAGAGATAGAACAAGCTACAGCCAACCTCACCTCGGCCACTTCTCAGCCAATCCTGTTCCCTCGAACTGGAAGCCTCTGAGTCCTCATCTGGAATAGATCTCAGCTGAACTGCTGCTCAAAAGCCTAAAAGCTTAAAAAGCCTCTAGTTCCTGGTCCTCATGCCTGCTATACCTTTCTGCTTCCTGCCATCACTTCCGGGGATTAAAGGCATGTGCTACCTTTCCCAAGCAAGACATGAAATCTCAAGTGCTGGGATTAAAGGTGTGTGTCACCATGCCTGGCTCTGTTTCCTGTATGGCCTTGAATTTACAGAGATCCATCTGGATAGATCTCTGCCTCTGGAATGCTAGGATTAAAGGAATGTGCTACCACTGCCTAACCTCTATGTTTAATATAGTGGCTGTTCTGTTCTCTGACCCCAGATAAGTTTATTGGGTTGCACAGTATATCAACCACACAAGAGATACCCATTTCTGGCACTGAGGTTTTTATTTCCTAACCTGTGATATCTAGCAGGGCATTGCACTATGTCTGTGTCCCTTCATCCAATCCCTCTATTATATGGTGACTTCATTTAAACTCTTTCCTCTCCCAGTCTCTGTCTTTGTCTCTAAGGAAGCTTCTATAGTACTTAGGTTTCCATAGGGTTTTTCTAAAGGTCATTAGTGTTAGTTGCCCCTCAGCTAGTGAATAATCTTAAATATGGGTCATTGCTAGTTTTTAGAATTCTTTGGAAATGTGACCAAAGATTTAATTTTACAGTGATCAAATATGAAAGTTTTGACCATGAATGTATGTTGGCATTTTTTTTCATTATTTGAGAATGTTTCTGTAGCTGTTAACCATGGAGAAATGTAGCTGAACTAGATCCTGAAGCTAATTAATTTGTTTTGTAAATGTCAGCGCTGAGGGTGTATAAGTACATGTTCACATGTGAGCATGGAAGCAGAGGACACTGTCAGGCATTCTCAGGTGATGTCAGTCATTTTTGTTTCCAATTTACATGAACACATCTTTATTGCTTAAAATTCATAGTTTACTTTAGTGCTGACTATTGGCATTGTAAAGTTTAAGGATTTGACAAATTGTTCAATATCATTGTATTAGTTTTCTCTTTACTTTGAACCAAATACCTAACATGTATTGTTTTTTTTTTTTTGTTGTTTTTGATTTTACTCTTTTGCTCTTTTGGGGGGTCTGCCACCCAGCTCCCTAATAAATCACACATGGAGGCTTATTCTTAATTATGAACGCCTGGCCTTAGCTTGTCTTGTTTCTTGCCAGCTTTTCTTAAATTATCC
This sequence comes from Peromyscus maniculatus bairdii, assembly GCF_049852395.1. Classification (NCBI taxonomy): domain Eukaryota; kingdom Metazoa; phylum Chordata; class Mammalia; order Rodentia; family Cricetidae; genus Peromyscus; species Peromyscus maniculatus. The sequence goes on from NC_134853.1 coordinate 108,995,886, forward strand.
CGTCTACCTTTTGCCTCTGGCCTTTTTCTGTTCTCTTACTTCTGTAAATCTTACTCTCTTACTCCGTGGCTTGCTGTGTAGCTGGGTGGTTGGACCCTGGAATGCTCCTCCTTCTCTGGCTCCTTCTTTCGCTTTCTCCCAGATTTCTCCTTCTCTTTATTCTTTCTGTCTGCCAGCCCTGCCCATCCTTTCTCCTGCCTCACTATTGGCCGTTCAGTTCTTTATTAGACCATCAGGTGTTTTAGACAGACACAGTAACAGCTTGGCAGAGTTAAAAACAAATGCAACATAAACAAAAGTAATATACCTTAAAATAATATTCTACAACAGAAACGGAACAACTTAAGGGAGGAAAGGTTTGTGTTGGCCGCAGCTTGAGGGTGTAGAGTCCATCATGGTGGAAATATATGAGGGACCAGCTTAAGGGCATAGAGCCCATCATGGTGGAAATTCGTGAGGGATCAGTTTGAGGGCACAGAGCCCTTTTTTTTTTTTTTTTGGAGACAGGGTCTTTCAGGCCAAGAACTCACTAAGAAGGCTAGGCTAGCTGGCCATTGAACTGCAAGGATTTGCTTGTTTCTGTCTCTTTTTGGATAACAAGCATGTGCCACTACACCCAGGTACTTTTCTTTTTTTCTTTGGTTTTTACTTTTTTAGACATGGGTTCTGGGGAATAAACTCAGGCCTGCATGCTTAAAGACAAGCACTCTACCAGCTGAGTCCTGCTTTACTTTTTATTGTTGTATCCCGAGGCTGGGTCTTGCTGCGTTGCCTTTGCTGATCTGGACCCTCTGGACCCAGGAGATCCTCCCACCTCAGCCTTTTCAGTGCTAGGACTACATGCCACCAAGCCTGCTTTCCAATTTAATTTTAGACTCTGTTTGATCACAAAGGGCATTACGTAAGAGCTAAGTTTTCTTTATTGTCGCCAGTAGAGGTAATAACTGTTTGCATGTCAGAAAACAGAGTTTTCTTCAGTTGCTTTATTCCAAGTAGCGGAGCTTTGAGGTTTGCAGCAATTACAAAAACCAAACTTTGTGCTGCTTATGTTTTTTATAAAAAGCAAAATGAGAATGAAATTTAAGGAACCAGCTAATTAAAAACAGGGGCTCCAGGCATCCTCCTCGCCCAGTGCTGCTCGGGGAAACTTTAGAGACAGAAAACCGTGTCTGTCTTTGGGATCTAGAAACAGGAATGACTTTGGCCGAGACAGTGGGTTTTCAGCTTGTGCTGCTTCAGTCTCTTCTTTTTTTTTTTTTTTTTTTTGGTTTTTCGAGACAGGGTTTCTCTGTGTAGCTTTGCGCCTTTCCTGGAGCTCACTTGGTAGCCCAGGCTGGCCTCGAACTCACAAAGATCCGCCTGGCTCTGCCTCCCGAGTGCTGGGATTAAAGGCGTGCGCCACCACGCCCGGCTTGCTTCAGTCTCTTCTTGCCTCAGGATTTTCTCGTCTCTCATGGAGGTTTTTTTTTTTTTGTTTTTCGAGACAGGGTTTCTCTGTGTAGCTTTGCGCCTTTCCTGGAACTCACTTGGTAGCCCAGGCTGGCCTTGAACTCACAGAGATCCGCCTGGCTCTGCCTCCCGAGTGCTGGGATTAAAGGCGTGCGCCACCACCGCCCGGCTTCTCATGGAGGTTTATGGGGCACTAGAGATACTTGGGAATAGAGCCACGACAGGAGTGATTGTCTTTGATTTTGGAAATTATTTCTAAAACTTATCTTTTCCTATTGCCTAACATCTCTCAGGATCTAAGATGAGGGTGGGGTGGGCAGAGAGCATGCCCGAAATGCAAAGCCTCTGCGGAATAGACCTGGAGAGAACGTGGCTTGTGGAGGTGCCGGGGTAGTACAGCAGCGGCGAGGATGTTCCGAGAACTTTCAAGTGGGTGAGCCTGTCTCCCACTGATCACCAGCTCTGTGGCCCTTGCAGCTTCAGTCTATAAAATGGCCTTGGAAAATGCGAGGAAGCCCCGCCGTTAACCGAAACCCGGCCCACAGTGTGCGAGTTGCTGGCTTAGAGGCTGTTCATTGTATAGTCTGATTTTGAGAGACTTGCCATCTGCAGTGTCCTGGTTGTCTGAACTGAAGGGAGTGGCTGGGAAAGTGTCTGGCTCTGCTTGAGAGACTGTGCTCTTCAAAGGAATAGTTTGATGTCCCAGAGTGTTCCTGCTTCAAAGCCAGGGCAACAGGAAACAATTGTAAACTAGTTTTTATAGCTTCTGTAAACAAAGAAATGGATTTAAGGCCTCTGAAATGTTCTTTTAATCAGTAAGGAAATTTGAAAAAAAAAAAAATTGCTTCCCTTGGGAGGTTGAAGGAACAAGGGACCATAAAGGACACATAGTAAGGAAATGATTATCACCCCTGAATGTGAGTTTTGAGATGAATGCAAACTGGAATTAAAGTGAATGATACATAGTAGCATATACTTTTCTTGTCCTTTGAAGAATTGCTTGTTTTGAGTTTAGATTGTATTTCGTTTCGTCTTTATATGAGTTTAAGGATTCCCACAGTAAGGAGTTCCCACTTTTCATTCCTTAGATGGTTTTTTTTCTTTTAGCTTCCGGAAAGCTCATGCAGCCTTTGTTACTGTTGCCTAGTAACGGGATTATGAATAAAATCTTACTCTCCTTTGGAACCAGGTATTCAGTTTTCGATAGTGAGGTGTCACGACAGGCTGTAATTTCAGCTCTGCTGTTTCCCATCCCCCTTCTTTTTAAAATGTGCCTAGTGGGAAGGAAGGTTATACTCTAGATAAACTAGGCTAGCATTTGATTTGTGTGCCTTTTGTGCTTTCAAACAGGGAAGAGTCCTACTGTTAATGTGTTTTACAAGGGTGTATTGAAGATGGGAAATTAAAGTATATTTTCTGAAAGTCTGAAAATCTGCTTTTAAAGGAAATATTGAATAGAAGATTAAAAATTCCATACTGAGTCTAATGTTTAAAACAGATTCTGAAGATTATTTGGAGTTAAGATTGAGGATAATAGAGAAAAATCTTGTCAGTCTTTTATTGATGATTCTCTTCCTTGGGAAACTTAATTGCCTTGTTGTCATGTAGGGAACAGCTAACTTGAGGAGACATTCTTCTTGGCACTCTGTACTGAAGATTTTTGCACGATTCAGCTTCCTTTTTCTTATTTCATCTGGCAGGACAGGGGCCAAGCAGGGATATTTGTGTGAGGATCCTCCATATGTTTGCAGGATGCAGCCTTTAGTCTGCAACCTTGGGATTGATTTCAGGATGGCTTAGGTGTGTCCACCTCCACGTGTCCGCCTTGCCGTCAGTGTTCATCTTCCTCTTACTAGTCAGAGACTGAGGTAGCTAGCTGACCGCACCTGCTTTCCTGGCTTGTGTTTTCAATTTCCCCTTTAGGCCTCTTAGCTTGTTTACAAATGTTCCCTTTCCTTCCTCCCCAGTCTCTCTCCTTTCGGTAAAGTCCCAAGATCTCTTTAAAGCTCATGAACAGAAAAGTGATTCCTCATTTTTCTCATCCAGGACATTCTGCCCCATTTCTCTTTAAAGTTCCTTGGTGTGGCTGAAGCTTTGTTTGTCATTTTAAGTGACATATTCCTGCTAAAATGTTCCTGGGTGATTTAAGAAGAGTGGCTACTGAATGTGTTACTTTTGTAATGGAAAACCGCATCAGAAGAAATTTGACTGTTTTCTGGTACTTAGAAGATAAATGAGAATACAGGACTTTCTTAAGGAAGTTCTCAATAGTTTTACATCTTAGATTAGAATTTTTTTTTTTTAAAGAAACATTTGTTCCCTGAGTCATTTAAACATGAATTCCTCAGGACTGTTTTTATTTCTCCCCCCTTCCTGTGACTCCATCTCTTTTGCTTCTACTTTTTCATGGGTTTAGACAGTGAATTGGTCATAGATTGAATGTTCTCTCTCTTCTGTTTGCTGCCGAGTTGCAGAGAATGCTTGAGGCTGAGCAAGAATCCTTTGCAGGACTCACAGATCTTTTCTAGCTAAAAAGGTAGTTTGGCCAGCCTGGTCAGGTTTGTACCATTTGTATACTTTTTTGGTGTTGTTGTTGTTAATCTCTCTTTTATTCTGTCTCTGGTCAAATAAACACACTTGCTTGTACTTCATATTTGATATGTTTTGAAAGCCAGAGCCAAGCATTAGGTGTAGTTTTTTCAAAGGAGGCTGAACATGTGTGAGCAGTGTTTAGTGTTGTGATCAAGTAAACCCCGAACAAAAGAAACCTGATCCCCGTGATACATAGCACAGTTGTGATCACTTATATATGCCTGCTGTAAAGCAATTTGCATGAATGGTTTGAATTACCATAGTTTGTACAGCTTGGCCAGTTTTATTTTGTTTTTTTCTTGTTTGTTATACATGATATTTGGAATCCTCAACATCATTATTGATCCACACTCTTTAATTGGAAGATCTGAGTCTTGGGTCTCATGCCTAGTGAACGTTGAGGTTCTTTTTGTAATGTCTCTTGCTACTGAGATGTGGTTCATACCTGAAAGTCGCTTTACTCTCAGAGTACTTGAGTAATTTTGTGTAACCTGACTTTAAGAAATTAAAAAGGAATATTATTTAATATATTAAAAGGAAGGACATGGCACCAGGTACCTGAGCACGTTAGAGCATGTTAGAGCCCTTTGGGCCGTGAGTTACAGAATCCACTTGAATAGTTTGGGCCTAAGACTACTCATTGTCTCCTGCTGCCACCTCTTCTTCCTCCCTCCCTCTCCTCCCCTCCCCTCTCCTCCCCTCCCCTCTCCTCCCCTCCCCTCTCCTCCCCTCCCCTCTCCTCCCCTCCCTTCTCCTCCCCTCCCCTCTCCTCCCCTCCCCTCTCCTCCCCTCCCTTCCCTTCCCCTCCTCTTCTTTTCTTTTCCTCTTCTTCTCCTTCTTCCTATTTCTGTTTCCCTCTTAAACCCCCAACCCTGTAGCTGGAGTTTTCCTGCCTTGCCCACAGTCAGGACAAATCTTTGTCACTCGCCAGTCCCACAGCCGCTCAGACCCAACCAAGTAAACACAGAGACTTATATTGCATACAAACTGTATGGCCGTGGCAGGCTTCTTGCTAACTGTTCTTATAGCTTAAATTAATCCATTTCCATAAATCTATACCTTGCCACGTGGCTGGTGGCTTACCGGCAACTTCACATGCTGCTGGTCATGGCGGCAGCGGCTGGCAGTGTCTCCCTGCCTCAGCCTTCCGCTTCCCAGAATTCTCCTCTCTCCTTGTCCCACCTACTTCCTGCCTGGCCACTGGCCAATCAGTATTTTATTTGACATACAGACCATCCCACAGCACAACCCTACAGTCTCATGTGGTCCAGGCTGGCCTCAAACCCACTATATTGCTGAAGGTGACCCCAATTCTCTGCTTCTACCTCAAGAGTGCTGAGATTATAGATGGGCACCACCATGCCCTGTTTATGTGATGCAGGGGATTGAAGCCAGGATGGACCCTTGTGCATGCTAGGCAAGCACTCTATTAACTGAGCTACAGCCCCAGCCTGGTCTCTCTTCCTTTTTTCTTTTCTTTTTTTTTGGCTTTTCGAGACAGGGTTTCTCTGTGGAGCTTTGCGCCTTTCCTGGAACTCACTCTGTAGCCCAGGCTGGCCTCAAACTCACAGAGATCCGCCTGCCTCTGCCTCCCAAGTGCTGGGATTAAAGGCATGCGCCACCACCACCTGGCTCTTTCTTCTTCTTCTTCTTCTTCTTCTTCTTCTTCTTCTTCTTCTTCTTCTTCTTCTTCTTCTTCTTCTTCTTCTTCTTCTTCTTCTTTTTTTTTTTTTTGGGTAAGGGAGGCTGCTGCCATATGACTCAGGAATAGAGACGCACATGGGTATCAGAGACAAACTGGATTACAAGATAGGTGTTTCATTCTTGACTCCCACTTCATACTGGCTTTCAGCTGCTTAGCTCACAGGCTATTAACGCCCACTTCTGGGTTGCCATCTCTTACAGGTGGGAGGGATGGCCTGATTGAGGTGAGGATTTCTGAGGGCAGGACCTGAAGTTGGAAAACTTGGCTGTGCCAGGACCTGTGTGTGTTTGTTTCCTGAGGCTGCCATAAATGCCTATAAACTTGATGGTCTAAGTCTACAGAAATAAGTTTTTTCATAATTCTGGATAGCACAGCCAGTGAAGGCGCCCGGGGGAGGGGAAGCAGGTGGGATTTGTTCTGTCCTCTAGGAACAGACGAATCCTGTCTCTCAGCTTCTGCTTACATAACTCTAGTCCTGCCCTGTGCTCTCATCTGCACTGTTGCTGTGTGTCTTTGGGCCTTAGATATTCTTGTTCTTTCTTTTACAAGGATGCTGGTTATTGGGTTTAAGGACCATAGAGGGTGGGTTCTTCATGTGATCGCTAATTAAATTAGCACAGATGCTCTTTTCAGGGTGTCACATAGACGGGTATGTAGGGGATCAGGACTCAGACATATTTTTACAGGTTCCAGTGTAAATCTCTACAAACAGTGCTTTCATTGTATCAGAGTGCCGTATGGTGAGGTGTTAATGCCCCAAATAGAAGTAAGACCTTGGTGTTATTCCAAGAAGCTTGCTACACAGGGATTGATGACCTGTGGTGGGTAGCCCTAAGATCAGTTCTTGAGGTTGATCTGTGAAATCCACATGTATGTACATAAACACACCCATCTGCACGTGCACCAGTATACACATGAACATAAGTGTGTGCACACGTACACTATACACACATGGAAAAACAAGACAGAATAATCCCACCAAACCAGAATAACAACAAAGAAAACAAAATAAAATCAAAGTAAAGACAAGTAGCCTTAATTGAATACTGCTTGTGTATCCAGCCATTTGCTTCATAACTTGACCTAAAATTCTTCATTTTATTTTCAGAAAAGCCCTGGACAAGGGGAGGCTTTTTCATGGGCCTTTTATTTGGAGACATGTGATACCTGATTGCTTACATTTTGGTGATGTCAATAGCTGTTAGCATGCAGTTACTATGTCTTTTGATAATTTAGACTAGTGGTTTCAGAATAACACTAATTTCATCAGTTTTTTTGTCACTTATTTCTTAAAATACTGCTGTAAGGGGAACTTTGCCAATATTTACTCTGGTTACCTAAAAGTACAATTTATAAAGGTAAAGTAGGATAAACACAGACACACATGCTTTTTTATTTACTAAAATTCCAAAGAGGTTGGGGCTGTAAACATGACTCAGTGAACATTTAAGAGCACCTGCTGATCTTCTGGAGGACCTCAATTCTGTTCCCTTCATCTGCCTCAGGAGTCTTACAGTGAGCTGTAACTCCAGTCTTCGTGGATGCCTGCACGCACATGCACAAGCCACATGCACACATCCACACCTACAGAGATTTAAAGATGATAATGGCAAATCTTTTTTTTTTTTTTCTTTTTGAATAACTTTATTTTGGGAGAGTTCCGTAAGCATCAGGAACATATATAAAATGACACACCACTGTTGACAATGAAAAAACAGCATTTGATCACTTCCAGCTTTATAAATTTAAAAAAAATGATTCACTTACAACAAAAAATGTTTAGATATTTTAGCAAGTATCACCTTGCAGGACCATAATCACATTTAAGCCACGGACTTACTGTTAATGGAAAAGGTTCACACTGCATCTAGCTACTATAGTATTTCTAAGCATAATCAAAGCTGATTGAATGCAATGTGATAGAACACCAAAATCCATACGGATGTCACATGGCAACAGCATTGTACAAGTAACATTGGTGACCTCCAACAAGCATCTGTTAAAACTGGACTGGTCAGTGAAGTGGAATGTTGGAGATAATGGCAAATCTTTAAAGACATTCCAAAGAAGTATTTTTTTTTATTAGCATTCTTTGGTATGCCCAGTTAGATTTTCTTTTGTAAAAATTGTAATAGATTATTATGGATATAATTATGGCTTTAACTACACTTTAAAACTGCCATTTTGTTGTCTCTCTATTTCTAAGGTGGTTTTGGATTTACTCTTTGGGAGCAGCCTGGGGAGGGGTGTTAAATAAAATCTAGGAAAACTCCTATTTTTCAGTGATTTTCATAGATAATAAATGCGATCAGATGGAAGGGATGGAAGGAAAACAGCATGTTGGGGAAGGAGCTTCTGGCAGCTGCTCTTACATTACTTTGCAGGAGCCCTAGTACTGTTAGATCTCTTTTTGGAGAAATTTGCAGTGTGGGCGATTTGGGTACAAAGCTGATAGTCTTTAGCACAGTTGTTGAGTTTTTATATGACATCTGAATATTTATCCCTTTTCTTATTCTGTCTGGAATCTGAATAGTTTTAGTGTTGCAAGGATATGGATCAAGGTTCAGTAAACGAAAGACAACATTATAACAACAAAACAAACACTGCCTTGCTTCCATGGAGTGTGTGTTATATTGACTATATTCCTCCTGTGCTTATAACTCTTTCATGTTCACCTGTGCGGTCCTCGAAAGGACGGCTTTCTACAGAGACAGCCAGTGACGCTGCTGCTGTTGTTAGTTGAAATCAACTAACTAAATAATGAGTTTGGATGTTTAAAAGATCACAAGCTCTAGTTTCTCTCTTCTTTTTTTTTGAGACAGCCTCTCTATATACAGCCCTGGCTGTCCTGGAACTCACTATGTAGACTAGACTGGCCTTGAACTTCCAGAGATCTTCCTGCCTCTGCCTTTTGAGTGCTGGAATTAAAGGAATGCACTACCATGCTGGGCCTGAGAATGCCTTAGTTTCTATGTGAATGTGTTAAATTCTGTAATTAGAGAACTAAATTTACCTTCAGAGTTCCCCTTAACAGCCAAGCACAACAGCAGCTTGCCATGTCTGTCCATACTGAGGCATCTATTAACTGAGGCATGTAATTGTTGTCTCTGTTCCTGTGTTTGGTGTTTCAATGTCACTCTGAGCAAAGCAGACAATACTTGCTGCACTTGCATGCTTTTGGCTCAGGAGGAAAGATTGTCACCACATAGTTTGATATTAATCCACAGTAATATATTAATAATTAATTAATTAATCCACATGTTGATCTGTGTTCAGACATTGAACTGTGCTATGAAGCTGTCATATGAGGGCTCGGCAGGGTCATGATGGTCACAGGAGGCTTTTCCAAGGAAGCAACACTAACACGAGGAATATTACCAGTTATATAGGCGAATGGGAGAAGGTAGACCTTTCTTTCCATTTGCAGGAAATAGTGTATGACAAGTTCCTGTTATGGGAGGCTGGAAGAATCTCAAATGAGGCTAGGAAAGGAGGTAGGGGCCAGACAATGCAGGTGGTGATGGGTGATTCAGGAAATTTGGGTCTTTGTATTGGTACAGTAGGGAGCTATCCAAGTGTTTCATCTAGTAGGTACTGGGGGTTCTGAGGTGACAACTTTGGCTTCGGCATGAAGATAAAGGTGTAAATATTGGCTTTGGGGTCAAGGGCCTAGAGAAGACACAGGAGGATTCATCTAGGTGACTGTAGCTGCTGTTCAGGGGAGAGGTGATAGCTCCTTCTACAAGAGATGAAAGAAACAGGTTTATGTGGTTTTGAGGTGAGGTGTTTGAGGTAAACATGAAGATACCTGGAAGGAACGGATGCCCAAAATAGCCCCTGATTTCATGTTTACATTTTCTTTAGACCAGTGGTTCTCAACCTGTGGGTTGTGACCCTTGGGGGCTCAAATGACCCTTTCACAGGGGTCACCTAAGACCATCAGAAAACAGATATATGCACATTACAATTCATAACAGTAGCAAAATTTCAGTTATGAAGTAGCAATGAAAATAATTTTATGGTGGGGGATCACCACAACAGGAGGCACTGTATTAAAGGGTCACAGCCTTTGGAGGGTTGAGTACCACTGGTTTAGACAGTAGGGAACATTAGAGGACCAGGTGTTTAGGAAGAGCAGGAGTTCAGATTTGCACATGTTGATCATGAGGCCATTCAGATGCTGAGCAGAGACAGTAGGCAGCTGGTATTCCCCTCTCCCCTTTTAATGATGCATCTTGAACACGTTCTACTGTGAATACACTAGGCATAATATCTAATCAGCTCTTTTCTGCCGTGATTAAAGCCTTTGCTTTGAGTTGTTAATTAACTGTTCTGTGTACCTGTGTACCTGAGACTCAGGCAGACTGCTTGTCTAAAAGCTAATTCCAATTCCTGAAATACTCCTCAGAAGGCTACTTTCTCAAATTCAATAGTTAAAATTTTTATTTATGTATTTTTAGCTCAAGGACTATTTTATTAGAATTTGAGAGGAAAAACAGCAGGGCAGGTGAGCTGAAAACCCTGGCAGGCTCTGGGAGGAGGGAGATGGAGAGAAATTATGCCTTTAGTGTTAGGTATGAAGGTCAGAGAAATAGTGAAAAAGCCCAGAGTTTCAGAGAAAGCATGCTTGGGCTTTGGTCAGTATCCAAGCAAGAGGGAGTCTGTAGGAAAAGTTAAGCTGTTTTGAGTCAGAGCTCAGAAAATCAGGTGGGCTGTGTGGAGGAGGCTCCGTAAGTGGCTGTCAGCAATGCTTTTTTGTTTGTGCTACACTGTGGCTTAAGGCCAGTCCTTAGTGAGAGACACTGTTACCTTTAAGTTTTCACTCATTCTGTTTATCTAGGAGATAACCAAATGTAATCTGTTTGTCTTGAGTGTCCTTCCTCAGTTGAGATTATAACCCCCTCTCCCAACTCTTTTGAAATGTATTTAAAACTTTGCCCATTCAGGCAGGCCCTTGATCTTGAGCCTCGTCCTACACCCCTGCCCCCCTGCCCCCAACCCCAGCTCTTTTAAAACAACTAATCAAGTTGTGCATAATTTTTTTTTTTAATTGCAAAAAAGTGTGGGCACTTTTAAACTGTGAATGTAGTAAGTGGTTAAAAAAAGTTTTGTGTTTTTTTTTTTTTTTTTTTTTTGATGTTATTCAAAGGGAACCTTGGAGTCAATTTTATTAGAGCTTAAAAGAAAACTCCCAGGGCTGGAGGGATGGCTCAGAGGTTAAGAGCACCGACTGCTCTTCCAGAGGTCCTGAGTTCAATTCCCAGCAACCACATGGTGGCTCACAACCATCTGTAATGAGATCTGGTGCCCTCTTCTGGCCTGCAGACATACATGCATGACAGAATACTGTATACATAATAAATAAATAAATCTTAAAAAAAAAAAAAGAAAAGAAAACTCCCAGGGCAAGCAAGTTGTATATCTTGGTAGGCTCCATGAAGAAGAATGGAGGAGAGAGAAAGTGATGTTTGAGTTAGGCTGGCAAGGAGATCAGCCACAGGGACTCAGAAAGGCAAGCAGGCCCAGTGGAAACCCCTGGTGCTTTGTAGAGACTGTGCTAGGGGGCAGGAAGTTTTGGAGGAAAAGTACATTATCTCATTAAAGGGATAATTATTCCACCCATCACTTTAGCATGGCTTATGGTGAACACACCTCTCTCAGGGGTAATCCCTTAGCCAGGTGATTAGCCTGCCCAGCTGGATTAAGGAAGGGGGCAATAGCATCTCTCTCTCTAGAAGTGGATTCCAATCTTGACGAGGAGGCAGCAACTTTCCTTAATGGGCCTTCAGTGCTACTGTAACATCTGGGCCTCTGAAGAGGCAGCCCTAAGATCACTTAGGATCCAGACTGGGAATTAGAGTTTATAAACACTTCTGGCATTTCTCCTTCCAGCAAGGACAGGACCAATGATGCTTTTTTTGGTTTATGGCCTAGGGCATAAATTGAGGCCCCATCCCCAAACTTCTTGTCTTATTTCTGTCTCATGTGCTTGCTGTTACCCCCTCTGAAGAGGAGACCCTAATTGCCCTTTAGGAAATTGGAGAGATCACTGAATCTGGCTGTTTTCTGTTGGATGAGGTCATTGGGTGTGGCAGTTAGGACGTACCTCTAGGGGTCCTATCCTGGTGATAAATGCTTGAAATGCTCCAGTGGTTACATTGGTCTAGCAGCAAGATTTGGGTGTTGTGCCCAGATTGCGACCCCCAGAGAGACCACCAAGGACGAGCAAGCCGGAATGCAAAAGCAAGGTTTAATTGTGGATATCCAAATGCAATGCAAGCCTAGGCAGGGACTTCGTCCAACAGATCCAACGCTGTGGAGGCTGGAGGAAGTGCTCACCTATCTGCAAGCTCAGCTTTTAAAGGGAAAAATCACAAGGTTACATCATTTAGGGGTGCTAGTACGGGTACAATTCTGATTGGCTTGTGTCTAGGAATTCCAGAAATCACAATTCAGTTTTCCTTCTAAGGAGGTAGTTGCCCACCACCATTTCTCATTGGCTGCCCCCAGATGGGGGCATCTGGTGATTACCCAGTCACTATGGAAACTAGGGTTGGGACATTCTATGGTCAAGCAGTTGCCTAGGGGGCCAGGGAGAGGACATTCCATAGTCCAGCAGCCATTACCTCCTGACTATCTTGTGACTCTGTACTTCTACACTTCCTGGTTTCTGGAATCTGAACTGACTGGTTTCAGTAACTTCTGCCCTATTTCAGTAACTTATGGCCTGTAGCTAAAAGGAGCAGCCTTAGGCCTTTAGTTTTTGGGGTGAAAGCATTTTGTTCTTATTTTGGTTCCACATTGGGAGGGAAAGAAGTCTTTAGTTGGTGCTAGGATGGAGAAATGAAGGAGAAGTAAAGGCAAGAGTTCTTAGCCTTACAAGCCCTGGATAGAGAACCAGGAGAGCTAGAGCCAAGGACATGTTAAAATTCGAGTCCCCTAGAATCCCTGCTTGGTTTCACAAGAGCTTCCTTCCACTGGGCTCCTCCTCATTTTCCCCTCTGATTTCAGAGTCTGGACTAGAGAGTGATGAGCCCAGGATCTACTGTTAGGCACTTCCATAGCTTTTGGAGTCACAGTGAGGTTCCTTCAGATGTTTGGTCCTCAGGGGAATTTCTGTAATATCTCCATACGACCTGACAAGCCTTTTACCAGAAATTTTGAGCAGTCCAGTCCATTCGCGGTTGCTACATATTACTGGAAAAGTTGAGGCCACCCACCCACCCATCTTGGGATTCTTAGTCTCATTAATAAAAGAATTTAAGAACAGACTTGAAAGAAAGCTTGAGAACAGTTTTATTAGAGCTTGAAAGAAAAACTCCAGGCCAGGAAAGCTGTAAATCTCAGTAGCTGCCTGGAGGAGGAAGATAGAGAAGAGAAAAAGCCAGACTGTTTGAGTTAAACCAATTTGGAGGTCAGCCACATGGTGGACAAGCAGCCACATGCTGGGAGAGGAGCTTCAGAGAAAGAGTGAGAAAGCCTAGAGGACCAGATAGAGCATCCTTAGGCTCTGGCCAACATCCTAAAGAAACGGCAGAAGAAAACAGAAAAGCTGTACCTTTCAGGGTCAGGACTCAGGTAGGCAGATGCAGTGGAGCCTCATGCCACTCATAGGGACTGCTGAAAAACTTGCTTTTAATTATTTTCTTTTTTAAAAAGTTTCCCTTTCTTGGGGATCCTGATGAAAAGTAGGAAACATTAGGATTAGAAAGTCTCAGCAATGTTAAGTTGAATGAGTGATTCTTTCAAGGTCTGGTCTTAATTTTCCCTGGGATGTTGAGAGAGCTGGGGTCTGAAATCAGATCTAATGTATGGAATTTGAACAAACTAATGCCAGTGAAATTGGAGTCTTATTTTTAACCTGAAAAAAAAGTTTCTATGCACATCCCCTCCAAATGTTTAATATCTTTACTTGCTTTTCCTATCTTCTATGAATGATATCTTTCCATGCCGCTGTTTACAGATTTGCTTGGAATCATTATTAACAAATTGAAAATATCCTGTAATGTTAGATGTGCCATAGTTCAACTGTTTCCCTACCAGCATACATGTTCCCCTCCCTCCCTCCCCCCCTCCCTCCCTCCCTCCCTCCCTCCCTCTCTCCCTCCCTCCCTCCTTCCTTGCTGTGGGATATCTTTCTGTATGCTGTGAATATGTGTTGCTCTGGTTGATAAATAATGCTGCATTGGCCTATGGCAAGGCAGCTTAGAAGCAGGTTGAAATCCAAGCAGATAGACAGGAAGAGAAAGGAGACGCTTCGAGCCAGGCCCCACATTGGGCACCACTTATTAAGATCAATCCACATGAGTCTATTAAATGGATGACAGAATTTATTAAGATATAAATTGAGGAAATACACTCACCATTACAGAACTGACTAGACAGCAGAAGTCATCCTCTGATGTGACCTGGAGAAAATCCACCTCACAGGCAGGAGCAGGGAGAAGGGGCATATGACCCACCTCCAGGTCCTCATCAGAGGTCACATACAATGGCAGGAAGCACTGCCTCCTTTGGGCCGTATAGCCCAAGGTCATGGGCAGAACAAATACCACTGCCTGCCCTTCCTTTTTTCCTTCCTTTTTTTTCCTTCCTTTTTTTCCTTCCTTTTCCTTCCTTCCTTCCTTCCTTCCTTCCTTCCTTCCTTCCTTCCTTCCTTCCTTCCTTCCTTCCTTCCCTCCCTCCCTCCCTCCCTCCCTCCCTCCCTCCCTCCCTCCCTCCCTCCCTCCCTCTCCCCTCCTCTTCCCTCCCCTTTCCTCCCCTCTCCTTTTTTTTTCTTTTAGATAGTCAATACAATTCAGTGTCTTCTGAGTATATGCAAGGGCTAACTATAGAAGGGTTTTTAGATGCAGGCCATATGTGAATAGGGCATTTTCACTGAAAAGTTCTATTGATACTATAAAATGGCTTTCCACAAAAGCTGAAGCCGTGTTTGCTCAGTGTATTTCTTCACTCACTCACATACACTGAGTGTTACGAATCTCACTCATTGGGATTGCATGGCTATATTCTGTTGTTTTCCTTTTTTATGGATATTAATACTCTGTCTGTCATCTAGGGATATAAATATTTAGTCTCTCACTATAACTTTGCTTTCCTTAGAATCTTTCTCTTAACTTTCTTCAAACTGATTTTAGCTATATGTTGGTTTCTGTTTATTCTTTTCCTGTTAACTATTATTGAATACTTATAATCACTTCTGAAAAATTGTAGTTAAGTTCTTCTTTTATTCATATTGATCCCACACTTTTTATTTACTAAATATTTCTTCTGTCTGTTTTTATTAAATAAGGTATAACTTGCATATTATAAAATCAGTCAGCATTTAAAAATACTGTTTTAACTGAATTTTAGTGTATTTTCAAGGGTGCACAATCATTTTGAATTATCTTTTTCTTCATCTGTGCATGGCCAGAAGCCAGGACCTCAGACGTGCTAGGCAAGTGCTCATCACAGAGGGGATACTTCTTAGTCCCATCATGCATGACGAGGCAGAAGGCAGTCCCGAGACCTGCTTTGTTATCTTTAGTTTACTTTGGATATCTGGAAGGGTCAGATCCTAGGGAGTCTCTGTGCAGATTGAGTGACTCTGAGTCACTTGGTGACCTAGGCTAGACACTCCCATCAGTTCTTTAACTTCAGTTTTCATGCTGAAAATCTTTGGGGTTTTGTAAAGGGAAGTGTTGTATGGGAGGAACCACTCCTTGTGGCCCCGGTTTCTCACAGGCCAGCCCTCACATTCTGAGTAACATAAATGGATGAAGAATTGTAAAGAGCAGTTCATTTCAAGGTTGTGGATGTTGAGATTACTCCCTTCTAAGTCAGTGAGGTCTGGATATTTAGAGTAGCAATCAAGATTATTAGAAAAAAATCTCAGGAATCCCAATGGACGGAAGCGGGTAAGACCTTCATTATCTAACAAGGCCTCCTAGAGGTGCCGGCAAACCCTACTAGGAAAGTTAGCACACATTTCAGCTTTTGTCTTGGCCTCTCTGGTGGACTGCTCTGGGATTGTGGCCTATCCTCTTGCAGATGCCCACCTCATCAAGAAAAGGACTGGGCCTCAGTCAGTAACTGCAAATAGCTTTTGGTGAAGCAGCCAGGGAGGAAACATCCCTGAGCCTTTGTAGACCATCCTGCACCTTTCATGACTGTGTGAAGACAAGGCGACTCCCCTTGTCTTCGTATGCCCTGAGCAGACCCTGTGACTGCCCCGTGGAGTCTCCAGATCTGTCCTCACCTGTTCTGTCCCCATCAAAGAGAAGGCTCTCAGCTAAAGCACAGATCCAGTCCATTCAGCATTCACTTGAAAGGCACTTGGTCTGGGTCTGTGGCCTTGGCCCTGGTTTCCCATCCATCCTCAACCCCAGTTGTATATTAGACTGTCTGTTAGCATGAAGTATTTCCAGCAGCTTTCTCTTATAATATATTATGTACACTATAAAATTTTTTATATACTATAAAAATTTCTCTGTTCATTTTATTGAGTCACAGTGAGATTAACTGGTCATTTTGTTGAATGAGGTAAAGTACCATGAAATTGTCACAGTCATTAAGAGGTATGTGAACAAGGCTAATCTTTGACACTCATCCAAGAACATACATAGAAGATATAATCTTTTGTGTGTGTTTGTGTGTGTGTGTGTGTGTGTGTGTGTGTGTGTGTGTGAGAGAGAGAGAGAGAGAGAGAGAGAGAGAGAGAGAGAGAGAGAGAGAGCGCGAGTGTGTGAGGACGAGCAAGCATGCATGTGAGTGAGCCCGCTTGTTCACGTGCATATAAAAGCCAGGGATCAAGTGTTGTATCTTCTTACTCAGTTGCTCTCCAGTTTATTTTTTTCTACTGTATCCTTTTGAGATAAGAGTCTTTCACTGAACCTACCTCTTCCCTCTACCCTATCCTAAGTCCTGAAATTACAGACGTACACTACCATGTCCACCTTTGTGGGTTCTGAGTATCCAAACTCAGGTCCCATGCTTGTGCACCAAGCACTTCACCTGCTGAGCCCCAGGAGAGAGGATCTTTGCTCAAAGGCTTTCATTTTGTGTGAGGATCTGTCTGTAGTTGATCCATACAAGAGAGACCCCAGACACATATGATCCCTGTCACAAAGTATTTACCTGTGACCCTAATCTAGCACGGGCCTAGAAGAGGGTTTATATGAAAGGGAAAAACTACTACTGAAAATCCTGTGGAAAGTTCTTCAACTGAAAGGGAGATGCTGACAGTCCCAGAAGAATCTTCTTAGTAACTAAATCTTAGGAATGTCAGCAGCAGTGCTGTGAATCGGAAATATAACATGAGCTATGCATCTGAGCTACAAGTAGTGCTCAAATTTTTCTAACAGATGGGGAGTTGGCAGAGATGGCTTAGTGGTTAGCCATCATAGTGGTTAGGCGCACTGGCTGTTCTTCCTTGGGGCCAGGTTTGATTCCCAGCACCCTATCAGGTGACTCACAATTACCTGTAACTCTAGCTCCAGGAGATCTAACACCTTTGGCCTCTGCAGGCATGCACACACACAAATAATGAAATAAATTTATTTTTTTTCCTGGTAAAAAAAGATTAAAGAAGTAAAAAGAAACTGATAATACTAATTTTAATAAGGAATTTTATATAACCCCAAATATCAAAATGCTGTTTTAATATGCAGTCATATTTTATGTTCTTTCTGATTTAAAAAAATTATCTTTATGTGTATGGTGTTTTGCATGCATAACATCTATGTACCACATGTATTTCTAGTGCTCACAGATGCCAGAAAAGGCAGTAGGTCCCCTGAATTGGAATTACAGATGCTAAATGGGTACTGGGAATCAAACCTGAGTCCTCTGGAAGAGCAACCAGTGCTCTTAACCATCTCTCCAGCCCCTCATTCTTTCTAATTGAATTTGTTTTCCCCCTCTTTTTATGTTTAAGTCTTTAAATCCAGCATATGTTTTATATGCAGCACATCTGGATTTGGACTAACCATATTACCTGTGTGTGTAGTAGCCAAGTGTGGCCACGGCTTTTGACTGCTGTGGTCTACTGTGTAGTCAGATCCTTTGCCAGATGGAAAAATTTAAAAGCATTAAAACATAGAGTCATTCACAGCTCATGTAAATGTCCCAAATCATGGGAAGCTTAAGTCTTGTCCTGACACTAAAGTTAGTGTGGATGGTAAGTTCTGTGTTCTGAATGGGAAATGACCAATAATATGTTAGACACTTAGGAGAATGCTTAGATTATAGTAAATGTTAGCAACGATGATTTTTAAAAGTTACTTAAAAATGTAGTAAATGATTTTTATTTCTAAGATTTCATTCTGGTCCATAAGACTTATTTTAAAAGGGTGCTTTTTTAAATATATATATATATATATATATATATATATATATATATATATATATATATTTGTCCTATTTCTTACAGAATAAGGGAAGACTTTACAGTGTATTCCTCTTTTTATTAATTCTCTCTTAATGGCTTTTGTTTTGCTTTAATTGGTGCCCTGGACCACTCTTTTGGATGGCTGATCCACTTCATTTGTCTGGTTATTTTTTATGGTCTGCTAATATTTATAAATGACTTGATCATTTATTCTGGGTAACTGATGTGGTCACTGACTCGAATTATGTGGGCTAATGTTTGCTTTTTTTCCCTGATTGATTTCCCCCAAGTGTGTGTCGGGAGGTGATTGATAGCTGGTTTGAATCTTTGGCCATGTTTTCCTTTTTCATATGTGGGTCTTGGCTGTGCTGAAACGTGCCCACGGTTCCGTGTGGGTGGCAGACTCGCGGTGGCTTGGAGGGAGGTGTCACCCGTTAGAGTGCTTGACTAGTGTGTACGAGGCTCCAATTTTCATAGCTAGCACCACAAGAGGGAACACAGGATGAAGCACCTGCTTAGCACATTCATTTTAAGTCTGGGCCATTTAGCACGCTTTTATATTTCTTTACAGGAACATGCCTGGTTTGATAAAAGCCCTTATGAAATTATTACAAATACAAGCACTAAAGGAAGGACAGAGCGGGGAGAAGGACATTCGGGATATATATACTATCAGGTAAGTCTTCTTTACTGTTGTCTTGCATTTATTCAATTTTAATTAAAAATTGCACTTAGTGTGTGCATGCACATGTGTGAGTGGATGAGTGTGAGTGTGCATGCATTTGAGTTTGCATGTGTGGGAATGTGCATGATTGTAGGTGTGTGAGTGAGTGTGTGTGTGTGTGTGTGTGTGTGTGTGTGTGTGTGTGTATGTGTGTGTGTTCATAGAAGCTGGAGGATAACATTTGGGAGTCATTCTCTCCTTCCACTATGTGGGTCCAAGTATCACACTTAGAACATTAGGCTTGGCATCAGAACCTTTACCAACTAAGCTATTTTGCTGTGCTCTCTCCCTCTCTATTTAAAGGAATTTGTACATTATTAGCTAGATTATGAACAAGATATAATTCCTTAAGAATTATTGGGATATGCACACAGCCACTGTGGGTCTTCATTCCTCAGGAAGTGACTGTTTCAAAGACACAAAGAGTGAAAGAGTTGACAACATGCTGAGCACCCCAGTGCTCAGGGAACAGAGATCTGTTACTCAAAATCAAAGTGACTTTTTATGCTTTAGAATATGTAACTGTCACTGTGTGTGTAATCTGGCACTTGATAGGTGGAAGCAGAAGGATCAACACTTCTGAATACAGGAGACCTGTCTCAATGACCAACATGCTACTGTTATCTCTCAGAACTGTGAAAACTGAAGAGCTCATTGAGCAAGTGTTTTTAAAGCACAAGGTGTGGGGCGGGCGTTGTGTGGGGCAGGAAGGCAAGCCTCTTTACCATGGAAAGCAATGGGAGACACTTGCTTGCAAGTGCAGTTAGCAAGGTCAAGGTCTAGTAAGGAATCACATTGGCTTTTTCTTTGTCATCTGTAGATTGTGATAAGGTAGAGTTGCTATAAAAAGAAAGTATAAAGCAGTAAGAAGAATGCACTGGATTTTGTCAGGGATTTTCTGGTAAGGGGGGGAGTGTCATACTCAGTTTGTGCAGATGACCTAATTTATTACCTGCAAGCTCCCAGAAAGCCATTTCTTAACAGAAGGACTTTCAGCAAAGGACCCCAAAGATGTGTGTGACTAGTTCATGTTATCTCAGGAGTGTGATACATACAGAATTTTTATATTTTATATTGATGGTCAGTGACCAGTGTCTGGTCCTACAGTGTTCGTGTTGCCTCAGATCTTTCTCATTTTTGTGAGTGTATTATCTAGGGCTTCTTAAGCTATTTTTTTTTTTAAAGGTCAGATTGGTATTTTATATATTTTTCTTGGCATGTTTCCCATTATCTTCATTCAAATATATAAAAAATGTGGTACAATAATGTATTTTTTTAAGCCCTGGCTGGTTTGGGACTCCAGTTGTAGACCAAGTGGGCCTTGAACTCACAGAAATCCATCTTCCTCTGCCTCTTAAGTGCTGAGATTAAAGACACACACCATCATACCCAGCCTCACTGAAAACACTGTAGGAAACTGAATATTCAGGGCATGGTTTCCAGTAGACGCTTTCCTCCCACCATTTCTCCCTCTTCCCTTCCTCTTTTCCTTTTTTCCCTTTCTTTCAGCATGATAGTTATGACAGGTGTTAGCTGCAATTTCTTTTTCATCTATTACTCTGAGCAGAATCCTGAAGAGTTGGTGAGTGGATCTTAGTATTTCTGGAAAGGCACTTGTTGTACTCCATCTTTAAAAGAAATTCAAAATTTTAGTCTAATATTCTGGGATAGAAAATAGTTCCATGTCATTGTTATTCCATTATTTATTCATTTTTTTTAAAATAGAGAAACTACTAAGGTTTTTAATAATCCTGTATGACAGTTTTGTTGAGATATAATTCACAGACCACGTGAGGGACACATTTAAAGTATACAGTTCAGTGGTTTTCATTCACAGTTATGCAATTATCACCATAGTCAAATTCAGATCATTTCTTCCTCCCCCAAAGAAATTCCTCATCCCATTAGCAGTCAGTTTATATTTCCCTCCTACCCAGGAGAGTATTTTAAATCTTTGGTTCTCCATATTGCCTGCTCATTAGAACCACCTGGGTATGCTTCAAAAGAAACAAACGTAGCACCATCCAAATGTCTCACCAGGCTAGAGTCTCTGCTTGAAGCCCTACTCCTTTTTGAAGTGCTCCCAGGTGGATGTGATTCCCAGTGAGTACCTGGGGCAGCAGGCTGCTGTCTGGTGTGCACACTACTTAACCCCGATCCCTGCATAAGTCTAAGGTGGATACCAGAGGCCTGACAATCATCCAGGTGCAGCTGTTGCTGCTTCTGCTCCCACCCACCCTCAGTAAGGAGCAGAGCCACATAGCATGAGCAGCACCTGGGAACTTGTTAGGAGGCATCTGCTTGGGCTGCATTTCGGCTGCTGGAATCAGAGCCTGCATTTTGGAAGATTTTTGTGGGTAACTCATGGACTCATTAATGTTTAAGAAGCACAAGTTTAGATGATGGTAATGTGAACTGTTCTATTCTACTGAAACATGCTGGCTATTCTCGTTTTCATGCTGATTGTCCTTACTGTGTGTGACTACTTGACTCATCTGCCTTGCCTCAGCTGCTGTCCCTTCTATAATTCATTTTGTCTTACAACTTGTTCTTCTAACCATAGTCTTATTTCCATAAGGTGGTATGTGCAAGGTGTGGCTAGGGAGCCCAGTTTAAGGAACTAAAGAGAAATGGGCATATAATGTTTGTCTTGAAATAAGGTGGCACACTAAGAGAGGTCCAGAATCAATCATCCGAGTTGGTAATGTTTATGGAGAGCCCTTATGTGAATGGCTATTTGGCATTATAAATCTGTAGAGTGTAATCGAGTGTATTAGAGCCTGAAGTTCCCCCAGAGGGGATTGTGGATGGCAGGAGCAGAGGAAAGGTAAGTCTGAAGAGCGGATTCCCCTCCAGAGAGCTGTGATTACCTGAGTCAAGCATAAAATTGGCATGCTGTTTTGGAGCCTTCTTGCTGTGTGTTGGTTAGTGGTATCAACCAGCCTTGTAGAGGCAGCTGGTGAGCTCGATATAAAGCATGAGAGGGGCGTGCGGGACTTACAACTTCCTTGAGAGGCACAGGATTAATTTAAAACCACAGTGTGGCATATAAATGGCCTTTTGAGTGTGAAGCTAATCTGTATTTTCCATGGTATTAAGGACTTTGCCAGTGTATAGCTGTGTTTTAAAAATGTTTGCCTTTTTTGTTCAAATGGATCATGAATTTGAATTATGGCGACACAGAATATGTTGTCATTTTAACAGGTCTGCAGAATGGCTTATGGCATGCAGGTGAGGGAGAGGATAAGTGAGGACCAGGGCCCCTTGTGAAGCTAGTCCTTTTTTTTGGGCTCAGTGTTCAGTGGTTCTCAAAAATCTATGTACGTAAGGAAGGCTTGAGAGATGCTTAGAACCACTGATTCTCTGTGGTGCTTGCCAGAGATTCTCATTCATCCCACACTTTCCTGTGACTTGGGAGTCAGCATGTTCATCCAGTTCCTTCCTGATACGGATGTAGGTCACTTTGTGTCTCACACTTTGAAAATCTTTCTTCAGCCCCCAAGAACTTTTTTTTGGTTTTTTGAGACAGGGTTTCTCTATGTAGCTTTGCGCTTTTCCTGGATCTCTCTCTGTAGACCAGGCTGGCTTCGAACTCACAGAGATCAGCCTGCCTCTGCCTCCCGAGTGTTGGGATTAAAGGTGTGCGCCACCACCACCCAGCGCCCCCAAGAACTTGATGACACTACATGTGGGCTGCAAAGGCCCAGAAAGATTAGGATAGAGGGCATCCTGAATGATTTATCCCCACCTCCTTTCTTCAGTATAACATGGATGCTCCTCAGCATCAAGGAAACAAGTTTGTCTTACCAAGTTAGCCCTGTACAATGGAGAGGCTAGGAACAGACCTACAAGATGATTCTAAAGAAAAACCAAACCAAAGAGCAAGCAGATGCAAAGAGGGAGAAAGTAGGAGGTCATAGATTCATTCAGTGACTTAATTCCGTGCCTCTAATATGTGCTGGTGTCTTCACTGTCAGATGATTGGTGGGTGGTTGTGGGAGCAGGAGAGGAAGAGAGTCTTAAATGCCCTCTTAGAAACCCACACATGTTGTCAGGGCTTCCTATGCATAAGGAGTTTATCCTCAGAGTTTTCTATATGTGGTTTTGTAATCTGGGCCTGAAGCACACACCGTCTTGGTATTTGAATACAGTTGATTACTGACTGTTTTGAGCAGCCATTCTCAACCTGTGGGTCATGACCCCATGGATTGTATATCAGATATTACAATTCATAACAGTAGCATAATTACAGTTATGAAGTAGCAACGAAATAATTTTATAGTTGGGGGTCACCACAACATGAGGAACTTTATTAAAGAGTTGTAGCATTAGGAAGGTTGAGAACCACTGCTTTAGAGAAAAAGCTGAATTGTTCATGTTGCTGATAAAGTTGATCTTGTTGCATCTAAAGTGTCCTTGTTGAGCTTCATGGTGTAATCAAGATTAGACGGCTACGTTTTAATAGGATTCAACTGTTGTTACCTTTGAGGATAGGGGTAACCCGGAGGGAACGGTAGTACATTTCGATCCTGCAGTTAGTTCAGGACCCTTAAACAAGTACACAGTGCCAAGCGTGTGTGCAGCTGTACATTAGAGCCCTATAAGGAACTTCTCTATATACCTGGGACTGAGCACAACTTAGAAGACTGTGGGTCAGCTAGAGGCCCTTGTGCTTTTCAGTTTCCTGTGTTAACTCCTGTGAGAAAGAAGGTCTTGTGGAGAACTGCTAGCCTGTGTTCCCAAGGAGGTGACAGGGCATGCTTTGTCAGACCTTCAAATCTTTACTAAGTGGAAGGTTTCTGTGTGGATCCCTCTGATTAAATGCGGGCAGCCAATCCCAGTGTTTTAAATTATGAGGTTGGCAGACACAACATGTCTGCTCACAGGATACAGTCTGTGGGCAGTGAAGTTTATGACCTGCTTGAGGAACTTAAAAATGTTTTCCATAACTTTAAATATGCTTTTCTACTTATAAACAAATTTTAAACTAGCTAACATGTTTTATTTTATTTTATTGCTATTAAGGCATCCTTTTTTTTTTTTTTTTTTTTTTTTTTTTTGGTTTTTCGAGACAGGGTTTCTCTGCGTAGTTTTGCGCCTTTCCTGGAGCTCACTTGGTAGCCCAGGCTGGCCTCGAACTCACAGCGATCCGCCTGGCTCTGCCTCCCGAGTGCTGGGATTAAAGGCGTGCGCCACCACCGCCCGGCTTAAGGCATCCTTTTAGTTTAGACTTTCTTCTCCACCCTTTGTTGGGTCTGAATTGTTGGCTGCAAGCATGAATAACTGAAGTTTTATGATTTGCCAGCTATTAGAGGCTAGTTTTCTCATTTGCTTTGTAATGTGCCATTTTCATGGAGTTTCATCCTGTGCTTTGCTTTTAAATTTTTCTCTGCATATTCATATTATGGCAATCTTTTTACGGTCTCTCTGCTCTCAGCAAAAGTGAGGAAATAGCTGTGAATTCATGAGCAGTGCCTGCTTGTTCCAGAATTTGTGCTTTATTCTGATGTGCCAGACAGTGGCTGACATGCACAAATATCAAGTCTTCAGAATCCTCTTCGTGGGAAGCTGTACTTTCTGAAATGAGGGAATATTTAATGACTTGGCAGATGGCGTACTCTGAAGTAGGCGATGAGGTCAAAGGGTGGTTGGACCCTGAGTGGATTGAAACTCTGTACCCTAGATGTATAGTTAGTCATCTATTTGTAGTTTTTATGGGTGGATAATTAAGGATTTAAAGATCCTAAAGTCTGAGATATTTCATAACTCATCTTGATTCTCTGACTTACTATTGAAGTCAGATTTATCCTTTAGGGTAATCAAATACAGAAAAGCGAGACAGAGGTACAGAAAAATACTAATATGTACTTACAGAGACTGGTTTGTGGTTGTGGATATCAAAATACAGCCCTATTTTTAATTTTGGTATCTGTTTTTTCTTTTTCCTATGCACATAACTTTGCATTTTCTCTTCCTGTGTTGAAGGAAGACGTGGCACCAGTCACTTGACTAGCTCAAACAGCGTCTCCAGTGCTGACACTGTGCCATTCCAGAGCTCCACGTGTTGGAGGGGCCCAAGGAAGGCTGAATGGCTGCTTAATGCTCAAGGGAGGGAGAGGCATGACGTGGCTCAGGAGAGGTGGGCATGACTAAGGCCATAGCGAAGACGTTAGAGTCTCATTTGAAGAGTAGTAGGAATTCATTTTTCCATTTTTCCTTTTTATTTTTTAATGTATAGAGTATTATTTAGGATGGCATGTTATCTTTAATTGTCAGTTAAAAAAATTCTTTTAAAATATGGAACTCTTTCTCCCCCTTTCTGTGTCTTTTATGGCACTGGCATTTTTGAATTTCGTAAACAATGCCATGTGTGTTTGAGGAGCACACACTGGGCACCAATGCTGGCCATCCTGTTGTTCATTGTGGGTTTCATTTTATCACCTAGTCACTCGGGCCCGATTCCTCTACTGCAGAGGTGTCATGTTCCTGTCTGGTGTAACTGAGGAGACAGCTGTGGGGAAGACAGTGAGCCAAGCAGAACCCTCTTCTTATTACTAACCCCAGTGTTCACTGTGATGGCTTCCACAGAGTGATCCGCCACTCCCCAGTTCTGTGACTGCACATCGCTAGTGGCAAAGGGGAGCCCGAGATGGTTTTAGAGGAGGAGATGACAAGTTATCAGGAATAGATGACATTTTAACTTGGAGTTATTTTTTCAGGGAAATACAGTTTAATACGTTCATTATATTAATGTGCTTTACACGATACACAACTGTTTCTAAAATAAAAGGCTAACAGTTTAAAATACTATGTGGTTGTTGATGTTTACTGCGATTTTGCTTGAGACAGTATTACCATTTAGCTCTGGCTGACCTGGAACTCATTATGTAGAACAAGTTGGCCTTGAGTTCAGAGGTTCATCTGCCTCTCTCTACCTACCAAGTGCTAGGTCTAAAGGTGTGCACCACCCAGGTGTGTGTGTGTGTGTGTGTGTGTGTGTGTGTGTGTGTGTGTGTGTCTGATTTGATACGTGTCAGTGCAGGCATGTATGTGGAGGTCAGTCTTCAACTTCTACCTTGTGAGAGACAGGTTCTCTTGTGGTTTACTGATACTTACACCAAACTAGCTTGTGGAAGCCTCTGAGCATCTGGTGCCTCTAGAGCCACTGTCTCTATAACAGCATGAGGGTTACAGATTCACCCTACTGTGTACAGCTTTACATTGCTTCTGGGGATCTGAACTGAGGTCCTAAGGCATGTGCTTTACAAGCTGAGTCATCTCTCTAGCCCTTAAGATTAGAATTTTTAACTTAATTTCATTGTTGTTATTTTGAGGTTGGTCCTGGCTGTGTGGCCCAGGCTGGTTTTGGGTGTATGTTCTCTTGCTTCAGGCTGCAGAGGACTGGGGTTCCAGGCATGTGTCATCACACCTGGCTGAAGTTTAAGATTGTTTAGTGCTTCTTTTTTTTACTGAGGTATAATTTATATGCCATAAAATTCTCTTAAGGTGTTTGAGTCAGTAGATTTTATTAAAGTCATGAAATTGTCTAACGTCCACTACTGTGGGAACCCACAAAGGTTTCCTAGTGAGATCTAAGCTTGCTTTACACAGCAGGGCTGCTTTAGTGGATGGCTTGACCATGTGCATGGTTACCAGGTGTTTGGCATGGTCTGCACTTGGCTGTGCAGTGGGGAGGTCTTTTGCTCCACCCCTTGGCATTCCTTTCAAAGCCCTTTAGTAGAGACAGAAGGGGCCAGTGGATTAGGATCCAGGCCCTCCCGAGCTATCTTGTGTTTCTATCTGTCTCTCTCCTCTATACTTCTATCTACATATTTCTCACTTCTCTCTCCTCAAGAGTACCCTGGGGGAAAAAGAGGGAGCAGGTCTCCCTCACACTACAACTTAATTTCAGGACATTTTATCTCCTCCAAAGGAAGCCCCATATACAAGATCAATTATTCCCACCCACCCCTGGAAAGCACTATTTGGCTTGCACACTCCAGAAATTTCATCTGATGAAACCATACAATTTGTGGCCTTGCATATTTGGCTCCTTGGCATAATATTTTCAAGGTTTCATCTGTGCTGTAGTGTGTTCCAGTGCTCCATTTCCATTGAATGCGTGTATGTACAACATTTTATTTATCTTACATTTTTTTTATGTTTACTAGGAAGTACATTTTTATTGTTTTGACTTTTACATTTATTCTGAAGGTAAATACTTAAAAAAGTTATTAAAAATAAACCTTAGTCTATATTACTGGTGCAGGTATCAGGTAGCCATTATTTCAGGTATGAACATACCATATGTTATCTTTTTTGGGGAAAATGATGTTTACAGTTCTTCTGAAAACAGGTTAGCCAAGCTAAATGTAGCAGGAATCTTAAGTATGTAGTTTGCTTTAATGTATTGGTACTTACCATTGGGGAATTACCATCAGGATCTTCTTTAAGAGATCCTTCCAATTTTTGGACTTTGACATAGGAATGTGTGAATATAGTTAATTTTTTTTTTCAGTTAAGTTCAGAAGGCTTATGGAAATCTTTATGTAAGGACTAGAAGGAGGAAGATGAGGAATGGAGTGTCAAGGTCACTTCTGTCCCTGGATAAGCCCAGTGGGACTAAGTAAAAGAAAAAAGCAAGCCAGGGCAGTCCTTGGTGAGCATGGGCAGCAATGCCTTGCAGGGTTATCTGCCGTCTCTGCAGTCTGACTCCTTCTGCCTACATGAATGTTCTGCTTCTTACTGCATTCTTCTTTTCTCCCTTCTGATTTTTATTAATGATTCTAATTATGTGGAGTTTGCAGCTGTTTTTGACAGTCATATACCTGAAGAATAAGTTTACACATATTCTACATCTTCAGCCAGCAGCTGCCCCTAGAAAATGTGCAAAATTTTCTAAATATAGATATTGATATAAAAACTGTCACCGTAATTTCAAAACATGTCTAAGGCCATGAAAGTAATTCCATTTTTCTTTTTTACCTTATTTATTGTATGTGATCATGGCATATAATTGTGTATAGGGAAGGTCCTAGATCCTTAAGCACCTGTGTCTTCTCGATCCTAAGTCATCGCCTTCTTGTTAGAAGGTGACTTTGCACTAACAGTCTGGTTCTCATGATAGTGATCCCAGAGAAGGAAGAGGGTGAGGGTAGAACCATAGAAAGAGCAATACCTAATAAAAATCTTATGTACTCCCTCCTTGCCTGACAGACCTACGGAAAGAAATGATCAGTCAAAAAGGTCTAGGCTAAAGCACTTTTGCTCCAGTGTTTTTCTGAGGCGCTCCCGTGGAAAGCACACCCATATATTTGTTTTCAAATTATGTTGCACAATGCTTTATAATTACCGTTAATTTCTCTTTTTGATTCATTTTTATAGTAATATCTACGTTACAATCCTCATAATGTTTTCTTATTATGCATCTTTAAACTTATCTGCAGAGATTAAAAAAAAAAAATGCCCAGCTTCTCGCCAGCACTTTCCAATCAAAATTCCGAGCAGGTAGAGAAATGCTTTTAAAATGCATATTTGATGGAGTAAGTGCTGTGCAGTGCTCTGAAAGCACCAGGGTCACAGCTGCATACATGGAAATGCACGGTGACTTGCAGGCATTGTTTCTCACACAGAAAAGGCGCTCTGTGCCAGTCATTGAATTCACGGTGTAAATCAAATCATAGCTTTCTAATACTCAGAGATGAAGCAAAAGGTTGAGGTGACCTAAAGGTTACAGATAACTTTTGCTTCCTGATTTAGCTGCCACACAGCTAATTTTTTTATTCTTTCATTTCTATTAAGATTGATGCATTTATTCTTGAAAAGGTGACTCCGGGTTGCATACCTTATTTTATCATGCCTCTGTGATAGTCTGCTGGAACCATGCATACATCAGTCTTCTTTCCCTCTGCTCCTTAATTTCAGATGCACGCACTCCTCTCCACTGTCAATAATGCTAGTAAAAGATGGGGAGCAAAGAAATATTTGCATCCAAGTCTGTATTCTTCGTTGTGGTCTCTATCCCCTGCTTCTGAATAGTATTGACTCTGGAACAAAAACTGATTTTTCCATGATCTACTTTATTCTTTCATTTGTGACTATATGACTAAAGCAGTCTGAGTTTTTAAATGATAACATGGAGGATATGTTTGGTGTGTATGTCTAATTACATTCAATAAAGAAGTATATTGGCACACAATGGGAAACAAAAAATATTAAAGCAGAGACACAACTTTTAGGCTGACTGTGCTCTCACACATAAATTTACCCTGGCTAGTGTTGATGGGACTCTCCTGTTTGTTAGATATTATATGCTTTATTTAGAATATCAGTTAAAGTGTTTGCATGTCACAAAATAAGAAAGTGCCAAAGAATGTTCAATAAATTGGTTCATGTGGCATGACAAAGAAAAACCAAGGCACACTAAGAAATTTACGGGCACTGGAGGCCAATGGAGGGTGACCTGGCTGTCTGATTTGTATTGATTTTAATCTTTAGAAATGATGTTATTCTCCTTTAAGGAGAAAGCAGATCTATAGGCTATCTCAGGAGCTAGGAAATTCTGATTTAATCGTTTCTCTTTCTGGACACAGCACTTTACTTTCCTTGGAAGCAGACAATGCAGGATAGTTTTTCTCTCTGAGATAAAAATAGATGAGGCCTTATGTTTAGCAGACTTTGGCCTTAGAGCCATTCAGGCTTGCCATAGGATTACTTGTAGGAACACCATCTTTGTGGTTTGCTGCCTTTGCAGGGTTTGATTTCATCTGTGTATGCGGACTTTTCTATCCTGCCAGCCGTTCCCCAAATAACCACACAGAGAGTTATTATTAATTATAAATGTTTGGCTGATAGCTTAGGATTGTCTCCAGCCAGCTCTTAAAACTCAAATTAACCTGTTTTTTTATTAATCTATGTGCTCCCCCGAGGCTCGTTTACATCATGTATGAACTTCCCATGTTGCTTCTTCCACATTTGGCTAGAGACTCTCAGACTCCGCCCTTAACCAGTGACAGTGATACATATTTACAGTGTACACAGATTGCTCCCCAGCACCTCTAGTCCTGTGCATCCTCTTAGACTTCAGTGTTCACATGGGTTATGCAGCTCCAGCTCTGTTAGTTGTCTAGCCTGAGCTCATTTTATAGATGAGGAAACTTTGGTCAAAGAGAGGTTAATTCTCTTGCCTGAGATTCCATGTGTTGCTGGGGAATGTAAATTTGGAGAGGACATGTGTAGCTCAGTTGCTAGAGTTCTTGCTTAGTATGTATAGGCCCTGGGTTTGATCTGCATGAACTGGGCATGGTGGTGGATGCCTACAGTCTCAGCACCAGGGAGGCAGAGACAGGCTATGAGGTGAGTTGGAAACCAGTCTTGGCTACATGAGACTCTCTCAAAAGGAAAAAAAAAATATATAATTTTTGGGTTGATAATTCTGTGCTCTCTGGTCCCACTGTTACAGCTTTTCCAATTTTAGTTTTGAGATAGGGACATGGCTATGTAATAGTAAAAGAGCCCAAGGGTGCTGCTGTGTGGTCATGACTTATATGAAAACCACCACAGTGATTATGACTTAATGACAAGATGATTGAATTAGTGACTTAATTTATTTTAAGGAAAGAGGGTTTATTTTGGTTCAGAGTTCCAGTTATAGCTCATCATGATAGAGATCTCATGGTGGCAGGAAACAGTGTGAGGCTGCCATTGTCAGGAAGTAGGCAGATACCTGGGCTTAGTGCATTTGCTCCCCCTCCTTCCTTCCCCCCCTCCTTCCCCCCTCTCTCCCTCCCTCCCCCCCCTTTGAAAATCTTTTATTTCTTTTTTGATGATTTCCTACATCCAAACAGTGTGTCCTGGTCATACCTATCTGGAATCCTTTCTGCTCCTGTCAGCCACCTCATGTCATTCTATTTTCACTTCATTTGCCCTCCCTCCTTCCCTCCCTCTCTCCCTCCCATCCTCCCTCCCTCCCTTCTTCCCTTCCTAAACCTTATAACTCTCTGAGTCCCTTTAGTGGTGATCTCGGGCCTTCCTCTTATGTAGATAACCATAGCTGTAGTAAATTCATGAATGCAATGCTATATCCTGCACTTCTGCCATGTCCTGCCAGAAGACATTTCACAATGTTTCTCCCTGTCTTCCAGCTCTTAAATTCTTTCTTTCTTTCTATTTATTTATTATGTACACTGAAGAGGGTGCCAGATCTCATTATAGATGGTTGTGAGCCACCATGTGGGTGCTGGGAATTGAACTCAGGACCTCTGGAAGAGCAGTCTGTGCTCTTAACCTCTGAGCCATCTCTCCAGCCCCTAGCTCTTAAATTCTTTCTGTTTTCTCTTCTTTAATGTTCCCTGAGTTATGCATGGGTCAGGTATTGATATAGAGGTCTAATTTATGGCCGAGTACCCAATAGTTACTTATTCTCGGGACCTCCACCAGTTGAGTCTGCATTAACTACTGACCACCACAGAGAGGACTTCCCTTGGCCAAGGTTGAGGGCAGCACTAATCTATATGTATAAACATAAATATTTAGAAGGTAGTTTGGCAACATGTTGATTTAGAAAGACAGTAGTAATAGGTTCCTGCTTAGGACCTGTGACCTCCTGAACCATGGGCCTTTGACCAGGTTTGTAGTAGTAGGCATAAATTCCCTCCAGTGGAATAAGCCTCAGATATGATCCAGTTGATCCAGCAGTTGGTTTTTCCCCAAAACCTTTTGGGCATATTTTGCCTGGCAGGTGTGTATTGTGGCATGAAAAGCTCTCTGTTGCATCATGGCTTTGCCATTTCTTCTAACCCAGTCATTTGCATAGCACCTTCTGGCGCTATCAAGACTAGCTACTAGGGAGGACGTTTTCAGGTCAGTTCCGGTGTGACTCCACAGGCTCTTCAAGGCGAGCGTGTGATCTCGTCAGCAGTAGGGTTTTACCGTCTCCTTAGGGTGAGCGTGTGATCTCGTCTGCAGTAGGGTTTTACTGTCTCCTTAGGGTGAGCGTGTGATCTCGTCTGCAGTAGGGTTTTACCGTCTCCTTCTGGTGAGCGACCAACAGCAGTATCAATAGCCGCATCGTTTGTTTGGGGCCGTTGGGGCCTCATTGACCAATAACTAGTAGGAGGTGTAGATAAGTGAATCTTGAGGTATAACCTCACTGACCAATAACTAACTAGTAGGGAGGTGTAGATAAGTGAATCTTGAGGTATAACCTCCCTGACCAATAACTAACTAGTAGGTGTAGATAAGTGAATCTTGAGGTATAACCTCACTGACCAATAACTAACTAGTAGGAGGTGTAGATAAGTGAATCTTGAGGTATAACCTCACTGACCAATAACTAACTAGTAGGGGGTGTAGATAAGTGAATCTTGAGGTATAACCTCACTGACCAATAACTAACTAGTAGGGGGTGTAGATAAGTGAATCTTGAGGTATAACCTCACTGACCAATGACTGACTAGTAGGGAGGTGTAGATAAGTGAATCCTGAGGCAAACCTCTCTCTCTCCTTACCCCTCTCTCGGTGGTACGTCCAGTTTAAAATTTCAGAGTTTCAGTTGTGTGTCTGTTCAGATGCCTTGATGTTCTCGTTTGGATACATCTTAGAGAAGTTGAATGGCTAACAAACAGCAAGTGAAAGGAAGAAAGAAAAATCTTGAATAATCCATAAATTTAATAATCAAATCTTGAATACATCAAGAATGAACTATACTCAGCCTTATGACATTTTACATGCTCTAATTATAATATTTTTGATAGGATAATAACTTCATTTTCTGTCACATTCAAATTAGCATCTATATTCTCTAATGATGTTTATTTTAGAATAAGATTTATTTTGTAAAGGAATAATTTTACATTTTTTTCCATTTTAAGCCTTTGAATTTCTCTTGTGCAGCCAGTGCTAATTTTTGCTAAGTGGATTTCCATAAGAAATATAAACTCTGGTCATGATTGATTACTTTCAGTTCTGTGTCAGGCAGGGCCGAGTGCTGCTCTCTGTTCAGCTTTGTGCTTCCCGTTGCAGTTCAGGCTGTGGACTTCCATCAGGGTTCTGAACCAGAGACATTGCCCCAACAGGGACGTTACGTAGAGTCTGAAGACATTTTTGATTGTCAGTACTTGGAGGGAGTTCAAGAGCATCTATCTGGAGGGGAAGGCTAGGTTGCTGCTAAGCAAGCTGGGGTGCACAGGACGGCCCCCACAGTGAAGACCGCCTGCCCACCATGCCCGCAGTGTTGAGAGTAAGCCAGTCTTGCGCATGACAGCAGGGCCTGCCTTTGGGTTAGCTAAGAAATAGATACGCTCTATTACTTGGGGGCAAGGCTTTATGCATTATTTTTATGTGTATTCACATATCAATTTGATGATTCACGAGGGGGAATTTAGCTCTTTGCTTCATTATGCTTAAAGTATAAAAACAAAATTTTTGGCAATTATAATTGATTTTAGGCTATTTGTGTTCATTTGAAATAGTATAATATTAGTAATCAAATATTAATCAACAACAAGAGTCAGTGTTTTCATTTTCTGTGTCCTTTCAAGATTATCAGCCTCTCATAATCAA
This sequence comes from Peromyscus maniculatus bairdii, assembly GCF_049852395.1. Classification (NCBI taxonomy): domain Eukaryota; kingdom Metazoa; phylum Chordata; class Mammalia; order Rodentia; family Cricetidae; genus Peromyscus; species Peromyscus maniculatus. The sequence goes on from NC_134853.1 coordinate 109,029,288, forward strand.
TATTGTACATTATTCTTGACAGTATTGTCATTTAGAGTGGACATAATCAGTCGTCTGGACAAGTTAATTATCCAGAGGTCTAAGTCAGTAATTAATCTGGATCTTTTTTCTAGTGTATTCTACTTAATCTAATCTTTGGAGATTAAGTCTGAGATGCTAACTGGAATTGGCTGAATCCAGTAGCTGGTGAAGCAGGCCCGCAGTGTCCTGCAACAGGGTGAACGATGCCTTGCAGTCTGAGCGGAGCAGAGCTGGGTGCATGAGTCATTGCTGCTATTTTAAAATGACTGTCTTTTATTTCTGTTGACCTGATTGAATTCGAATATGTTTTGAGGGACAGCTTGATCTGCAGTAGTTACCTTGGGGGTGGGGGGTGGGAGAGACAGGAATAAGAAGAAGGGTAAGAGGACTATGGAGATAAGGTAGCTTTTGGGGGGCACAGGAAGAAGGGTAAGAGAAGTGGAGTAAAGAGCTGATTTCTTTTTCTTTTTTTTAAAAAATCATCCTGAGTGAGGTAACCCAGACTCAGAAAGACAAACATGGTATGTACTCACTCATAGGAGGATACTAGATGTAAAACAAAGGATGAATAGACTGCTACTCACAACTCCAGGGAGGCTACCTAGAAAACAGGACCCCAAGAAAGACACAGGGATCGCCCAATGACAGAGAAATGGATGAGATCTACATGAACAACCTGGACATGAGTGGGGGTAATGAAGGGCGAGGGTTGAGGGAAAGAGAGCTTAGGGGAGTGGGAGATCCCAGCTGGATCAAGAACAGAGAGGGAAAACAAGGAATAAGAGACCATGATAAATGAAGACCACATGAGAATAGGAAGAAGCAAAGTGCTAGAGAGGCCCACAGAAATCCACAAAGATACCTCCACAATAGACTACTGGCAGTGGTTGAGAGACAGACCAAACTGACCTACTCTGGTGATAGGATGGCCAAACACCCTAATTGTTGTGCTAGAAACCCCATCCAATGACTGAGGGAACTGGATGCAGAGAACCACTGCCAGGCCCCAGGTGGAGCTCCAGGAGTCCAGTTGGCGAGAAAGAGGAGGGTTTATATGAGTGAGAATTGTTGAAACCAAGGTTGGAAAAAGCACAGGGACAAATAGCCAAACGAATGGAAACACATAAACTATGAACCAATAGCTGAGGAGCTCCCAACTGGATCAGGCCCTCTGAATAAGTGAGACAGTTGATTAGCTTGATCTGTTTTGGAGGCATCCAGGCAGTGGGACCGGGTCCTGTACTCAGTGCATGAGCTGGCTGTTTGGAACCTGGGGCTTATGCAGGGATGCTTGGCTCAGCCTGGGAGGAGGGGACTGGACCTGCCTGGACTGAATCTACCAGGTTGAACTCATTCTTCAGGGGAGTCTTTGCCCTGGAGGAGATGGGAATGGGGGGTGGGCTGGGGGAAGGCGGGGGGGGGGGGGGCGGGGGGGGGCGGGAGAGGGGAGGACAAGGGAATCCGTGGCCGATATGTAAAATTAAATTATAAAATACAAAAAATAAATAAGAAAAAAATTATTTCATGTGCATTGGTGTTTTGCTTGCATGTTTGTTCATGTTTGGGTGCCAGATCCCCTGGAACTGAAGTTACAGCCAGTTTTGAGCTGCCATGTGGGTGTTTGGAATTGAACCCAGATCCTCTGGAAGAGCAGCCAGTGCTCCTAACTGCTGAGCCATCTCTCCAGCCCCAGGATCTGATTTTTTTTTTAAAATTTTGAATAATTTATTATTCTAACAAAAGTATAAAGTATGGAAAATTAGTGTATCTGAATCGTTTCAGAAAGTAGAGAAAGTTTCCTCCTAGCAGACTTGGGTTTTTAGCACCTTTGAAAAGAGATAGTTAAGACAAGTCGTTCTGCCAGCCTCCAGTGACTAGTGGCTGCTCATCTGTGTGACATCGTGCGGTCCCTAGGACCGTGGAGTCATTTGGTTTATTTCTCTATGTTTCGAGAGTGCCACAAAACACACTTAGAGAGGAGGAGGGTGTTTGCCCTATTCCTAGCTGGTGGTTAAGATGAAACAGAAATGCGGAGACACAGGAGGCTGCAGGCTGGCGAGGAGGTCAGCTGGACAGGCCGAAGGCGCTGATGATACAGCACACGGTCTTGTTCTCCCATCAGACCGTGCAGCTCCCGTCCGTAGTGCTGTTCCAGAAGCAGGAACTGGCGGTGTGTAACCCAGCTCCGTTCTTCTGCATGATCACGCAGGTCACAATGTATTTAAATGGCTTCCCCAGCTTAGTGAGGTGGCTCAAAGTCTGCTCCACGACGTTTGTGGTCCACTGGTTGACTTTGCTGTGCTGGTAGGCATTGCCCCCTATGGCACTTTCTATAGCCTCCTTTACAGTGTTGCTCACTTCATCAACAACAAATGCAGTCTCCTCAGAAGCCTGGAAGTCTTCCATCTTTCCTCTAACGAGTCTCCAATGCCACCCCAGGATCTGATTTTTAAGAGAGTAATTGGGAAGCATTTCAGAGCTTTGTGATTGCACAAAAACTGTTGTTAACTTCTCAGATTTTCTTCTTCTTCTTCTTCTTCTTCTTCTTCTTCTTCTTCTTCTTCTTCTTCTTCTTCTTCTTCTTCTTCTTCTTCTTCTTCTTCTTCCTCTTCCTCCTCCTCCTCCTTCTTCTTTTAACCTTTTTAGAGCTTTATTGGGAGAGAGGGGAAGAGAGGGAGGGAGGGAGGGAGGGAAGGAGAGAGAGAGAGAGAGAGAGAGAGAGAGAGAGAGAGAGAGAGAGAGAGAGAGAGAGAGAGAAAGAGAACAGATGAAGGAGTGGAAAGGAAAGAGAGGGCCAGATTTTCTTCTTAAGCAGCCATGAAGGTCATCCTTAGCTGGAGGATTAGTGAGTGGGCCTGTACAAAGTTCCTTACATCAATGTGCTAATCAGAACATGTAGAAACAGTAATAGCAGTTAGTGTCTAAGACCTTGTTCTGCTGTGATGTGCTGAGTGGTGTTTAGGACTTGGGAGTGTCTGGACTTCATATCTGTGACAACCAGAATGGAAGGTGATTCTGGATTGGTGTATCTGTCCCAAGTGTTTGGCATTTGTACACATGATTTTGATGTGTATTTTGAGGTTTAGCATAAAAAGTTCTGTGGAACCATTTCTTAGCAATGGTGGTAATCTGGCAGTCAGAAATAGCCTGTGTTTTAATAAGCAGGTTGCTAGCCTATGAGGTAAGTGCATGGTAGAGTAGGTAAGCGAAAATAAAGAGATGAAGGTATAATAGCCAGAAGTTCTGGAGGACTGCACAGAGGTATTTAACACAAACCTTGTATTTAAGTGCGATAGATCTACCAGACTTTTTTCTTTGTAAAAGACAGAATAAATCAGAAAAAGCCCTATCCTGACTTCCTTCATCAGAGGTTTTTACCTTGTAGCAGCTGTCAAAGTGTAGAGCATATTAGAACCACCTATAGAGTTTTATTAATGTTGGTAATGCATTTACAGCATTCCCAGCAACCCCAAGGTAACTGAGACTAGGCATTGGGCAAGAGTTCCACTCTGAGCTGCAGCTCTGGTTGGAATCAGTGCTTTATAGTAGGACTCTGTTAAATCTGGGTGGGTTGTAGGGATCTGTGTTTCTCAGTTTCTAGTTGATGATGCTGATGTGCTGGAAAAGCTGCCCTGCTTTAAGAACCAAGAAGAAACAGTTGCAGTGGTACATGTTGGTAGAGTGTGTTGAAGAGGCAGGAGGATTATGATTCTGAGTTCAGGCTGGACTACACCTTTACAAGGCTGGTGATGGCTCAGTGAGGAAAAACTCTTGCAAGCCTGATGGCCTGAGTCCATTCCTGGAACTCACAAAGCCAGATGCAGTAGAGTACATTAGTGTTCCCACTCCTCTGTGGAGATGGGGAGTGGAGACAGGAGAATTGCCTGGAAGCCGCTCAGCCACCTAGTCAGTCTGCAGTATATTGTGCCGCAGAAATAAGAGAATAAGGCAAGAACTGACTCTCAAAAGTGTCCCATGACTTCCACTCATGCTCCATGGTACACATGCCCCTTCCTCCATACACAAAGAAATAAAAATTTAAAAAGAATCAAGAGGGATATCTCTAAGAAGTCACTTGAAGACTACAGATGTGGCTCAGTGGTGAAGTGCTTGCCTAGCACCCCCGAGGCCCTGGTCTTGATCCCTAGCATTACATAAATACGTTTAAGGAAATATTTATCTACCTTACCTGCTGCCAAGCCTGGTGACTTGAGTTCAGTCCCTAGAGCCCACGTGGTGGAAGGGGGACCTGCCTCTCAGGAGTTGCCCTTTGATCTCCACATTCACTCCAACATGCCTTTCCTCCCCAAATGCATAAATAAATGTAAAGTTAAAACAAAACCACAGTGGTACATTTACAATTATTATTAGGCTTTTGAACTATTGAAAAAAAAAATGAGTTGTGGTTTTTCATTCTTTCTAAAGCCCGTTCTCTGAGAATCTTCCAGATTTCAGATCCTGTGGTCAATAAAGCCTTTATAGATATCTTAACGGAAATAGGCCAGCTACTGTAACTCCCTGCGTAACAGTAGTTTTAAGCTTTTCTGTTTAGATACTTTGCTACTTGAGAGGGAGAAATATTGTCTTTTTCTATACCCTAAATGTGCTGAGGATACAGAATCTTGTACTGAGAAGGTAGAGAAAGATGAGAATGGACTGGAGACATGCCTCAGTGGTAAAAGTGCTGGCTGTTCTTGCAGAGGACTGGGGATTCAATTCCCAGCACTCACTGCGGCTACCAACTACCTGTAATCCCAGATCCTGAGGATCCAAAAACTTCTGGCCTCCAGACACTGGATATACATGGTTCACAGACATGCATAAAATAAAAATAAGCATAAAACAAAACAAAACCGAGAACAGAAGACAGTTGGTGCTGACAAGCTAGACTATTGGAGAGGAAAGGGAAACTTACCTGCATGGGAGGGCCAGTAGGAGGAGGAATGAAGACATCAGGGGAGTTTGGAGAGAACTACTGGATTTAGGGAACCGGCCAGAGTCTGAGCTATTAAATTGCAGGATCCATTCTTAAATTTAGACCTCTGAGATTCTGGATCCATTTTCTTTTAGGAGAGGAATTAGATAAAATTTGGGAAAGTCAGTTGCTAAGAACCACCTCCCTAGTTCAGGAAGTGATAGTTTTGTGACATTAGAGATCCTGGAAAATGTCTGCAGCTGGCATTGGGTTTTTTGCTGCTGTATTTGGATAGAGAGAATGTGTGCTCCTGAAATGACAGTTAACAATGTGATTTTCTGTGTTTCTCAGAAATCCTCCTCAGCCTTTGATCACCGTGCTTGAACACAGGCCTGATTGCTGGCCACTACTCCTGCAGCAGCTGACAGCTTTCTTCCAGCAATGCCCTGAAAGGTAACATGAAATAAAATAAATGAAGGACACGGAATGGCGTGTGCTAATTTTAGAGCTGGGGCTGTGTGTTGTTCTTGTGTTAGCTGTTGTGACTATGAATGTTCTGGAGCTGGCCGTACCTTCTCTTTTCTTTTAGCAGTAAGAGAACATGATCTGCCAGGTGTGTTGGTTGTTGAATTATCCAGTAGAGAATAGCTGTTATTAAACCTACTTCTGTTGAATTTTATTCCATTCCCCAACCAAGTTCTCTGTATTCCTTTGCATTTTGTTCTTCGTCTTTGCTCATTGCAGATGGTGAGTTGCCTCTCTTTTGTGTTCCCACGACAGCTCACAGTTTGATTTGTAATGCCGTTAAACTTACTTTTGGTTTTACTTTCTGCTGCCATCTTTAAAACTGTTTGGAGGATAGAGATCCTATTCCATTGTCTTGTCTTCATAATGCTCAGAACATTTGTAGGTGCCTTATAAATCTCAAATTTTTGTGAACAAATCCCATAAATGGGTTGAAGGTTATCTTACCGTAGAAACATTCAGACTGCAGTATCTTGTAATCAGCTACAAGAAGGTGGTTCAAAATTATCACCTTCACCACAAGTGTTTTTTCATAGCTATATTAATAGTTACTAGATAAACCTTTCTTTAACTCTGTCAGAAACAAACAAAAACCCAAATAAATTTATAAGTATTTGCTTAATGAAGTTTCTTTGAGCTGTATAGAAGTTTTAAATTGTTTTATATTTCTTTGTACATCCCTCCCCCCCCCCCCCCCCCCCCCAGATAGTGTAATATCATGTAGCCTTGGCTAGCTTCGCCTTCACTGTGTAGATCAGGTTGGGCTTGAACTCAGAATTCTGCTTGTCTCTGATTCCTGAGTGCTGGGAATAAATGTATGTGCTACCATGCCTGTCCCTGCAGAGGGAAATTTCCGTTTTAAACTTGCACTATGGGTTTGTGCTTTGCAGTATGAAATTGATAATTCTCGTTGCACTTTTTCAGTAGACCATCAGATCTAATTTTAGGAGCAGTAACTCTAAGTTGTTGTCTAGAAGGTAATACAGGTAGGTTGGTAGTTTAATAAGAACAGGAGCAGTGCTCCACAGTCGTGTGAAGGAGTCAAAATGTAAAGACATTCTGGTTCTTTCCATGTTAGGACCTATTGATTAAACTAGATACTTAAGTCAGATATACTGAAATGTCAATATATCCTCATGCTAGATCTTTTGGGCGGTATTTATAGCAAGTTCTACTTTCATTTACTGAAAACCTGTGCTGTGCTTTCACTTTCACTTTTTAGGAGCCTAGAACTATATAAATTAACAGTGTTGTGGAGTTTAGGTCTGGTACCTTCAGGTTATTAGCCTAGCACATGGGTTTTGAGAACAGGGAACTAGGAAGAACATATTGCATGGCTTTTTACAGGCTAAGTTGGTGCCACAGGGGGGCCTAGAGCCTTATTTTAGGTATTTTCTACTGTGTCTTCTTCAGTGGAGATCATAAATAGAGAAGACATATCTACAGATGTACATTGGTCCCCATTTTAAATATTCTTCATCACTTTGGGATTTGGGCTGTTTGTTTTTTTCTGTTCCTTTTTATTGCCCAGGTGATTGTATATCTCACTGTGATAGTACCGAATCATCACAGAACTTTGGAAATGCAGAAAAGATGGAGCCAGGGAAATTTTTAAATAGTACTTTATCACTAATGAAGCGCAACAATACAATATCACTTACATTAAAAAAAATAGAATGCTTAGTTCAGTTTTATATCATAGTTAATCAGTTCTTACAAATAATAAATGAAGACACTGAATAGAATGAAAAAGAATAAGGTCATATTTGAATGATGCATGCTAATTTTGAGCATCTGTGACTTTATGTAACCACATTAATCGATTGCACATCTCTTTGAAGGCCTGGTGCATACAGTCTTGGTGATACGGCGGTAAACAGAAATCTATGGTCTGTGTCCTCATTTGAATTATAGTTTGGCAAGGGATGTAAATACTACACATGCCATGATAACCAACAGTTGTGCCGTGGAAGCACGTAATGGTGATCTGACCACAGACCACCTGTCAGGGAAGGAAAAGGACTCCAGGCAGTCATTGAAAAGTGGAGAACGGGAGGATGATAGAAATAGAAAGACCAGCAAGTTGGGGGCCCAGTGGGGTGATTGAAGACCTGAAATAAGTGTAATTATTCAGTGGAGAGTGAGGCTGGCAAGATAGGCAGAGGCTGAACCATGGAGGTGTCACAATTCAGTTCACTCTTTTGTCATAGGAGAAACTGTTTTCAATTGGTTAATGATATGGTCAGGTTTTTATTTTATCCTTGAAGGTCATTCTGGCATTATGATGTCGTGGGATTAGGACTTATTGTAATATAATGAATCTAAATAGATATTAAAGGTATGTTGATTCATTATCTCCTTTGAGTTGGAGATTCCTAAGAAGAGGTTGTAGGCAACTACTTCATTCATCTCTCAGTTTCTGTAGCTGTGTATCAGAGCTACACACACACACACACACACACACACACACACACACACACACACACACACACAATCTCTGTCTCTCTATCTCTATCATCTGTCTATCTATCTATCTATCTATCTATCTATCTATCTATCTATCTATCTATCTATCTATCTATCTATCTATCTATGGCTCTAGTAAGGATCAAGTAAGTTCAAGCTGTAAAGTGGAATTACTTTTATATTCTGTAGGTTAACAAGGTAACAATAAAGTAGCTCCACATATCCATGGTGGGGAACACTAATATCAAGACATCCAGTGGATGCCTAAAATGATGGATAAAATTGAAGTATGTGTAATAGAGAGATGCTACTTACTAAAAAAGCTAAAGGTTAACAGTTATTTATCACAGATATTAATAACTTTAGCATGTGATTTTATTCTTCATTGAGCACTATCACTTGTTCATAAAAGGAAGCTCTTTATGGCTTGTCTTTGGCACTTCCAAACTGCCATAACAACTGTTCTCCTTCGTTGGTGTCATTAGTGAATAAAGTAAGGGTTCCTTGGGCACAGGCAGTATTATGAAAACTACCATGACAGTTGATCTGACACCAGGATGGCTGCCAAGAAACTCACGATGGCCTAGAGCAGTGGTTCTCAACCTTCCTAATGCTGTGACCCTTTAATACAGTTCCTCAGCCATACAATTATTTCATTGCTACTTTATAAGTGTGATTTTGCTACTGTTATGAATCGTAATGTAAATATCTCATATGCATGATAGTTGATATGTGACCCTCATGAAAGGGTTGCTCATTCCCCATAGGGGTTGTGACCCACAGGTTGAGAACTACTGGCCTAGAGGACCATGCATAGCATATTTGGTCTATGTCCTGGAGGAACAGAGTGGGATGGTTTGGAACCTTCTCATGCTAGTCAGTATGTGTACAACTAAAAATTTAGCAGTTGTTTATTTCTGGAACTTTCCATTAATTAGTTTCTGATTGTGGCTGACTGATGGTAATTAAAATTATGAAAAAGAAAACCATGGAATGCTATAAATTTGAACTGCCACAATAATAGGATAGTTGTATGGATTTATTTTATCTGCAGAGTTTTCTTACAAATGCATGCCTGTGTGATGCCCCTGGAGAAAAGATCCTGATGTCTGTAATTCTAATAAGTGTTCTCTGTTGGTTCTGATACTCACTGTAGACTGGTTTTGGAGTGCTGCCACTATTGTAAAGCAGAAGTGTCCTTTAGTCTGGGAACCTGGCTTAGTGCCTCCTTCTCTTGAGTCATTCCCTTCAAGATCCCATTAGGTCACGGCATGTCCGACAGTTCTTTAGGCTAGTGCAGTTTAGGATGTGCCACAGCTGCAGGTTGATATGTGCCACTTACTGCTTGATAGTGTGTAGGGGAATTCCTGGAAAGGAGCTGTGTCTGCAAAGACTGATTGCCTGTTTACAACTTCCGTGATGTGGAGAGGGGAGATGTTGCAGGTCCAGAGTCCAATTCCAGTTTATTTTAGGCTAGCTTTAGCCCCATGAATAGCATTCCTTGTCCACCTCTGTTTTGGTCCTAACATCTTACAGCAGACAACCTTTGGGAATTTATTAACATAGCAGTCCACCAGCGTTCACCATCCCCAAAGCTATGAAATCACCATCGCATCTCAGGCCTATAGGAGAGACTCCTCCATTGTGCTGTAACTGCCTCTCCGATGTTTGCACCAGTGCATTTTAAAAATGATTGGATTTTTAACTTTCTTGGCTTGATTAGTACACAAACTCTATGAAAATGTTTCCTCACTGGAGAGAACTAAATGTGTGTTTCTGGGTCATGGTCACTCGGATTTGGCTCCTGAGTAAACCTTGTCTTTTATTTTCTTGAGGTGAGAGCTGTTTCTTCTGATGACATTAACTCACTGACTGACTGACACGTTACTTGACTTGCAGGTCAGAAGTTTCATTTATTCAAATAATGGCACCATTTCTGTGGTATCTCTATTGTGAACCATCCCAGTTACAAGAATACGCTAAGCTCCGGCTGTCCCTGCTCAAAGTCTTGCTTCAACCCAGAGGTCTTTGTGACGAAGCACAGCCTTCAGTCCTGGAACAGCACATGCTTCAGCTGTGCTGTAACATGATTCCGTGCTTGCAGGTAAGGCTCCTCTTCATTGTTCATTTTCCTCCCCTAATATGATTATCAGCGCCAGTAAGTGTTGACGATTGTTAGTTCACACAAGGTAGTTCTTGATCCTGTGTGATTGGGCAAGACCGGCTAGAAATGCTGGCACTATCTTAAGGAATACAAAGGAATTAAATCCAGATTTAATAGTACATACTGTATTAACTGTATTAAATTCACTGAAGTATAAATCAATATTGGTCCTTTTAGGATTAGTAGCAATGAAGACTCCTTTCAGACTCATTAGGGAATTTTTGAGCTTCTTTTTGTGCTGGATACTAGGAGGTAGAAGAAAAACAGAACAAAATAAAACACTCCTGTGCCAACTGAACAAAAAGCGTGTCTGTGAGTAGGTCGATTCTGAGGATGCAGAACTTGGCCTGCTGAGTGCTACGTTTGAATTTCTACTTGTCCCTTTAGGATCCATTGTTGTCTCTTGCTCTTGCTCTTCAGAAACTCACAGTGTAAGAAGTGTGTTAGTATGTCACTTTTCATAATTCCTTATGGACAGTCGATCAAGGTATAGAGTTATGAGTAAAGAGCTAAGGTGTTGAGGGGAGGGAGAGATTCTAGTTCCTGTCTCTATGACTGCAGATTAAAAACCATGCAGTTGCCAGTGGGCTGTGATTTTAGTGTAGTGGTTCATTTGTCAGGCTATCCCATCCCATGATCAAGGTCAGGCCATTAGTGGGGATCAGAGCGCCATGCTGCTCAGCTGATGGAAAGAATCTGAGGATATATTTCAAAGTGATCACTTTGGGTCACAGATGACCTGTTTTAAGTCTGTGTTAGCAAGGAGTGGCTAGAGTGAATCTTTCCTCTGTGACTCATAAATGTGCTTTCCTGTAATCAAGGCAGAGGAAAGTTAATTAAAATGAATTCTCCAGTGGCTTTTCTAAAGCCTTTGTTTTGCGTGGGTAATAAAGCATATATAGGCAGAAGGTCTTCAACTGGGGCGTTTTTCCGACCATGTCTTTATTACCATGTTCTGTGTGGCTTGGCAAATGTTTGCTTTCTTCATGGAAAGCTTAGATGCTTGTAGAAGCACACTTTGGAATGGTTTTGAGCACCGCCCCCCCCCCTTTTTTTTAACTGTAACTGAGATATGTGAGAAAAAAGAAAAATGTCACGTTTATTCATGCAACAAATTTGTTTTATTAAGAGAAAGAATGAGAATTAGGAGTCATAGAGACTGCATAATCTAGTTCTTCACTTGTGGAAGGTATTTTTATAGTCTTCAAACAATAAGCTCCGAAGCTAATGCATATACTTCTGAGAAGGACACTGTTTTCAAGCACTTCTGTTGATCTGCATTAAACAATTGCCCACTAGTATCCTCTTCCTCTATAACAAAACACGAGCCTTAAACTTAACTCCTCTCTGTGTTTGTACTTTCTCTTTTTCTTCCTATCTTTCTTGCATGCTTGGGCATCATTACAAAGAAATGAAAACAAAAACCACCTCTTCCCATGAAATGGCTTCTAGAATTTTCACTATCCATTGCTTTAGTATACCAGTAGGTGCAGGAAATGTGCTAGTTGATGAGAAATGCTCTTCTCAGAGGTGAATGCAGTGTTGTGGACATGGCCCAATCCATACTGGACACTAGGAAGGAAGCACATTGAAGTTACTATGTTTTGAGAAATCCCCCCCCCCCTTTACTCCTGTTGATTTAGGATGAGAGAGGTCAGTGAGACACCTGCTTAGTTTCTTCCTCAACTGGTTGCCTTTCCATTTTATGTTTGTGCAACTGGTTTTTATTTTAAATGATTCTTGTCACATTATACATTATCCATGCCTCGTGATCTATTTTTACATAGAGATAGAACATTACTTTGAATTTATTCTTAAGAATTTGATAATGGTGGACTAGAGAACTTTTATAGCTAATCTGTTGAGATTATTTTTTTAATGGAAAATTTCCAGTATACAAAATGAATACACTCAAGGAAATAAAAACCATCTGAACACCAGGCTTTTGTGTTTAGTCCATCTCTTTGTAAGTACCCTTTAAACTTTTTTTGCTTTATGTTTGCAAAAGAACAAAATAGGGTCAGTGAGATGGCCCAGCAGGTAAAAGCGTTTGCCACCAAGCCTGCTGGCCCAAGTTTGATTTCTGGGCTCCATGTGGACGAAGGAGAGCACCAACTCCTGCAGCTTGTCCTGTGACCTCCACCTGTGCGCCACATTGCGTACGTGCACACCTGCACACACAGTAAATACATACATATCATTAAAAGAGAATAAAATAATTCAGTTATTGGGCTGCTGATACTTTATTTTTGATTGTGTGTGTGTGTGTGTTCGTGTTCTTTCTTCCCCCTTCATCTTTTGGAATTTTTCTGATTTTCTAGGAATTCTATTTGGGTATAACTTGTGTTGATGTCTCTTTTTCGAAGGGGTGGTAAGCAGTGGAGAAACTGCAGGCTTTTCTCTTGATGAACTTACCACACACAAGCATCCTGACTGGAGCAGATGCTTCATTGTTTATAATCCCTGGGAAATACCACAGTTGCTCTGAGCAGGACCACACCCTTAATACTGAATCCAGAATTTGAACAGAACAGCAGGGTGTAAATTGAATTGGGATTTTTCAAGGGCACCCAAGTCCTTCCTGTTGAGAAGACAACTCTCATTTAAAGATGGTCTTTTATTACATTCTCCACTGTGCTGAAGGATGCTTCAGCTAAGGCTTGTAGAGGGAGAGCGTAGTGTATGGGGATAACATGCTGACCTTATGACCAGGTGTCTGTGTTAAATTGTAGGAGAATTGAAAACCAGCTTTGAGGTGATGGCCTTTGACATGTAGGCACTGTATACCATTTGTCTAAGACATCTTTTTTTCACAGAAGCTAGAAAAATAGCAGGAGTTTGTGTGGGCAGCCTTACTGTGTGAGACAAGGCTGCAAAGGCAGCAACAGTTGTACTGTAGTTAGTGACCAAAGGAGAAGGCAGAGCTGTGGAGTGGAACCCTCACGGCTGCATCACTACATCTTCACGTTTCGATCGCTTTAGAGAACGTTATTCTGTTGAAGACTTCTTGTACAACTTGAAGTGATTTTATAATTTTAACCAGTATGACTTCCTTCAACAGATGAAAGATCTGACTCAGACAACAGAGATGATGCTGTTCATTGAGGAAGTGTTTCTAAGCCTTCTGCGCCATCCTGTGTTCTGGAAAAGTCAGCTTACCCAACTCACCCTCCAGCTGCTGTGTATCTGTGAAGTCAGTTTAAAGATAACTGGGGAATGCTCATCTTTAATTCAACTTTTAGAGCGCAGCATTGAAGTTCTTGGGGAGGTAAGGCCAACATAAACCTTCAATGTGCTAATTATCACTTTAGAAAATCTTTGAGAAACTGGGTGGTCGTGTTTATGTAGTTTATTGTATGTTTGAGGTGATTTGATCTTATGCGATTAGATCATACTACTACAGATATTTATTAAAAATGAATTATTAAATAATCTTATGTTATCACTTAAAGGTCTACCTCACTCCTATTTATTCATATGTAGTATAAATATTGAACAAGTGTTATATTCAAGAACCTACACATTTTCTGTGATCTCAAGATAGAAGCACGTAAATAAGTAATTCTAATAGAGTAAGATAAATGTTTTTATAGGACCTCATTTATAGTGTAATGGGAAACAAGTGTGATGCCTCACATCTGTAATCCTACCACATGGGTGCTGAGGCAGGAGGATTGCTGTAAATTTGGAGCCAGGCTGAGATAGTGAGATCTAAATCCCTCTCGCTTACAGAGTGAGATCATACCTGAAAACAAAAACAAATGCTGAATGTGGTGGTACATGCCTTTAATCCCAGCACTCAGAATGCAGTCAGGTGGATCTCTGAGTTGGAGGCCAGCCTGGTCTACATAGTAAGTTCCGGGCTAGCCAGAGCAACCTAGTGAGATCCTGTGTCAAAAACAAACAAACAAACAAACAAACAAACAAACAAACACCCAAAACAACAACAACAAAAAACAAAAAGCCCAAAACCAAACAGACTAGACTATTATATATGTATTATACATAAAATGCATATATACATATACATATACATATATATATATATGTATATGCTTGTTATGAAGCTTCTTGTTGCTTATCCTCATGCTAATATTCCTGAGGTTAAAAAAATGTTGAAATTTAATTTGAGAACCTTTAATGCCTAGATGCATATTGATTTGAAGGAGAATAAAGTAGCCTTCTTACGTATTTTGAGGCTATCATCCATCACTATTCTGCTGGGTTCATCTGCTGCATCTTCAGTTTAAATATTACTACTGTACCCTTTCTCTTCTTTTTGTTCTCTCAGCTTTTCTGTGGGAAGAGTGTCCTTACACACTTTAGGCCTCTTTCTCAGACTGTGTGGTTTGCTAGATTTGGCTTTGGGTGAGCCATTCACCTATCAATTCAGATGTTTGTCTCTAAGGCCTTTCCATTTCAAGCAAAATAATTTACTCCTATCAACAAAATTAAGCAAACATATCGATGTAGAGGAAACTGGGTAGTTTCTCTAGGAGTAGAACAGACTACAGATGGTAGCTTTACAAAGGTTAGGGACTGGCTGTTTCTAAGAAACCTTCACTGGATGACTCGCTTCACCTTTCTGTTTTGTGTGAATCATTTGAAGAATTCCTAAGAAGAATGGTCTGTGGGCATAGTTGGGGGAGCCCACTCTGCAGAGGACAGGGGCTGAAGCAAGTTTGTGGTTTTTGGGGAGTGTGTGAGCGGAATTGCCCTCACCTTTGTGTCTTCTGCAGGAGGCAAACTTTGTTACACCCTCTTTTTACTTTCTTTTAAAAGACATTTCCATGACTAAGTTGGTAAAATTCTTGAGAAGAGGGGCTGTCTTGTTAACAGAAGCATCCCTAGGCCCGCATATGTTATTAGTGCCTGTCATATGGGTAGTGTTCATTTTTATCTTTCATTTGAATTGAGGACCAAAAGCATGATCCCAAATATTTTCTGTCACCAAGAATCCTAGTTAGGAAGGCATTTACTCCTCCTTTCTGTAGCCAGGCTCTGAGTTAGTCTGAGTTTCTCCAAAGGCCAAGTGGAGCTCATGTTCTCACAGAAGCGGAGAAGGTATGAGAACAGAGTTCATTTACACATGTGATCCCAGAGAGCGGGCTGGGAAGGGTGGAGCTGGGGGAAATATGGCAATATGACTGTTGCTATAAGCAACCAGTTACTTCATTCCATAGACTTCCCAGAAGCCTCGTGGAATGTTTCAGACCATGAAGAAGGATCCAGGGCAGTGAGTAATCATATGTCCACATGATCCTCTTGCCAGTTTGAAGCTGTCCCCTGTGGGAATTGAACATCTAGAGCTTGAAGTTTGGGGACAGAAAGTGAAGAGTGGTGTTGTGGGGCCATATGGGGAAATGTTCAGGTTGATGCTGTGCAGAGCACGTTTATGTTATGGCAGAAATAGTTGTAGTTAGTGGAAGAGGCCTGAGAAATGCCAGCAGAGTGGTGTGGTCGCTGGTCCATGTTCCAGTGGATGGCCCCACACCCATGCACATATGGGCAACACTAATAGGAATGAATGGGTTAATTTAGAGGGGGTTAATTTTAATGGTTAATGGGGGAGAGAGGGAGAGAGAGAGAGGGAGAGGAGGGCATGAAACTGCGGAGTTATGTTTTGTGAGGAGGGTAGTCCAGTGGAGGAGGAGGGGATAAATTCGGGAGGATATGATCATATTTCATTGAATATGTATATGAAATTCTCAAATAATAAATTAAAAAATAAAGAGTTCAATACACTTTACTATGTTCTGGTGCCTGTCAATCAGACAAACAAAAACAAAAATTTGTAAGGCAACTTAAAATATACTTCTTTTAATCCTGCACCATTCACTTTTCCTACATTTTTGATATCCCAAATCTGCAGCTCTTTCTCTCTTGCTCTCTGTTCTGCGTGGGCTGGTCTCACGCATCCTAGAGAAGGTCACTGCCATTTATGATTACTTATCTTTAAGTTCTAGCCCTTGAAAAGCTTCTGCTCTGTTTTAAAACTTAAGATGTCCCCCCCCCCCCTTTTTCAACGACAGCTGGTATGAAGGAGGCATTCAGCCAAGTCATGAGTGCACTCTGTCATGCTTTGTCTATGAACCTCTTGGACATTTCCAAATTTGGAATGTAAATACTTTTCCTACCTTCCTTTTTAATGTGGACATATAGAAATTAAGGGAAATATGGTAGAAAATGGTATGAAATTAAAGGAAATATGTGGAAAATGGTACGATGGTATACATCATGAGCATATTGGTTTCAAAAGTGATTATTGTCCTTTGATAATATGCACTGCTTGCTTTCAACTGTATTCCAAAGCAGTGAACATAAATAATTACAAAAGACACAAACTGGCACATGTTTCATCCGCAGAGTTTAATTAGTTTCTTTCTTTCTTTTCTTTTTTTCTTTTTTTTTTTTTGGATGTTTTGTTTTTTAAGCCCACAAAGCAGGGATCTAGAAGATTTTAGAGTTCAGTTTCATTCTGGCGGTGGTAAAGGTGAGATGGAGGGGGTTATTGATTTATGCCAGAATTGGTAGGGTCCCGCAGAGTTTTGCTTCTGCCGGATCTGCTACAGTTGTTTTCCCTCATCTGTTTTTTTACCATGTGGCTCGGTCATATGTTTGTCCCCCCATTTTTTTCTTCTTTCTTGTCTGTCTTCATCCTCAAAATTTGATTCTGTAGGCTCTTCTGTGAAATTTCTGAATGGACTAAAGTTACTTTATTTTTCTTGTTTTGATCTTCTGTTATCTTGATTAGAACTTACTGAACATGTCTTCTTCACTTTAGTTATATCCTTGCTGAACTTAATGATTTTTATATTCCATGGTTATTTCCTTGTTACATTTAAATATGCTTGATAAATTACAATCCCTACCTTTTTTCACACTAGTACTTAGTTTTTTATAGTACAATCCCTATCTCCTTCACATTAATATTTCTTTTTTATGGTATAGTTTATGAAACTATATTTCATGTAATTTATTTTGTAACTTATATAGATGAATTGTGTCTAATGTTAGGTAAGTAGAAAGATGTGGCTACTTTTTCCTAATGAAATGTCCTAAGTGCATCACGGCTGTTGCAGTGGTTCATGAGGACTCACTCCTCTGAAGACTTGTGATAGGAAGTTTTCTTCCTTACCAAACCAAACCAACAAAGCCGGGAGGAGTGAAGCGAAACTCAAACGTTTCCTCTTGGAATGATTTTGGTTTAAGTCTGTTGTTTTTTAGGCCGTATTTAACACTGAACTTACTCTGTGTGCCATTTGCTAGTTATTTCTTCAGTAGGGCAGACTTCGTGAGACACTCTGCACAGGGTTTACAACTGCTTAGTGAAATACACTTTTCTTGGGTACATGTAAAGCCATAGTTCCTGGATCCTCCTTAATAAACCTTTTTATTTGTTCATATTTTTAGGATTTTCCTGTGAAATTGGTCATTATTGGAATTGCTTTGCTACTTCTACAGACTCCAGCAAGCCAACAGAAGCCAATATTAAACCTAGGTAAACACAATTACACTCTCTAGAGAACAATGTAAATATAAGTGTCGGCAGGTGTCTGGAGAGCCGTATATCATGCTCTTCTACATATTTGAGTTTCTAGTCTAGGTTGTTCCTAATTGCCACCAAGTAGATCTTTTTTTTTTTTCTTACCCTAGTGCACTAGCCTGTGCATGTTTCTGTATCTCATAATTTGCCCAGTATTTTTCATGCATGGTTGTGATAGAAGGGATAGTATAATTCCATTTAAAAATGTATGTATGTATGTATGGGCATTTTCTTTATTCATGATTAAATTTCAAAATGAGAATAATATATAAAACTTGTAAGAAATGAAGTGTTTGGCAGGTTGTTTTTATTTTAAGATTCAATTTTGTGCCAGAGAGGTGGCTCGGTGAGTAAAGGCACTTGCTGTCATCTGACAGGTTGAGTTCAGTCCCCAGAAACCATGTGGCGGAAGGAGAGAACTGATCCCGGAGTTGACCTTTGACTGCTACACACACACACACACACACACACACACACACACACACACACACACACACACACGCAGACACTGCACAAAAGATTTGTTTACAATTGATACTACACTGAACAAGTTAATTTTTTTTTATTAAATTAGTGCAGTCAGATGAATGATGATGTTCCTTTGGTTGTCTAATTTTAAAGGAAAGGGAAGGCAGTAGAGAGGGAAGCAAATGTGCTGGTTCCCAAGACTGCAAGAGTCAAGCTTCTCACTCTCACCGATGGGCATATACAACGCATCTTTAAATCATGCTGTTTTTCTTATGTTTTCTAACTTGGCTTGGTCAGATGTCAAGTATGTGGTAATAAGGGACTGCAAATGACTTTAAAATGCCTTCGATAAATTTCTGCTGTGCCTTCCCTGGGACATTAATTTGTCAGTATCTTGAGAGTAAATTGCTTGGCAGTGGCCTCCGTACATGGAGGACACCTAGTTTCTTCGACTGCTTTTGCCTCGTGTTTGTTGTCTGCTCCTCCCTGGTGCCCTTTGGATGGACTTTTCCTTTTCTCCAGCAGTGCACATGGCATCTTCCTGGAAGCAGTGTGTACCAGGCTGCTACTTCTGTTGCTTTTACAAAGTTTCATTGTGGTATAATTTTTATCTATCTCATGAGATTTACCAGTAAAAGTGTACAATAAAGTATTTTTAAAGTTAGTGGTCTGTATAGCCAGGAATATAATCTAGTTTCAGAATTTTTCTATCACCGCTGTTCTCTAAATTTCTTGTGTCTAATGGTGTTAACCACCATTTCCAATTACAGCCTGAGAGAAAACATTACCCAGTCAGTCTTTGAAAAAAAAATTTTTTTTTTAGAGCTGGAGTTAGGAGCACTGGTTGCTCTTCCAGAAGACCTGGGGTTGGTTCCGATCACTCACATGGCAGCTTAACAGTTGTCTCTAACTCTAGTTCTAGGGCATCCTGTGTCCTCTTCTGACCTTTGTGGGCACTGCATGCATGTGGCGCCCAGATATAAATGCAAGCAAAACACCCATACATATAAAATAAAAACATAAAAAATAAACAACGTAACATTCATCATTATTGTATACACACACACACACACACACACACACACACACACACACACACACAGTATCACATCCATGTTGCGATCACATGACAGAGGACATTCTCTCTTTTCACCCTTACTGTTTCAGGAGTGGAGCTCAGGTCGTCAGAGTTGGCAGGGCAAGCAAGCACCCACTGACCCACCTCAATGACCCTACTTCACTTTGTCCTTGTAAATTTGCCTTTTTATATAAATGGATTGTATTTGTTTTATTGACAAAAATTTCCAAAGCCCTAGGGAAACTGCCTTTCTAATTCTGAAGTTGCAAACATATGTTTTGGCTGATGCACAATAGAAAAATGACACAGGACCAAGCAAATGCTTTGAGCAGCTGTTAGCTAGCAGAATTTTCTTTCTCTTGTAAATCAGTGCCTGTTTTGAGGTTATCCTGGTTAAGGGAATAAACTACACTGAAAATCGTTGAGACTGTCTGTCATTTGAAAGTGTTTAGTGTATTGGGAAACTATTTAGTTTTCAAAGTAATAGATAATCAAGAGAATATCAGTCATTTCAAATTCAAAATGCAAGCATTAATATAATATACTGTGTACTTACTAACACTAGACTTGATTATAATAATAGCCTAAAAAATCTGGAAAATTTATAACATGATATCGAGTATGCGTGCTACATGTTTCCTTCTTCTTAAAAAAGATAATAGATGTTTATAATGTCTTAGCGACAACTATGGATTAAGGCCAATATTTAGAGAAAATCATGTTATAGTAACATGTGTTTGTACTTTGACTCTTGTTAAGGTTTGACTTCCAAGTGATTTAAAACAAAATACTGACGACATAGTGACATGATTTAGTGTGCAGAGAATTTTTCTTTTCTTTTCTTTTTTTTGGTGCAGTGGGGAAATTACTTGATTACTTTGATAATTTGACTCTGAAGCCTATGAATAACATCTTTAAGTAAATCAGACTTTATTTAGTAACCTTAAAAATACAGTTAAAAAAAAGTCTACTTATATCCTAACTCATTCTGCAATTAGGCTTCGGGGGGTCCTGTGCATGGCTTACTCACTGCACATCTGTATGTGTGCCTCTGATGTGGACACTGAATTCCCATGGGAAGAAACCACTTACTGCAAAAGGGTTTTGTGGGTGTGTGCTGCGAGACTTGGGTGATCCACTTCTTCGTGGGCTAGCCGACTGGCGGCCCTGCTTTACCTTGCTGTTCACTTCAGCATCTGCTAATATGGCTTTTGGTTTATTTGTCAAAGAAGCAGGTGTGCTGCCCTCATTGTCCACTGATCAGGGACTTATGGTCTCTTGGTTATTTGTTAGTCGGAGCTGAGATGTTATAAAGGACAAATATTTAATAGTGTTAAAAAAATTCACAGTGATCAAAAACTGGAGTTGATTTATATATACCTTTTGTGCATATTTGTTGTCTCTGAAAGTATCCTTATTCTTCTGTTATACATACCAACAGTTTTAAAAAAGATACAGTTGGTTTTTATGTTACTGTTACTCATTTTTACTGTGACTTTTCGTCCTAGTTGTGTCTGAGCTGGTTGTAAAAGGGCAAGAAAAACTCCATTTCATTGGTAAAACAGCATTTTGTTTGATTGGTATTAATTAAAAAAATTTGTGACTTCCTATTTTGTTGATTAGCTTTGAAGCTCCTCTCTCTTGCTGAGGGTCAGAAAATCCCAAAGGCATCCCTGCTGCTCATGGTCCCTCTTCTGCAGATACTGTCTTCCACCGCCTTGGAAGACTGTTTGGCCATGGGTGAAGAAGGTCCCTCCAGGCAACAGTTGGCCCTGAATCTTTTGGAAGTGCTGCAGAGGGAATGTTATGGAGATGACCACCACATGGTAATGAGTTCCTCTTAATTTCTCCTCAGGGTCCATGTGCATTTTCTGTCACTTCTAATGAAATTTCTGTTTAGGTGTAAACTCATTGCACTTTCCAGATTTGTCAGGCAGTGATGTGGGAGATGTTATACTTCTCTGGACTATGAAGGGAGGTTAGATGGTCCTATGGTCCGTAAGTTTTTGAAATGCTGTATGATCTTTCTTCCTTTTTGAGATTCTAGTACATTAGACACTAACAGTCCTGATTAGTCCTGAGAAATGAAATGAAAAGGGTCAATTTTCTGTTTAATTTAGTGCTTCTTTTATTTATTAGATCTACTTTATACACATGCAGATGGGTTTCTGTAGAGGCCAGAAGAGGGTTTCACATTCTTGGAGCTGGAATTACAGGTGGTTGCGAGGCACTGATGTGGGTCCTGTCCTCTGCAAGAGCAGCGAGTGCTGTTACCCGCGGAACCCTCTCTTGCTGCTTCTTCATGATGCTTGAACATGGAGTCCTTCATTCTCAGAGTCCATTGATATATGTCCAGCATCTTGCTAGTCAGGATCTTTCCCAGGTAGGGAATGTTCCTCAAAGCCTGGAAGTTCAGGGGTCAGGGTAAGATTTATAGGGCATGTAATGTTAGGCTCCCTGGCCAGTGGCTCTTGTTGTCTTTATGTATGACTACATTTTCCTGCCTCAAGTGGAAGACAACAGGTCTGTCACATGCTTTTTTACTGCCTTGTGAGACTGCATGGCCGTGGATGAGGACAGTCCCTTCAGGCAGCTGTTGACTCTGAATCTTACTGTGCTGCAGTGGGAATGGTAGTTCTGTTCACTTCCTTCTGTGTTCTCAGTCTCTGTTTTCTTTCCTAGTTTTCTATTATTTTAAAAGTGTGTGTGTGTGTGTGTGTGTGTGTGTGTGTGTGTTTGTGAACATGTGTGTCTGTGTGTGTGTGTATGTGTGTGTGTGTGTGTGTGTGTGTGTGTGTGTGTGTGAACATGTGTGTTTGTGCACTGTCAGTGAACATTTGTGGAAATCAGATGACACCTTTCAGGACTCAGTTCTCTCCCTCGGCCCTGTGGAGAGATGCCAGAGATTGAACCCAGGTTGTCAGGCTTGAGAGCAAGCACCTTTACCCACTGACCCTCATTGTTGGCCTTTAGTCTCCTTTTTCTGTGACAGTAGCATAAGATGGCTGGGTCCTAGGACATTTCTGGTAGGCTCGTTCTCTTTTTACATATTGTCTTCGGTAAAATGTATTACTTTTCAACTCCTCTCTTAGGGCTTGGGATGAGAGTTAAGTAAGCTAAAGCTAGTAAAGTGCCCAAAGTCTCTGTGAAGGGGGTCACTACAAACACAAGCTGGAACGTGCTTGTGGCTTCATTTGGAAAAAGGGAGGTCCCTTTAGTCATGCATGGTTAGGTGTTAGAGTAGCCAGAGTCTAGTCATCAGTATTCCTTACTTGAGAATGTACTGGAAACTAATTAAATATGTATTACAGCTTCCCAAATCCAGATTGTTACACTATAATTCAAATCTTGAAGTAGATGTCTGACTTACCAGTAAGAGAAGGAAATTCTATTGAGCTCTAAATAGTCTGGCAAGACAAGAATTCTAACAACTTTTTTATAGCTTATCTCCTAATTTGCCATGTAGCACAAAGATAGGATCCTGGGTAGGGCCAGAGCTGGGGTCCAATGCTACTGCTCAGGCAGGATGTACTTTGAATTGTGTACCTTTAAATCACAAGTGTTATTTACCGAGGCTCACCCTAACCCTAATACCCAAGGACTCGGCTTACTGTTTGCTCAGGTGTGTGTGTATATCTTATTCATCAGCACTGGTAGCATAGGTAGCTGGACTTTCTCTTTAGCAGCTGTTGGTGATGAGGGAGGAAGGGATACTATTGATGCTATAAATATCTTCCTTGTGATGCTGTGCTGTTTGAGGCTGTGAGTGACTTACATCACCCTTTTAAAAAAGGCAAGCCACGTTTTACCTTGGGATTCTTTCCCCCAGGTACCTGTGTGGGCTCTGCATTCCAAGCACACCTATCAATTCAGCCTGGCTCACCCTCACCAAGTCTTCCTAAATCTTCAGTTTTGCACACAATGCTCTTTTGTGTCCTCTCTATGAACGGCCTGTTCTTCCAGACACAGCCGAATGTTCTCAAGTCCCCACGTCGGTATTCACTGTGCTTTGTGTTCCCAGCAGTTCTTTTATTTACCTTGAGCAGAGAATGCCATGTGCTGATGTGGAGGGCCCATGTTTCTACCTTTCACTCTATGATGAGCTCTCCGAGGGAATGAATTGTGGCTCTTTCCTCAGGCCTTCAGGAAAGGGCGGCCATGTCAATTGTTAACATTAAATTGCGGTAGTCATTGATCATCTTGCATTTTTCTGTCCTAAGTGCTTTTGCTTTATATTTCTTAGCTGATCATAGGAAATAGCTTTAGTGAAAAATATTTTAGCCAGTTGTCTAACTGAATGTCTTCTTTCCTTATACTTATATAACATATTAACTTACCTGGTCCATTGTTGAGTGGGTATTCAGTCTTTAGCACATTTTGTTCATAGCAGATGTGCACCTCTCATAAGACCATTTTTTTTTCTATTGATTAATTACAGAAAGCTTTCTATGAAAGGCATAGATTTGCTGTTTTTAATGATTTCTCTTGGTGGTTCTGACTTAGTGTTTGATTATCACTAAAACTATTCTTCAGAAGTACAGTTTGTAGGTTAAATACCCTGCCAATGCAGAACTGTAATGACTTCTCCATTTCTAAAGGCCGAGAACCACGAAATAAAACATGGCTTAACATCTTTCCATTCCTAAGATATAAAAAAGTGCACGATTGTGAATGTGATATTTATCCCTTTAAAATCTAATAAGTATTTTTTATAGTGTGTAGAAAACAAGATCCCTTTTTTTCTATTTGGCTATTAAATGTGAAATTTAAAACCACCTATTGTAATCGCCTCAGGTTAAAAAATAATCAGCCACTAGTTGTAATTCTAATGTGTTTGAAATTCTCTCAAGATAATGGAAAATAAAAGAAAGCATCAGTGTACATGAATTATGGCCGATAAGGAGAGAATTTGAGTAAGGCAAGCCACCATGAGTTTGTTGTTCCACTGACTAGTAATGAGTGCTGGAGAGGCTGAGGAGAAGTGTCACTCCTCTCAGGTAAAGAGGCAGCCTGTCTCCTGTGCCCTCCATTGACAAGGTACCACTGTGTTGTCACAGAGCCCCAGGAAGGAAGGCATCACACTGAGTACCTGCCAATAAGACAGTTTTGAGGGGGAATGGGGGATGGAAATAGATTGATGAGATAAAGTGAAAGGAGACAGGGCTGAATTCCTATTTGTTCAGATGACAAATTTCATTTCCATAAAACTGTCCTAGTCAATGGAAAAATTAGGATAACTTGACTCAGCTAGGATCTACTGCAAGCCTCTGTGTGTGTGTGTGTGTGTGTGTGTGTGTGTGTGTGTGTGTGTGTGTGTAAATATGATATTTATGGGCCCTGTTGATAAAACAGTACTAGCTAGGCTTTATTTGGAATTGCAGGAAGCAGAGAATATCTTGGATATTTGTCTCTTAATTTGAAAAGTCATGAAGTTTTCCAGGTTGTCATCGTCTCACTTAGAGCTGAAGTTAAGTTCTTACAGCACCTGCAGCACAGGTTCTCATCATCCTTGCCAGCCCTTGCTGCCTGTTTGCCGTTCTCGGCTGTGACGGCTGAGTCTCTGGGCCCTGGTGAAATGGGTAGCAAAGCATCATGTCATTCATAGAACTGTAGACTTCGTTCTATGCTCTGTATTAGCTGCTTTGTTATACCACACCTGTTGAGATAGTTTATCGAAGAGGTAACTGAGGGATTAGCGTGCCAAAGGTCGTGCTGTGGGGCCCTTCCTATTTTTAGATTTATTTATTTTATTAGACAAGTATATGAGTGCTTTCGCCTAACTTTTATTAGTTTATTGGAATGCAATTCACATATACACTGTGCAGGTCAAATGTACAATCCAGCATCTTTGAATTTGTCTAATGTGGTATATCCGTCACCACAACAAGCCTTAGAACATTTGTTAGTATTTCTCAGAAACTACACCTCATGAACCTGCTCCTCTCTCCTCAGCCTGGGCAACCCCTGATCTGCTTTCTAGGGGGAGGTTGTCTGCTTCCAGCCCTTCACAAAGATGGGATCACACAGATTGGCCCTTTGTACTGGCTTTTTTTTTTTTTTTTTTTTTTTTTGTGAACTGGTACATTGTTTCAATTTTTATTCTGGTAGGATGGCTGAACAGTGTTTTGTTTCTCTTCCTCTATGGGTGAACTTGCACTATTTACTTTTATTTATTTATTTTTTTTTACTGTGAGTACTTGTGATGAACATTTGTGTTCAAGATTTTATGTAGGTATGTGCTTTTATTTCTCTTTGGTAGATTTGTAGGTCATATTATAATGCTGTGTAACTGAGAAATGTCCATCACAGCATGTGAGGAGTCCACTTTCCCTTCATCCTTGCTAACTGCTGTCTATTGATTTTAGTTATCCTAGTGAGTACCTATCCATCCCCTCCCCATTTCCTTTCTTCTCTATCCATCCCCTCCCCATTTCCTTTCTTCTCTCTCCTCTGTATGTTGCTTAGGAGGAAATTCCTGGTTTCTCACATGGTAAGTAGGTAGTCCACTTTTGAACTGTGTCCCAATTCCATCCCCTGCTGACCTGTGCCCCAGTCCCAAGACTGTGCTCAAAGCACGCAAGTCTAAGTTAGGAGACTGAGATCAGAGGGGCCAGGAATGTCTTCCAGTCACATGTGCTGTGAGGGATAGAATTAAATTGAAGATTTTGCCACTTTAACTCTAGAGCACAGAATGTGTTACTTCTATCTTGTCCTCCATCCACTAGTTTATCTTTATACTGAATTTAGGAGGAAATAATAGCAGTGGTTTGGTAGAATTATAGTAAATAAAATAGTAAATTAGCAATAAGTTTCTGAAACTCTGGTTTCCTGAGAGTTTTTGGTTGAAAATTAAGGATAAACCTAGATCTTATGTTTGGAGATGATGTGAGTTATCATTTGATGATAATCAAGTATGCCCACGTTTCTCAACTCTGATCTAGATTCTTTATGGGACCACAGGGCTGGAGAGAAAGACATTTGTTTTTGGGTTTTGAGACAGAGTTTCCCTATGTATCTCTGGTTGTATAGACAAGGCTGGCCTCAAACTCACAGAGATCCCCCTGCCT
Source organism: Peromyscus maniculatus bairdii (assembly GCF_049852395.1). Classification (NCBI taxonomy): domain Eukaryota; kingdom Metazoa; phylum Chordata; class Mammalia; order Rodentia; family Cricetidae; genus Peromyscus; species Peromyscus maniculatus. Next base: position 109,055,538 of record NC_134853.1, read on the forward strand.
CTGACTCCTGAGTGCTGAGTTTCCGTGTCACCATCCTTTTGTCTGTTGTCTGTTGTAGTCAGGGTTACAGATTAATGCACATCTTCACTGTATTCATAGACCTCTTTAGCTCAACAAAGACTGTCTTATGTCTGACATACAGTTCACACTTAATGCACCTGAACATTTTTAGGAAAACTCTTTAAAACTAGGTAATCCCAACTCTTTTGTAAAAATCAATAAAGTACATTTTGACAACTGTCTAATACCTATTTAGAAATTTTGATTTTATGTGTGTCAGTGTTTTGACTGGGTGTATGCCTGTGTATCACATATGTGCCTATGGAAGCTATATGAAGGTACAGATCCCTGGAACTAGAGTTATGGACAGTTTCCAGCCTTGGGTCCTTTAGAAGGTCAGCCAGTACTCTTAATTGTTGGGCTATCTTTCCAGCCCCTCAGATATGTGTTTTATTTGTTTACTTTTTTTTTTCTTTTGAGTTATTGTGGTTTTTTTCCCCTGTGTTTTATATGTTTTTTGAGATAGGGACTTACTGTATAGCCTGGCTAGCCTTTAACTCTCCATGTAAACTAGGCTGGCCTTGAACTGTTTGCCTTTGTTGGGATTAAAGGTGTACACCACCATGCCCCTGGTTTGTTTGTTTTTTTGAGCAGAATCTCACTTAGCTTAGTTTGGTCTTGAACTCCTGATCCTCCCGCCCCATTGCACAAATGGCAGAATTACATGTGTTGCCATCATGCCAGGTTTTTTTTTTTTTTTCCCTCGGAGACAGGGTTTCTCTGTGTACTTTTGGAGCCTGTCCTGGAACTCACTCTGCAGACCAGGCTGGCCTCAAACTCACAGAGATCCACCTGCCTTTGCCTCCTGAGTGCTGGGATTAAAGGCGTGCACCACCGCCGCCCGGCTAGTTCTGATATTTTTTTCCAGTGGTTTTTGTTTGTTACTATTTTCTGTTGTGCTATAATACACATAATATAAATCCTTTGACTTTTTCTTCTGAAAAGCAGAATGTCCCAGCCCCCTCCTTTGTTTTCTCTCAGGGTAGGAACCCTTGATGACACTCTTCCCCTGAAGTATGCCAGTGGCAGCTGTCTCTCAATGGGGCAAAGGGATCTTACTGTGATACATTATTTACCATTTTGATCTCCTACTGCTGGTCTACCTTTAAGCAACCAAGCAAACAAAAGCAAGATAGGAGACAATACTTCAAGTAATACGGAATTACTTTTCTCTCCTTGTTTACCTATGTCAGAGTAATGCTCCTGCTTTGGACTTAGTTCATAGTTCATGTTGATTTCCAGTTATTGTCTTTTCTACTCATACCCACTGGTTTTATTTTTATTTGACAGGGATAATATTTTCCTATGTTTGTAACTTCAGGCATTGTGCCGAGTGCTTTATTAGATATTAGATGGTTTCATATCTGCCTCATGTACCTTTGCAAGAAGTTAGTCTTTATTTAAATTGTACAAATGAGTAAAGTGATAAAAATTGCATGATATCTAAGAGGTAGCTTGGGTGTCCTGAAGACCAAATCTTTTATGTCTCAAGTCCAATATTGGTTGTCATTATCTAAAGGACTTGGCCATAGTCATTAATAAATCTCATCTTCTTATGAACAGTATTTTTAATGAGACAAAGGTATTTAAGTTTAGATATTATTTAAACTTAAATTTTGTAAGTTTTTGCAATAGTAATAAATTAACATAGCTTAAAAAGTATAAAATGGTACATGATGAAAGTCTTCTTTTTCACTGTGGTTTCTAGTAGTACCATTCTCACTCTTTCAAATAGAATATTTTGCTTAGTAGTTACTGGTTTGTTGTCTAATACGATATGATATAAAACTATAATAAAATAACATAATATTTTTCTCTTCATACTCTTTTGGAAAAAAAAGTAGCATTCTATGTAAACTATATCTCTTATATTTGTATGAATCTTTTCATATTAGTTAATAGTATGGCAAGAACTTGCACATTTGTTTTAGAGTAGTATTTAATTTTTAAATCTGATAGTCATTCTTTAGCATATGCTCAAGAAAATTGTATACTTATATTGTCTCACAGACATTTGTAGAAATGCTGATAGCATTGTTCGTAATTGCCTCCCAGAATGGAAATGGCTCAACTATCTGCCTGTCATGAATGGATAGACGAGAGGAGCCCTATACATATGATGCAGTGCTGTTTGGCAATAAAAAGTACTGACACAAGCAGTGACATGAACACACCTTGGAAACACGCTAAGTGAAAGAAGCCACAGACTGTGTGGTGTCTGTCATAGAAACCTCTCATAAAAGCTACAACATTATGTGGTTTCTATCATATAAAATAGCCAGAATAGAAATTATAATGCCAGTGCATGGTTTCCAGGGACGGGGAGTGGGGAACGGCTATTGAAGTTTCCCCTGGGACTGATGAAAGTGTCCTAAAAATAGGTACTGGTGGTGGTTGCAGAACTCTATAAATTACTGAAATCTTCTAAATCATAAACTTTAAAAGAGCACATATTATAACATGTATACTATATCTTAATACATTTATTACGTTTTTTTTTTTTTTACCAATGTTAACTTTTATTTCCTATCCTTTCAATGATTACTTTTCTAAGTCATCCTCTGATAAGAGGCAGTTAGAGCTGTTAATTTCTGTCATCCTCTTCTGTGAAATTTGAATGACTCTATTAGCAGACAGTATCAAATGCTTCTGTAATGCCTGTGGCTTCTCTTGGATCCTTTCTGCTCAAGCATTCGTGCACAGTTTTGTGCATTCCTTTGACCTGACTCCACCACTTCACTTGTGTGAGGAACCATTACTCAGATTTGCTGAAGTGAAGCACTCTTTCTCCGTCTTGTTCAACTTAGAGCTGGGGGCTTCATCTTATTGCCGAAGTTATTCACAACTACTAATGACTTACCAGGCTCAAGCCGAGGCAGTGCTGTTCTTGTCCACACACTGTCTGTTACCAGTGTGACTTGTCCTGTGTCCAAGTCTGCCATCTGCCCGGGGCTGCCACTTAGCAGGGCCTGGCCATGAAACGGAGTGTCTGTTTTTCCTCTCACTGCTGACCACTTTTCTTTCTTTCTTTTTTTTAAGTGAGAATAGCGTTTGTCAAACTCTGCTGCCCCTGGATCTTGTATATTGATCTATTTCTCCTCTCTTTCTTAACTGGGAATGAATTGTAACTATGAGAAAATTCTGTGCTCAAGTGTTCTTAGGTTCTATGGAACAACTGTTTTCCCCTTTGTCTAATCCTATTACCTCACATGCGGGTGGAGAGCTATTTGGCAGGACCTCAAAGTGTGTATTTATTTTGCTGAAGGGAATGATTTTGATAATGAATTATAAAATAAGTGAATGTCAGGAGTAGGAATATATTTCTGACACATTTATCTCCTTGTTTTAATGCCTTCTTGTGTCTATTTTTCAGATCTCCTGCAGGCTTACTTTTCCTGTAAGCAGCATGTATGGCTCAATCTTCACCACCTGGAGGGTTCTTGAAGTAATTGGAGATGAGACTGCAGCCAGTGACTGGCTGGCCGCAGTGGAGTCCTTGCTTCCGATCACTACAGTGATCCCCACACATGTTTTTTTACTGCTGGCTCACCTGCTTGTTGAAGATTCGGGACAGAATCTTCAGCAGATACTGAAGGTCACCACACAGTTAGCCCAAGCAGATTCCTCTCAGGTAAAGAGAATATGGAAATGTAACGGTAGAAAGGTTTAGCATTTACAATTACAGATTATTTTTAGTGTGTAGATTATTTATGCCAACATCTTGAATTATAGCTTTAAAGAAATGTCTTTATCATCCCAGTTTGGCTTCTTTCTTCTTATCCTGAATTGATTTATACTTAACAATGCAGCTTTTAAAAATTTAAAACTACATTTTGCTAGGATACCTGAATACAGTACATTTTTGTTCTGCTTTTCACAACCCACTCCATATTGCATTCCTTTTAGTTCTAATATTGACCTAAGGTGGACCCAGCTAATCAGTTCATGATAGATTCCTTATAGTTTGCCCCTCTCTTCACTTAGTCATTTAATAAGCAAAAACATTGTATCCTTACTCTGTGTGGTACTGATCTGCAGGCAAGGATGTGAGGATAAACAATTGTCTTCCTGTCTGTATGGAGCGTGAGTGTAATAAGCAGTCAGACATAAATAAGACTTCCCTCTGTCCTTTAAAAATAGAAATACATTTAACACAGCGTTCTTTTATTTTTCTACTGGTTAGAGTCTCTAGAATGTTTTCTGTGAAGAGAGAATTTCCTAACCCAGCAGGCACGACATTATTTTATATGCTCTTTGCTGATGTCTCTGCTTATGTTTGCTTTCAGGAAGAGTAAAGAAAAATTTCGCCTCCCAGTACAAAATCATATGTTACTGGTTGAAAACATTAGGTGTTGGTGATGGTGAAAATATGTTGGAGATGAGAAATTATGTGTTTGGAGTTTCTCATTCTCACAGCTTGTCATGCTCATTTGTATTTTATCAAGTAACCTGTAGTGTATACAGCGTACCTTTGTTCTAATATCTGTGCATACTATAAATCATTCTATGTTGCTTCTATTCTTTTTCTCTGTTCAGTATTTTCTCAAGACCACCCCCCCCCACAACTTGTAACCAGTATCTTGTAAGACATTCTTTTCAGAATAGTTGATGCACAGATAGCATCTAGAGATTATGCAAAGAAAGATCTTTTGAAATAATACAGTGGCCTGTCTTGATCTGTATACACTTGTGATACAGTGTGTGTACATGTTCGTATACACACCACACCTGTCATTTTTCACTCACTCAGTGAGTTCATTTGGTCTTAGGAATTTCACCTTAAGTTACTATTAACAGTTTTTATTATCCTAGCATTTAGGCCAGTCTTAGACTAGGTAGTATATTCAAGGCACAGTTTCTTTCTTTTCTTTGTGAATTATGTAGCAGACTTACAGAGACTTATCATTTCATCTTCACAGTCCAAAAGGAATCGAGAAGCAGAAAATGCTTAGATTGTTCTTGCTTGATTCGTGTGTCCATAATGTACCAAATATGGTAGCATAATGAGACATTTTAATTTGCCATTCAATGTAGAATGGAAGTGGGGTGAACTTTAAGGATCCCTAAATTCTGTGCCTCCAGAGTTGTGAGAACTGAGGTTAGGATATATTTAGTCAGACTTAGTATCACTGTGACAAATGATGTGTCACTTAAGAAAAAGAGCCTAAGAGAGGAGCATGATTTCAGAATTTTAGTCCATTGTTGGTTGGCTCTATTGTTTTTAGGTCTGTGTCCAGGTGGAAACACCATGGAAAAGCATGGTAGATTAAAACTGCTTAGGTCACTGCAGCTAGGCAGCAGTGAGAAAGAAGAACAGGCTGGGAATAAGGAATACTCTATAAAGGCATGTTATACCCATCGCGGAAGTCCTCACACCAGGCCCTACTTCCCACTTCCCACTACTTTTCCAATCAGCCTATCAATTTGTATATCCATTAATAGATCAGTACAGTAAGTAAAGTCCCTGGGGTCAGGCCACCTCTCAATGATTGGCTCTATCAATAGGGACCAAGCTTTCAACAGATGAAGTACTTATTTTAAAAAAATTTCACTAGTATATATTAATAATACACACACAACAGGTTTCATTATGACATTTTATTATGATATGCATATAATGTATTTTGATCATTGTTCACCCCCATTACCCTCTTTTCCCCGGATTACCCTCATTTGTTCCACTCCTGATACCCCCTTTTTCTAACCAGTCCCTTCTACGTTCACCCCTCCCCCGTGTGTGTACCAGTGAATTTAATTAGGGTTATTTACATGAGTATGGGTGAAGGGTTATGTATGGGATCATGATTACTTTACTGCTGAAGAAAATTGCTCTCCCTCCCCTATGAAGCATTAATTGCCTATAGATCCTCAAGCAGAGGTTAGAGCCTTATGAACCCCCTTCCCCACTCCCAGTCCTTCACTGCCTCAGGGAGGGGCAGGGTCTTATGAGCCCTTGGCCCTCCGTGATAGAACATTGACAGTTCCAATCAGTCTCAGCTAGTGAGGATTCAGGAGTGCCACAGATATGCCTGGAAGACAGCATTCCACACTATTCCATCCCTTCCAGGGCTCTTAAGTTCTCTGTCCACTCTTCCGCCGTGTTCCCCGAGCCTTGGCGGGGTGATTTAGTGCTGAGCATTCAACCATCACTTATTCTCAGCACTTGGACTATTTTTGAGTCTGCAGTAACTGCTGCTCACAGCAGAGAGAAGCTTCTCTGGGGAAAGCTGACAGCAGTGCTAATCTGTGGGCATAAACAGAATACTTAGCATGTCTGTTTAGCAAAACAACAGCAGTAGCTTGAACGGTAAGGCTGTGACCTTCCTCACCAGAGGCTTTGGACAAGGTCTACGGTAGAGCCGAGCAGACTTCAGAACCTCCCAGAGAGTGGTTGGTTATGGTAAGGCTGTGACCTTCCTCACCAGAGGCTTTGGACGAGGTCTACGGTAGAGCCGAGCAGACTTCAGATCCTCCCAGAGAGTGGTTGGTTACTCCCAGGACAGTCTTGTCACTCTTGTACCTGGAGGCACGTCTTGCCTGGTGGGTCGGTCGTCCTGGTGGGTTGGTCGTGTAGCACACAGGGTCCGCAGCTAAACAGAACTGCTGTTGACAGTTCTTTCCCAGCAGATTACGTAGCACCTTCCGGCACCATGGAGACTAGCCAGTAGTGAGGCAGTTTTCAACGCATATCCAGCTGGGACCAAAGTGTAATGTGGGTTTTGGAAGTACCTCTTGCATCCAAACCATAAGAGATGATTTCTTAAAGGAAAGATCATTTCCCTATAATAGACATGGAAGTCTGCTCAGAAGACAAAAATGTTGAACAGAACTTGTTTTGTATCTATAGACTACTAAACTGCCATAAAGTGACCAGTATGCTGGGATAACGTCTCTTCCTAGTCCTCAGAAGTCAGATGCTCTTCTCACTCAGATTGCTGCAGGTTCTGCCTGGTAGCCTCCACCACCTTGATACTTCATTTATTTATCTTAGTACCTGTATAAACATTATTTTTTGTGTAATCTGTGAAATGGCAATCATTAGAATGACCACTTGGGTTCATTTCCTTGTTCATTAAAGCTTTATTAAGCGCTGCTGTATATTTAAGTCATTCTCTATATCTGCTGATCATTTGTTGGATAGTTTTGAAAGAACTGAGAAGAGTATCTTGTGCATTTGTGCTCCTAATATGCATGGTAAAGTGCAATGCTTAGCTGTCATTGCTCGAATGCAGCCAAACCGTACACAATGCCTTCTTCATAAGACCTACAGGTAAAGCTTTTAAGCATCTGAGAACGGGCAGAAGTAGTACCCTAGAAATAGAAGACACTGCTTTTTTCTCTTTCTTTTTTTTCATTATGATATGATCAATCGTGTTACTTTAATAGTCTTTAGCTACAATTTAAACAGCCAGAAAGAAGGAACTAAATATTTTGACAAAGCAAATTTTACAGTAGTGAGTAGATGCTATGACTATATTTATTTGCCTTGAAATCTACTCTGGATGGAGTGATTTCTGTGCTTTCATTTATATTTATATCTATATCTATTTTTACAGGAGGTTTGTTCCTGTAGGAGGACAGTTGGCTCACATTCATGGAAGAGTTGGTACTAAAGGAAAGTTTTAGACTCTTTTTTTTCCCCCTGAGACAGGGTTTCTCTGTGTAGTTTTGGTGCCTGTCCTGGATCTCACTCTGTAGACCAGGCTGGCCTCGAACTCACAGAGATCCACCTGGCTCTGCCTCCCGAGTGCTGGGATTAAAGGTGTGCGCCACCACTGCCTGGCACATTTTAGACTCTTAGCAGACTAAGTAAACTGGGGAGATAAACACTTCAAGACTGCCATCTGCTTCTGCTTTTGGGGATTATCTCACATCTACAGGGAAATTCAACCACTTAAAGTGTGGTGACCTAAGTGTTGTGTTTGAATGACATCTTGATGTATCTGACTACTACTATAAGACCTTATGAGAGAAAATACTTCATCAATTTGAAAGAAGTGGGCTGTGTATGAAGTATATGGTTGCATCCTTTACTCTTATTCTGAGTGGAGACAATAGAGATTATTTCTAGTAGTATTCATCAAAAATAATATAAATTGTTCGTATCTATTGGTACTTCTCCAGTGTAAGTTCTCCTCCTTAGTCTCTCTATCTGACTTTGGTGGCGTCATGTCCAGGGACACACCTGACCTGGGCAACCAGGGAATGAAGAAAAGAGACACAGAACAAAGCTGGGATTGGATGGTTTGGGCTCTCAGATGGAGAAGCCTCAGCATCCCAGAAGCTCAGTGTGTTTATTGTATACAGTTGAACAGAGGGATGGAGTTATTGCATACAGCTGAACAAGGAGGCAGTTTTAACTAATCTTGGTAGGAGCAGTCTCTATAAGGGAACAGTCTTTAGGCTCTAGATATCCAGGGGCTGGGTGGCTTAGGGAGAAAGCTATGGTGGATGTTTTCTGCACTATGAATATCTACACTCACACAGGGAGAAGCCCCATGGGACTGAGGCTGTGGTCCTTGACATGGCTATGCCTATGTCAACAGCACACATTGACACAGAGCTTCATTTACTAGGGCTTCCTCTACTACCCACAAGAGGAGGCGTATATTTTCCTTTAGTTTTAAGACAAGTAGGATCTTGGAAGACTGAAGTTAAGTGATATGAAGGAGTTCTGGCCTTGGGAATACCACTTAAAAATTACCTTTAATCCCCGCATTCAGGAGGCAGAGGCAGGCAGATCTCTGTGAGTTCGAGGCCAGCCTTGGCTACAGAGTGAGTTCCAGGAAAGGCGCAAAGCTACACAGAGAAACCCTGTATCGAAAAGCCCAATAGATAAATAAATCAGTAAATAATACCTGGATACATAACTTTAATGTTAAAATAACTAAAAAAAAAAAAAAAAAGACCCCACCCTCCAGAAACAACAAAAGCTGCTCAAACTGAAGCATTGATCAACACAACAGCAGCAATTGTTAGTAATTCTTTTAGTTTTCCCATCCAGCATCGTAAGGCACACTTCACAGAAGATATAAGCTGAGGCCAGGCAGTGCTCAGTAGAAGTTCATGATTTCTGGGGGCTGGAGGGATGGCTCCATTTGAAGAGTACTTGTTGCTTTTGTAGAGGACCTGGGTTCCATTCCCAGCACTTACATAGTGGCTCACAGCCATTTGTAATTCCAGTTCCAAGAGATCTGATCACTTCTTCTGACCTCTGCCAGCTTTAGGCATACACGGGATGTACATACATACATGGAGGCAAAATCTTCATACACATAGAGTAGAAGAATGACAAACAGAAGAAGAAAACAAGAACCTCACCCAAAACAACAAAAAAGCTCACTATTTACATTTTTGGAGCCAATAATATCCAAGAATGATCATCCTGAATGAGTTTCCATGAAAGTCTTAAAAGATTTAAACACACTAATTTATTTTACAGAGACGATCCCATGCCATATAAGAGGTTTACCTAAAATATTTTTTTTTTCCACTGAGACTGAGTCTCATTGTGTAGCCCAGGTTGGCCCTAAGCCATTATGCACTCTAACTGCCCTCGGCACGAGGATCTTCTCACAGCCTCCCAAGTGCTGGGCTTACAGAAGTGTGCTACACCATCTGGCACGTGCATTTTTGATTAGTTTTAGATAACAGTTCCCACTTTTCTGATACTGTGGACAAAGTCATTGCCCGTATATTTTGATTATGAATCATGGCAGTTCTCTGAGAGATGCCTGAAGGACACTGGAAACGTGTGGCTTCCTGGTTTGTGTGAAGCATTGCTCATTTGACCATAGTTTCCCCTCCCGCAGGTTGGTTCAAGATCTGGCCGCACTAAGTGGGAAGTGAGCAGCAAGAAATGTTAGGCACAGACCTGCATAGTGCCTGAAGGGGCAATGTGGATTGGGCCTCCGTGCAAACTCGGAATTTCAATTTAGGGCCCTTTCAAGCCATTATCAAATCATATTTTGAACACTTAGTCAGTGTTGCCCACCTATGTAAGGTGATTATTATGGACAGCTCAACAATGTTTAAGTCTAGTATGACTTCTCTAGGAAGAAGTCACAGATGGAGCAAATGTTGGTTACCTTCTCTTTCTGTGTATGAGCCCATTAGTGAGTCTCACTTAACTGTTCTCGGAACCGTGAATCCACTCTTCATAGGCAGCAGCGCTAGTTCAGTACCTTCTCCCCACACAGTCCACATTCCTAATCGTGTCTTGCTTCTGACTCTGCCAGAAACATAACTTTTCCTTACTTTGCATGACCTTTCCTTTGTTTCTGACTTTTGTGTTTAGTTCTTTGCCAACTCTGGATTCCAGCATGTTTCCTTCACAGTTACTCTGGAATCTTCAGATAAACTTTTCTTTGTATCTACCTGGATACCCCTTCCACCCCATTTCCTTTAATGTTCCTTTTTTCCCTGAGCCAAAAGGGTGTTACTCATCTCTTAGGGTCCCTGCCATCTCTCCTTCGCTGGGTTCTTGTATCAATTACTTTTCTGTGGCTGTATTAAATATACCAGGACCAAAGCAACTTATGTAGGAAAGAGTTTAATTTGGCTTACAGTTTCAGAGGAGTAAGAGTCTATCATGAAGAGGAGGCCTGGAGGCCAGGAGACAGGACAGCAAGAACAGGGAGCTAAGAGATCACATCTCCAGCTGCAAGCTCCAAGCACAACGCAAACTGGATTTTGAACTCTCAAACCCACCCCCAGTAGCATATCAGGGTGGAGACCAAATGTTCAAATGCCTTAGCCTCCTGGGGCCATTTCTCCTTTAAACCACCATTGCGTACCTATAGTGCAGTATTGAGTGTTACGGTCTAGATAGTAGAAGTGCTAGGGGATCTGTTGTTCATGTGGCTTTGTAATCCTACAGAAGCCTTATTGGACTTAGCAGCTGCTTAATCCTCTGGCTTATAAATATATGTAGGAGATCGCCTGACTAAAGCTTATATCCTGTTTGGAAGTAAAGTCTGCCCATTAGTAGTAATTAGTTTTAAAAAGTTGTTTATTTAAAAATATTGCTTAAAAAGTTTGTGTGTGTCTTCTTACCATATGGGTCCCAGAGACCAAACCCAGAATGTCATGCTTGGTGGCAGGTGTCTCTACCCTTTGAACCATTGCCCTTTACCAGCCCCTGTTAATATATATATATATATATATATATATATATATATATATATATAATCTAAGGAAATACTTTGTCTTCTTATGTGTCTTTTCTTTGTGGTTAGGGGTTTATAGCAAAATTAAATACCTGCAATAGTGGTCTTAGAGGTTATGGGGATAGTGGAGAAAAGAGGATAAAGGGATATTGAATCATAGGTCTAAAGATAAGAGGAGTGAGTTCTGGTGTTCTGTAGTAGGGTAGGACTATAGGTCACAAAAATATATTACATATGTATAAGGGTCTGGAACAGACAAGCTCAAAGGTTTCTAGCACAGCAATGACGGGGTTAAAGTGTCAAGGTGTATCAAATGTATTCCATACATATATACAATTACTATGTATCAGTTCAAATGAAGATAGTATGTGGAATAAACATTAGTCACCAGCTTTGGGGCAGATTGAGGTCTTTTGATATCTCATTTTTAGGTGAATATCTCTAATGCAGTGTATACGGAATATCAACTTCAGTTTTACTGATGTATTAAATTGATATAAGGAGAGAATGCTTTTAAATTAAAGTTAACCAATATATTAAAGAAACACTGCGCAAAATAATGGGGTTTCTTGTAATATTTCAGTGTCTGCATATATTATATAATATTCAAATCAGGTTCCGCATTTCTTTCCCCTCATTTCTTTATGGTGAAAACTTGAAACAGACCCTTTTATCCGAGCTTTAGGAAATGCAGTGTTACTCTCTGTAGTCACCCTTTGTGTGAAGCCTTCCAGAATGGTTTGTCTTACTGTGGTTTGGTTCCCATTGATCACACCCCTCCCCGCCTTCCCAGGCCTCTAGTGGCTTCTGTGAGATTCTCCACGTGGGGGTGAGAGCAGCTGGTAGGAGGCTCAGGAAGTCACAGGCCCTTCCTTAAAGATCTCCTCTCCTTGATCCAAGCAGTAGTCTCATGAAGCACCATGTTTGAGGCACTTTCTTATCTTCCTGTTGTTGTGATGTGGTGATAGTCATGCTTGTTTATCTTTGTTGTTGTTATCACTTGCATTTTCTGTCTCTGAGGGATTTTGTTTCCCCTCTCCCTTTTCATGTTTTGGTTGTTAAGTCTAGCTGAAGGTCTTGTTAATGGGAGCAGTTGCAATCTTTTACAATTTTATAGTGTTTTCAGAGCTCTCTCTCTTTTTCTTTTTTCGTTTCTGTTTGTTAAAGTATATACATGCTTGAGCCATTTGAAATCACTTAAGTAGTGAGGTTCATGGCCCATGACTTTTTGATCTTTTCAAAGTCATATATTATCAAATAGTAAAAGTTGACTTTCAGGGCAGAATCCTTGATAGTTCTACTCAGGGTCATAAGCCGTATTTTAACACACAAAATGAATAGGAAATGGGTGAGATTTAATGGTCTGTGAGTTACTGCTGTGAGAAAGGGAGAAGATATATTCTGTAAAAGAACATGCACAAAGAGTCTCTGGCCACTCTGCACTCTGTTCTATTGTCACCGAGTTCTGTGAAATGCTACCCCCTGAAGTCAGTCTGCTGCCTGTGTTCTCCACACCAGCAGAGGAAGCCAGAATGTACAGTGCTTTTAATAAAGATCTTCAGAGATAAGAAGTGCTGAACTACTATTCCCTGGTAGCTATAGCATGGATTAGACCTTGAGAAAAATTGGGATGAGCTTGTCTGCATGAAGCAGTTAGACAAAAGGGAACACAGGTCACAATACATGGTCAGGTTATAGCTCCTCACCTTGTGGCGAAATGCTTACGTCTTCTTTGTATGCTCTCTGAAGGTCTCTATACAATACGGAGTTCCAGTTGTTTGCTTTCTTGATGGTGTGCGTGAAACTTTGGGTTTACCCCCGGAGCATCACTTTTGTGTCAGTCCTCACCTCAGCGTCAGCGCTAAGCTGAATGATTGCTAGTGCATCTATAGAATAGAAATCATCTGAAGTTTCCATTTAAGGGATGCTTGATTATGACTTTTCTAACTCATAATTCTAAACCATAACTTACTAACTCATGAGTAATACACTAAAACAAAATCTTTGTGTTTCTGTGTCACTGTCTATTTGTAGGCTTGTCTTCTGCTTAAAACTCAAAAGGAAGGGACTGAGAGATTTCACCAAACCAAAGGCAAAAAGCAAGCCAAGTGGAGATGATTGTCTAATGGCCAAAAGCTATTTTATGTACATTTTCTTGGAATGCTCATAATTGAGAGGTTTTTATATTTAGGAAAAGTATTTTATTAAATAATTTTTTTTGTATTCTACTTATTTTGAAAGTAATGTTTGAAAAATCTCGAGAAAGTTACATGTTGCCGTGGTTGACATGTTGAAAATGCTTGAGGTTGTACACTGTCAATTTGGGATCTTAAGATGCACAAAGGCATCTCTATTCAGCATCCAGTCATGAAGAACATCTTTGCAACATGTGTTTTAATTGGGACGTGGAATGCTAAGAGAGCTGTTGACATGCTTACTATGAATAGGAGTGCCTGCAGGAGAGTCTATGGTGCTCCAGTGCAGAGTGACTGGAGTGTTGTGTGAGCCCAGAAAGGGATAACTAAGTCACATGAGGGGCTCGGTAAGGCTTCTGGGAGTGGGTGGTTCATGAATAACTGCTGTTGGATAAATACAAGTTCTTGAAAATGAAGTAGAAGGATATTGTTTCTTTTCATCCTGTATGAGCTAGAAAATATTTGTAGATGGCACAGTATTATATTGGAGTAACTTCACTGAGTAAGCAGCAGAATAAATGCATTTCTGGAGGTTCTGCAGTACTTTGTGAGCTGTAGTTTCACCAGCTGTAATGCTCTTCAGTGTTGCTGATTTAATTTTCTTTTGGGGGGAGTCAAGCCCACAGCACACAATCCTAGTTATATATTATGTCCTGAAGCTGTCAGTGAGATAATAGGTCTTGATTTGATGATCGAGTTTTAACTCCAGAGTTCTCAAAGTTGGGTGGGTGTGTTAGGTCCTTCATCAGAAGTTTTGAGATTTTTACCCTGTGTCTGTTGAACACACTGGGTTTCTACCTCATCAATGACAGTTTTGAACATTATATCATAGATAGTATATGCTTTTAGGCAGATTTTTTTTTTTTAAAGAAAAGTTAATATAAAGCATTGGGCATTCTGAAGTCAGTTTTTTTCCTGTGGGTGGAAATCCATAGTAACAAAGCAAGTGAAGCCAGAGAAATGGCTAAGATGTGACTAGGGATGATTCTGGATGGCAGGCCTGTGCTGGGTTGATTAGACTTCTGGAGACCATGTATTCTGCTCTTCCTGATTGCTGACATTTTTGGGTGAATGAATTGCTTCTGCACTTAAGAGGATTTGTATATTTCCCTGTCTCTGTGAAGAAAACAATCATATAAAAATGTTTACCTGAATTGATCATATTGTTGAGTCAAGTCACTATCAAGCCGAATGAGATTAGTAAGGAGAAATGGGTGTTTTGAAGTGACCTATGGTTGTCTTAAATGTAAATTGTATTCAACAGGAATTTTTAGTAGATACAGTTTAAATTTGGAATGCATGAAAGGAATTCTTCAAGTAAAGCCATCTCTTAAAGTTTTTGCTTCTCAGCAACCTTAGAAGGGTCCTGTGTTTTATTTGTTGATTGATAGAGTTAACAGGTAACTATTGTTAGCTCTCTCTAATTTTACCCTAAAACCAATAAAGTATTTCCCCAAATTGTCTTGTTTGTCCAAACTAATGGTTGGAACATTGTGGAGTTCATGGTCATTAGATTTAGGTTAGGTTCGATTACGCTGGCATCTTATTAGATGAACTCTATTAATTTAGGGCTCATGGTAATTTGATATAGGCTGAGTTAAAACATTAGCAGGTATTGAATCTACTGGGTTTAGGCTGTTTAGAGTTGCTCACTTACATTAATATGATGAGTGTGCTAATTTCAAATGATCAAATTATCTATTCATTAAGACATATCAACAGGGACTGGTGCTTGGTAACATTTGGCTAATTAGTTTGGTACAGTATAAAAGTGAAAGCAATCGACTTTGATTTCTTTAGTACTTTTGAAATTCAGTCTTGCCTATCTTCATTATTTCTAGTAGTTTGAGTTATTATTAATGATAATTATACTGGTGGCATTTTGCTGTTTATGTGTACTAAGTGACAAATTGTATTTAATTTCTAATGGTAGAGGTACAGCTTTATCTGTGTTAAGTGCAATTATCATGGAATTATCCTTCAGTTTGAAATACCGTGCATGCCTTGTTTTTATTAGGTCCCATGTTATTTATTAAGAATTTTCAAGTCACTCATTTAATCACACAACATATGTTTATTGCAGACCTCCTATATGGTAGGCGCTGATAACACTGAGATGGAAGGATATTGTCTTTTGTTCAGGAATGATAGGGCTTGGTGGGTTGATAGAGGCATTAAAAATTACTTTCAATTCAAGACAGTAATTGCCACTGTGGAGGTAAATAAGCACCCCTGCAACACAGAGGAGAGGGCCCATATGCTTTTCTAAAGCAGGGGAATGAGAAAACAGTTTAGACAGAATGAAGAACATATGCAGAGACACTGATATGTGGCAGTTCACAGTGGGGTGGCAAGACAGACAGCCATTCTGAATTAAACTGGCTCCATGGAATGAGGGAAATTGTTCCTGGAGTGGATATAGGTGTTGAGAAATGAGCTCCTGAAACCATGTAGTTAGGCAAGATGAGAGAAGTTCTCTAAACTACTAGGGTCAAATCAGACTTGGGGAAATGAAGTGGTGTAATATAATGTTAAAAATCCCAGTTTTGGTGGAGCCTTTGGCTCCTGTAAGAAAGTGAGAAAACAAGTGGAACCCACAGTGTGGTAGGAACACACCTCGATGTCCAGCAACTGCTCTTCTTCGTAGCCTCTCAGTCACTGAAGTACAGGTGTTAGGAAATGAGAGGATGGGTACATAGGAGGGTTCTTGAGAGACGGGCTGTGGGGCTGTGAGGCCTACATATCAAAGCCTCCTTGTCTTAAGCTTAGTGACTGGGACTTGAACCTCTCCCTTTCTTCTCCTGGTCTCTCTTTCTAGTCTAGCTTGGTGCACCTCCCTCACATTTGAGGTAAATGAGTGGATATAGCGAATTAGTGTTGATGTCCTTCACAATTTAAAAGAGGGTGATGACTGGGGTTTCCCGACAGTCACTGAATGCCTGCCTGCCACAGCTTTAATCAGGCCGTCCACAAGAAGTCAAGAGGAAGTGAAACTGAAGAGGAAAACAGGAGAGGCAAAAGGTTAAAGACGGTGTGTGTGTGTGTGTGTGTGTGTGTGATGGCTGGCTAGCAGTTGTGATGGTGGAGGAGGAGGTGCTGTAGTGTCACCATCAGCTGACATGCATAGCATTTGCCAACGGAAAACACGTGTTAGTATTTCTTATAACAAAATGTGGGCAACCCGAGTATTTTTAAAAATCCAGTGGGGTGAAGCTCCCTCGGGGAACATTCAGGCCTCTGTTGACAGCAGCAAGGGACTGGTAAGGCAAAGCATCTCCCGGCACCAAGTCTAATGAGAGCGTCACCCTGCAGGTTTGGCTGCTGGCCATGGAGCAGTAGTAGGAGGATCCCTCTTGGGCTGTGAGATGTACAGACACCTTCACCATACTGACAAAGTGCTGACCCTGTTTCCCACAGGAGCCTGTCCAGATTCAGATATTAGGCATTTCTTAGGGGATGGGGCAGGGTGGTAGGGAGATGATGAGTAGACCTATCAGCATCAATTAGAGGTTGTAAAGTTAAAGAAACTCTGGAGAATTCTGCCAGCTGTCACTAAAGCTCTTTGCTAGGGATATGGGTTTAACCTTTGTGATCTCATCAGCATGAGAGTGAGCATGTGGATATTCTTAGGTTTAGGCTTCTGTGGGCCTTGAATGATGCTGGTGCGTCTACCAGATGGCCACTTCACACCTTTTCCTTTGATTTTCCTGTTTGTATTTTGTGCTTTGTTGAGGTTTACAAACAAGGGACTCCAGATTACCTCTGGTTAAAGTTTCTCAGCTATGTATTGTTATGTTAGTGGGGCACTGATGTCATACCATGATGAATGAAGCCCATTGCAATGATAGGTATGTTCTCTCTGTCCCTTTTCTTAGTTTCTCCCTTTTGAGACATTAGAATGTCATTTAGCCCATGCAGAAAGATGGAGCCGTGTGTGCATTTCTGTTGCCTGGCTCTCAGTGCATCTCTTAAAGCACTTACTGAGCAGTTGATGAGTTTGTGGTTATCTTTTGAAGCCAGGAAGGGCACACACAGTGGTCTGCGGAGGTCTGCAGAGTTACTGAAGAAAGTCCAGGAGTCATTTTTGAAACAGTTGAAAAATGGAAACCCATGCATGCATATGTTATGTTGTCTTAAATCAGACTCTGGGTAAAGCTGTGGTGACACATGCTGTTCATGAAAGGCTTAATGCAGTCCTTCTAATCGGATGAATTGTCTTGTTGTGCAAAAACTGTTATTACACTGTGTGTGAAGCCAACCATGCTGCAGGGGAAAAAATTAAATCGCCTGACTGAGAGGTCACTTGTGAATAGTAACACAAGATCTATTGCCGTTATTAGAGACTCTGGAGGACATTCACCCTTTTATGGTCTTTCAACTGCTGGAATGAAATATTTTAGTGGTAAATGACACCCTTCTGGGAAATCCCCCTGAAGATTCATTCTTTGCTGTTTATACATGAAAAAATGGTGGGAGTCGGGGAGCACAGGAGGACAATCACATTATTCCTTTCAGATCACGCAACAAACTTACCTAATTTGATTTGGTGTGATAGCAGTTGCCTTTAAATGTTCCTCATTATACCATTCTTAGTCAGTGTCCGTTAGGGCCACACTCTGTCTTTTATAGCATGTCGTGCACATTCTGTATTCTTTTCTGTAGGGTGTACATGGAAGTACAGGTTTAGACACCAAGCGGTCTGGAGTTGATGTCAAAAATTGGGTTCTGTCCTTTAAGATATGATGAAGTGAAATGTCTCTCTGCTTATTGGATTTTGCTTTCTTTTAAGAGTCTTTGACTATATACAGGAAAGATTACGTGGGTTCATATTTCAGTTTTGCATGGAAACTGTTGATAAATATTTTATGAAATATTTTCAGAAGTGAGTGGACAGTTATTGATCTGAGGTGTTTATAATATAGTCATTAAAGTAGGGACTGCAGTTTCTTTCCCATGGATAGTATTCAGTATTATTTCTCTGTTTATTGGTCGTAATTTATCACCACTCTGAAATTTTCTGCCTTTTTGCTAGGTGATTCAGGTTAGCTTTTATGTGGATAAGAAAGTAGTCAGGTATAGCATTGCAAGTAATTTGGATACATTTTGTATTTTGTTAATTTTGAAGTCAAGAGGCTGACTTTTTTTCCTTCCTTGATTCCAGTGCCTTTCCCCTCCTCCTTTCCTTTAAAGCTTTCTTACTTTATTGCCCAAAAGCTATAGACCAGTTAGAGTGGTGTGAATAGGGATATAAATTCTATTGGATTTCTCAGTGCCTGCTTTTGTTACAGGTATTTTGATGGGTTCATTAAAGCATATCAGTTGAAGTGGGGGCAGGGAAGAAAAAGGAGCAGAGGAAAGGGAATATATTGTCAGCTGGAATAATACATAGATATTTGAGCTTCACCTGGAAATAAAAATAATTTTGTAGAATGGGAGATAGAAACCCTTTGTCAGGTTGCTAATGAGAGGCTTGACCTAGCTGCTGCTGCAGCAGCATCTTTGGGGATGATGAGAGATGCAAAATGCACTGTTGCTAAGCAACTCTCTTGGCTGCCTTTGGAGCAGGTTCATATGTGCTAAGAGCTAATGAATCCTCATGTCTGCTCTTTGAAACTGCTCAAAAAAGCCAATGAAGACATTCCCAGGCGTTTAGCATTTATAAGTACTGAACCTTTCTTGCCATGTCATCTACTCATTAAAAATTAAATTGACCATTTAGTGTGTACTGAATATTGCTTTATTTTTCAAGGTGGGCCAAGGTTTGAGTCCTAATAAATATGTTTTCACAAAGGAGCTCAATAAAAATGACTTAGCTTTGATCTACTACTTATATTGTTGTATCTGAAGGATTATTTTAAGTTGGACTATCCTTAAAGTGGTGGAACCTTCCTCTTAGATATTTTTGAAGTCGTATCATTCACATATATTCAGTGCCGTTGTTTCTGAAGACTCTAGCAATCTAGAAACCAGGGAAATTTTTTAGGTTGCTTGTTTAACCATTCCCTCCCTCAACAACAACAATAACACAAAACAACAACAACAACAAATAATTAAAACAAAGCAACCCATGGAACAAGAATGAAAGCCTGATGAAATCTGGTCAAGTAATGAATCTAAGTTCTTGGAAGTGGTGTGCAACCTCTGATGACTTCTCAGAAATGCTGTGAAAAAAGTGTCGTGCAAGTGCTAAGTGGTATTTTTTGTTTTTTGTTTTTCTTACATGGAATTCCAACTGATTTCCTGTTCAACAAGAATTTTAGTTACTGAAGTGCTTGTCTTATTAAGCTTTGGTAGTATTTTTGTAGCATATGAAAAAGTGGGATTTATTTGTAATGGGCTTTATATTTTGGTTGCATGAAAAAGAAAATGGCCACACTTTCTATATAAAGCATGAATTTAATTTCTTCTTCTTTTTTTAATTTTTGGTTTTTTTTGTAGACCTGGCTGTCCTAGAACTCACTCTTTAGACCAGGCTGCCCTTGAACTCACAGAGATTTGTAGCTAGAATTTTCCTACCTTGCCCACAGTCAGGACAATCTTTGTCACCCACCAGTCCCACAGCTGCTCAGACCCAACCAAGTAAACACAGAGACTTATATTGCTTACAAACTGTATGGCCGTGGCAGGCTTCTTGCTAACTGTTCTTATAGCTTAAATTAATCCATTTCTACAAATCTTTACCCTGCCACGTGGCTCGTGGCTTACCGGCATCTTGACATGCTGCTTGTCCTGGCGGTGGCTGGCAGTGACTCCTTCTGCCTTCCTGTTCTTTCTTTTCTCCTCTCTGTTAGTCCTGCCTATACTTCCTGCCTAGCCACGGGCCAGTCAGTGTTTTATTTATTGACCAATCAGAGCAACATATTTGCCATACAGAACATCCCACAGCAGAGATTCTCCTGCCTCTGCCTCCTGAGCACTGGGATTAAAGGTGTGTGCCACCATCATCTGCCTGACTTAATTCTTCTTATCCAAAATTTACTAGAGATTCTATTACAGTGTAATATCAGCATATTCTTCTCTAAAATGAGAATTAT
Organism: Peromyscus maniculatus bairdii; assembly: GCF_049852395.1. NCBI lineage: Eukaryota > Metazoa > Chordata > Mammalia > Rodentia > Cricetidae > Peromyscus > Peromyscus maniculatus. The sequence goes on from NC_134853.1 coordinate 109,075,995, forward strand.
AAAAGAACTTGCCTCATTAAATTTAACATGCAAATTAAATGACATAATCTAGAGTACAGAATTCTGTTTGTAATCCATAGTCAACAAAAGTTACACTTGTATTGTTCTTTTGACACTGCATAGTTATTTGTTCTGTTACAGGTGCAGTGCCTGGCTATAGCTAGACAGAAATATTCCTTCTCTATCTGGAGCTGTCACCATCCTTCATTCTCCAAGTTCTTCAAAAGGGAGATGTTTACTGTTATCTATGTTTGTGTGTCTATTTTTTAAAAATCACCTTTATTTATTTAATTACATATGTGTGTGTGTGTGTGTGTGTGTGTGTGTGTGTGTGTGTGTGTGTGTGTATACATATGTATGTTAAGGTCAGACACCGTGTGGGAGTTGGTTCTTTCCTTCTATCCTATGGGTCCCAGAGTTTGAATTCAGGTCATCATGTTTGACAGCAATCATCTTTATCTACTGAGCTATGTTTAGCTTTGTGTGCCTGTTTTAAACTACTTTTGGATTAAACAAGAAGGTTGAAAATAGTGTTCTTCAAAATGGAAATAAAATGAAAGCTAAGTTAGCAGATTTAAGTTTTCAGGTAGTGGGGGCTGTGGATAGAGTAAAAGTGCTTGCCATGAAGTTCTGATAATCGGAGCTCACACCCCCCACCACTTAGGAAGACGCACGTGTGGCAGTGAGGACCTGTAATCAATCACTGTGCTATGGGTGTAAAGGCAGGGAGAATACCTGGGGCTTGCTGGCCAGCCAGCCCAGCCGAATTGGTGAGCTTCAGGTTCGGGGAGAGACCCTGTCTTAAAAATTGCGTGAAAGCAATCAAGGAATATATCCAGTATTGAATTCTGAACTCTCCATATGCACATGTGCACACACACGCCCACGTATCTCACACCTCAGTTTTTGTGAGTGCATACTTTAAAAGGTTGGAAAAAGATAAAATAACACTTAATATTATGTTTTATATAACCTAGTATATCTGAAACGTTCAAAATATAATAAAAAGAATTGCTGAACTATTTTGTATATTCTTTTGCATAAACCCTTCTAGCTGTGTTTTGTATTTTACTCTTACAGCACATCTCAATTCAGCTGGCTATGTTTCTAGTATTCACTAGGGTTATATGACAGACTTCCTGGAGAGGCACAGCATACACGTTTACTCACCCCAGCAAGGGAACCCATGACAAGCCAGAGTGACTGCTCCAAAATCCAGCTTGGTGAATCAGTGAGCTTTTCCTGGGATTACTGACAGGAGTGTACGTGAGGAGTTACTTGCAAAAGCAGGGATGACTCAAAAGCAGCAGTATCACTAAACAGCCCACCCCAACACTGGTGATGCCTCATAAAAGCTGCAACTCCAGGGATCTCTACACAGCCAGCAGGCCGCTGACACACCAGTGTGATCACTGGGCAGCTTAGATTCACCCTGTGACTCTTTCCAAGACATGTGACAAGTGTTCACTTTCGGAGTCTCATGAGCCCTCTCTTCTCTCCTGGAGGGAATGTTTATATTTGGAGGGAGGTGCCAGGCAGCAAGTCCTCATATCATGATGACCACTGTATGATCAGTATAGAGCTACTGAAAATTTCCAATGTTTGCATCTTCATCATAAATGTGAAATGTGTGTTTAGAAATACTCTTCTAATATTGACTTCACTTGTCTAAAAATAGACCCCTAGTCTCTGGTATAATAGAAACTTAATGCTCAAGGATTCAAAAGAAACGTTTTTCTTTTGAGACATGGTCCTCTTATGTATCAGGCTGTCCTTAAACTCTAGTGGTCAGGGTTTTCTGAGGGAAAGAATGGATAGAATATTTATTATATAAAAGGGATAAATTAGATTAGTTTACACAGCAGTGTCCTAAGCCATCATGTTGCTTGCACACTGGAGAGGCAGAGAACCCTGTTCCTGCTTAATCCACAAAGCTGAATGCTTCACTTGTCTCCTTCTGACCCTGAAGGCCTAGGAGATGACTTGACAGCTAGCTGCTCGCTATCTGCCCAGGTTGAAGGTCAGAGGAGCTGGGTTCTGATATCAGCAAAAGATGGCAGGAGTAGATGATGCTCTCACCAGCAGGAAGCCTTGCAGGCAGGCAATTGGCACTGCTTCCCGAGTGTTGGCTTGCCCATGGGAAGTGTCACCCATGCTAGTGGGCGGTCTTCTCAGTTCATCCCTCCTGGAGCTGCTCGCACAGACATACCCACAGGTGTTGTGGCTCTTAGCTGAATCACGTTGACAAACGAGACTGACCATCGTAGGATCTTCCTGCCCTGTACGTAACAGTGGTGGATTGCAGCTGTGCAGCACCATACCTGGCAAGATAAGAATTGCTAAGGTGTGTTCAGAAAGTAACTGAGAACATATTGGAACGCCTGTAAGCTTTCTGTCTTTTTTCAGGGCATATCTACATTTTCTAAGACTTTTTTTTTTCCTCTTTAAACTTCATCTTGAGTTCATTTCAGTTTATGTTGGTAAATACTTGTTATATTATGGTCCTGAGCAAAAACAAGAATAGGAACACAGTTGCTGCCTGTAATGTAAGTCATTTTCAGGCTGTTGTGAGCGAGTAACTAGTACCTAGAGTACACTGAAGTCAACGTGGGCATAGAGTTAGAGTAAAAACAGTTACTCTAACTTTAGGGCATTTTAGTTACTCTAAATAGGGTATTTTCTTCCTAAAAGAATGAAAGCAATTACTCTGGTCTCTTTAAACAATATTTTTCACGACTATAAAGATTTTTGAGTTGAACTCCTGGGTTATAAGAAGGAGCCTGCACAAGGCTCAGCAGAAGGAGGAAGTGATGCACCTTGAAAAGTGATGCACCTTGAAAATCCAAGATGAGGACAGGGGAGACAGGAGCACACTGTTCCCAGCACCAGCTGTAGTCATGCGAGGAAACTCTTTGTCCAGTGTTTCCTGCCCTTCCCTTCTGTCTTCCCTGGTCACTGAGTGCTTAGGGCAGTCCTGTCACTTGCTGAAACCTTAGGGAAGATAACCTGGAGGTAGGAACTGAAGCAGAGGTCAGGGAGGAACATTGCTTACTGGCTGGCTGCCCGTGGCTTGCTCAGTTGGCTTTTTTATGCATCCTAGGACCTCCTGCTCAGGGTGGCACTATCCATAGTGGGCAGAGCCCTTTCACCTCGATCATTAACAAGAAGATGCCCGGTAGACTTTCCTCCAGGCCATCTGATGAGACATTTTCTCACTTGAGGTTTCTCTTCTCAGATGAACCTAGCTTGTGCCAAATTGACAAAATTTACCTAGTAAAGGATTTTAACTATACGTTTGTTATAGCAAACATTGGATGTCTTCCTGCTCCCTTCAGCCTGTTAGAACAGCATTGCTTAGTATAATTTTTCTGTTCTAATGTAAATATTCTATAGTTGGTGTTGTCCTAGAAGCTGGCCACATCTAATTATTGAGCATTTTAATTTGGCTAGTGTGACTAAGGAGCACAAGATTTAATTTTAATTAATTAAAACTCAATTTGGGCAATAGAATCTCAGGACTTCTAGAATCTGTCCCTTCTAAGCAAGAAAGGGAGTCATCTCCTCTGCTGCCTGCTATTTTGCATGTTTCAGAGACTATTTTGAAATGTTTTTTGTTCTTATACCTTAATTTATGTTTCCAGTAACTGTTGGCTTTGCAAAATGTCTTCAGAGTTGACTTTGAGATTATAGTGATGGGTTCCCTAGATGTAAAGTACTTGAGAGCACAGGGAAGCAGGGGCTGTCTCTTCTCCAAGTGCTAAAGCCTAGGAGGCCCTGTGTGGAGCCGCCTCATAAGTGTTGCTCACTCAACATAAAATCGCATGGGAAGCCTGAGCAGTGGCTCATGCCTTTAATCCCAACAGCCTGGCCTTCAACTTAGATTTTCCTACCTCTGCCTCCCTAATGCTGGGACTAAAGGCACGTGCCACCATGTCCAGATCTTCTTAATCACTTCAAAAGAAAACTTAATCTAATTATTATTATTATTACTAATTTTAATTATTTGTGTGTGTATGTGTGTGTGTGTGGGTGTATGCCACATCACACTTAATCAAGGTCAGAGGACAACTTTATAGAGTTGGTTCTCTCTTTTGTGTGGACTCTGGGGATCAAACTCTTTAATACACTGAGCATTATTACTGCCATCCTCCCTACTTTTTAGAAAAATTCTTTATTTTTATTTTATGTGTATGGGTGTTTTGCTTTCATGTATATATTCACAATATGAGTGGAGTATCTTTGGAGGCCAGAAGAGGGCATGGGATTCCCTGGGACAGGAGTTAAGGATTGATGGGAGCTGCCATGTGAGTGGCAAGAACTGAGTCCAGGTCCTCTGGAAGAGCTGCATGTGCTCATAATTACTCAGACATTTCTCCAGCTCCCAGCTACTACTTTAAAATAGTTTAATTCACTTGTGTGTGTGTGTGTGTGTGTGTGTGTGTGTGTGTGTGTGTGTGTGTGATGTGTGTGTGTTAATGTGTGTGTATGTATGTATGTGTGTATGTGTGTGTGTGATGCTGCGATGCACATGTTTGTGTGTGTGGGTGCATGTGTACCATGGAGGTCAGAGGACAACCACAAGGTGTTGGTCCTTGCCTTCTGCCTTGTTTGAATGGGATCTGTTTGCTGTTGACTGCTGTGTATGACAGGCCAGCTAGCCCATGAGCTTCTGGGGACTGTCCTGTCTACCCCTCCCATTTCACCGGAGGACAGCGGACTGTGCTGCTCTGCTCAGCTGTGCGTGGGTACTGTGCATTGAAACTCAGCTCCTCAAATTAGGGCAGCAAACGTCTTACTAAACTCTACCCTGCTCCTACACCCTTTTAAAATTTAATTTAATTTTTTCTTCTTAAAGCAAAATATAGAATGATCCTGGGTCAGAGGGGTCCTCAGGACTTATAACTAGTTTTAGTGATTTGGTGGAATAACTCACAAGACTCAGTGTGTCTGTGATTTGTTAGAATGACAGGATAAAAAGAATCAGTGAGCAAAGCAATTCATGGGGCAATCCATGGAGATTAGGCAAACATCTCTAGTAGTCCTCTCATGAAGTAACACAGGGTGGGTGCCCTTAGTTCCTCCAGCATGGGGTCGGGATGAAGAATGTGCAGTGTCTTGTGGTGGGAAATGAGTTAAAGCCTTAGGCTCTGAGGGTTGGTTCTGTCTGGGCTGGTCAGCTGAGGAGTTGTGTACATTGTGATTGTGCAGGCTCTATTAGTTAAAGGACAGGAGGAACATCCCCCAAATTTGTTTGCCAGTACCTCACCCAGGGGCAGCTTTGCAAGTAGGCTTTTCTGTGGAGGGTAGCTTGCTGTGCTATTTTCTGCACAAATGTATACATAAATATTGACTAGGTTAATGTGGCCTGTTCTAATTTTTAAGATAGGAGCTCTGAAATAAGTAATTGCAATCTCTGTTCTTTTCCTCTTTAAACTTTTTACCTTTTGTTGTTGTTGTTTGGGACAGACTCTCACTCTATAACCCACACTGGCTTGGAACTCACAGCATAGGCCAGGCCAGCCTCAAACTCATGGTAATTCTGCTCAGCTTTCTGAGTGCCTGGCCTTTTGATATTTGAATATACACATTAAATGTCTTCTAAATATGTTATTATAATTCCTTCCCCTTCTCTTTTCTTCTCTTTTCCTTTATATTCAGTATTGTATCTCCTAAGTTTTGTTTTCTGATCTCTTCTAAAATATTCAGTCTTATATAGAGAATACTAGATAGAAACTCGTTTTTATGCATGTGTGTGTGCATGTACACACACGTGTGGAGTACACACACATTCCACAAGTGTGTGGAGGCCAGAGTAACCCTGCCTGCCTCCTTTGAGATGGTTCCTCAACGGACTTAAACTTTCAAGTTAAGCTAGACAGCCTGAACTCTGAGTGTCAAGATCTGTCTGTATCTCCCAGTGCTTGGATTACAAGTCCATGGCACTCTCTCTGGCACTTCTCCATGGCTTCTGGGGCTCATGCTTGCAAAGCAGGCACTTTCCTTGAGTCCTAGAATAGAATTAAGAGAAAAAGAAAAACCATTTGGTCATGGAAGATTTCAAACGTATTTGAAAGAGGTGAGAATAGTGTAGAAACCTATGGTGATATTTTATTTGTACTGAAATGTTATTTTAATTTTATGTTAATAAATAAAGTTGCCCTGGGGTCAGAGCTATTAGAGCCATAGTAAGAGCGTGGTGGTTAGAAGAGCTAGGTAGATTTCTGTGTGTTCAGGGATACAGCCAGTATTGGAGACATATGCCTTTAAGACCTGGAGGGCGGTACTTACAGGCAGTGATGAGGCAGTCATGTGGTTGGGTTTAGAACCAATGAGAAGGCAGAACAGAAAGACTATTTAAACACAGATAAACAGGAAGTAGCTCTCTCGGGGAAGGTAGGAGCACTGCAGGAGGTAAGATTTTATCTCTGAGCTCTGACCTCTTGGCTTTCTCTTTTACATTGGCTCTGTGTTTCTTATTTTAATAAGATGATTGGTTACATCTACATCTACAGAAACCTAGTGTTCAGTTCTCACCTTTTAGCAGTCTGAATTACATAAACTCTATTCCCCAGTCTCTAATTTTAGATGTTACTTTTGAAGCATATCTGGACATGAGTTAAGCTTTGTATTTTTGTGAGTATCTCATGTGTGCGTATTGAGTGTGTGCAGGTTTGCATGTGTGGAGGCCAGAGGGCAACAACATCAACCTTTTTTTTTTTTTTTTTGAGATAGGGTCTCTTACAGTCCTGAAACTCACCATGAAGTAGGTGGGCCAGCTGGACAGCTAGCCACAGAGACCTCCCTGACTACCTTTGTAGCGTCGAGATTGCAGGCACTCACTTCCACATCTGACATTTTTTTATATGGGAATCTAACTTGGATCCTATTGCTTGGTTAGCAAGTATTATCTACTGATCTGTCTGTCTGGCTAACAGAAGCAGAATTTTAAAGTAGAATTTGAAAATTTTCTCTTTAGACACACTCTATTACTCCCCAGAATTGTGTCTGTTTCACTATATCCTTATAGTATATAATTTAAAGATACATCAAAAACTTTAATATGCAAGACATTAACCTTATAATTTGTAGTTATAAACAATAGTAAGATGAATGTTCTTATACTTTCTATTTCCTAAATTTTTTTTTTTTTTTTTTTTTTTTGGTTTTTCAAGACAGGGTTTCTCTGTGTAGTTTTGATGCCTGTCCTGGATCTCGCTCTGTAGACCAGGCTGGCCTCGAACTCACAGAGATCTGCCTACCTCTACCTCCCTAGTGCTGGGATTAAAGGCATGCGCCACTACCATCTGGCTATTTCCTAACTTTTTATGTGCATATGTTTAACTTGGGGGAGGTATAAATGATCATATGAAATTCAGAGGTCACACTCAGGTTTCTTTCTCAGTCACTTCCAGGTTATTTTTTGAAATGGAGTTGCTCACTGAACTTAGAACCCACTCATTTGGCTAGAATGGCTTTCCCTACAAGCGTAGGTCTCTCCCAGACCCTGCTTCACTATCACTGATAGTACAGATGTGTGCTGCTGTGCTGGCATGTTTATGTGGTTGGTGGTGGAGGGGTTTGAACTCAGGTCTTCATCCTCATTTTTGCATGACAAGCACATTTCCAAATGAGCTATCTCCCTGGATCCTTGTTACCATTTTAAGTTTCAGATTTATGTGTTTTGCCCTTTTGGGCTAGGGTAGGAGTCTGTATATTAAGAAATTTTATCTTTTTGTTTTCTTAGAATATGGAATCATATTCTAATATGTGTTGATAGTGTGTGTGTGTGTGTGTGTGTGTGTGTGTGTGTATGTGTGTGTGTGTATGTGTGTGTGTGTGTGTGTGTGTGTGTGTGTATGCATGCACATGGGTGCATGTGGCACAGTGTGCTTTTAGACAATTTGCATTGTAGGTTCTTTCTTTTCACTGTTATGAGTTCCTGGGGTTGAACTTAGGTTGCCAGGCGTATTTGCTTTTCCCTGGCCTACTGATGTCACATGTTCCTTTTGCTAGGTGCTGTTCTTAATCCACATCAATACTAATTGTGGTAATTTTGATCTGGAGTGGCCTCAAAAGTGTTCACGGTTTGGTTGCCAACCTGTGACCCTCGTAGAAATGCTGAACCCTGGAGGAGGAGTGCTTAGCAGGCTGAAGTTACTTGGTTGGAATTGTGCCCCTGAAGGGGTGAGAAAAGACCTGCCAGCCCTTCCCTTCCCTCTTTGTTTCCTAGTGGCTTGGAGGTGAACAGACCTCCTTAATGGCATCCATAGTCCTGCCGTCATGTGCTGTGATTCTTAGGCACAAAGTGACAGGGCCAGGTGACCATGAGCCAAAACAAACCTGTCCTCCTTACGTTGATTGACAGAGGTATTTTCCCACACAGCAGAAACTAACATACTCTAAAAAGGCTTTCATTGTTGATGCTCAGTCAGTTCGTACCTGTCTCTGGAGCATGCATGGACTCTCCTTACATTTTTCTAAATTCTTCAAAATGGTTCATTAAGTCTAATTCCTAAAACCATGAGGAGTTGTTCTTGTTGGCTTATCCCTCCCTGCTACACCATTCACTGATTAATTTATCTCCCACTCCCATCATGTGCCTCTCATAGATACCGATGTCATCTTCCTAATGCTTATTTCATCTCCATTCTGATTATTTTCCCCGAGGCAGGAGATTATGCAAGATAAGAGCACAGCAGATCTGTTTCCTGTCATTCTTTAACAGCGTGTTACACTGATCTCTTCAGGCAGTACACTCAGTTTTCACTGTTGCTCATTGCTTCAGAGATTTATATCAGCACCCCTTACCCCCCATAATGTTCTGGTCTTCATCCTTTGTATTAATCTCGGTTAGTATAACATTCTAATCAGGTGATCTATTTATCATCATTCATGTTGACCTTACTTAGTGAGTTAAGGCCTTATAAAATTAATGGTATGAGATATAATGCTGAAAATTTGAAATTTTCATCACTGAAGCAGGAAAGGAACTTTGGAGTCAGACTTGACAGTTAGCAAACTGTTGGCCCCCTTCTCTCCACATTGTTAAAGTCTGGATTAACACTACAGCTACCACGTTAGTCTCTGCTGGGTTTCTATCCTCGGATGTTGATTTGACTATTAGGGTTTCTTTGAGCAATCTATTTTTACTAAACTCAAAAATACTAAATTCTCTGGTTTTAGTACATAATGTACTTAGTTATATCACATTGTACAATTTTCACACACTTGGTTCAATTTCTGACATAAAACAAAAAAAGTCATACACAAGTAGCAGAAATCGACTTTATGTAATTGAGAGGGAAGATACCCATGTTGTACATTACTATAGGTTATTGGCCTTTAATTTCAGTTCTACCAGTCAGATCTCCAATGATTAAGAACTCACATGGTAGAAATATAAAAACTGTCTTTGTTCATGGAAGAAAATTAATAAGTCCAGGAATTTAGTTACCAAAAGGGTCAACCATTTTTTTCATGATTTAAATGTCTTACTACATTTGCGTGTGTGTGTGTGTGTGTGTGTGTGTGTGTGTGTGTGTGTGTGTGTGTGTGTCTGTGTGTGTCTGTGTCCTCGTCCCTTTGATTCTGAGAGATAGTCAGGAAATCAGAAGGTAATGAAACTGCTCAGGAAGTCACATTTCTGTTGGGGACATAGCCTGTACCCCTCTACCTCCTCCACTGACATACTGTCTGAATTTGTCTTATTGTAGTGTGCAGTGATTCTTGGAGCTCCTGGATTGTTGACCTTATTTTTTAATATATTGGGAAATTTACACCTTCAAGTCTGAGAGTACTTGTTTTTGACGTCATGGTACCCTTCATCTGATAGGCAAAATTTTCTGGTTCCAAGTTATTTGATTATCATACTTTTAAGTACTTTGCAAAAGATTGGCTTTTAATACCTATTTATAGAGTAAAACTATTGTAGCATTATTACAAGATCCATTTTGCTGACAGTAATCCAGCCAGCTGGATTAGAGTTTAGGGATAATTTATGTATTTTAAAAGTATTGTTTGTGTGTAAGATAGGAGGGATGGAAAGGAGAGAGGATGATATTCCAGAAGGTGGGATGGCTGAAGTGTAACCACAAAGGTTTGGGAATTGGCTTGCTTTGATCCAGTCCTCACCTCTATACGAGCTTCAGTTAGTCACCTGAAATCGCTATACTCTATTTCCAAGTGTGCAGGAGATTGGTAGTGTTACATAACTTATTTGTTAGAGGAGTCGCTGCAGATCAGGTGCTCAAGCTGGATTAGAACAAGTCCAGAGAGATGTAGCCCCATAGAAAGATGATTGTCTGCTCTGTTTGTTAGTCTAGGTTCTTTTCTTCTCTTTGTCTTAAATGACTCCCAAAGGCTAAACTTTAGACCAGTGGTTCTCAACTTGTGGGTCATGACCCCTTTGAGAGGTGAATGGCCTTTTCACAGGAGTCACATATCAGTTATCCTGCATATCAGATATTTATATTATGATTCCTAACAGTAATGACAATTCCAGTTATGTTGTAGCAACGAAATAATTTTATGGTTGAAGGTCACCACAACATGAGGAACTGTTGTAAAGGGTCACAGCATTAGGAAGGTTGAGAACCATTGCTTTAGACTGTTTACTTAATGATCATGTTTTGATGTAACTATAATTGAATCTCAGAGGAGTAAAATTATCCCACATTTACCTTACTTTTGATGTTGGCGCATGCCTTATAAGTGGAGACAATAATTAACTTTTCAGAACTTGTCAGTGGACTGCCTTCAAATAAATTACTTAAGCAATAAACAGGTGCTGTAATTAGAATTGTCAAGTAATTGAGGAAAGGAGTTCATTAATATTAAAAAGTCTAATTGTATATAATATCTTTTTTGGTAGACTGAATTCTGTGATTTTTTGGGGTGTGTGTGTGTGTGTGTGTGTGTGTGTGTGTGTGTGTGTGTGTATATGTATGTATATGTCTTAATAAACATAAACCCAGCGTAGTTTACAGCTTCTGGGTTCAAGGGATTTTACTGCCTCAGTTTTCCAGGTATCTCGGAGTACACACATGTGCTACTACTTCATCCAACTATGATGAAGATTTTAAAAAAGATTTACTTTTTATGTGTGTGAATGTTTTGTCTGTGCAGATGTATGTTTGTGCACCATGTGCATGGCCTGGTGCCCAGGGAAGTCAGAAGAGGGTGTCAGAGCACTTGAAACTGGAGTTACAAATGATTGTGAGCTGCCATGTGGGTGTAGGAACTGAACCCAGGTTCTTTGCAAGAACAGGTACTTTTAATCAATGAGCCAACTCTCCAGCTCCAAAAATGAATATTTAAAAGGCCCTTTAAGTATTAAAATTCTTGGATTCATTTATGTCTATGCTTATAGATAACATTCAAGCATATTCCCTTTTTTATGATATAAAATGTATGCTTTATCTTTTCATTTACAGTCTTGTACGTATTATTGCTTGCTACTCTTTGATAAGTGGCAAGCAAACCTGCATATATAGAATTTAGGCCCGTGTTTCACAGTACTAAGTCTTAGGTATAACTGGGCCAACATTTGTTAAATCCAAAGCTGTAGGAGCCTGTGTAAGAAGCTGTGTGTTTACTGTTAACTCTGGATGGGGCAGAGTGCAGAATGCTCTTTCTACAAGGTGGTCTTCTAGAAATGATTGCGTAAACTCTGATAAGTTAATGCACCTGAAACCCAGGATGGGCAGGGAGCACCCTAGCATGTCCACTTTATCTCTATGGGTAAGGCAGATGCCTGGAAGGAATACTCTGAGCTCTTTTCACATGACCAGAGATGATAAGATGTAACACCAGGTGTAGTCCCTCTCTGTACTTGCATTTGCTTAAGCTGACTGTAACCGTCACCTCATGTTTCTGTTGCTTTAATAATAAAAATGAGAAGTGCTTTGTGAGTACCACTACCGAGGCCTAATGCCTGGAGTCCCCTGGCTCCCCACGCAGGTCTTTGGAATATTCTTTGATCCTTAGAGATTTAGCCTCACTGGTCATGGGGTGAGTCAGCACAAGAACTCAAATAAAATATGCATTATGAATGCACTTCTGTAGTGTTTTTGCCTGTTTTTTGTGGCATGAATCTGGAAAGTTGAAGAGAAACAGATACTGTGTTGTATGCTTGCTTTTCCCTTCTGTTGTTCCTTTTCACTGATACTTTTTCTATTCATGTGAGTTTATTTCTATGTTTTCATATAGGCATAACTGAGCTCTCTCAAGAATGAGGGATAGTTGTGAACACTATATAGTCTCATATTTGATGACTGATAAATTGTAACAAAGTGCTTTTTTTTTTTTGGTTTTTCGAGACAGGGTTTCTCTGTGTAGCCTTTCCTGGAACTCACTTGGTAGCCCAGGCTGGCCTCGAACTCACAGAGATCCACCTGGCTCTGCCTCCCGAGTGCTGGGATTAAAGGCGTGCGCCACCACCGCCCGGCAATAACAAAGTGCCACTTGTGTGTGATTTTCACTATTGAACTATCTCTAAGATTGTGTATGTGTGTGGCTTTAGGAAGGCTTGTCAATGTATGTGTTTCCTGGAATTTGGAGCTGAATTTTTATATTCTGTTTTTAACGTACTTGATTCCAGGGAAATGTACGCTTGTGTTTCACTTGCTTGATTTTTAATGGCAGAAGACTGATATGATAACTCCATATTCCTGTAACAGACAGTCTCAAATCTCTGTTTCTTGTCATTCTGCCAAAATAGAATGGAGGAGGGATACACTAAGACATGAACTCTCACCATGCTGTGGTCACCAGTAAACAAGATCTCTCCAGGCTTCAGTTTTATCATATGGAAAATAAAATAGATAAACTAAATAAACTTGAAAAAGCCTTTCTGACTCTTTACAGGGTCTGGTGTAGTAGCCCTGCCAGTTCTGGAACTTGCTATATATACCAGGCTGGCCTGGAATTCACAGAGATCCATCTGCTTCTGCCTTTATGTGCTGGATTTAAAGGCATGACCACAATGCCTAGCCTTTCTTATTTTAATGAACAATTCCATGATTATTTTTTCTTGGTGATAAAAATCAATAGCATCAACTCTGTTACAAGTGACTTCTGAGTACATTGTGTCATATTGCTAACTATATGAATGTTGCTGTGCAGTGGATCTCAAGTATGCTCTCATTGCCGATGACCAATGCTCTATCTCTACAGAGAAGCATCACCTTAAATCTCCGTTCTTTAGCAGCTAGCAAACTATTATTACTTTTTCTTCGAAGAGTCTGGCCTCTTTCAGTACTTTATAGGAGTGAGTTATCTGGGATTTGTTCTTTATGCCCGGCTTGCTTCTCTTATTTTAATTCTTCAAGGTTTAGCTAAGTTGTTCCATATGATAGGGTTTCCTTCTCTTTGAAGGCTGGTATCATGGGCAGCACCTTGTTCCTTCACTCATCCATTAGTGGCCTAGGCTGACATCTAGGTTGTCTCTTTTGTGAACGTTGATTGCAGATAATGCTGCAGTGAATGCGAGTTTTTAAAAAATCTTCTTGAAGTCTTCATTCAGTTGTTATAGGCAAATGCTAAGATGTGGGATTACCGGATCATGTGGTGGTTTTATTTGTAATTTTTTTCTCTTTTTACTTTGTTGATCTAAAAAAATCTACCTTTTCATTGCTTGGTATGTTTGGTCCTGCCAGTTATCTCTTGATTACCATTTGTGTAGAATATCTCTTTGCTTTCAGCCATGTGCCTTTAGATCTCAAACGAGTGTTTTGCAGACTGTACACAGTTGGACCTGGCTGTCTTTATCCATTCTGTTGCTTTGTCTTTTGGGTGGAGCTGAATCCATTTGCATTAAGTGAAATGAGTAGTGTGAAAGAACTTGCAGTTGTTAACTGCTTCTTGTCTGTCCGGTAGCTTTTTGTCCCACTTCTCACGCTATCTGTTTTTTTTTTTTTTTTATTCTTGGATATCACTTATTCATTTTCTTTTGTGTTTTATTTTTAAAGATCTTTTTATTTTTTATGTGCTTTGGTATTTTTTCCTGCATATATGTCTGTGTGAAGGTGTCAGATTCCCTGGAACCGGAGTTACTGAAAGTTGTGAGCTGCCATGTGGGTGCTGGGAATTGAACCTGGGTCCTCTGGAAGAGCAGCCAGTGCTCTTAACCACTGAGCCATCTCTCCAGCCCTCTTTTGTGTATTTTTATGGTTATTTCCTTTTCAGTTAACACAGTCTCATATAAAACATCCTTTAGGTACAACAGTATTTTCAGCTGATAACCTGTGTACATAAATGCCAATCACATACATATACTCTGTCCTTTTATTTCGTTCTTCTTTTATGTTACCTGTACTGTGCCCCTTTATATATTCCATAGCTGTAGTTACTTATTATGCTTTTGTCTTTTAAGTCATATAATAGAATGAAAAGTGATATATGGGCCAGCAAGGTGGCACAGCAGCTGAAGATGCTTGTCACCAAGCCTGATGTCCTGAGTTTGATCCTGGGAACCCACTGGTAGGATAAGAGCACTTAGTCCTTCAGCTTATCCTTTGACCTTCACATATGAACTGTGTGGCATGCCTCTCCCATCCCCAATAAATAAATGAAAAGAATCTGTGTTTGATATGGGAACTGTCTCATGTTACAGTATTACAGGATCTTGATTGTCTGCGTATTTGCTTTTCCAGCGAGCTTTATTGCTTTCCTATGCTTCTGCGTTGTAGTCTAGTGTGCTTGCTTTTCGTTTGGAAGGGGTCTCGTCAACATTTCCTTCCAGGCAGGTCTAGTGGTGAGCTCATTCAAGCTTTGATGTATCTGAGAATGCCTTTCCTTTTCCTGATATTTGTAGTATTTTGGTAGTTTTGTTAGACACAGTATTCTTGGTTCATGCCCCCTCCCCCTTAATATATCATTTTGAATATGCATTTGCTCCCTTCTGGCTTGTGAAATTTCTGCTGAGAAATCTGCTTACAGTCTTAGGATTTTTGTGCCAATCCCATGTTTTAAATGAATTTGTTCATCAAAGACTTGAACTCTGAATCTGAAAAGAGAAAGCATTGTGCTTTATGAAGCCAGATAGCATGATGGGTAAGAGCAGTGCATTTATCAGTGCATTTATCTGAGTCTAAGGTAGAATCTAAGCATCCTGTTGTTTTCTGCCTGGGCCAAATAGAAGCTTGGAGAGCAGGAGGCTCAGGACCTGATAATGACATTTGGGTAAAGAAATACACATGTCAGTGTTTCATTATGAAAATAGCACCATGCTTCCAGGCAAAAATATTTTTCATGGATGTGCTTGTGTTTTTGTAGTGCAATATCTTTGCTTTATTCTTTCTACCTATGTGGTTGCTTAATTTGGGTTATTAAGTCATAAGAATGATATTGAGCCGGGCGGTGGTGGCGCACGCCTTTAATCCCAGCACTCGGGAGGCAGAGGCAGGCGGATCTTTGTGAGTTCGAGGCCAGCCTGGGCTACCAAGTGAGTTCCAGGAAAGGCGCAAAGCTACACGGAGAAACCCTGTCTCGAAAAACCAAAAAAAAAAAAAAAAAAAAAAAAAAAAAGAATGATATTGAGTCAAAGATTATTTGTGTAAACGTTTCTGACATTATTATTATTATTTTTTTTTAAATTTCTGATCCAGGCAGAGAAAAAGGGTAAATGCTTCTTGAGGCCCAAGGCTCTTAAAGGAACTGTACTTTTAGGGCATGAGTACAGTATTTTATTTCTCTCCTGACAATATAATTAAAACATTTGTTTAAAAGCCACATGATTAAATACACTATTTTATAAAATGCCACTAAGTGCACTGATTGCCATTCCCATAACTAAGGGTCTGTCCGAGTGCCCTGGTAGAAACCATCACATAGGGGAGAATTGATTGAGACCAGTGGAAAGCAATCTAAGATAACCTTTTGTTTTTAATTAAAGTGGGAAATAAGAAGCCAGTTCAAAAAATTGTCTTCCTTTATTTGTCCAAAGTGAGAGCAATGGCGTTTCCATCCCTGCAAAGCCCTAGCACCTGTGAAAATACTCATGAATTCTGGCTGTGTACTGTGAGGTTGTTGCCAGTGTGGGCAAAGCCCACATGCTGCTGTGATATACTGTGACAAGGATCATTAGCAAATTAATTTTTTAGCTGTCACACATCTTGGTGGTAGGGTTAAGAGGACATTTTTCTTTCTTGAAATTAAAGTCAGTGCCTTCTATGAAGCTGGAAAGAAATGGGCTTTCTAAGATAGGGGCTGTTAGTAAATCCTGCCCACAAACCTTTGGAATGTGGAGTGTGGAAGGTTTGTTTTTGGACTGCATTCTGCTCTATCAAGCTAAGGCCTTGAATTATAGGAAAGAGTTGTACATTATTTTAAGTGGAGTTTTTGCTTGTTCTTTTGAGACAGGGTTATTTTAGTCCAGGCCAGCCTCAACTCACTCAAGTCGGCCTCAAATCTGTAGTGCCCCTGCCTTAGTATCCATAGTGCTGGGATTGGGGCACATGCCACTGTGCTAAGTTCTTTTTTTATTTTTTCTTCCTTTTCAAAGTGGTTTTTAATTTTTTTTACAACTAAAATTTAATTGTATCTATTTCCTCCTTCCTTTTCCTCTCTTCAACCTTCCTATATCATCTGTTCTCAAATCCATGACTTTTTTGTTATTATTATACATATACACACACACACACACACAAATACACGCAAATATATCACTACTACCTGCTCAGTTGTTTAGTGTTTGTATGTATATGATTTAAGGCTGACCATGGGTATTGGATAAACAATTAATAGGCTCATTTCCAGGGAAAACTAATTTTTCTCTCTCATTAGCCATTAGTTGCTTATAGTTCTTTGTCAGGGATATGCCCATGCAAGACTTCCAGATTAATATGTATATTAATATTGTCCTTCAGGTGTATTTAGGCAGCCTTATTGTGGAGGGATCCTAAGTGAAGTTTCCCTGTCATTTCTAGAAGACACAATCTTACAGCAGATTTCCTGGTCCTCTGGCTTTTAGAATCATTCTGCCCCGCTTCCCTGGCCTGCCCCATGTTCCTGAGATGTAAGTGCAGGAGTTGTGTTTTAGATGTATCCAGCTGGACTGGGCACACCACAATCACTTGTTCTCTGCATTTGACCAGTTGTGGTTTTCTATCTATCCATCTATCTATCTATCTATCTATCTATCTATCTATCTATCTATCTATCTATCTATCTATCAATCAATCAATCAATCTATCTATGTCATGATCTCTGTCTACTCCAAAGAGAAGTTTCTTTGATGAGTGATGAGAGTTACATATACCTTTGGGTATAATGATTAGTATTTAGAATGCAGTTAGGAATATTGTTAGTCTAGTCAAGAGGTGACAGAGGGTTGTCCTCTAAGATCCATGATCTCACTAGCTCTGGGTGGTTTGTAGGTTTCTAGGACCTTGCATGATTTCATTCTTGGTAAGCAGACCTTAAGTCCAATTAGAGAACTTTTGGTTACCACCAAGATGGGAGTGCCGCTGTTGCACCTTTAGGGATGTTTCGCCATGTTGGTCATTGTTGTGATTGATAGATGTAACAGCTGATAGGAGTATTGATGCTTCACCACCCCTGTCAGCTAGCTTGCATAGCATCTTTTAGTATGATGAAAGCTAGCCCACAGGGAAGAGGCTTTTAGGTCAGTTATGACCCAGATCCTTTGAGTCCTGTGTCTGAAGTACATGGTGTCTTCAGCATTAGGGACTTAATTTCAATCTCTAGGAGGCAACCAAGTATGTCCAGTTCTTGAATTAAATTTTAAAGTGTCTTATTAAGTTATAGTGTACATAAAATACAGTTCATTCACCAAAAGTGTATAATTCAACTTCTTTTACTGTATTTATAGAATTGTATAGGTATTTAAGATTGTTTCTGCTATTCAACAGCCCTAGCTTTTAGGATTAGTGTCCCCCAACAAATAATCCACCTAGGTTTTTAATAGGGATTTCACTGAATGGAGATCAGTGTGGGAAATATTGCCATCTTAACATTTATTCTTGTGATTTTCTAATTTTATTGTGTTAGGCATAGAGATTGAATGCATAGAATATTGAATCTATATGCAAGGGCTTATAGAGACATTTTAAACTACTAGCCTCCTTTGTACTGCCCTGATTTTAATTATTTCATACAAAAATAACTTAATTGGATATATCACTATGTGGAGCTATTTATTGTTTGTATAGCTTAAGTCTGTTTGAACTATAAAGTTATTTGAGTTAGCCTATATATTTACTTTCTTATTATTTGGTGTCATAGTTGTTTAAGAAGTACATGCTTCAACCCATGTTTGGAAGCTCATTATAATAGAGTTGGAATATTAGTGCTAGTATGAGATTGCCATTAATAATAGCAAATAGCTGACATTCTAAACCTACTAATTTATCTAGTCATATTTTTGCTTTGTATAAATAAGAGATGGGCATTGCTTTGTGGAGTTTACAACAAGGCTCAATTTACATGTCATTTAAATTTGTCTTAGGTACCAAATCTGATTCCAGTTTTGATGTTCAAACTGGGAAGACCATTAGACCCTATACTCTACAATGACATATTGTATACTTTACCTACACTCGGTGTTCACAAGGTTAGTATATCAGTTGACTGATTCTTGTGTGTGTGTGTGTGTGTTAGAAACCTAAAAAACATTGATTTCTATTTCATATTAGGAAATTTTAAGTCCTAATTTTTGCCACGATCATTAATTCCCCTTTTATTTTTGTTTAGAGTAGCTAATGTCTACAGATAAAATTATTATAATATGTAAAAATTTATTTAAATCTCTAAATATCTGTTTTCACATTGACTGTTTTCTGAGATTAGGACCCTGCTCCCTAAATTGCTGACTCGTCTGTCCCAAAGCTATCTATCTCCCTTCCTCTTAGAAGATGGGTACTAAGTAAGCTTACACTTGAGTTCTTATTAATAACAAAGAGTTGGAAATGCCTTTTGCAAACTTGAAGTCGCCTTCCTTCATGAAAGCAGTTGCCTTAATATTTTTCTAGGTGTGCATAGGGCAGATTCTGCGGGTAATTCAGCTGCTTGGAACCACCCCACGACTGAGAGCTGTCGCCTTGCGCCTGTTGACGTCTCTTTGGGAAAAGCAGGTAACCCTAGATATACACTTGTTGCATGCGTTCCTGTTCCTAAAGAAGGCAGTTGTGTGACAGTGGGACTTGCTATAGTAGTGAATATCACCAATGACCACATTGACAAACTCTGGTTTATTGTGGTATATTTGATCTGTAAAATAGTCAATTGTGTTTGAGTCAGAAATTGAGAACATAAAATATTGCTCTACGTCTGACATTATCTCTCCATTTGTATGATAAAGTAATAGAAGTACTGTTGTGATTAGAGCCTTTGTAGAAAGAGTGTGATCTGGCCACTTGTTTTCTGGGATGAGCAGTGATGGGTCTGTAAGGAAAGCCTCTATAATCACAACAGCATTCTTCTCTGCTGATTAGCAGAGTTACATTATAATTTCCAATGCAAATTCAAGACTTGGAGGTGCTGCATCAAAGGAGATAATCATTATTCAGCTTAGATGAGGAAATTACCTTTTTTTTTTTTTTTCTGTGAAATTGTCTTATTAGGATCGTGTGTACCCTGAACTGCAGCGTTTCATGGCCATGTCTGATGTGCCCTCTCTCTCTGTGGGCAAGGAGCTCCAGTGGGAGAAACTGATCGCAAAGGCTGCGTCCATCAGAGATATATGTAAACAGAGGTAAGGTGGACCTTAATTCTTCAGGATGAATGTCATGAGAGGCTACTTTTTACTTTTTTTTTTTTTTTTGGAATGCAGAAAGATATGTTATTTTACTAACCAAATATGTTTTTCCCTTTTATTTTGGGTCTTGCATTTTACTATGTAGGGTATTTATATTCCCCTCTGGGTAATAACTTAATATTATAGTAACATATATCATGTCATGTTTTCTGTTTTTCTGTATGTAAATCCCCGACAACTAAGCAGGAGACTGTAGGCATAAGCAGCTCATTGTTGTTTTGTTTTTGAGATATGGGGTCTCACTGGGTTCCCTCGGGCTGGCCTTGAACTCAGGATCCTCATGTTTCAGCCTCTTGACTGCCGAGATTACAGATGTATGCCACCGTTCCCCTCTTAGGCCAGATTCTTGTCAGCACTTATGATAGGAAAGGCCTTATTGTGACTCGTATGGAATTACTCTACTAAGAGAGAACACGATGCTGCGTTCCTTCTGTCATCTAAGCTTTTAGGGAAACGTGAAAACAGAGGACTGACTCCTGCTCTTGACTAGGGTTAAATCAGAGGGCTGAGAATGAAACACCATGAGTAAAGCTCCCCTTGCTTAAGCTCTCTTCTTTTCTTTGTTCCTCCCTTGAATGGGGTGAGGTAAAACTGTAGAGGAACTAGATGGGGTACATTTGACATCATTTCTAGTTCAGCAGCTTCACATGCACTGGACTGCAGCATTGAAGAATTCCTGTGAATATACCTCACTTCTGTCCAGGACCCCAGTATAAACGCATCCTGGAGGTGTGTAGTAGGTTGACATCATTGTTGATTATGTGGATGATTCCTATTCCCAGTAAAATCTTGAGTTCTGTCTCTTTTCTGATCTTGTCTGCAACATAAGAACAATAGCAATCTAAAGCAACCAAAAAGCTACACTTATGTAATTTAAGACTTATGTGTCTGGATTTTATTAAAATGTTGGCATGGAACAGATTTCAGAGACAAGTAGTTCTTAGCTGACATTTTTATTTTACACAGGAGGTTGAGGTGCAGGAAAGGTTGGATATCAGACCAGATCAGTCTTGAGAACTTACTCATGTTCTTTTCTTTGGTACTCTCAAAAGAGTATGGAAAATCATTTCCTTTTTGTGGGGCAATGAGACAGAAGAATCCTGTCAGGCATTTTCATTTTATTGATGATTTGTTAATTAGAGAAAAGTATTATGTCCTTGAGGCTTTCAGAGAATAGACTTGAGTGATTGTTAGGTGAAAGGTATTCTGGGTGGCATAATATATGTGGAAGAGGTAGGGGAGGAAGGGTAGAGGACATGGGTTGATGCAGTGCCTGGTGTGGGGTAGGTGCACAGTCAGTTATCATTTGGTTAGTATCTTTATCATCATGGTGATGGTAAACACGATCACCCTTTTTAGTGCCACTACCGTGCATCGGTCAGGTGTTAGTTACTGTGCCAGCGTGAGGACCTCAGCTTAGATCCCCAGTGCCCATATCAAAGCTGAGCATGGTGGTGCATGTGTCTAACCCAGTGGTAGAGGAGTGGAGACAGTTGGATCCCTGGGATTTTTCTGATCACCCCCGCTTAAAAAGTGAGCTCCAGGTCTAGTGACAGACCTCATTTGAAAAAATAAGGCAGAGGGTGACTGAGGGAAGATACCAGATGTCAACCTTTGGCCTCTGTGTGTGCCTTCATAGACAAGTAAACCTGCAGGGGGAACTGTGTGCAACCACACGTTGTGTTTCTGCACATGTGCACATGTGCACGTGGACTGTGTGTGTGTACTTACAAAAGTGTCTTTTTGTTTTCACTACTGTATAAAGATGAATATTAAATTGCAGCAGAGATAATCATAATATAAAGATTTTGAAGAACATGTGTTGTTAGTATTTGAGGGTGAATCTTTGTTAGGTTAAAAAAAAGAATTAAGCCTGACGGTGGTGCCTTTAATCCCAGCACTCGGGAGGCAGAGGCAGATAGATCTCTGTGAGGTCGAGGCCAGCCTAGTCTCCACAGCGAGTTCCAGGAAAGGTGCAAAGCTACACAGAGAAATCCTGTCTCGAAAAACAAAAAACAAAACAAAACAAAAAAAAATTAATACCTTTATTATACCCAAAATATGTGGGAATAATAACAGCTCTTTGGCTCTGATTTTGATTTGGAACTGTCATTTCTTGTAGGCCCTATCAGCATGGTGCAGACATGTTGGCGGCCATTTCTCAGGTGTTGAATGAATGCACCAAGCCTGATCAAGCTACCCCAGCTGCCTTGGTGTTACAAGGTCTTCATGCACTCTGCAAGGCTGAGGTAGGCATTTCTGAATGGTTTTGTATAACTGTTAAGCTATTTTATAAGGATGGAAGTAAAAATTTCAGTATTCTGAGATTTTTCTTGGGGGGGGTGTTGGAGTGGTTAGAACAGGATTGCTTTGTACCCTCCCCCCAAAGGATTTTGATTCATCAGTTTGACACTCTACAGAGACCCCATTTGTGGCTTTTCTTTGGTCTTACTTACTTTGTTGAGAAGCAGTTTATGGAGCTGTTGTATGTGTTTACTTCTTAATTTTTTGATTAAAGACCCTTAGAAACAGTTAAGGCAAAGAAGTAGCCATGTGTCTGTGGCACTTGTGTTGTCTGAATAAATAATGATGGGCTTGAAGGCTGGAAAAGGAATCTTCCCTTCCTAATGATTAGATTTTTGCACTTGAGTGCATAGCAGAACAAACTTCCAAATTATTGCTTGAAAACTAGGGTTTTTTGGAGTGACAGTGTATCAAAGAGAATCTTTACCGTTTTGAAGAAATACGATAATCATGTCAAAGATCACCCATTGCTTTGACACAGTATGTGTGCATACTGCAGTTTTTAAGGCAGTAAGAAGTCTCTTAAGGTTGTAGCTAATCATGGTTGGTAATGATGATGATGAAAAATGTTACAATAAGATAAACAACAACAAAATTGAGTGTTTTTATGTTCATGTCTTTGTGTTAAACACTTTCTATGCCTATTCAACAATTGCAGTATAGGTATTAGCAGAAAAATAGATGACAGAGAGAAGTTGAACATTTACTCAGAATCTTGGTTTGAGAATAGTCTGTGCTGTGTGAATGCTTCCTTCTCCAGACAGTGACTGTAGTCCCTGGTCAGTTTGGCTTGCCCCTGATTAGTTGGCACCTAATTAGGTAGAGTCTATCAAGGAGGTTCTTTATAGTTCTTTTCTATTTCCTTGACCCCACATAATGTATGATAATGACCTGCTGATTTCTTTTCCCAGCAGTATCTTCTTCCTCATCACTAAAGCTGTATTTCTTTCATTGTATACTTAAAGGAGACCATTTGGGATTGCTGAATACTTAACTCTAAATCTATTCTCTGACCCAAACCATTTCTTTTCTTTTCTTTTTTTTTTTTTTTTTTTTTTTTTTGGTTTTTTGAGACAGGGTTTCTCTGTGTAGCTTTGTGCCTTTCCTGGAACTTGCTTTGGAGACCAGGCTGGCCTCGAACTCATAGAGATCCACCTGCCTCTGCCTCCTGAGTGCTGGGATTAAAGGTGTGCGCTACCACCGCCCGGCCCCAAACCATTTCTTATAAAAATAAATTTGAGTCCAGTATGAGACTGTCTTTCCTTGCTTTTCCAGGGTTCTTTCTTGAGTACTTGTTCTCAACCTTTCGTTTTCCTTTTTCTTTTTTTTCTCTTAAGGTTCTCAACTTTCCCAATGCTGTGCCACTTTAATACAGTTCCTCATGTTGTGGTGACCTCCAACCATAAAGTTATTTCATTACTACTTCATAACTGTAATTTATTACTATTATGGACCATAATATAAATATCTGATATGCGACCCCCTCAAAGGGGTCATGACCCACAGATTGAGAACCACTCTGCTAGAGAAACAGGCATTGTGTCTAGGTATTTTATTTCATAAAGCTCATCTCTTACTTCTTTGCTAGCATAAAGGAGTTTTTCTTTCTCATTTGGTCTCCCTCCTGTTAACATTATGCAGTCTCAATCTCATATCTATTTTAAAATCAAAACTTCCCTTCAAAAACAACTTCACCTGAAGCCAGGTGTGGTACTGCATGCCTTTAATCCAGGACTTGGGAGGCAGAGGAAGGCAGATCTCTGAGTCTGTGGCCAGTCTAGTGTACAGAGTGAGTTCCAGGACTCCAGGGCTACCCAGAGAAACCCGGTTTAGAACAACCACCCCTTCAAAACAACAACAACAACAACAACAACAACAACAACAAACCCACCTCATTTGGTACCTTGCAAGTGGTACAAGAATCCAGTATGTGATAGTCCAACACTAGCTCTTGGTCTCCTCAAATTACATTCATTAACAAGATGGGAATTAATAAATCATGGAACAATACCACCAGCCAGTTAACTTATTTATTTATTTCGGTGACAAAATGCTTATTTTTTTATGCTTGATTTTCTGTGTATTTCTTATCTAGAGTAAATCATTTTATTGATGCTTTGTAGAGATAAATATATTACATACCATGTTTTCTTCATAAATACTGCAAGTGTCCTGAGGTGTTTTGTTTGTTGAAACTGTTATTGCTAGTTTTGTTAAAAAAAAAAAAAAGAGGCTTTCTACACTTTATGTACTATTCTGTCCTGTGATATATGCTAAAGTCATGACATTCACTTAATTTAGCATCTCTTTCCAGGCCATATTTAATATTTGCTAACTTGGGGCTAGCTTTGTGTGTGTGTGTGTGTGTGGGGGGCTTGGTGTGCTACTCTCAGAAGTCAGCATTCATTCCCTGAGGCCATTTCATCTTTTTTTTTAATTGATGATATGTATGAAACACTGGTGTAATCACCAGGTTCATGAATAGACATATTCAACATGGTTACGAATCTTTCCCAGAAGCATTTGGTCATGATTTGTCTATTACTCTTTAGGTCTTTGGCTATCAGATATCATTAGGAGTTTAGAAAGATAGCCTGAAACAATGGAATAAATCAATAAAGATAAGAGCACAAACTGAATAACCCTGGCTTTGAGAAAATACATCACCAAGAAAACCATTTAAAATTGAATTCAAGAGCTTTCCAAACCTCCTTCTTTTCTCCCTTAAGCTCAGTAGGTAATGAAGTCTTTGGTTTTGAAAGTCAAGATGATGAACTTTGTTTGTCCTCGGTGGAGTCAGGTTAATCTTAAAAATTACTGCTCCTTACTCATTTGCATGTCTCCCAAGGACAGATTTCTTAAAAGGATGGAGTCTATTCAAATGGCAAGTGTGTTCGAGTAATGATTGTGTTTCTGTTATGCATTTTGTGGTTCTAATTGGCTAAACAAAAAACATAGTGAAACTTTTAGAAATCTCAGCTGACCAGAAAGATGCCAATGTCACTTGGAATTTATAAGCAGATACTTATTCCTTCTTTAAGACTGTTAATGAATTGATTCTGACTTCACATATTTCTTTTAGGATAATATTCTCTTAGCTAATATTTCTTGGATACCTAGTACAAAATTTGCCCTTTTGTGATATGGGGATTATAGGATTTCATTTTGGGTGAAGAAACAATCTTGTAATATAGCTGATATTTACTGAACACTTTAGAAATTCTAACCCACCAATTTACTATGAAGTGCATGACAACGTGGATGTCTGCATGTTCTTTAGTTTCCTAGGATTTGTTCCCTTCCTTCTGTAATGTCGCTTTACCAACTCTGATAAAGTTTGAGGGACTTTAGAACAGTTTGAGGTTTTCTCTTTCAATCATAGAGTGCACAAAAGCCTCGGGAAGGCTAGACAGTCAGCTCTTATTGCATCTAAAGCTTTAAGGGTGAAAATAACTCTGGTCTGAACAGGCTGCCCAGGGTTAGATGAAAAACAGTGTGTGCAGAAATAAAGTCAGTGCACTGTGCTCAGAAAGAGGTCTCATTCACTCTGAACGCTTCCTCTCTTAAGGTCTTAAGATGGGCATGGGAGGCATGCTCACCCTGTGTTTTCTTAGTCAGCTGTGAGTCTGTTGTAGCAAAAATTAATAGGCGTTTCAGAATCACTGAGAAAAGCTCTTTCATCTTGCCCAGCGCCATCGGGGTGTTATATTTTCAAAGAAGAGTATTGTACAATTGAGCAGTAGATAAGGAGAGGAGGGGCCATTCCTGGGGATTCTTGACCGCTGCAAGAGTTCATTTCAGGCCATTTGTCACAGCAGTGATTTCCCCTGAGATACCCTGTGCCAAGGGTATGTTTTGGCTATTTTATCCTCTTTTATTTATTTATTTTCTGAAATCCTGGGTGAAGGTAGTCGTCCTTGCCCTCTCTCATCATCCTAACCCTTTGTCTAGGGTCTCCTTTACAACACCATGGGGTAGGAACAATTTTCAATGGGACCCAGCAGGTCTGGAAGGTTTTAGGGAGTTAGTGTGATATACAAATGCCCAATAGAAATCCTGCATTTTGTCTAAGCATTTTCAGCGTGGTAAATATAATTTAGTATGGAAATGTGATCCATTGTTCCATGGCAGGTTTTCTCAGCTGTGTACAGTAAGGCTTCTGTCGCCTACTGTGGATTCTGTATTTATTGCATCTGGAACCTCTTTGTTGTTCCTTGGTTTTGTTTGTGGAGACTTTTAAAGGTGGATTGCCCATGTAACCTTGCAGAGGAGTTGATTAAGTTTAATTTGCTATGCATTAGAGAGTGGATTTGCTGGTCTTTTTGAACTGCCCTCTGTTATTTGTAGTTTGGGGCCTATTTTTTGATGCCTTCAGTTCTTTCTGGGCATGAAAACTCTTTTTGTACATTTGTTGAATCTATTTCCATGCTGTGCTTTTTATATTCTACACAATGACTCTTTGCAGTTGAAAGTTGTAGTTTGGTTTTATTTTTAACTTTAAAAGGACAGCAGGAACTGGCCTTTTATTAGACATTTGTGGATATTATAACATTTACTCTGCTTTTCTTCAAGTAGGTTTTTAAATATAGTTTCTTATTTTTGAAATAAAATTTTAACTGGATGTGTTATACTTATATAATGGTTACTATTCAGTACTCACAAGCTATGTGTGGCAAGTGCGGGGAAATAAAAATAATGTGTTTCTTTTGAAATAGACCAGTTTAGCTTCCCACTACTTTTTAATTGGTTGTTTTTACTTTTTAAAGAAAACATTTGGAGATTATGGAAAGTTGAGCTCTATATCAAAATCTACAGTAGGGAAGTTTAAATTGAGGTTTTGGTGTTTTATCACTTCCTGATTTTGCTTCCACTCTTCAATTCCCAGTCCCCTGCCATTTTCCTTGTACCTTTCTCAGATTTGTTAGGATCTTTTGCAATACCTTACCCTTAGAAGTTATAACATTTAGGATCTCCCTCTGCTCTATGTGTTCTTTTAATCCATTTTAAAGTGTAGTTTGTGTTTATAGAAGTTTTATGAAAACTTTTCTTACTTGAGTTGGAATCATGATTTGAGGATTACTAGCTGACAAGAGTAGCCTGTGCAGGGTGTCCAGCGGGGAGTTTCCGGCTCTTAGTCATACACGGAGAGTATTCTTTAAAAGATCAAACAGGCTGGGTACTGGGAGAGTTTTAATGATGCCAGTTAGCATCAGAGTTGGACTTGTGCTTATTTGAATAAATGCCGCTGAGCTAGAAATAATGATGTGGCTAAAATGATGCTAACTGTACCCTTCTGCTGTTCCACTGAATGAAATCTATTGGTTTAAGCTTATACAAGGAGCAGGTTTTCTTTTGGGGGCTAAATGAAGACATAGGAAGGCCATCAATGAAGGAGGGCAGCGCAGTAAATGATGTTAATTGTTTGAAAGACTTTGGATTTTGAGATGTGATTGAAAGCGTTATTTTGGTACCTTCCAAGAAATTAGCAAGACTATTTCAAAACCTTTTTATCTGGCTTCGAATGACATAAAATCATGCTTTTCACACAAAATGCCATCTCAGATGTGGCTAAACTCATTTCTCTTCTCTGCTATATAAATGTCTAAAAGAACAGAGGTATTTTACCTTTTATCTCCCTAAGTAGAAAATAGCACCAAGAAACTCATTCTTACAAACACTAGTGACCCCAGATTATACTTAACCTTGCTTCTGTGATTAAGATCACATTCATTGTAATTATTGGAAGGAAGTTAACTTGCTTAAGAAATGTTTGGAATTAAAACGACAAGGCATTAGTAAGCCTTTTCATTGTACAAACATTTACAGAGTGCCTGTTCCTGAAAGAAGGCTGGAGAGAGAGAGCTCAGTGTAGTCACTTCCTGTAAAAGTTGTTGGTTCTTACTTTTGAGAGACTTTCCTTAGCCAACAGAAAATGGCTTCTTTCTTCACTGGGTATCATTCTAAACAGTTTTGTATTTTGATTTTGTGTGTACACTGGCTCCTTGTGATTTAGGTTACTTCAGTGCTATACAGAGCTTTATATTTTTTCTCTGTGGACGTTTCCCCTAAGAATCTCACAGTAGCATAATGGAATGCATTCTGCCTTAGGTCTAAATCAAGCAGCAGTAAGATGTCCTCTGGGGCACTATCCCTTTTGTTTCAGGGCCATGGCACTGGGCCTCTACTTATGTAAATTGTCATTTGAGGAATTTATTTGCTTAAACAGTTGACAGGGTCATATGACTTTGATCTCTAATGATAGAGCTACAGTCAGATGCAGCGATGCCATTGACCTGCTTCATTTGTGTTGTGTTTGTCCTCTGAACCGAGTGTATTTCCTTTTCTTTCATTTGTGTGTCAGGTACTCTAGCTAAGTTATGGACTTGGTAGAAAAATAAGTGGCAGCGGTATCTCATGTGTCAAGTGGGTTCTCCAAAGGGTTTTGAAGAGCTGAGGTTAGGATTAAAGTTCCAGAGATGAAATGTAGATTTTTTTTCTTTTGTGTGAGTTCCTTAGTGTCTTGTCTGTTCAGTAATAAAGTTTCAAATTGTTGTCAAGAACCGTCTCTAAATGGTTTGTGCATAGGCTTGCCCATAGAATCCGAGGAAAAGTTTTATTTATTTTGCCTTCATCTTAAAAGAGAAATTAAACATTCATATTTCTCTGGATTGGCGGTTTATTTGTCTGTGCTTATATCAGATGAACATGTTTTCCATTGTAGTCAGGTGTATTAACCAGGGTTCTCTAGAGGACTAGAATTGATAGAATGAGTGTGTGTGTGTGTGTGTTTTTGTGTGTGTGTGTGTGTGTGTGTGTGTGTGTATTAGAGTGGCTTTCAGACTGTGCTCCAGCTAGTCCAATAATGGCTGTCTCCTGATAGAAAGTCTAAGACCAGCTGATCTTAAATATCAGTTGGAATCCTGACAAAGTAGGCTGTAACATAGGCGACAGAATGTCTAGCAGCAGGCTCTATTAACATGCCAATGAGAAGGAGGGCAACAGGCAAAGAACAAAAGCTCCTTCTTCCATGTCTTTTACATAGGCTGCCACCAGAAGGTATGGTTCAGATTTAGGGTGGGTCTTAGGATCTCAAATGATTTCCTCCCAGGTGTGCCCAGCTGCTTGGGTTGTTAGTTCTAGATGTAGTCAAGTTGACAGCCAAGAATCCCCATCACAAGTTCACCTTTTGTCAACTTGACACAGAATTATATCTCTTTATGTTGTGCTTAATTTCTAAATGAAAACAATTGCCAGGTCATAATATGCCTAACATGATATAACTATTCCATGTATAACCACAGACACATTATATATTTTAGACCAGGTGGCCGTGTTCCTTGAGGGACATTCTTGTACTATCTCACGACTTAAATATGATGACCACTGATACTATCTCAAATGATGCTATATTAAATGATAAAGAAATTAAAGAAAGAAAACACAAATATCTGCACAAACACATTATTAACAAAATATGACAAACATTCATGTCAGTTACAACCTTTGTTTCTGCAACTGGTCACATGGCCATAGCTAGTATTTATAGTTAAGTATTTACCCCCTGCTACTCATTCTATATTTTCTCCATCCCCAGCAAGCACCTCAGCAATTCTTGGCTCTTTTGCTGGAAGAGTGACCCATACCTTCATTCCTGGGGGTCTGGGCCCTTTGTCATCCTGCCTGAATTGGGTTATTGCAGTTTCCCACTGACTTAAATCCCAGGACATGGTAGCACTAAGAGACACTAAAGGATCTCCTGTACGTCAGACATAACCTTTCTTACTTTCATTGAGGAAAAACAATCAAATTTCCCTATGGTAGTCTGGATCAGTCATTCTCCTGACACCGTTACTCCTTTCTTAGCTGTTAGCTGAAGGACACTAGAAGTTTCAAGTGGCCAGCAGGAATATGAGCTTCTAGTTCATGGAATTTTTGCTGTGGCTCCAGGCAGGAGAACCACAACTTCTAGGTCAGCAGAACTTACGGTATAAGGAACATCAGGTATCCTGAGGAAGTATTGGGGACTTGTCCCAAAATAAAGATTGGTTGTGATGCCATCTTTCTTTTGTTAGAATATGGCAGCCACTGCAGATGATATATACAAGTTAGAGTAAACCTGTAGAGTTGTGTGTGTATGTGTGTGTGCATGTGTGTACATTTATATCTCATTCATTCATCTTATTAGCTCTGCGTATCCCAGATATAAATTCTTAGTACCTCTCTGAAGCACTGTTAAACTTAGTTTTGTGAAATTTTATTGTCTCTTCGTGTTATCTTTAGGTGCAACTATAGACAAACTATTTGTCTACTTTTGTTGCTTTTGAATCTTTTGAAAGCTTTCTTTTTTGACAACCATGTATTTAAAAAAAAAAAACTTTATTAGCTGGATGGTGGTGGTTGGTGGTGGTACAAGCCTTTAATCCCAGCACTGAGGCAGAGGGTCTCTGTGAGTTTAAAGCCAGCCTGGTCTGTGAGTTCCAGGACAGCTGGTTGTACACAGAAAAACCCTGTCTTGAAAAGCCAAAAACTGAACCCAAACAAACAAAAGCTTATTGATATGTAATTTACCCGTTATAAACATTACTCTCAAAGCATGGAATTCAGTTCTTAAAAATATATTCAGAAAGATAGACATCAATAGCTACTATGAACTTCTAGAATGTTTTCATCATTTCTATGATAGACTGAGTAATAGTTTCTAAAATGATATTTAGGTGGACAGGAAGGATGGCCAAGTGGGTGAAAGTACTTACGTTGCTCTGAGTACTTGTGTATAGGGTGCGTTTTTATTTTTGTTTTGTTTTGAGACAGATTCTCATGTGTCAGGGTGGCCAGGAACTGACTGAGGCTGAGATGAACCTTGAACTCCTGGGCCTTGTACTTCCGTCTTTGGAAGAATGCTAGGACAACAAACCTGCTTTGCTAGTACCCCGATTCTGGGGGTGCTGGGGGTTGAACCTCGGACCTTCTTTATGCTATGCCAGCACTCTACTAACTGAGATCTATCCCAGCTCTATGTAGGTTTTTATGTAGATATTTTATCTGTGCCTTTTCTAAGCACATTCCTAGGAATTGTCTTTTTGGACTAAATGTTAACTTTTTGAGGAATTTCCAAACTGTTTTTCAAAGTGTCTATACTATTTTGCTTGCATGCCCTTCTCTCTCTCTCTCTCTCTCTCTCTCTCTCTCTCTCTCTCTCTCTCTCTCTCTCTCTCTCTCTCTCTCTCTCTCTCTGTTATGTGTGTGTGTGGTGTATACACATGTATTTGTACAATGGTGTGCACCTCTGCATAGAGGCCTGAGGAGGGCGTTGAATGTCGTCCTCTATCATTTTCCTCCCTATTCCATTGAGGCAGGATCTCTCTCTGAACCTGCAGTTGATGTTTTTCAGTTAGGCTGGCAGCCGGCAATCCCCAGGGAAGTTCCTGTCTCTGCATCCCCACAGCATGGGTGCTACAGGCTTGCACCCAGTTTTTTTTTTTTTTATATTTGTGTTGGGATCTAAGGTCAGGTCTCCATGGTTGTGCAGCAAGTGCTCTTAGCCACTGAGCTGTCCCTGTGGCCCCTCTTTTGTAAAGAAATATTTATTTTAATAATTTATATCTAACCAAAGAAGACTCATTCATTCTTTTTTGTGTGTGTGCTTGTTTTTGTTTTCTGAGACAGGGTCTCACTAATGTGGGGATTTATCAAGGCAGCTCCACATAGTTAAACAGAAGGTTTATTTTGGGGTAACTTACAGCCAATAAAGGGGTTGGTTACAGGATCCAGGAGAGGTGAGCTGCAGTCCAGCAGGGTTCTCTGGAGAACTCTGACTCGGTCTGTCTTCCACCATCCAGAATTACTAGGAACCAAGAGGGCTGGCGCATCCGGATTTTGGGTCTTAAGGGCTCGCCTCTCGGCCTCACCCCAGGGGCATGTCACAGGTAGGCGTGGCAGTTATCAGAAGCTTTATTAGGGGTAGTACTTCCAGGTCAAAGCTGGAATAGCTACCTACGACAGTCTCACGGTGGTCCTGACTGGCCTGGAACACTCTATATAGACCAGGCTGGCCTTGAACTCTCAAAAAGTCTGTCTTACTGGCCTCTGGGTGCTGGGACTAGGGCTGTGTGCTATTAAACTCAGCAACCTCTTTTCTTTGCATTTATATGTGTGTATATAGCATGTACCTGTGTCTATATGTGTGTTTACATATGTATGGATGAATACGTGTATGGGGCTTCATGTGTGTTTATGTGTATGTAGGCCTGGGATTGATGTTAGGTCTCTTCCCTATTTTTCTACACACATATCAAGGCAGGATTTCTCAATTGAACCTGCAGGATAAGAAATTTGGCTAATCAAATGAGCTATCTTGTTCCAAGGATATGCTGGGATTATAGGTGGGCCACTGTGCTTGCCCACATTTACAGGGATGCTAAGAATCAAGCTCCCGTCCTTATGTTTGAGTGGCAGCCTTTACCCGCTGACCCATCACCTTTGACTGCCATTTGTATTCTCTCAAGGAATAAGTGAGACTTACTCCATTTCTTCATTCCTTCTTTTTCTCCCTTTCTCATTTTCTAGTCAGGGTTTCTCTGTGTGGCTCTGGCAATCCTGGAACTCCCTTTGTAGGCCAGGTTGGCCTCAAACTCAGAGATCCACCTGTCTCTGCTGATCTCAGAGATCACTACACCCAGCTTATGTCTTAATTCTTAGCATTTATCACTATGTGTCTTTTTTATTAGTTGTATTCTATATAAATGTGAAGTGAAACCAAATGTGGTCTTGATTTGTGTTTTCCTAGTGACTTCCAGTGTTGGGCTTACTTTCAGGTGCCTACTGGCAGAATATATTATATAGAGTATTTTATACTGAGATTTGGAGTGTTATACTCTTAAAATATATTTGTATTAGCCAGAGAGTCAAATATTATTGACCATATGAAGATATTTTGAATTTTATTAAGGACAGTAGTTTTAAATGCTCAAATTTTGTCTACTGTTTTCTTTTTCAAAGTTTGTGTAGGCAGTTTATAAAGGTATATACAAATGTGCTGGTATGTCAAAAATATTTGCTAATAATGGCTGCCAGCTTAGAAATAAAAATGATTGTAGAATGGTTGAGAGCTGGGGAGATCATTTTAGCTGCATACAGTTTCAGTACACTTGGGGTTGTTTGGAATTAGTAGCTAGCAGGTGTGGAGCAGTATTATGAGTAGTTGATTCTAAGGTACAGTGAAGACAGTCTGAGGTCAAGCAAGATACCTACAACTCTATTTTCTTCAAAATTTATTTTTAACTTTTGAGATTTATTTATTTTTTATTTATGAGTGTTTTGCCTGCATGTCCACCATGTACATGCCTGGTGACCTCAAAGGCCAGAGGGGGTCAGCTGCCCTGGAACTGGAGTTACAGATGGCTGTG
This sequence comes from Peromyscus maniculatus bairdii, assembly GCF_049852395.1. Lineage (NCBI taxonomy): Eukaryota > Metazoa > Chordata > Mammalia > Rodentia > Cricetidae > Peromyscus > Peromyscus maniculatus. Next base: position 109,109,478 of record NC_134853.1, read on the forward strand.
AGTCACCATGTCGGTTCTGGGAATTGAACTTGGGTCCTCTGCAAGTGCAGCAAGTTCTCTTAACTGCTGTGCCATCTCTCCAGTCCCTAATTTCTTCAAACTTTAATCATTGAGTTACTCATTGTGTGAACCAGAGATCCCATTTCTGGGAATGTACTCAAGTTAGTGAAAATGTGTTCATGCAAAAGCATTTGCTTATAGACACGAAATATTTACAGCAGCATTATTCATAAGAGCTACAAAGTAGAACATTTCAGATACTCATCTAGCCAACCAAGAGTCTAAATTTACATTAATCCAGTCATGTTAACTCAGTTAATTAAATTTGTATGCCTACCATGCATAAAGAGCTACAAGACCATAAAGCTATAAGGGTGCAATGATAAACATGGTTTTAACCCTCAGGAAACTAGTCTAAGCTCAGGTCCTTAAACAAAGGGGTGTTTCAGGAACTTACCTATTTGTAGTGGTGAAAGATCCTGGAAAGCAGGAATATAAATTGTTTTAGAAATTTAGGGGATTTGTACTAGTCTAAGAATGCCACCACACTGTCTGCTGTTAGTGAGACATTTTCTAGTTAATGACATCGATGTGGAGGACTTTGAATTCGTTTTTGTTTATTTGTTTTCCCTCGCAACTTGAGACAAGAGAATTATTTTGGGTCATGGTTCGCAAAGGTATTTTCCATCATGGCATTGAAGGCATGCTTGAATTGAAGCTGGAATTGAAGGCAGTACATGTCTGGGACTGGGACTGCACGTCTTGGTAGACCAGGATGGGATATGAAGAGGGAATACCAGCATTTTTCTTCATATATATATATATATATATATGTGTGTGTGTGTGTGTGTGTGTGTGTGTGTGTGTAAAATATTCATTCATTCATTTATTTATTTATCATTTTTTATTTTTATTCATTCAGATCCCAGGGTGTGTCTTCTTGCTTAAACTTCTCTGGATTCATAGATACACAGAGGCACTTCTCACAGTTACACCCAAATATGTCTCCTCAGTGATTATAATCCAGTTGAGTTGACAGTGAACATTAGGCACTGCCAGTTTATTGAGTGATTTCTGGTTTTTGTGTGTGAAATTTTCTGGCTCCTTAGTTTTGTGTTCCTCCCAGTGTGCCCCATGGTATTCCGTCATATGTTAGCATCATAATTGACACTGCATGTTTGTTACTGTGTTTGTGAACTGTGAGCTAGTTTAGGTGTGTATTCTCTTCTTTATCTCTGATTTTAATAGGAGGATAAGCTTAGTATGAAATTTTACCATCTATTTATGAGACGGCTTGGATCACTCATGAAAGTCCTCGTTCATATTATCTCACCACTTCAATAATTTTCTACTTTAGAATATGCATATTGAGTTTTAATGTTCTTTTATTATGTAGTACATGGTTGTTATTTAAAAATCAGAAAAAATATTAAAAACTTAGAAACAGAAAGTAAGCCATAATGCCAGTATTTAGAAGTAACTCAATATACCATGTATAATTTTATGATGCTTACTGTACATGCCTTTGTATATTTGTATACATGTTTTAATGGCTATGTGAGCTTTGCTGTTGCATATCTGTATCGTCCTTTCACCAGTCCATGGGTGATGGATATTTTGTTTTTTATTTTTTCTGACATATGCAGTGCTGCTGTTTTAGTCTTTAGAGTTAACCTTTAACACATCCTCCAAATATTTCTGTAAGCTAGGTGTTTGGAATGGAGTTGCTGGTCCAACTGTGTGTATTATAAGCCCAGCAATTTCTTTCGCCTGAGCTGCTGCCTGAATGATTTAGACTGCTACCTTTTCTTAACACTTTTTTGTGTGGTCTGTCAGCTTTTCAGAGACTTAAAAGTGCCTCGTACTGAATTGGAAAACATGGCTGATCCTGTAACTGGATGCTGCTGCTGCTCCTCCTCCTCCTTCTTCTTGTTCTTCTTCCTTCTCCTCCTCCTTATTTTTTTTTCTTTTTTGTTCTATATTACTAGGTCTTGAATCTCCTGTGACCATCCTAATAGTGGACATTATCGATGATTTGGTTAGAATTCACTGAGGATCAGCTTCAAGAGAAAATACAAGGAGAGCTTTACCATTTATTTTTCTTTGCAACAGAAATTTGTAATCATTTTCTTGTAGTATGGGAATGTGTCATTGGGAGACCCAGAACATCTCTGCACTTAGGTAAACTCCGGCCATTCCTCAGGGAGGAGTCATTGTGCTAAAGTGTTTTTTTTTTTTTTTTTTTAAATCCTAGGTGCCTCTCTCTTTCTCTGTGGCTATTTTTTTGAGGGTCAAAACTAGAGTTAGTGCAGAGATGTGCCTGTTCTTTGTTCCTGTGTGAAGTTGCTGTCCAGTTTTGCCTCATCCCTCACCCTTGAAATTATAATGAATAGATGCAGCATGAATCTTAAATGGTCTTATTAATAAAAAACTCAGTGCCTATTGGGGCGAATGCTGAAAGATCAGAGAAACAGGACAAGCCACAGCTAACTTCACCTTGCCAACTTCTCAGCCCATCCTGTTTCCTCAGATTGGAATCCTCTGAATCTTCATCTAATTGGATCTCAGCTGAACTACTGCTAAAAGCTTAAAAAGGTCTCTAGTTCCTGGTCCTCACCCCTTATATACCTTTCTGCTTCCTGCCATCACTTCCTGGGATTAAAGGTGTATGCCACCATGCCTGGCTCAGTTTCCAGTGTGACCTTGAAGTCACAGAGATCTGGATGGATCTCTGCCTCCAGAATGCTAGGAATAAAGGCGTGTGCTACCACTGCCTAACCTCTATGTTTAATATAGTGGCTGTTCTGTTCTCTGACCCCCAGATAAGTTTATTGGGGTGCTCAATGTATCAACCACAAATAGAGTCAAAGGAAACATCCAAATCTCCATTATTTCCCTTTTATAAAGTATAAACCAGAGCCAGCCTAGGAAAATGCAGCCAATACCCTGATGCTCCCTCCTAGATTTCTCTGGCCTTACTGGCTTCACCTCCGCAAATGTTTTAGCAGGTGAAATCCGGTGACATAAAAGGAAGTATAAAAGAACTCAAAATGAGATGAACTTTTACAACCACTGTATTTCACTTGGCATAGGTGCTTCTGCCAAGTGATGTTGTAGACATTTCCTGGAGAGTGCAGCTGGTACTGGCGGGTGAATCAGGTACCGGTGAATGTGTTAGCTATCCACGCTCTCCAGCTCTGATTGCAATGGCTAACGTAGGGAGTTCAAGGTAGCCGTCCAAACTGAATGGTCACACATACAACTAGCTGAGTGCACTGGTCTTGGAAATAACTGAAGTTAGACAAACGAAAAAAGAATGTAATCTCCTTTTGTCATTGCTTCCAAATAAAGTGCTACTGCAACACAGACACACCCATCCCATTGTATGCTAATGATGAATGTTTTGTGTTAAAAAGGAAGTGCTGAGGAATTGTTAGTAGTGCTCATATGGCATATGAGTTGAAAATGTACTATGTAACCCATTATAGAAAGGCTTGCCAACATCCAGATTTAACTTTATATGTTTATTTGGAAAGATTTTTCCCCCTACTTTTAATAATGTGAGTTGTCCGTGAATGGCTATGTGCACGTGAATGCAGGTGTCCACAGAGGCTTGAGGCTTTGGATTTTTCCTAGAGCTGTTGTCGGCCAGCAGCTGTGAGCCTTTTGACGTGGGTGCTGGGAACTGAACGTAGAGACTCTTTATGAGTATGTGCTTTTAACCATGGAGCTACCTCTCTAGCCCCCAGTACCTGATTTTCTTTTCAGTTGCCCCCAGGCTTATTGAAAATATTACAGCTGCACACTTCCAGATTGCCCCAAGTGGTGTAGGCTTAGTGACCTGCGTGTGGGAGAGACTGTCAACCTTCAGAAGCCTCAGTGTTCCTTAGTGTTAGGATCTTCCTCAGTGACCCCCCTGATTCAGTGCTGAGATCTCAGGAAGATAACTATTTCTTCACTGTCTCCCCTCCGTCTCTCCTCTTCCTACACTTGATGGAGACACCTTTCACAGGACCTCTGCTAATCTGCTTCATTGAATGCGTGACATGACCTGTCATCCTGTGATGGAGCTTCTTATTGGAGCTGATAGAGATCTTGCATATGCATTTGTGAGGGTGAGGTTGTTACCCTGATTTTCTCCATGCTACCCCCAGGCTGCTGCCTCTGTGGTTTTGGTGTAAAGGTGTCCCATATTGGTGGATCCTGGTAAAAGAGGAAACAGAAGGCGGCACCCCAATGCCTATTAAAACACACACACACACACACACACACACACACACACACGATTTCTAACAATTGATGTTTAGTCATGACATTATTCATTTTAAAAATTATTTTATTATATTTTTACAAGTCCTTTGAGTATATATTATGGCTTCCACTTCTGTGTTTTTCCTGTGGGGTTCCTATGTGTGCAAATGTGTGTGTCTCTGCATCTGTGTGTTTCTTGTGATTTTTCTTTGACTCTTTTTCTTCTGTTTACTTATTTTGTCCTATTCTGATTTGTTTGTTTTTGTTTTATCTTATTTTATTATTATTCTTTAGATGTCTGTATTTTTATTTTTTTATTTTGTTTTTTTTTTTTAAGGAGAGACAGGGTGTGGGTTTGGATGTGAGGGAGGTGTGGAAGATCTCAGAGGAATTTGGGGGAAGGGGAACTATAATCGGAATATATTTATGAAAAAAATCTGTTTCCAATACAAGAAACATAGAAAAATTATTGTTTGAGAATTTCATAGTGCATATCAAGTTTTTCAAACCCATCTCTTCCTTTCTTCCCTTTATATCTCCCCTACTACTTTTTCCTCCCAGCTTCATATCTCTCCCCCCAACACACACACTTTTCATACTTTTATTTTGAGACAGGTTCCCACTATGTAGCCCTGACTGGCCCAGAACTTTAAGCATAATGAAAATTTGCTACTTACCCCTCCATTCCTTTCTCTACTCCCTGTCACATTTCTCACCCCACTTAACCTTTCCTTCCCATTATTCTCCCTTCCCCCTTTATATTATCAGCGTTCTGTCCATCCTCTCTTCTTGGAACACTTCACTCCCATCCCAGCCACGACTGCTTTCTACATTTAAAGATTTAAAGGGAGGACAACATACTAGAGAGAACATATGTTGTTTTTCTTTCTATGTTTGGCTTACCTCACTCAGAATGACTAATTCCAGATCTATTCATTTACTTGTAAGTTTCATAATTTTTTTTTACAGCTGAATAATGTTACGTTGTATATATGAACCATATTTTCATCTCCCATTTGTCAATTGATAGACATCTAGGCTGTTTCTATTTTCTGCCTATTGTGAATGGAACAGTAATGAACAAGGGTGAGCAAGTATCTCTATAGTAAGTTATAGAGTTCTTTGGGTGTATGTTTAGGAGTGGTACAGTTTGTTTTAGATTTCTTAGGAACCTCCGTACTGATTTACATGGTGGGATTCCCAGTTTGCACTCTTCCTAATAGTGGTTAACTTTTCTTCTTTCACCAGATCCACACATTTGTTTCCATTTGTTTTATTGATCTTAATTTTTTTTGACTGGAATAAAAAAATTTCAATGTAGTTTTACTTTATGTTTCCCTTATGGCTAAATACATTGAAAACTAGATCTCTCCATTTCTCTCCCTCTCTATATCCTTCTATATATTTACACTAAATAAATTTATAACACCATATAAATTTGTAACACTAGAGATTTTTATATAGTATGTATACTATATATGAATATGCTTATTAAATATAAATGTATAAGCACAATTATTAAATATATGTATACTTAATATATATATATTTCTTAGCCATTCATATTTTTTCTTTTGAGAACTCTGTTTAGTTTTATATCCCATTTTAAAATTTGGCTATTTTCTTAGTGTTTAGTGTTTTGAGTTTGTTGTATATTCTAGATAATTACCCTCTTTTATGTAAGTAGCTGGTAAGGATCCCCTTCCCCCATTCTTTAGGCTGCCTCCTCCCTGAACTGATGGTTTTCTATGATGTACACCTGTGTTTTTGTTTCATGTGGACCCATTTATCAGTGTTGCTCTTTTTCTTTGGTTATGAGGTTATTGCTGTTTCATTCTCATTATATCTTTTAGGTTTAATACTGCTAGGCTATATGCAATATAAAATTAATTAATTTTCTCCAGTTTGGTGGAATATAGGTTTATAGTGTGTCTTTATAATCCTCTGGATTTTGTTGGTTTCTGATGTACTGTCTCTCTTTTTTAAATCAGCTCTAGTTTTTATTAATTTGGATCTCCTCTCTTTCTTTCCATTATTTGGCTAAAGGTTTGTCAATCTTAATCTTTTCAAAGAACCAGCAGTTAGTTTCACTGATTCTTTGTATTGTTTGCTTTGTTTCTAATTTATTAATTTCTGCATTAATCTTGGTTATTTCTCCATGCCAGCTGTTTTGAGGTATTGTTTGTTCATACTTTTTTAAGGCCTCAAGGTACATCATTAAATTGTTTCTTTAGCTTCTCTCTGAGTTTTTGATGTAGGCACTTAGAGCTATAAATCTCCCCTCCTAGAAGTGCCTTCATTGTATAACAAAGATTGTGGTCTGTTGTGTTTTCATTTTCATTCAGTTCTGTGGATTTGTAATTTTTGTAATTTATTTGTTCAGTGATTTATTCATCATTAAATAGTATGTTCAATTTCCATAAATGTAAGTTTTTGTAGTTTCTATTGTTGTTGAGATCAAACTTTGTTCCATTTGTGGTCAGATGAAATACAAGGGGCATTTCAGTGTGCCGGTTATTTGTTGAGACTATGTTTTGTGTCTCAATGTGGGATCTATTTTAGTAAGAGTTCCACGGTTTGCTGAGAAGAATCTGTGTCTAGTGTTCATATGGAAAGGCACACTTGATGTTGTTTAGCTCTATTATTTCTTTGTTTTTGTTTTATGATCCGTCTATTGGAGGAATGCAGGGCATTGAAGTTGTGCACTGTTAATTTGTTGGGGTGGATCTGTTCCTTTTTAAAAACCTAGTAGCATTTGCTTTATGCAGCTGGATGTCATTGACTTTGGTGTTTATTTGTTTAGCATTGTGAGTCTTGATGGATTGTTCCCTTGTTTAGTCTGAGGTGACCTTCTTTATCTCTCTGGTAAGTTTGGGTTTAATATTGCACAGTGAGGTTTGACCTCAGATCCAACTGATGCCAAAACATCAGTTGCCCTGCAGTTATGATAAATCGAAGCTTTGTGTGAAAACGAGCTTTTCTGAAATAAAATTAATATACAATAAAGGCCACTCAGTTAAAATGAATAGCATTGTTTTTTAATTATATTCATAGAGTTTAAAACCTTAACAGCCAGGTTTGGAACAGTGTCATCATTCTCAAAGGAATCTCCATTCTTTTCAGCTGTCACCCCACAATGGCTCCATCTCTGTCTGTAGTCCAACTTTCAGCCTTATATAACTAGTGTGCTACTTCTTATCTCTATAGCTTTACCAGTTTTGGACATCTTACGTAAGTGAACCACACAGTATGAGGTGTTCCATGATGACTTTCACATAGCGTAGTTTTTTTCAGGACTCACATGCTAAGTCTCCTCTTTTAGGATGCTATTCTTCGTTGTGTCTTATAGGAAACGGAAAATCTTTTATTCATTTACTCTCCTTTGTGTGTGTGTGTGTGTGTGTGTGTGTGTGTGTGTGTGTGTGTGTGTTCGCGCGCGCCCGCACGCCGTAGTTCCCTGGTGTGTGTTTATGGATTATGTAGTTACTGGTAGATGTGTGCTTAGTTGATGTCACAGGAATAGCTGTTAGTCCTGGCTTATGTTTTTGGGAAGGAGGAGCAACAAACGTGGCTGTCAATAAAATGGTACATAGTGTTGGAACTATATTTCCCATGCATTGTAGAAGACATTTAACACTGTTTTGAAAAGTACGAATAGCTATTTTAAACCTTCGTGTTTCCCTGTAGAATAAAATTTAAGTAGGTGGATGGAGAAACCGTATATGTCAGTTCTTATGAAAGAGTGGCCACCGTGCCAAATATATAACTGAAAAACTACGGTAGTTTTAGATGTCATATACAAAGCTTTATGTAAGCTGTAGGAAGCCAAATAAATTATTTTAATTAAAGAAAAATCAAACTCATAAAGGCGTGTATGTTTCTGTTAAAATATTATATGTATTTTACACAACACACACACACACACACACACACACACACACACACACACACACACACACGGTTGCTGTACTAGTTACTTTTCTGTTGCTGTGATAAAACACCATGACCAAGGTAACTTAGAGTATGAAGAGTTTATTCAGGCTTACGGTTCCAGAGGGCTAGAGTCCGTCATGGCAGGGAGGCCTGGCAATGGGAGCAGGAAGCTGAGCGCTCACACCTTCAACCGCAAGCAGAAGGAGGCAGAGTGAATTAGAAGTGGTAGAGGATCTCACTCTCAGATCCTGTCCTTGGTGACACAACGGTAAAGCTGCACCACAAAACCTTCCCAATAGTGCTGCCCGCTGAGGACGAAGTGTCCAAGCCTGAGACTGTGGGGGCATTTGTAACTCAAACCACCATATTCTGCTATCTGGTCTCCAGAGTCTCATGGCCATAACATAATGCAAAATGCATTCAGTCCAACTTCAAAGTGCCCGCAGTTTTTTGGTCTCAAAAAAGTTGAAAAGTTCAAAGTCTCTTCTGAGACTCAAGCCAGTCTCTTAATTATAATCCCGATAAAATAAAAAACAAATTATATACTTCTAATATATAATGACATAGAATATACATTACTATCGCCAAAAGGAGAAATGGGTGCATCGTGAAGAAACACTGGACCAAAACAAGACTGAAACTCAGCAGTGCAAAAACCTGTGGAATAAGATTCCCCTTATGTGGATGACAGTTGAATAGCTGATCTGTTTGTGGGGCCCCTAGCAATGGGATCAGGACCTGTCCCTGGTGCATGAGCTGGCTTTTTGGAACCTATTCTCCATGCCTTGCCCAGTCTTGATGCAGGGGGAGGAGCTTGGTTCTTGCCTCAATATGATATTGACATGCTTTGTTGACTCCCATGGAAGGCCTACCCCTTTCTGAATGGAGGAGGAGTGGATGAGGGCAATAGACAGATGGGAGGTGGGGGAGGGAACGGAAAAGGAGGAGGGAGGGGTGTAGCCCAAACTGTGGTTGGTATTGGTATGTAAAAAAATGAAAAAATTTAATAAAAAAAAGAGTAATTAAAAAAAGATTTCATGCTCTCTTTACTCTTGTATTCTTTGTGGCTCTAAAGCCAGCATCATGTGAATGGCACTGCCAAGTTCTGCTGCCAGCCTAGGATGGACCCTTGGACCCCACTAGCAGTGGTGCTTTTATTTGGTTGTTCTCTGGGAGCAGACAATGCCTTCAGCCTTTTTCTTTCACAAGTTGGAAGCGAACGTAGGTGGGCACTTGCTCTGAGGGCACCCTCTTGCTGTAGGCCTCTCTTTAATGTGACTAATCTTACATCTTTCAGCACAAGGCTTGGCTGCAACATTGTTTAGTGGATGCTGTTCTTTTTTTTCTTCTTTGGACTGTAATACACACACACACACACACACACACACACACACACACACACACACACACTGCAATGCCTACTCTTTTTAAATTGCAAACCTGCACAACTGTCATTTATAACAACCACACCAGAGATTCAATATTATGCTTCCTTGAATTAGCCTTTGTCAAAGGAATTAGACCATTGCTTTTAAATTTAGACTCAGGCAAGTTCTTAGGACATGGGCAGATGGCATCCAGAGTCTGCCAAAATACCACACAAGTAGCTTCTAGCCATTTTACTAATACTGTTGTTCCCCGTGAAATAGTGTGCCTTTCTGAAACCCTGTGTGCAGTACCCCCACAGTCCACATTGCTCTTAGTACTACTGTCTTCCAAGCTTCTCAGAAGATGACCCAATCAGCGTCTGCTGATAGCATTCAACTGCCTTTCCATGCCAAAGTTCCAGATCATCCGTGTTTCTCCAAAAACGAACACGGTCACGTTATTCATCAACCCAGACTCCTGTACCAACTTCTGCACTAGTTACTTGTCTTTGGCTGTGATAAACGTCCATGACCAAGGCACCGTACAGAAGGAAGAGTTTATTTGAGCTTATTGTTCCTGTGCAATGAGCTTGTCAGGTCATGTCAACCAGAGGAGGGAGCTGAGACCTCACATCTAGAACAGCAAGCACAAGGCAAAGAGAACAGATGAAACGTGATGGAGGCTTTTTAACCTCAAACTTTTTCCCCAGTGATGTATATTTCCTTGAGCAAGGCCATATACTGCCTAAACCTCCTGAAACAGTGGCACCAGCTGAGGGCCAAACATTGAGATGCTTGAGACAATAGGTAACATTTCTTATTCAAACCATCAAAGTTGAAAAACAAGAAATTATAGAGGAGATCAAGAAAAGATTAAAAATCATAACTGCTATGTATACAATGAAAGTATACATAGTGTGAGTATGACCATACTATACATACTCTTGTGACTTTTTGTGAATGTATCTGTGTGTAGAGTTCACTCATGTACATGTGTATGTTTTGCATGTCTGCAGGCACATATGTATAAATGCATGTGGAGCCACAGGTTGACATCGGATATCTTTTTCTATCACTTTCCATCTTAAATGTACATAAATAAATAAATAAATAAATAAATAAATAAATAAATAAATAAATAAATAAATAAATAAATAAATAAAGTCAGGATTTCTTCCTTGAACCCAGAGGTTTGCCAGTTCAGCTCATCTGTCTAGCCAGCTTGCCTTTGAGATCCTGTCTCTGCTTCTGGAGATCTGGAAATACAGCTGGGTTGCTCTGCCCACCTGGTGTTTACATGGATGCCGTAGATTAGAATTCTGGTCCTCTTGCTTCTGTGAAAAGTGCTTTACCCACTGAGCTATCTTCCCAGAGCACCCCCCCCCCCCCCGTTGTTTTAAACTAACAGTTTATCAGGGGCACCATACTGTGCTGATGGCCTGTTTGGGCATCTAATCCAAAGAACACATGGGTATAATATAGTTAATGAATTTCAGATTGTGGGATACTGATTTTGGTTATTACTATTACTGTTATTTTTATAGAATGCATTCTGATAATTGATTACTTAATCCTAGTGGCACTTTTATTAGTTAGTGATTTGCTTTATTAGTGATTTTTTTTTGGAAAGTAGACAATTACATTTAAAAAGTGTTGGAGGGAAAGAAGCATTTTTCTATATACATTAATTAGTTAAAAATAAGCAAGCAGTTTAAACAACAAGATTTTCTCTGAAAATTTGGATAGAGGAGTAGTAAAGCTAGTTTCTTGCGAGCACAATGAGGAAAGTGATGACGGGCTTTCGTCATCCCCTTTCCCTGCTCAATGTTAAGGGTTATTTTTCCTCTTTCCTGTTTGTCTAGCCTCTCCTCAAGTGTTCCTCTCCCCGTCTTCTTTTCAGTACTCTTTCCCATGGCAGATAGACTGAAGCCAGTCAGTCCGCTCCCTCCCTCGTTTGTCAGCAGCTGCTGCATGCTGTCTCAGAAGGCGCCTCCACCACTGCTGTAGCACAGATGTTTTTCCGGTACTCTCTAAAGTCCTCAATTGCATTGTAGGTTATGGAGAATAATTCAAGATGGCATTAATAGCTCGCTTAGATTTGTAGAATTTTTATGGAAATTAAATTTGGAACTTTTTAGTATTTGCTTAACAGCAGCTTGGTTTTGTTTTGCTCTTAAAAGACTTGGGTACATAATGTCAGTATTTATGATTTGCAGTGAACAGTTCATTAAAGGAGAGGTCTGCAAGCTGCTGTGTTTGTGAGATTAAGTGGCTTTCTTGTAAAGGAGAATTGTTTATTTATTTTATTTATGTGCATGTGCCTAAATGAGATTATGTGTACCATGCATGCGCAGGTCCCCAAGGAGGTAAGGGCATGTCCAGTTCCCCAGAGCTGGAGTTTACTTGGTTGTGAGTCATTTGTTGTGGGTGCTGGAAACTAAACCCTGATCCTCTACAAGAGCAGGGAATGCCCTTAACTGTTGAGCCTTCTCTGTAGCCCAACATTGAATGATGTTCAATGTCCTAAAGGAGAGGCAGCCAGGGTTAGTTTAAACTGACTCCATTTCCAGAACTTGAATTGCACCGCGTCCTCCTCACAAATATTCATCTACACAAGGTCACGCTATTTGTCCTTTCTCCATTCTCCTTATCTCAGTTTGCCTTTCACTTTGTGAAAGGAAGAGTGAGCTCTGCTCACTGTCAGTCCTTTCTGGTTCATCACTGTAACTTACAGCAGTACCAAGGCACCAGAAAAAGGAGAATTTAAAACACCAACTTGGAAAAGCATTTTTAAATCAAGTCACCATTTCTGCTCACACCGTTGCCATTTCTGACTTTTTAACCGTTCCTGTCTAATGATTGCTTTTTAATATTTCCAATATATTTATGTCTGGATTGTGTGACCATTGTGCAACTTACTTTAAGAAGACATGAAATCTTGCAGTGTTATAAAATGAAAAATAGTTTTGATTTATATGCACATTTTTGTGGTAGGGACATTGGACTGGTGATCCATAGCAGGCTTTCACCCATGAAAATGAATTTGGATAAAACTGAGGAGGAAGTACAATGAAAATGCAGTTTCTAAAAGAAACAAGTTATATATCTACCATTTAGTATTAAAAAGACACCTATATATTTTATAAAAATGGATGATTATAGATCTTGAAGTGACATTTTTATCTCATGGTATAAACTTAGTAAAGTATTTTAGCAGTTTTATATTAAGTTGGCAAAGTTTACTATATATTAGCAAAGAAGTCTACCACAACCTTCTAATATATGTTATACACCAACCTGTGAAAGTTTTCAAGACACTTTTAGAAAGTGCATGAGCACAAATAATTCCTCACTGTCCTATATTATGCCATGATCTCAAATTTTTCTGTACAGTTGAATCAGTGTATTGGACATTACCACGATCTAGCAATGCTGGGTGTATAATCACTCTTTCATATGATCTCCATTATCACCTATCTGACATCAGCTTCCTTATTATTTTTCACTCTATATCTAGTTCATGACTTATGCAATTACTCCCTACCAGGAGCTCTGTAGTACATGTTCCCATGTCAGCCTCTGCTGCCTCTAGGCTTCTTGAAGGTAGGAAGTGAAGTTTAGCAACCATTGCTTTCTCTTCTCCCTCTCACAGTGTCCCAGCTTAGTATCTGGTACATTATAGTGCTTAATTTGTACTCCTCAAACTTATGAAAAATAGACAAATAATTTGAGTCTTAGGAAAATATTAACTAACCTTAACTTGTTTTACTTCTTTGGGTTTAATCTATCCAACTTCAGCAAAAGCTTTTTCATAGAGTATTTAGTCTATGCAAATAATTTAAAAAGTTATTTAAAATAATCTAAAAAACTATCAGAACTTTGGGGGATTTTAAAATATTTTAATGATGTTTAGTTGTGGTTGTATATTAAACATGTTAAAAATCTAGTCTTTCTATAAGAATAGGCATAGAAATTATATTATCATCTTTAAAATTCCAATATGAGAATAAGTGCTTTGACATTATCTTCATGCCCCCCCCCCTTTGGTTTTTTCAAGACAGGGTTTCTCTGTGTAGTTTTTGGTGCCTTTCCTGGAACTCGCTTTGTAGACCAAGCTGGCCTTGAACTCACAGAGATCCGCCTGGCTCTGCCTCCTGAGAGCTGGGATTAAAGCCGTGCGCCACCACCGCCTGGCCCTTCATGCCTCTTATAAGTGGAAGAGTGCAATCAAAGGTTGAACTTTAGAATCCGTGGTCAATTTGACTTCGTTATGGCATCGGGGCGGGGGGGGGGGCATAAAATTTCCCAATATTGGGACTATTCTAGTAAAGTCTGGGCTTATTGCCTCACTTATAATTTTCTGATTGTTTTGAAATTCTAAGACAAATCTATTAATGCACTTTAGTATTTTGTAACTCAAAATATTGTCTTCCTCCTTCCCTTCCTCCCTTTCCCTCCTCCTCTTCCTCCTCCTCTTGCTCATTTGCTTTTTGTTTTTGAAACAGCTGTCATTATGTAGCCTTTGCTAGCTCAGAACCCCAGTGTAGACCAGGTTGGACTGAAACTTACAGAGATACACCTCCTAAAAATCTGGTTTTCTTAATGTTACTATCACCTATGAGCTGGTTAGGAAGCAGGACTCTTAACCTTCGCAATAGACCTAATGAATCAGACACTGTATTATAAGAAGATCCTTTCTCTCGTGAAGGGTCACACGCACATGGCACTTTCAGAGCATTCACCTAATTTAATTGTGAAGTTATCTCTAATTAACAATCACATATTATAGTTTCAATGGCTACTTGGCTCAATCCAGTCCACTCTCTGCTTTTGCAAATCATGTTTTTTTTTTTTTTTTTTTTTTGGTTTTTCCGAGACAGGGTTTCTCTGTGTAGCTTTGCGCCTTTCCTGGAACTCACTTGGTAGCCCAGGCTGGCCTCGAACTCACAGAGATCCGCCTGCCTCTGCCTCCCGAGTGCTGGGATTAAAGGCGTGCGCCACCACCGCCCGGCGCAAATCATGTTTTATTGGATTATAGGCATACTCATTTGTTTATATATTGGTTTGGGCTACATGCTACAGGGGCACAGTCCTCTATTCGCTATGATGGTAATACTTAGCTAGTGTGTGGCTCTTAAATCCTGAAATAGTAACCTTCTATCTCTTGCAGAGAAATTTCTATGATAGGTGGTGGTAGGATTATCAACATCATTTGTTCCTTCATTTATTCATCAACAAATTTGTTTTTTGGGGAAATACTGTGCTAGAGATTACATTTATATGGGTGGGGAAAAAAAAACCTTGTTTGCATTTGCTTGGACCTTTATTATAGGAAACATTTTTATTTGGACTCACTGGATTTCTCACACTGAGGAATAACTCAATTCTTAAAGAAGGTCAGTTAATTCCCCCCCTTATACTAGTAGGTAATAAAATTGTATGTTTAAATCAGATCTTCCTAAGTAGGAGATTCCTCCTACTGGAAGGGGCAGTGGCTGTTTCCTTCTTGTTATTGGGGAGTTACAGATAGCACTGTGTGTGTAAGGCAGCTATTCCTATCGTTATCCCCCAAGTGTGTGTATAGATGGGATAGAAGAGCCATTTCCATTGGACAGAGTCACCTTAGGTTTTGGTTAGTCTGTATTGGTTATTTGGAATTGGGGCTGTGTAATTCTATCTTACACAAGTTGTTCAGGCTTCATAGATGTATCAGAGCATCATCTTTTCAGTTTGTAATTGTTTTACAGTTACAATTTTTGGAGGGTCTAATGAGATTGCTTAATTTTTCAAGTAATTGTGGCACATAGCACATCAGTTGTCAATAAGAAAAGTCAGTAGGCCATTCTTCTCAATAGGTATGCTCATTGTAGTCTTCTATTTTAAAGACTTTTAAAATTTAAGTGAGTAATATTAAATTACTTGGCTATTTTTTTTTTAAAGGTAAGTTCTTAAATGTGGCTTTAACTCACGATCCTCCTATGTCAGTCTCCAGAGCACTGGGATTTATGGGCAAGTGCTATAATGGCCAGCGATAGGTGGATGATATTTCGTTCTTGTGCTAGTAAATACTCATTGCTTTTAATTCTTTATCTCCTGGACAACCTTCCTGCAGTTGGGTGGGTGGGTCTTAAGCTATGCTGATTGAATTTCTATTTTCCTCTGTCACCTTGGGGTCTGACCTTTGTTTACCGAGAAAGGGAAGAGTTGTCCTTAAAAAAATCCGAGTGAGGAAATGGCTTAGCGGGCTAAAGGGATTGCATTGCAAGCCTGGTGACCCGAGAGCCAGGAAGCCTCCATTGCTGGCTTCGTGTGTAGGTTAGTCTGTCTGATAAAAGACTGTCAGCTTTGCTTGTGTAACTTGTACACTTTTTTGCCTCCCTCTTCTGGTATCTGAATGCTTTAAGGGAGCACTTCAAAACACTGAGTCGTTTCCCCGAGAAACTTTGGGAATGGGTTAGTGGTGTTGGGGCTTGTTAATATGAGAGTAGCAGATAATTTTTCCTCACTTAGCCATGGTGGGATTTAGAAAAGTGCATTTCTATTCTTTGCTATGAGCAGGACAAAGAGCAAAAGCATCGGAATGGCTGCCCTTTGGATTGTAGGAGACTTAAAAAGGCAACTCTGTATTTATACCAATTTGTGTTTCTTTTCCTACAACACTGCCTTCCTAATGAACTAGTCTCAAACATTAAAGGACTGAAATTGCATAAATGAACCTGTGTTAGTCATTTTAAAAATATTTATAACCTTTAAGCCCATATTATTTGGGTAAGAAAGAGTGCTTTCCCCCCATTGTTTCTGTTCCATCGATTGCGTGTCTTTATGCTTCCTCTTATCCCTGCTTATTGTACTTTGGTAACAGAAGCATCCTGTTCTATGAATTGTGTGTGCTGAATTGGCTTAAGAGGGCTTCTCTATGTGATGAAGGCTTGAGTCCTTTAATTGTAAAGGCAGTTTCTTTTTACCTTCATTATGAAAAGGGCACAGGAGGCATTTTTCATAGTCTAAAGGTTTTTATAAAGCTCTCCCTCTGTTGGAGTAAAGAATCAGGACAAAAGGAGTAGGCTGCTCTCAGGAATTTCTGGAAATAGCTTTTGAAAGTAAGATTAGGAGATAGCGCTCTGTTCTCCATGCAGGAACAAAGTAATTTTACAGCACAGGAATTAAGAGCAAAAGCCCCGATGCTCCTGGGGTTTGTTGGTTTTCCTCCCATTGGCTATAACAGCAATAACCATCTTTTTCAGCACGTAAGGCACGTCCATATGCAGTTGTCTCCGTGCAGCCTTTACTGTCAACCTCATGCTATCCAAAGAGCAGGTGTTACTAGCATTGTTTCCACTCTGCAGCTGGGGAAACAGGCAGAGAGATCAATGGGTTTGCTGTAGTCCCACAGCTATGGAATGGGAAAGCCTGAGGTCCCCCACTCCAATCCCGTGCTCCTTTTAGTGCATCTCACTACACAGTCTCCTTAATCTCTACGCTCAGTGTTGCTACTATTTTATAAGAATAACATGGGGGAAATTATCATTTTCCCTAGCAATAAAATATGCATAATGAAAGCACTTAGACTGGTATGAATTGCTTCTTAGACAAACTCAACAAGACATTGAGTCATTTGTACTTAAGAATTAACTTTCTATCTGCATGTAATTCGTAGGTATCATGCCTGGCTTGGTTTTATATACTTAATTTTTTTTTTTATATTCTTACTTGTTTTTTCCCTTACTATTGAATGGTGGATTTAGCACTGCTGGATGGCAGTTTCTTCAGCACTTAAGATTTTATTTCACAGTCTTCCGGTTTGTTAACTTTGACAAGTCTGTTGTTTTAAGCTGTTCCTTGACAGGTAGTATGTGTTTTTCTTCCTTTTAGCTTTGAAAATGCTTTCTTTGTTTCCATCATTTACCATTCATAGTGTTAACAACAGCAGCAGCAGCAGCAACAACATTTTATCTTAAGACTGAAGGTAGAGGTTTATGTCTTTATTGAATCTGGATATTTTTAGCCATTATTTCTTTAATGCTTTTTTTTTGCTGTTCTTTTTTAACCAGTAATTTTGAAATGTTATGGAGAAGTTAAAAATAATATGGAAAAACATTACATAGAATGGAATAATATTTAATTAAAAGTGCCAATACATGTTGCAACATGATGACCTTGAAAACGGCATCCGACACTGAAGCTGCCCACTCTAAAGGAGCAGCTGCTCTTTGATTTCATTTACAGGAAAAGTCAAGTGCAGTCAGACTGATAGAGACAGAAGGTGGACTTCTGCTTCCTCAGGGTGGGAAGGCTCAGGGAAAATGGAGAGTAAGCATTGAGTAGGGATTTGGAGGAAGGGTGATCAAAATGAATTCATACCGTTTGGGGTGCTAATACAAATTTGTATGTATTCTGGGAATCACTTAACCGGGGCAATTATTTGAGAATTATTTCCTTTAAAATGTCTTATTAAAAGTAGTGCAAAAAGTTGAGCTCTTATTATTTCCCACCCGGCCTCCTCTGAGCTGAACTGTTTGCTGTTGTCACTTGAGTATAGTTATCAAAACTGAGAGATTGACGCTGCTGCCCTGGCTGTCCCTGAGCTGGCAGCTTTATTCCGCTGTCGCCAGGTTTCCCCTTCTATCCCAGCATTCCACATAGAGCTTAGTTTTCATGAACTCTTCTCTGATCTGCGTTGGTGCTTTGTGATCCTGATACTTTTAAAGTTTCCTGGCCAGTTATTTGGGAACATATTCCCTAATTTGGGCATATTTGATGACTCCTTATGATTTGGCAGGAAGATTTCAGAACTTAGGTTCTCATCTTAGTGTGTCATGCCAAGGGAGATGTGTTGTATATTTTATTACTGTTAATGTAGACTTTGCTCCCTTTTTAAGGGCGATTTCTGCCAGATTTCTCTACTGTAATTACTGTTTTTCATTTATAATTAATAACTTTCTTAGGGGAGATGCTTTGGTATAGTGCACCAAGTTTGGCACCTATCAGTATGTGCTGCTACGACAGTGCTGGGCCCTGTGGTATTGGCCTGGTGGTGATTCCATGTTCATCGCTTCTACATTTATCACTTAGGATTCTTCTATAAGGAAGGACTGTTTCTTTTCCTATATGCATAAATTCATATCTCTATCTGCTGTGTCAGTGAATATTGCTACAAATTGTAATCTAATTACCAATTTCTGGTTATTCAAATTGTTCAAGTGCTGACCATTCAGAGTGCTTTAAGGGTGTGTCTACTCTGCTTTCTCTACAAGCCCACACCCTGTTTTTGAGTGCCCTTTTCTGGCACAGCAGTATGCTTTCTATGCTAGACTGACATTTTCACTATCTCAGTCCTCAAACCAACCAGGGTCATTTTAACATTAAACTTCTTTGTAAATATTGGTTAGAATTTTTTTTTTGGGGGGGGGGGGCATCAGCTTTTTGTTACAGTATCAGATACTTAATCTAATTCACTTAGAAGAAAAACATCTTGTTTTTCTTCAGTGTTTTGGGAGCTTTAGTTCCTGGCTGACTGGCCCCTTTTGCTTTTGGGTCTGTGGCAAGGAACATCATGTTGTAGATGATGTGGTGGAGCCAGTCTCATGGCAGAGAAGTGGAAAGGTGAAGGAGGAAGAGACCAGGGCTCCATATCCTGCTCTGAGGGTTGCATTCCTTGATGGGAAACCTCCCGCTCACAACGATCTGTGGGCTGTTCCTTAAACACAGGATATATGGGAGATGATTAAGATCCAAAGCATAGCACTGACTTTGACCTTTTTTTATATTTTACAACACTTATTTATTTGGGTTAGAGTTAGGGTACTGACTGTTAGGTTAATGTTGCCCATGACTACAATTAAATTTTTATTACATTTTATTTATTTTGTGTACATGCATGTGTGTATGCATATATATGGGTGGGTGGACATGGGATGGTGTGTGTTTTGAGGTCAGAAGATAACATTTGGTTGTCTGTTCTCTCTTTTTAATCATGTTCATCCTGGACATTAAACTCAGGTTGTCAGAGTTTGACAGCGGTGCCTTTACCCTTCAAGAAGTCTCACCAGCCCACTTCTTATTTTTATTTTTAAAAAAATGAAAATGTCCTATGTAGTCTAGGCTGACATCAGACTCCTCATGAAACTGAGCAGATAACTTTGAGCTTATGATCCTCCTGTCTCTACCTCTTAGATTTTGTGATTACAGGTGTGTGCAACTGTCAATTATAATGTGGAGTCTGGACACTCCTTTATCTTCATGGGGTTAAGGGGCTCCACTTCATATTTTGAGGCTCTGTGGGGCAAATAGCAACCTGCTGAGCCATCTAGCTGGCCCTCCATTCTGATTTTTAAATCCCAGCTCCTTTAGTTTATTATTTTGAAAATTTGCCGCTTATTTTCCATTGTGATATTCTTTTATTGAGATGTAAACAACATCTCATTATTTCTTTTAAGTGTTTTCACTTTTATTTTTTATTATGGTAAGATCTTAGGATGAAATCCTTTGCTTTTGACAGTTCACACTCACCATAGGCTCTGCCACTGGGTACTTTTATTTTTTCATTGTGAACTTATTTTTAGGTGGGCCTGTTTTTATATTTATATGCAGAATTTTAAGGTATGCATTTGAGAGTGCAGATTGCTTCAGGTACCCCAGCTCACTGCCATTTCTGATGTCGTACTCCTTGGCTATCTGGTTTCTAATCTAACCTTTAAACTAGAGATCATCCTTCCAAGGGCTAGTCATTAAGTCGGAGTCTCAGTTCCCACTCCTCGTCCTTAGTAGGCTAATATGCACGTCTTCTATTTCTGTATGAATATTTAAAAAGAAGTTGTTAGGTTACAAACTGACGACTTCATTAAAATACATATATCCATAATGCAAGTATATACCTCTTTATTTCTGCCATGTGGTAATCCCCTTCCTACCTTTTTTCCCCCTCTGAACTCAATTACATACTATGCACATTAAAAGAAGTCAGTTTGGGTAGTAATGATGACTCAGGCCTATAACCTCAGCATTTAGGAAGCTGAGGCAGAAGGATGGCCATGAGTTCAAGGCCAGCCCATGTTACATAGTAAGTTCCTGTCCAAGACCAAAACAGAATACAAAACAAAAATAAGTCAGTTTATTTCTGGAGACAGATTGATTTATGGGTTAATGATCAGCAGAGACAGAATAAATCCAGACTAATCTGAAACATCTTGACAGATTAACCAGACCATATCTGCAAGGTTCAGGGAGACCCATGGGGCTCAGAGGTGGGCTGACCCCATGTAGTCTTGAGGCTAAGTCTCTCATATCCAATCTGAATAGCTGTCAGGAAGGGGAAGGTCGGGAAGGGTAGAGGGCTGGAGGAGGCTACCTGGCTGTCATGCAAAGCCCTGCTTTCTGCTAGGATCCTAGAATGTCCTCATGGGTCACGGAGAGAGTATCATTGTAGGCATTATTTTTAAAAACTTTCTAAGTAGAAGACAAAGTTGAAAAAAAAAATCCAAAGCTCTGAATATGCTTTAGAGGTGTATTCTTACTCCACACTCAGAGAGGACTGGTTCCCTTTGTGCTTCTGTAATTGATGGCCCTGCAAGTTCATTGGCATGCCATTGCAGTCTGAGGCATACTTTTCCATGGTGTATTGGTTTATAGAAATATTTGGATGACAGCATTGTCTGACCAACCTCACATCTGAATGGAGTCTTCCCTCTTGTCTGTGGGATGGTTCTCCTTACATCTTCTCTTTAATCCTCGTCAGACACATGTCAGATATCTCATTTTCACTAATTCACCCCAGATCTTTATTCCTAGGAGTGTGCCCTCTACTTCCGTCCACTTGGTTTGCTTTTGGTTTTGACCCAGGTTGTTAGGTGCCAGGTAGTTTCCAGTTCATATCCTGAGTTCTTCCTTCCTTCCTTCCTTCCTTCCTTCCTTCCTTCCTTCCTTCCTTCCTTCCTTCCTTCCTTTCTTTCTTTCTAGATGAATTAAAGAGATGGTTATAATCATTCTTGTTTGGCATTCTTAGATTTGCTAGATTACTATTTCAGGCTTTTAAAATTTTTAATTATTTCTTTTATTTTTTGAGATTATAGTCTCTCGTTTACCCTTCCCTTTCTTCCCTCCAAGCCCTCCGATGTACCCCCTCCTCAATTCATGTCCTCTTTTTTTAAATTAATTGTTGTTACATGCATGTATATATGTATATACATATGTATTCCTAAATACATAAATATAAAATAATTTCCACACTTAAGGCTCAGGGATCATTGTGGAAGAGGGTGTGGAAAGAGGGTATGAATCAGAGAAACAGGAAGTTTGCTGTGAGATTATGTCTCCTAGAATGTCAGAAAAAAGTATCCATAAAGTCTCACCAACTTGACTGCTTAAACATGAGCTGAATAGGACAACAGTAGACCTGCTAACTTGGACAGGGAAAGAAAGCAGGAGGCCTCAACCCTACACAAAGAACTGCAGCCCCCAAGGAATGCTGAGAGTGGGAAAAACAGTCTTCCCCGGGGAGGAGCAAACCAACTGGCTATCCAGTACCAAATGGTCATTAATTCTCTGTTCTGTCCCTGAGATGTTTTTCCTGCCCCATCCCATGTTGCGTGGCCTTTAGTACTCAATAAAGACAGATAATCTATGCTAGGTGAGTGAAGGATAAGAAGCAAGCTACATGGTCATTGTCTTTTAAGACCTTAATATCTAGTTGAAGAGACAGTTTCCACACACAAAAATAGTGAGCAGTAGCAGACAACATATAATTAAATGCTAAACTGAGAGACACAGCAATTTAAATGTTAGAAGTTGAAGGGGAAAAAGAGAAATCGAAAGAGGACTTGAATTTTAAGAGAAAACCTGATTGCAGAAATGGGATTTAACATAGAAGTTGAAACAACCAAGATCAGCATTAGGTGGGCATTTAAGGTAAGCAGTGAACAGGGACAATCAGTTGATGGGTGTAGCATTTCAGGAAGCTCTGTGGCCCTTCTGTCTCAGGGAGTCGTTAGAAGTCAGAGAGGAGGAGAGTTGGTAACTACTTTGACTTGGGCTACAACATGACCTTTAGAAGAATCACAGAGTAATGTTATCAAACAAGGCTTCCTTATAGAGTAGCACTCTTCCATTTTGTGTGTTCCTCAATTCTGAAATCTTTGGGGTATCTTTTCTTTTTAAATGACATTTGTCCAAATCCTTTGGTGTTCTAGGAATTCTGTGACCCACCTGCCTTCCCAGCATGCATACCTTTTGTGCCAACACACAATTTTTTTATGATTGACCTGCTATCTTGTGGTACATCTGCATGATTTCTGCCCATTTCTTCTCTAAGTTCTTTGGCAAGCCTTACCATCTCTTGACACCCAATGGCAAGATTCCCACCTGATGACATTTCTTTCCTTCTTAGATTCATCTTTCAGCTATTCGATGTTTAACACAGTTCTAGTCATGCCAAATAACTTAGAATTGCACGTTTTACTTTCTTTCTAATACAGCTTGATAAATTCTTCAACAGACTGGAGTGTATTTTATGTTGTGTTCCCTCCTGGTTCTGTGTACTGCTTTGGATATGTGCATGCTGCTTTGTGGGTAGCTATTAAGGAATTGCATCTTTTAAATTGTATTAATTATTATGTTTGAAACACCAATTATTTGAAATACCAGAGCTGTATTTTTGTAAACATGCTCACTATCATGCCTTGCCCATAGTGTTCCTTTTTTGGTAAATATTTCTCCAAATCGGATCATGTAGTAGATTCCAAAGCAAAGGACATTTCTTTTTCTGCTGTTTCATGGAAAGAAGAACTAACAGCAAAAATTATGAATCCAAGTTTTTCTGGAGGTATTGTTTCTACTCTTTTATTTTGAGTCATTTCTTAATCTGTTTCCTTTAATCATATATTATTCATATATCTTAGACATGCCTATAACTACCACTTCATATAATTTTTCCTTAATAATTTATGTTTGTAGATAGAGATAAGTGTATATATTAATTGCAATGTAACTGAAGAATTGGGCATTTTGGAAGGATTAATCCTGTTAAATTCTAATTGGCCCTTTGTTGGTACTTTTTCTGCCTGTGTCTTAAAATTTTTAATAAAATATCCATCAGTGGAAAACAATCATCTGTTAGAGCTAAAGTTAACATTGAGGAAGACATTTGAGTGATTGTAAAATCAGATATCCTAATGACTAGGAACAGTAGTTTAAGGATATTGGACCAAGTGGCGTAACATTTGTGTTTGTGTTCAGATTTAAGCTTAGCAGCCTCTTAATCTGAAATTAAAATCCTCAAATTATTTAAAATAAAATTATTTTATCATCTCCTTAACATTTTTCTAAGGCAAAATTAGCTGAGAATTTTTTATTCATATATATCATTCCCCCCCAATTTTCTGGATGAAATATTTTACCTTTTTAGTGTGTGTTTTTCTCGGAGTGGATGTTAAAAAAATTAGGTGGCCAGGCGGTGGTGGTGCATGCCTTTAATCCCAGTACTCAGGAGGCAGAGGCAGGCGGATCTCTACAGAATGAGTTCCAGGACAGGCTCCAAAGCTACACAGAGAAACCCTGTCTTGAAAAACCAAAAAACAAAAATTAGGTGTACACACACATACACATATATATGTATACACACACATATAAAAGCTGGAGTTAATGTTGTATGTAGGAAGCTTGTGTGTGTGTGTGTGTGTGTGTGTGTGTGTGTGTGTGTGTGTGTGTGTGTATGTGACTGAGAGAGAGACAGAGAAAGACAGAGAAAGAGAAAGAGAGAGAGAGAGAGAGAGAGAGAGAGAGAGAGAGAGAGAGAGAGAGAGAGAGAGAGAGAGAGAGCGCAAGTTATCATCTCACTGCCATGTTTCTGTAGCTTTGGGTTTTAGGAAGCCAGAGCACCATGGTAGAGAAGGCCTGGCTATCTCGTGGCAGCCTAGGAAGTTCAAGGGCAGGGGAGGTAGAGGAGCATCGGGAGTGGGGGAGAACACCAAGCATGAGATACACCTTTCATATGCACAGCTCAGGTGACCCCTTTTCCCTTACTAGGAAGGTGCCACTTCCTAATAACCTATCTTGTCAATGGAGTAACTCATTGATGTGGCTAGAACACTCATGGGCTTTGCCTGCAAGGGCTTTATGAGCTGGGCACAAGCTTGGGGTGAGGCAGGGTATACTTGATATTTAAACTACAACAGGGTAAATTGTTTGATAACTGAAACAAAATAGTTAAAAAACAATTTTGTGAGGCAAGTTGCATCTTCAGCAATTTAAATTGATTTAAAACTTTCCCTTTATGGTTGCTATCTTTTAAATCTTATTTTCTAGCAATGTTCTTCCTTCTTACATTGGAATGGAATCCTCTCGGCTACTCTTTGAGGTACTGGGGATCGAGCCCAGGGCCTCCTACATACTAAGGAGTATTCTCACTGAGCTCTGAGGTACATCTCCAGTGCACCCCCCCCCCTTTTTCCTTTTTTAAATTTCTGTTTTGAGATAGGATCTTGCTAACTTGCCCAGGTCTTGAATTTGTCTTGCAGTACAGACAAACTTGACTTGGAATCCTACTGCCTTAACTTCCAAAGAAGCTGGGATTACATACCTGTGCTACCATGCCTGGATTGCAAACCCTAATGACTTTATATGAGTTTGCATTTTCTTAGTTATTGACTTTTTACATTTGTTTCATAGGTGGTTTGCATTCGCTCCACTTGGAATGCTCTCTCTCCAAAGTTGAGTTGTGACACGAGACCCCTCATACTGAAGACCCTGAGTGAACTGTTTTCTCTGGTTCCTTCCTTAACAGTCAACACAGTTGAATATGAGGTATGTGTTTGGAGTCCAAGATGCTGTATTTTGAGCAAAGGTGTGTGATTAATACTTCCTGAATTAATTCTTTGTTTTTTCAGCTAGTTTACATAAAAGGAGATTGTGTTTTTATTATAAGAATTATCAAGATGTTAAAAATGCATTTTATGTTAAACGTTCCATTTCTAAAATAATAGTATATAAGATTAACAGTTTAAAAACTTATTAATGTTTTAAGTCATAAAATATAAGCAATAAAACTCAAAAAGGCAGGATGTATTTTCTCAGTTTTATATAGTTATGTTTATCATCATAATAGCCTGAAACACTCATGAGGTCTTTGTTGTCAGATTCCTATGATGCTACTTAATACTGTCTTCCTAGTTCTTCTTTGAGTGAAATAGTCAAACAATAAAAATTACATTTATGTCTTCACTTTTATAAGCTACAGTCCCTTGTTCTCACCATTACTTCTTTTCCTTCAAAGATCTGCAGTGAATTTTTACTGATGAACTTCCAGTTTAGTGAATCAAGGACTACCAGGCTTTAAGATTCTGTAACAGTACTTTGTGTGTTTCTAATCACAGGATTAGATGGAAGTATCAGAAAATACTTCTAGTAACTTTAAAGATTTATTTTTATTTATGTGTATGTGGTGTGTGTGTGTGTGTGTGTGTGTGTGTGTGTGTGTGTGTGTGTGTGTGTGTATGTGCGTGCCATGTGTGCCCTGTGTGTTTGGGTATCTTCAGAGGCCAGAAGAAGGTGTTGGATTCTCTGGAGCTGGAGTTACAGATGATTGTGAGCCACCTAGTGTGGGTTTTCAGACTTAACTTAGGTCCTCCAGGACAGCAGAATGTTTTTAACTGCTGAACTGTTTCTCTAGCCCCGTTTCTCACTCTTTAAAATGCCCCACAATGAATGAAATCAAAATCATCATTACTGTGGGTGAACATCTAGGACTGTTCCTGCACAAAGTATGTACTGGGTATGTAGTTGCTGAATGAACTGTGTGACCTACGCAGGGCCTATCCCTGTTCACTTCAGAGCTTTTGGTTCATCTCAAGTGAAGTCCAGCAAAGCAGTCCTGCCTTCTACTACATGACAGACAGTTCCCTGTTGTCCCTTGCCTAGCCATGCAGTAGTACAAAGGGTGCCTCCCCATGTGTCTTCAAACATTTCTATTTCTTTTATTCATGCTGTTCCCTTTGATCAGACTTCCCTTTCTTTCATCTTTAATTAAAAAAAATCTGCTTTATGAATTAAGGAATTGCTCTATCTCATTCTATCCTTCAAGAATTTTTCCCTAACAGAAGTCTGTTGCTCTCAAACTTCTTTGCATGGTTCTATGAATGTGATTTCTACTTTATACTACGGGGATATATAATTTTCCCCATTAAACTATAAACAGTGAATCATAGAGTCCATGATTAAATTGGATTGTGCTTTTAAAATTGCCTTCCATAAGTTATGGTATAGTTATTCTTTGACTCAGAATACGTTTATTCAAACCATATTAGGTCCTAACGGTACTGATAAATGATGGTAGATGCTATTTCAAATTCTTACTGAAATTGAAGCACTGAGGTTTTGAGTCATATCCACTTAAGAAATCAGCATTTATTGAGTGTCTGAAATATGCCAGGCAAGTAAATACCTTAACTAAATGAAAGATGGTGTATGAACTCAGGACTTTCTAGCTAGACACCCTCTACCAAAGTGTCTCCATGTCTTTGTCTTCCAAATTTCAAAGACTGGCAAATGAGTGTGGTAGAGGAAGCGACTAACCTTGTTAGGGAAACCATTAGGAACAGTGATCTAATTGGCATCATCAGGCTTTGATGTTGAGGATGTATAATGTTGCTTCTCATTGAGGTCTGGGGCATGAACTTGGTAAAGTCAAGGAGCAAAGAAGAACTGAGGATGATATGGAGTGGTCCAGCACTAACTCTAACCCTGGCTGACACAAAAAAGACACTGAGCACCAGCATGCAAACAATTCTGTGTTTGACTAATTATCCATTAAATAATTGTCATTTAAACGAATAGGTTTAGGATCGGTGTTGGAAATCTTGGATATGAAAAAGACACAGTGACTACTGTATACCATGTACAACCTAATGGAATTAATCGGATCACATGCTCCTGTGCACCTGCCATGCATCCAGTTAGAGGAAGGTGAACTTCTGGGCAGGGGGCTAAGACTAGTGTCAGAAACAAGTGACATTTGTATCAGGACTTAAAGGTCAGAGACAGTGGCCATCTTTCTCAATTATGTCACCTCAGCGTTTCAGTGTATACTTTTAGTGATACATGTGTTCAGATAACTAATTTGAGTGGCCCTCTTGTCTAAGTAATAGCTTCAGTAATTCATAATGCTGTGACTTAAAAAGTAGCTTAATTTCTACTATTTGTTATTTCAGATTCTTCATTTCAAGTTAAACCTCTTCTTAATTTTTTTTCCCTTTGTGTTTTCTGATTTTTCAGAATTTTAAAGTCCAAGTCCTCAGCTTCCTCTGGACTCACACTCAAAACAAGGTATTTTCATAGGAATATCAGTGATTTAGAACAACCTAGGGAAAGAGCTATGAAATAAGACTCAAGAGAAACAATATAGCTAAAGTCTTGATTTTTTAAAAAGTGACTATTTGTATGTTTAGATTTAAAAATCATTCTCAACTACTCTCAGTAATGACAGATGTGAAGGTTGTTGACACTTTCCCTTATTTTTATATGGTTCTTTTTGTGCTCTGGCCCTTCCACATAAATGTACCAAATAGAAGGTGTAGTACAGTATAGTTTGTGTGTTTATGAGGGTGTGTATGTGTTTGTGTGGGAACATGTATGTTTGATGTATGTGGAGACCATAGGACATCTTCAGATGCCATTCCTCAGTTGTCTCTTTTTTTAGATAAGGTTCCTTACCGGCATGGAGTGCACCAAATAGTGTAGACTGGCAGTGTGGTGAGACCCAGGAAACTCCCCGTGCCACCATGCCAAGCTTTTTTTGGGAGGGCGGGCTTAGGTTCTTGGGATCAACTCGGGAAGTCATGTTTTCTCAATGCACAAGCTATCTCCTGAGTCCTTGGGTGGGTTTGTAGGCACCATTTCCAGTGAAGAGTACCGAGGGCTGGAGATGTCACACTTGACCTGTGGGTGCATGAACTTGGGCTACAAACAGCTTGCTTGTCCTGTTAAACATGGGCTTGTCAGACCGTGCACCCCTGCGGTCCTACTAAGTCATTCTAATGCAGAGGGACTCGGGTAATTAGGTAATTTTTAAAGTCCAAGTTATGATAAAAATTTAGTGTTTCTGAGCCCATTGGCTTAGTTTTATTTTCTGTTCCTACTTGGGGCAGATTCTCCAGAAGAATGCTTAATAGTGGTAATTTTCCTCAGCCATTCTTATTTCTGTCTTAAGGATGTTTTTTGTTTATGTATTTGTTTGCCCCTGCTACTTTCTTTTTAAATAATATTTCTTTGAAATGAGAAACCTGATTTCTCAAGCCTCTGCTAAATGTTCTTTTGGCCTAAGTAATACTTGAATATCACTCTTCAGACACTGACTGTAGCAGTCTGGCATTGGGGAGGGAAGGTTTTCTTGCCTCCTTGAGATCTGATGTTGATGTGTGTTGCTTTCCATTGGTCTCATCCAGGATCCCATTGTAGCAAGTGCTGCATATAAATCTCTGTCTCACTTCAACACAGGAGAACACACCATTCTTCACTTGCCAGAAAAGGTAAGCCCTTCTGCTTTTCACTGCTGTCTCTTGAGTTTTTTTTTGGGGGGGGGGGGCTTGTAATATGTCTTTATTTCTGCTTAGTTGCTCTTTTCTTGATGAATATATATGTACCTCTAGGTATAGCACCCATATAATCTAACTTGTTCACTCTTCTTTTAACCTGTAACACTGTGTGGTCTTACACTTCCTACGTGATGGGTTTGAATCTCTTTGAAGTAGCTGAAAGGCACTGTGGTGTAAATGGAGCCACCACAAGTGACTGGAGTCATGGCTTGCCCAGATGTTCTGTGCCACTTTAGGAACCACTTTCCTGTTCACTCCGAGTGCCATTGGAGTTCAGTTCTAAGCATGACCCCACAGATTCATATTTTCTATTTCCTGTGCTGCTGAAGATCTTTATTTTTTCACGAACAACAAATGTCATAAGGGAAAAATCCTTGTTAGTAAGATAGGAAATGATTTATATGATAAGAAGGATGTGTCGTTACCTTTTATGGGTCAGCAAAAAGTATAGCATTATCTTAGCTTTCAAAATAAGTAAGTTACTAATGTTGCTGCTATTGTTATTGCAGTGTTGGGGATGGACCTCCAGCCTTGTATATGTTAGGCAGTTATTTTTATTTTAAACTAGACATAAAACCTAGTATCTAATGGGTGTACTGGCATATGACTTTAATCCCAGCACTCTAGGGGTGCAAAGGTAGGCTGGTCTATGCACATTCAAGACCAGCCTGGTATACACAGCACATTCCAAGCCAGCTAGGGTTATCTAGTGAGACCCTGTGTTTAAGGAAAGAAAGAAAAATCTAGTACTTACCTACTTTAAGCAGCTTTAATGCACTGGATCCTGTTAAGGAGCTGAAGCCCTGATGTTACTTTCATTGCCACCGCGAGTCCAAATAGTGCAGATGACTAACAAATGCCTTTATGGGAAAAGGTGATATTGTATTATATGAATTTATATATAATATTACCCAGAAAGTATCCTGGAGATCTAATGTTGTGAAATTTTTGGCATCCTCAGGCATTAAGACATGTTTGGCTTTTTCTTTTCTTTTTTTTTTTCTCCTTTTCTTTTTATTAAGAGATTTTCTATTCATTTTACATATCAACCACAGATTCCCCTGTCCTTCCTCCTCCCACCCCCCAGCTTTCCCCCCCAAACCACCCCCCATTCCCACTTCCTCCAAGGCAAGGTCTCCCATGGAGAGTCAGCAGAGGCTGGTACATTCAGTTGAAGCAGGTCCAAGCTTTTCCTCCCTGCACCAAGGCTGCACAGAGTGTCTCACCATAGGCATTAGGTTCCAAAAAGCCAGCTCATGCACTAAGGACAGGTCCCAGTCCCACTGCCTGGGGGCCCCCTAAACATTTCAAGCTAAACAACTGTCTCCCTTATCCAGAGGGCCTAGACATGTTTGGGCTTTTGTTCTGTGTTAAGTTTTTACAGAGATCAGAAGCTAGTAGTGACTTGGCCAGCTTACTAATTTTTACTGAATTGAATTGGAGCTATCATATAAAAGAAGCTGAACATAAGTGCCTGTGAAACCAAATCTTAAGTAAGGCAGGATTTCTTATACCATTGAGGACTCAAACTAACTCAACTGGCCAACTTGTCCTGTAGTGGTCATAAGTGGGAAGGTTTACCGAAGGTGTTTTATAATAGAAACCGATGGGACTTGAAATTGCACTGTGGTTACCTGTGCATATCTGCTTTTAACATATGTAGTTAGTGCTTGAGAGATGGCTCAATGGTTAAGAGCACTGGCTACTCTTCCGATGATCTGAGTATAGTTCCTAGCATTCAAATGGTGGTTCAGGTCCATCTGTAACTCGAGTTCCAGGGGATGTAACCCCCCTCCTCTGGCCTCCATGGACACTGACACTGCATGAACATTGTGCACAGATATACATGCAGGCGAGTCCATATAAGTACAATAAAAAAAAAATAAACAAATAAACAAATAAATTAATAATAAAAAAAAAAGAAACCAGTGCTGTTAAGTTGGTGTGCAAACTCCCACAAGTAGATTAGCTGAACACCTGCAGGAATACCTTTTTTATGTTTTTATTCATCAGTTGCTCATTTAAATCATAGTATAACAAGTACCTCTGATTTTAGCTCTTACTACTGAAATAGCCTAGTGTTGGTAATAGCTTTTATTAAGCAATTGTCAGGCACTCCTCACTATTTATCCTGTACCTTTTAAAATACTGGTCTGTTTATCTTTTATGACATTAGGGTTATATTCACCTTCTGACTGTGTTTGTTAGAGATTATACTCCATTAAGTGGTATACAAGGTTCCTCTTCAGCTGTTTCTTTAAATTGAGCTCTTATATCCCTTCTGATCCATGCATTTCCATAACTGGCTCTTTATACCTCCTGCTTTGAATAGGAGTGATGCACTTAGAGTCACTGCTTCAAATATGTTTGAACTTCAGTCTTTAGACTGCAGAACAGTAAAGGAGAGCCATAAGGCTTATTCCTCTGTAAGCATGCTTTTCAGTGTTCATTCTGTTTTACCCCCTTCTGGGATAGGTCTTCTTCTCCAGAGTAGCAGTAGTTCACTGTCACTTATCCTCAGCCAAGGTTGTGGTGGTGGAGTCTATGAATCTTCCTCTCCCGTCTCTCCCTCCAGTTTCTGTTACCAAGCACCTATCTTCTTGGAGACACCAGGTCCTCCAATGCTGAACTCTCCGCCTCCTTGAGAATGTCACACATCTATATAATGTGTGTTGACCAAATCCACCCTGTGCTCTCCCCTCCAAGACCTCCGCTATTCCCTCCACCACTTTTCATTCCCAACTTCATGTACTTTTTAAAAACAACAAAGACAGAAACTCCTATTTACAGCAGAAGGTATAAAGATCCAGTTATGGGTATGCACGGATCAGAAGGCATAGAAGAACTCAATTACAGAAATAGCTAAAGGGGAACTTTGTATACCACTGAATGGAGTATAATCTCTAACATACTCAGTCATCTGTGAATATAACTAAAGGCATAAGCAACAGAAGTAGAAGCTGAGTGCTACTTGTATGTGCATGGGTTTCAGACTGTCTGCTGGAGCATGGGTGTGACCCCTTTGAGGGGTCACATTCCCGAAGCAAACTTAGTCTGCCTTCTCTAGCAGCCATCAGTTGCCAATAGTATCTCAGCTAGCTGGTAGGACTTCATGAGCCCCTTCCCATCCGTACTGGTATGTTGGCTGGCTTGATCTTGTGTAGGGCTTGTGAGACCATTCTTCTTGTTATTACTCTTTCCAGTGGGGCTGTTTGACTATCTAAAGAAGAGAAATTGAAAAACTGATTGTATACCAAATAAGCACACCTCCCCCCAAAGCTAGGGGTACAATCAGGCATTTTGTAGATGTTAACAGTGATATAAAAGGCACATTTTCAATAATGGTGTGGTTTTGAATGTTTCCAAAGTGGATGCAAGCAGGAGCTTCTGTAGCTCTTTGTTACCAGATTTCTGTATACTTTACCAGTGAAACTGTATCTACATTTTCCAAACTTATGACCTTGCTGTGATATTTTTTTCAGCGAGAATTAAAAATGAAACAAAACAAGATACATATTTAGAAGTATAACTATCTTTGTAAATTCTAATTCCCATATGTTTGAAAGAGCCACTTTTCATTTAATTTCCTTAAGAAGCAAATATTTCTTATTTGTTGATAAATATAAATTTATACTATATAGCTTGTGGAAAGTTAAAAGGCAGGTAGAACAAAGGGGTAAGGGGAGTGGCAGGTCAGAGAAGAAAATGTAGTGTTAAAATAATACATCTAAAGTAAGATGGAAACTGTCAGGTGCTAGAGCTGGAGGAGACCTCATGTGAATAAGGGATTCGATACAAAGTCTGTTCACTCATACTGTTGCTTATTAAGTTTGCTTGTGGGACTTCAGGTGATAGACACTTACCTCTGGCTAGGTTGAATAACTACTTACTGAATATCTGCTAAGTATTGGTCTCTGTCCTATGTGCCGAGGATGTTAAATGATTACATGTGTTTTGTGAATTTGCAGTAATTTCTGTAGACGAACCTTAAAAGGTCTTATTAAATAAAAAACACGGAACCAGATATAGGAGTGAAAACCTGAGACATCAGAGGAATAGGAAAAGCCACAAGCTAACATCACCTCACTGACACCTCCGTAGGAATAGACCCACTTTCTGTTTACCCACGCCTATATGCCTTTCTGTTCTGCTATGTCATTTGCTCTGTTCGTCCAGCTATATCACTTCCTCTTCCTGCCCAGCTCTGTCACTTCCTGTCTGCCTGTACAGACCTCCAGACCTCTATGGTTAGTGCTGGGATTAAAAGCATGTGCCACCACGGTTGGCTCTGTTCCCTGTGTGGCTTTGAAGTCACCGAGATCCAGACAGATCACTGCCTCTTGAATGATAGGATTAAAGGCGTGTGCTACCATTGCCCGACTTCTATGTTTACGATAGTGGCTGGCTTTTTCTTCTGATCCTCAGATAAATTTTATTTGGGGATATAGTATATTGGGGGACACAATACATCACCACAAATGTCATTGTTTATCTCAAAATGAAAATCTAAATTTGATTTAAAATTTTCTTGAGGACCCATTCATTTCAATATTAAAAAAGTAAGGAATGATTTTCCCCATTATTAGTGTGTGTGTGTGTGTGTGTGTGTGTGTGTGTGTGTGTGTGTGTGTGTTTAGATATTTATTCTTATCGTCTCATTTCTTTATTATTCCCCCCACCTACCCAAAAGGGGAAAAAAAAATAAAACAAATCAACGAAAACAAGATAGAATTGTTTTTCTGGTAAAATAACCAGTAGGGGATACACTTTTAGGTAGAAAACATTGATTTTTTTTTTCTTCTGACTTAGAGTCATTAAAAAATATTCAGCTGTTTCAAAATTAAACTTACAAAGATCTTAAGATAGTCTTGTTGATTTCTGGGGCTAATTTTAGAAGCAATGAAGAAGAACTCATTATGTATCCGGGGTTGGTATAAATATGGTGTAACCCTCTTGGCTTTGATTTAAGTGAATGTCATTGCATTCATCAGAAGCTGTTTCTCTTTTTAACTAAATTTATGCAGATACTTGACACGTTCTACATCACACTCCTCTGCCTGTGCACACACTCTTAGATTTTCATAGGTTAGGCACACAGAAAGGTGGCTGGAAGGTTATCTGCCTAGGAATGCACAGTGAGGTGCTTCATAGGCTAACTTTCCCATAGTCAATTCAACTTGAAGGAGGTTTTTAAAAGTCATTTGTCAATTTTTTATTCAGCTCTTTTCTATAATTGGGAGGTCATGTAGTTTTGTGTGTGTATTCTAAGGACATCCTGAGCTTCCCCTGGATGTTTTATCAGCTAAGTGAAGCAATTGCCAAAGTTTTGTGACTTCAACAGATAGTCTTTCGTGTGAGTGCTCTCACTCTGAGGCTGTTATGTTGTTGCACACAAATCAAAGTCAAAGATTGGTATTAGCTACTTGGAGGGAATAATTCCTTAAGGCCTGAGCAGAGGAACTGGAGAGATGGTTCAATAGTTAAGAGCACTTACAGCTCTTCCAGGGGACCCAAGTTCAACTTTGGCACCTACATTAGTTGGCACGCATATCACCATGAAATTAGACAATTTAAGATGATTGCATTTTCTTTATCCCCCCAACCTGGTAACTTTCTTTAGTGTCTTTTAGAAATGTCAGTGTCCTGGATCCTGTTAATGATTTTGAGTAACATCACTTGTTGGAGCAGAAGACATGGACAGGATATAGTGTTGTACCCCTTCTCTGCTAAGTCATTCTGGAAGCATTTGGTTCTTTGGCACGTTTTGCCCAGCAGTTATGTCCCTCACATGGAGGGACAGCAGTGGTTTCTTTTCCTTCTCTGCTGTCACCCCAGCTCCTCCCTCCTTACTTTCATTTTTAAACTCCTTTGACTTGTAATTCAAAAACCATAAGACAGCCATTTAAAGTGGACAGCTCAGGGCTTCTAGAATGTGTAAAGATTTGGGTGAGAGCATTCTCCCTAAAAGAGCCCATGTTGGGTGGGTGGTCACTTTTAGTCCCCTCGTTTCCATGCCCTAAACAAACGTTAATCTTCTTTCAGTCTCTGTGAATTTGTCTTTTCTGGACCTGTCTTATAAATGGAACCATCCAGAATGTGGCCTTTTATGACTGACTTCCTTTTCATGGTCTTTTCAAGGCTCTTTTATATGTAGCATGTATCTCTGTACTTTATCCCCTTTTTAAAAAACTTGGATTATTTTTCACCTGTCCCCAGCAGTCCTCCCTAGTTCCATATATATATATATATATTTTCATGTCCATTATTTTAAAGGGAGATTCAGATGTAAGAGAAAATATGTTGTCTTGTTAATCTCATTTAACATGGTGATCTCTATTTCATCCTCTTTCCTGCAAGTGAATAAGACTTTACTGTTCTTATTGGTGAAATAATATGCCATGGTGTATACATGGCACTTTCTCTTTAACCATTCAGCTGTTGCTGAACAACTAGACTGATTCTATGACTTGACTGTTGTGAATAGTGACACAATAACATGAGTATGCAGCTATGTCTGTAGCAAGCCACCTTTGCTTCCTTCAGGTCTAGACCTAGAAGGGGGAGAGCTAGATTATTTGGTAGTTCTGGCTTATTGAGGAACTTGCATACTGACTTGTATCCCCAGCAGTATATTAAGGGTTCTTTCCCACCACATCATTGCCAGCATTTGATACATTTTTAAACTTTTAAGTATTTGTCATTCTGATCAGAGTTGGACTCAGTAGTTTTGATTTATATTTGCTTAATGACTAATAATGTTGCACAACTCTGCATTTATTTTTTGGCTATTTATACTTGTTCATTTGAGAAGTTTCTGTTAATTTTCCCATTTGGCTAAGTTTCAAGTACTAGATTGAATAATAGTAGATATAGCAGAGAACCTTGTCTTGTTCCTGATTTTAGAGAAAATGCTTTGACGTTTTTCCTTATTCAGTATAACATTGACTGTAGTTTTCTGTATCTGGCTGTGGTTAGGGTTTTCTTTGAGCTCCCAACTAGTTCCCAAATAAAGACAGGAGACTTATTATTAATTATGAATGCTCAGCCTTAGCTTAGGCTTGTCCCACTAGCTCTTTTAACTTAATTTAACCTGTTTCTGTTCATCTGTGTTTTGCTTTGGTGCTTTTTACCTTTCTTCCATTCTGTACGTCCGACTTTCCTGTTTCCTCTGTGTCTGTCTGTCTGGCCCTTGGCATCTATCTCCCTTGCGTCTCTTATTCCTTCTTCCCATGAACCTAAAGTCTTCCTACTTACTCTTCCTGCCTGGAAGTCCCACCTATATCTCCTCCCTTGCTGTTGGCTGATCAGCTTTTTATTAGACCAATCTTAAGCAGGCAAGGTAAAACAGCAATGTATCTTTATATAATTAAATAAAGCCAGCATATCCTTACATAGTTAAACAAATGCAACACATCTTTGCATAGTTAAATAAATATTCCACAACATTAACAAATGCAACTCATCTTTGCATAATTAAACAAGTATTCCACAACATATAACTTTCATTGTCTTGATGTATTATCATTTTCTTTCTGATTTCTACAGGCAGGGAGTTTTTCATGAAGAAATGTTGAATTTGTGAAAAAAAATTCTACATGTAGTAGTTATGCAATTTTTGTCCTGGACTTTCTTTGTGTGCTTTGTTTTTAAAAAAGATATTTGTCTTAGTTTATATGCATAAATGTTTTGCCTGTATATATGTGCATCATGTGTATAACTGTTGAATGGGTTCCATGGAAATCTCATTACAGATGATTGGGGGCTACTGTATAGGTTTTGGGAAACAAACCTGGGTCTTCTGGAGCAGTGAGTGTTCTTCAGCCTCTATTTGCTGTATTTTTATGCATTAATTCTTTTATGTGAGCTGAGTATATTGAGCTATTCCTGTATTCCTAGAATAAACCCTGCTTCATCATAGTGTTTGATCTCTTTGGTGTATTGCTGAGTTTGATTGCAAGTATTTTATTGATGAGTTTTACATTTCTGTTTACCAAGGAAATTGGCTTATAGTTATTTTTCTTGTTGCTTCCTTATTTGGTTTGTGTGTCAGTGTAGTATTAGCTTCATAGCATGAGTTTGCAAGCAGTCTGTTCTTTCTGTTTTGTGAAGTAGTGGAAAGACTTGATAGAACTGGGCAATCAGTCTATCCAGTCCTGGACTTTTTGTTTGTTGGGAGATTTTTTTTGTTTTGTTTTGTTTTGTTTTGTTTTGTTTTGTTTTGTTTTGTTTTGTTTTTTGTTTTTCGAGACAGGGTTTCTGTGTAGCTTTGCGCCTTTCCTGGAACTCACTTGGTAGCCCAGGCTGGCCTCGAACTCACAGAGATCCCCCTGCCTCTGCCTCCCGAGTGCTGGGATTAAAGGCATGGGCCACCACTGCCTGGCTGTTGGGAGGTTTTTTATGGATGCTTCAGTCGCATTGTTCATTGTTGATCTGTTTAGGCTTTTCATCTTGAGTCTTTGTACATGGTGTATACCTAGAAAAGTATCCATTTCTTCCAGGTTTCCCAATTTGTTAGAATGTATTTTTTCAAAGCACTCTCCAGTGATCCTCTAAACTTTAGAGGTATCTGTTGCTTTTCCTCTACTCTTGCTAGTTTCTTCTCTCTGTCTCTTCTGGTTTGTTTGGTGAAGCCTTTGTTGATACTGTTTATCCTTTCAAAGAACCAATTCTTTTGTTCATTGGTTCTTTATATTTCTAGTGTAATTTTGATTATTTCTTTTCTTTTTTTATTCTTTAATTTAATTTAGTTTTATTTTACAATACAATTCAGTTCTACATATCAGCCATGGATTCTCTTGTTCTCCCCCCTCCCACCCCCCTCCCTTTCCCCCCAGCCCACCCCCCATTCCCACCTCCTCCAGGGCAAAGCCTCCCCATCATTGATCTTTATTTAGCTTTTTCAAGCATTTATCTGTACTGTACATCTGGAAGAGAAGGACATGTGTGCTGTGGCACATGTTTGGATGTCACAGGACAAGTGTGTTCTCTTCCACTTTGTGAATCCCAGGGATCAACCTCAGATCAACGGGCTTCACAGCAAGTGCTCAGCCCACTCAGCCATCCCTTGCACCCCTTTATTATTTCTTTCCTTTTTAAAGCTATATTTTATTGCTACAAACGGTTAAATTATGTTCCATTGTATGAATATACTTAAGTTTGCTTATTAATTCATAAATCAATGAGTGTGTTTATATTTGGAGGTATAATGTTATATAATAACAAGTGTTCTTGAACATTTGTGTGCAAGTCTTTCTATGAGCATAGGTTTTTGTTTATCTTTGTTATATACTTAATATTTGAATTTCTGGGCTTTAAGGAAATTATTTTACTGGTTTTCCAAAGATTCTTGATGTTTAAAATCAGAAAGCATGTCAGGGGCAATGAGCTTGCTCTTTTATTCATTTAGTTTTCAGGAATTAGAAGGCTCTAGTACTGGTTAGAATTTCAAAGACGGTTCTCAGTCATACTAAACATAGAAAATTCCAAC
Organism: Peromyscus maniculatus bairdii; assembly: GCF_049852395.1. Lineage (NCBI taxonomy): Eukaryota > Metazoa > Chordata > Mammalia > Rodentia > Cricetidae > Peromyscus > Peromyscus maniculatus. The sequence goes on from NC_134853.1 coordinate 109,148,096, forward strand.
TATAAACTAGAGACTCTTGGGAAACACCACTTATTAGAACAGAAAGGTTCTCAGTGTGCCAGGGTATCTCTGGTAATGTAGTGTCCTAAGTGAATGCTGTCATACTCTATCTGGACTATGCCGGAATGTTATTCCTGAAGTTCTCTTAGAACCAAGTTCTCAGTGTTGAATCTAAATGAAGTCTTGGCTTGGGGAGCACTCAGGAGGTTAAGTTGCTTTCACACGTGCATCCTGTACTGATGGTAACTTTCCTCATGGTTGAGCAGCATCACTAGAGTTGAGATCATTACACATAAGAGAAGCATTTGCTCTCTGTTTTCCTTTATCCCTCTGCAAGAATCCTGACTCAGTGCAGTTGCTAATGAAATGGTGCTTCGGGGACCCATGAAGAAGGCAGTCTGCAGGAATTGTTAATTATTTCTAAAAATAACTCCCAGAGACAGGCAAATGGTAACGACTAGGTTCTGGCACTTTATGGTTATAGCAACCACTTTTCTGTATTTTGATTCCCTACCCTCGTGCTAATTATCTCTGTGTGGACATTATGATGGTGTGTCATTGAAAGTATTAAAAATTTAATTAATTGCTTTACCATTATATCTTGTAGAAAATATGATAGTGGTAATCTTATATTCTTATTTTGGTTTGCACAAAGCTAACTAAACACAAAGCAACTGAAAAAAAATCATCAGAATACAAATTACATATAACAAAGCGAAGCTACTGATTACTGATTTTAGTGTTTTTATTTTCTGTAGCAACAGTGGCTAAGTCCAAAGAATGTCAAGTAAAACATTTGTCATGCCCTAGTCTTTGCATATTTCCGCTAGAAGGTTTTAAGCTTGGTCATAGAGATGTAGCTGCGACAACAATTTTAAAAGATTAATGTGTGTGTGTGTGTGTGTGTGTGTGTGTGTGTGTGTGTGTGTGTATGTGTGTATGTTTGTAATCATAGAGGCCAGAAGAGTGTGTTGGAACACCTACAGCTAGAGTTAGAAACAGTGTGAGCTGCCCAGCCTGTGTGTTGGGATACAAACTCAGGTCCTCTGAAAGAACAGCAATTGCTCCTATCTCCTGAGCCTTTCTCTAGCCTCTAAATCAAAAATTAAAATAAAAATCAAATAAATCAAATATTTAATTATAAAACACAGAAGTTGAACACATTGAATATGTCAGTGTTGATATCTTATTACTATTTGATGTGGTATTTTGTTAGTTTTCTATGATAATCATTGCTCATGCTGGCTTATGATGATGTTCTTATTGTATTGCAATCAGTTCATTAAATGGAACTGAGATCTTACCAAATAAAATGACTAGAGTTTATCATTTAATCAGTCTGGGACATGAATGTAAATGTGTGTGTGTGTGTGTGTGTGTGTGTGTGTGTGTGTGTGTGTGTGTGTGTGTGTGGTTTTTGAGATATGATCTCTCTATGTTGCCTTGGCTATACTGGAACTCACACACTAGACTAGACTGGCCTCGAACTCATAGAGATCCACCTGCCTTTGCCTCCCAAGTGCTGGGATTAAAGGTGTGCATCACTACATCTGCTGTTACAGGAGTGGGAGTGTGTTTTTAAAATTTCACTTAAATTGTCATTTGATATTAAAAAGTGATTGAGTCTAAGACAATTTTTAAATCTTACACAGTCAACAAAGAATATATTTTACAAGTTTTATTTCCATCTTCTCTGACATGTCATTACTTACTTCAGATAAGGCCAGAAGTGCCTGTTCCTGATGAGTTGGATGAAGAGGAATCTGTGGACCTTTCCATTCCTGGCCCTTGCTATCTGAGACTGTTGACAATCACTGCTCCTTCAGTTTTACCAGGTGACTCCTATTTGGCAACCATAGGGTTAGCATTGTTTAGTGATTTTTGCCTGTTTCATAAATTGTGGGGCCTCTTTGTTTGTTTGCTGTGCACATGCTGTAGTTTACTCTCACATAGATACTTTCTAGCTGAAATACTAAGTATAATTGTGTTCTATAGGGACTGTCTTAGGTAATATGGTATTTTAACCATTGGGTGACAGTAACATTGAGCTGGAAAATGAGTTTAAATAATTGATCTCAGTGTAGCTAGAATTCATTTCACAAACTAAGTTTATTGTGCCAGACAGACTTGCATTGGGACTCTAGGTCACCGCTTTAATTAATGGCCTTTTATTATAAGCTAAGTGAGAAAGATGGCCATTTGGCTTTTGAGAGATTTACTAGTAGTTTTACTGTTATGAATTTATTCCTTTTTTAATTTATTTACTATTTTATATGTTTGGGTGTTTTGGTTGGATGTATGTTTATGTACCTTGTGCATGCGTGGTGCCTGAGGAAGTGTTAAAGACTATTGTGAGTTGACACATGGGTGCAGGGACTAGAATTTGGGTCCTCTGCAAGATCAACAAAGATTCTTAACTGCTGAGGCATCTCTCTACGCCAATTTATTCTTTCTGTACAGAACACGAATCACAGCATTAATATTTGAGAGCTCTAAATTAATGTCTCTAACAAATGGTCAAGGTGGGTGCATTGATGCGCACAGGTGGGAGGTCCTGATGAGGCAGAAGCTGGAGGATCATGGGCTGGAAGCTGGGGTTATACTCTTGCCAGGCATGGTGAATTTGAGGCTCAGCTGGTCTATGCAGTGAGGTCCAGGCCGTCCAGGGCTACATAATGAGACCATGTCTTTTATTTTTACTTTTATGTATTTTTGTTTCAATGATCAAATTATGTGGTCATTCAGCTTTGATATAAAGTTTATTGGACTGTTAGCCTTTAAAAGGCATGCCGTGCATGTGTGTGGTGCTCACATATGTAGAACTTTCACTGCCCCTATTTTAGTCTTACATAAGAAACAGTAAGTGATTATAGTTTGAAATGTGAATTGTGGACTGTGATTAAAATTTATATTATTTAAAAATTTATCTTCTGATTTTTAAAAAAAGACTTAAAAATTCTGTAGATGATCCATTGTGATTTGAAGCTTCTCAGTGTTATCCCACATTTGCTTTTTGTTCGAATTCTACCTTGAATATGTGTGTGTGTGTGTGTGTGTGTGTGTGTGTGTGTGTGTGTGTGTGTAGTGTAATAAAATAAATGTCATTATGTCCTTTCAACTTAGTTATTGTAATTTGATTGTAGTAATCTGTAATGTTATCTTTTATTCTTGATTTTGTGACACACAATGATTCCTTGAAAATTTAGCCAAATTTATTGTTTACTTATAGACAAAACTCCTGTCCATCCCTGCCTTCTTTCATTAGGGCAAACTGAATCGTGGAGCTGAGGCAAAGATACGTTTTCATTTCTTCTCTTCTTTACGAAAAGCCTCAGAGGCTTGTTCATGTTACTTTCTTCTCCACACTTCCTACCTCATGGCTTCCCAGGAGCCTTGGGTCTCTCTGGGGTTAACAGCCAGCAGGAATAAGAAACAGCCTTCTTACGCAACATTCCTCTAGTGTCCTTAAACATCCATCTCCAGTAGTTTATTTGGACTGTTAAAGTGATTTTGTGTCCTTTGCTGATTCCTGCTGTGGTCAGCAGAGGGGCAGGAGTGTCTGGGAAGGTGGAAAATGTTGCTACTGAGCAGCTCTTTTGGGCACTGGTACCTCGGTGCTGGTATCTGTACTTGATGGTTACAGTACTCCACCAACTCTGGTTGTTTGAGGAAATCACTAATTGGAGTCAAGTTGATTGTGGAGGTACTAACTATGTCTGGCAAACCACCACGATAGACTACATGTTACATTCTTGTGTGCTCACTTTCTCTGATTAATGGAGCACTGACAGACGAGGACATAGGCTGCAGCCATAGGAACAGAGACTGGAAGCATACCCGGTGGATGCTGCATGATCCTCACTCGTTAGTGATTATTTCTCCTCCCCTCCTCCTCCCCTCCCCCTCCTTCCTCCTTCCTCCTCCTTCTCTTCTTCTTAACAAATGATTTTTAAAAAAATTTCACCTGTATGGGTGCTTTGCCCACATGTATGTAAATGCACTATGTGTGTGCCTGGTGCCCATGGAGGACCGAAGAGGGTGTCAGATCTTCTGGAACTGGAGTGAAATACAGTTGTGAACTGCCCTGTGGATGCTGGGAATTGAACTCTGGTCTCTTGCAAAAGCAGGATTCATTCTTAACTACCAAGCCATCATCTTCCCAGACCCCAATATTGAGCTTATTAAAGTCCTAGCTGAAAATTATTTGTATTGTTGTCCTCTTTGGATTTTGCCAGATGCTCTGAGTTTGTGGACTTTAGGAATTAGGCATTTTTTCATTCAGCATAGTATATTTAAGATCCTTAACCTAGCTCCGTATGTTAATTTTTCTGAGTTGTTGGATGCTTTTTCCTTAGATATAACTGCAGTGTCAACACGCTCCCCTTGTTGTCCTATAGATTTTCCTCCTCTTTTCAATCCTCACTGGTTATATGCAATGAAGAGGCCAAGGTAAAGGCTTCGGAGAGCAGGAAGAATGCCGGCTGCTGGCTCCATTGCTTGGGGGAGGATGGTGTTCTCTGTAGTGGCTTCATTGAGGTGCCAGCATCTTTCTCTCACCTCCCTTTTCCAGGACAGAGCTGAGAGGTTTTCACTGGCCACAGAGCTTGACAAGTAGACAGCTTTCTGTGGCTGGAGCAGCACGCTTGCCAGTGTGTCTTTCTCTTCTGACGTACTCGTCCCCTTTGTCAGAACACAGTTCTTCCTGAAGGAGCACGAAATTACCCTCTTACCAAAGTGCTCCTAGCTTCCCAGTCACATGACTCACACTCATTTTGAAAATCTGTCCTCAGACTGAGCTTGGAGCAGGCATACCTTTACCACAGTGCTCAGGAACTGGAGTACATAGCCTGTGATTACATGTCATTCACTTGTTTAGATGTTACATTCATCAAGGTCATGACAGGAAAAGGAGTTCATGCTCTATGGAATAATTGAAGAAAGTTTAATAAAGTGATTCTTTAAAAGCATGTTTTCGAAGTTAATGGAAATTCATTAGACATGATGGATGAATCATCCGAGAATAGAAGGTCCTCTGGCCTGTGTAGGGAGGGAGAGAGACATTCGTGTCACCAATAGAGCTGCCTAAGGGGAGACAGCCCTCTAAACAAGGGTGCAGGCAGCCTGTAGTAACCTGTTGGACAGTGTCTAGGGAATCGGTTCCTTGACTTCACTGGGTTTTCACCCTTTGATCTGCTGCCAGTGCCTTTCACTGGTTGAAACACTGAGCAGCCCGTTGCTGCATTAAAGTTTACTTTTGGAGGCTCCAGAGCAGTGTTGAGAAGGGTGGAGGGCAAGTGTGGAGGAGTCAGTAGAAACTGTCCCCAACAGATATTCTCAGTACTCTGTGTGTGTGTGTGTGTGTGTGTGTGTGTGTGTGTGTGTGTGTGTATGTGTGTGTGTGTGCGCGCGCGCGCGTGCGCGCACGCGCTCATTTGTATAGACCAGAGATTGGCTTTGTCTATCTTCTTCAGTTGCTCTTCCTCCTTATATTTTGAGTGAGAGTCTTTTGCTTGTACCTGGGCATTGACGTTGGGTTGACGGTCTGGCTAGCAGGTTGCAGGGGTCTTCTTGTCTTTGACTCCCCAGGCAGGGATGGCATGTGTGCACTGCCTCACTTGGCTTTTTTATACAGGTGCTGGGGATCAAACTCAGGTCCTCATGCTCTGCCACATGCTTTATTGACTGAGCAACCTCCCCAATCCCTCTCTTTGCTCTGTATGAATAAATTTGGTTGCATGCAGGAGCTTATATAGAAAGAGAGAAGGACACTGAGTAGATGTGCTATCGAGTATTTGCTCTTTCAGATCCTGGTCATTTAAAGATCTTGAGGTAGAAGTATTCCTAACAAAATTCAGATGTGGCTGGGTGGACCCCTGCCTTTCTGTTCCTGTTGGAGGAACATGCAGTAGTCTCTGTCTCTGTCTCTGTCTCTCTCTCCCTCCCTCTCCCCCACCCCCAAGTGATTTATCTACCTTTAATGCTTTGTTTTTGTTTCTGTATTGGGCAGCCTCTAGTGGCCCTTATGGAAATGACACCTAAATATGAACCCATTAATCTTAGCAGTTACTTTGTTTGACATCTTGCTATCTTCTGATCTTACATTATTATGTTGTTTAGTAGTACATACACTGTCAAATAGCAAAGATCACAGGCTTTATTAGGAGTGTAGACAAGGTAGTAAGGAAAGAAGTTTTCAGTTTTTTAATCCTTGTACTAACATTGCTACAGAATGGTGCTTGGTTCTAAAAGATCTCTCTGAAAACATCCAAAGGACAAGCAGGACTCATTCCATGATAATCTGGTAATAGTATGCTCCAGGTAGACAGCCAGCTAGTCTCGTGTAACCGTGCAACACATAAGCCTGTATTTTTGAAGAAGAGAAAGGTTATTTGGAAAGGTCTTTAACTTGGCAAGAAGGGAACGTGGCAGAAATGAGGTCAGGGAAGAATGCTGACGATTCCTGGTTTGTGCTCAGAGGCTATGCAGTGTTTTTCTTTAAACGTGCAGTGAAAGCTATTGGGTGGCGTTAAGAAAGGAAAGGACCACCTCAGCTTCTGGCTGGAGGATGCTGTAGGAATGATCTGGAGGAAGAAGAAACTAGAGATGTGGCTTTTACATTAGCATATTTGAGAAAGGACAAAGATAATAAGCAGGCAAGGTTTCATAGGAATGGTTGTAAAAGAATTGGACTCTGAAGGTGGAGCCACAAGAACTTGCCGATGGATTATATGTAAGAAATGAAGAAGTAAGAGTAAATTCTAACTCCTGATACCTGAACAGTGTGGTGCTTTGTTCTAATTTGGGGAAATTTAAGAAAGAGATGATGATCAGTAGTTTGCTTTTCATTCTGCAAATTTCAACCTGAAATATAGCTAGCTGTCTGTGTACCAGTTAAGAATGAATGTTCTGCTTTTGGAAAGCCACATTTATTTGGGTTTTGAACTCTTTTTATTCTCTTTCAGCCTTGGAAGAATTCTTTACATCCCTTGTGAAACAAGAGATGGTGAATATGCCCCGGGGAATATATCATTCTGCATTGAAAGGAGGCATCCGATCAGACCAAGGGAAGACGGTAGCAGGAATCCCCAGTTTTATATTGAAGATGTATGAAACAAACAAGCAACCAGGGTTGAAACCTGGCCTAGCAGGTATGAATACTGCACAGTGGTGAAGTACAGGTTTATAGAAGAGTCCTGTCCTAACTCTTACTTTCATGAAGAATTGTAATGGGTTAGATGGTAGGATACCATTGTTGCTGCTGCTAACATGTACACACAGCTGAAAAACTTACCACAAACCTAACTTGAAAAGGAATCCCAAAACTGTAGAAGCAAAGACTATAGTCTTTTTTTTTTTTTTTTCTGGCTAAAGCAAAAAAAAAAAAAAAAAAAAAAAAAAAAAAAAAGGATAGCTTCCAATTCCAGGACAGGGAGAATATTTTAGAGTTTTTCAATCCTTGGAACATATTCACTATTCTGGCTATGAACTTGATTGGGAGATGGCTCAGGCAGAGGTCAGGTCTGTTGGAGGAAAGAACAACAACCAATGGCCAACAAATGTATAGAAACAATTTTAATATCCTTAGCCATCAGGGAAATGCAAATCACGACTCCATTGAGATTCCAGCTCAGCCTAGTCAGAATAGCCATTATCAAGAAAACAAACAAGAAATACAGATAATGACACAGAGAACAAGCCATGCTCATACACTATTGTTGGAACTGTAAATTAGTTTAGCCACTATGGAAGTCAGTATAGATGTTTCCCAGAAGATGAACACTAGAACTGCTGTATGATCCCCCCATACCACTTGTTGGTTTTACCCAAAGTAATCAAAGTTAAGCATATAACATAATATACTTGCACTTTTGTGTTTATTATGACACTGCTCAAAAATCAGCCTGTGTCTGTCACTAGATGAATTAAAAAAAATCTGTACTTTCCATACATATGGATTTTTATGTTACCATAAAGAGGAGCAAAATCATGTCATTTGTAGGAATACTGTATGTCATCATCTAAGTGAGATTCAGAAGGATATACTGCATATTTGCAATCTAGATTTTAAAATAGAACATGAAAGTAGGGGAGACTATTTGGGGAGAGGAAGGATGCTAAGAAGAGGTAGGAGCTAAGAGGTGATACTGGCATAAATATGATCAAAATACATGATATACATGCACAGAAATGACATAGTGGAGCCAATTATTTTATACAGTGAATACACCAATAAAGATACTTTACAAATTAATTGGAACTACACCATAGTGAGGACAAACCATATAACAGCTTATAGAATGTAGTTACAATCTTTTTCTGTTGACTAATTGATTGATTTTGTGTTTGTGTATGAGTATGAGCAAGTGGTGTATGTGTGTGGAAATGCACAGTGTTGTGGGAGTGCTTGGACTTGTGTGTGTGTGTATATGTGTGTGTGTGTGTGTGTGTGTGTGTGTGTGTGTGTGTGTGTGTGTATTTGGAGGTCAGAGGGGAACATAGCATGTCTTTATATATCACTTTCCACCTTATTCCTTTGAGACAGAGTATCTCACTGAACCTAGACCTATGCAAGCCCCCAGGATCCTCATGTTTCCATCCCTCCAGGATTAGAGTTAAATGTATACCTGTGACAATGATTGACTATGTATATGTGTGTGCGTGTATGTGTGTGTCTCCTTGCATCTCTTAATTTGCTTTCTATTGCTGTGATAAAACATCATGACCAAAATCAAACTTTGGGAGGGAAGGTTTATTTCACCTTATAGTTTACAGTCCATCACTAAGAGAAGTCAGGGCAGGAACTCAAGACAGGAGCTAGGAGGCAGGAACTGAAGCAGAGACCATTGAGGAGTGCTGCTTACTGATTTGCTCCCCATGACTTGCACAGTCTGCTTTCTTAGAAGACCCAAGACCACCAGCCCAGGGGTGGCACCGCCCACAGTGGACTGGGTCCTCCCACATCCATCATTAATATTAAGAAAATGCCCCACAGGTTTTGCTCCTGGCCAATCTGGTGGAGGCAGTTTCTCAATCGAGGTTTCTCTTCCCAGATAATTCTAGGCAAACACCTAGCTAGAACAGAAATATATACTTTCAATTTGCATATTAGAAACAAGGAAGGGAAACTAAACTTCTGTTTAAAAGAGCTTGGGAAAGAATTGCAAATCAAGTAAAGATCATAAAAACATGTGACCAAAGACAAAAAGATACTCTTTAAGTGAAGGTTTCACAAAATCAATAAATATGGAAGGCTGAGGATGCCTATATGAGTAACAGCAAAGGAAATACTACTTCAGATCCTACACCATTCAGAAAGATAAATGCTACTAATCACCTTTAGGCAATATTCTTCAAAGTTTAAGTGAGATACATAAGTTCCATAAAATATGAAACTGATAAGAGAGAGAGAGATTATATGAACAATTTGATATTGACTGGAGAGATTAATTCTCTAACCTAATTATCTTCCTACAAAGAAAGCTTAGGTACTGGCGACTTCCTGATGAATTCTTCTGAAGTTTGTCAAGAAAAAGGGAAATGGTACTAAATTTATACAGACAGTGGCAAGAACACAGAGAAAACGGATGCTTCTTCATGGGAAGCAGCATAATATTAATACCAGAACTTGATCATGACTTTACAAAACAGGAGGAACCTTATGTGCCACCCTTTTCCAGTGAGCACAGTTGGAAAGATAGGGTAGGAAGGAGGTTTATTTAAGCAATATATGTAAAGGGCAAGAGGGGTTAATTTCATGTTTCAAAGCTAGGATAGTTAATTGTTTTAATTTACAAAGGTAGGTCAATCTTTAAGTAGATTCAAATGTGCAGAAAAAAATGTGAGAAGTTTAGCACATGTTCATGATGCCAAAAAGACTCATTAAAAATTATGTATAGATGGAACCTTGTTTTGTTCTGATAAGAGATACCCACCAACACGTGCTTGTAGTTAATCCTGAAATATTGAATCTTTGCTGTCTAATAGTGGAAAAATTCTAAATACTATTATCACCACTCCTACTTAATATTGTACTAGAGGCCAGTGCAGTCAGCCAAGGAAAAGAAATAAAAGTTACATGGATTAAAGAAATAAAACATTCATTACTTACAGATGACATGATTGTGTTCATAGGCAATCCAAAATAATCGATAGATAATTATTAGGACTAATAGTTGAACTCCTTTCATCAGTTACTGTGTGTGTATGTATACACACACACACACACACACACACACACGCACACATATACTCAAAAGTGAGTGTATAAAATCACTTGTATATTTCATATACTATAATGAGTAGAAAATGGAATTTAAAACTATAATAGCATCATAAATATTGAATATTTAAAATCTGTAGCCTGTATGTTCATAGCTGCAAAATAATATTGAAAAAACCATAAATATAGTGATATGTGATATTTATGGGCTAGAAGGATGCATATTATAAAATCTAAATTCTTTTCAAATTAATATATAGGCTTAAGTAAACCATAATCAATACCCTGCTAAGTTTTTGACAGTTGACAGTCTTATTCCAAAAACTGTGTGGAAGTACAAAAACCCAAGAATAACCAAGGCAGTCTTGAAAAATAGCAACAACAAAGACATACATTACCAGATGTCAAGACCAATTATAAGCCCACGAAAATTGGTGATGGGGTGTTAGTGCAATGTTAGACAGGCTGACCCAAAGAATACATTGTGAAACATGCACACGTAACCAATTTGTCACTGCTGTTTATTTTTACTTTGTGTGTGTGTGTGTGTGTGTGTGTGTGTGTGTGTGTGGTGTGGTCCATGTATCCACGTGTGTCAGGGGTGCACATGTATGCCCTTGCATGTGAAGGGAAGTGTTTTCTTTGGTCCTCCATCTTATCTGAGTGAGGGCCTCTCATGCACCGGGCTGGCTCAGTGAGCTCTAGGGATCCACCTGTCTCTGTGTACCCAGTGCTTGGGTTTCACATACATGCCACCCTCCTCTGCTCTTACGCCAGTACTAGGCACTGAGCTCATGTCCTCATGTCTGTGTGGCAAGCACACAGTGCTGACTAAGCTTCCCCGGTCTAAAAGCTCTAGTTTAAAAGAATGACAAATACATTAAGGACATTTATATGATGTACATATCTGATAAAGGACACATGGAGAATGTATCAAGAACTTTTGCAAAGTAATAAAAATTATTTAATAGCAAAACTAGAAGTCATTTGAGTTGACACTTCAAAAGAGGGTGTTCCACCATCACATAATTTCAGCGTTAACCGTTGTTTCCTGTAGTATGAAGTTTTTCTGATGAAGGATGGGCTCAGCATTAATTAATAAATATAACATGAGTACTTAAAAGGCAATTTGACAACATGACCATTTAGCAAAACATAGTAGTAGGTTCCTCCCTTGGACCTGTGACTTCCCCAGCCATGCTCTTGAATAGACTGTTGACAGTTAAGGGTGTGGGGGAGGGGTATCATTTTCTTCAGCAGGGTAGCCACTGTTGAGTTGCCCTTGCTCCAGGAATAATCTCCTACTCACGCTTGGGCAAGAAACTATAATTAAACTCATTGGACCACACACTAAAGGGAAATAGGGAAGTAGGAGGGACTTGTTGGGAAGGAGGATTCCAGCAGGAGACAGGGATGAGAGGGGGACCTAGGTGGAAATGACTGAAATTCATTCTATAAATGTGTGACACAGTCAAGCAGGGTTTAAAGAAATATTCACATGTGCAATAAACATATGAGAAGATAATCAACTTTAATATTAAAAAAAACCTGGATTAACGCTATATTAAGATCACATTTCATACCATTGGAATGGATAAAAGATGGAAAATACAAAGTACAGTTGGTTGTATATTCCCCCAGGTTTTATATCTGAGGAGTCAACCTACTACATATCAAAAATATTAATAAGAAAGTTTATAGTTGTGCTGAACACATGCAGACCTTTTCTTATTATTAGTCCTCCAACAATCCAACACAGCAACTGTTTATGCCTCGTCTAATGCCTGCATTGTATTTGTTGTAAACTATATAGGGGTTCATAAGAAATGTAGGAGGAAGTGAATAGGTTATATGCAAATGCTATTTATGAATATTCATGAATTCTGCTGACCACAGGAGTTCTTGGAACAGTTCCCATAGATACCAAGAAATAACTATTGGTGAGGTAACTAAGACAGCTGTTGCTAATATAAGTTCCTATGAACTTATATTTGATTCTGAACAAATTCCTACATTACTTGGGTTTTTATTTTTACAGAATTTAAGCCCAATAGATGCTACTGGAGACATAAGTTCATAACAGTACTGTTTGCCTAGTGTTTAACCCAGGAGCTATCTAAATGCTTGTTTGCAGTAAAATTAATACACAAATGTTGCATATTCATGTGAAAGAATATGATGAGAGAATGAGTAGACAACTGCCAATAAGGATAAGAGGATTCTCAAAACAGTGAGGGTGAGTGAAAGAAGTCAGATATGAAATCATCTTTATGGTCTAATTCATAAAAAACAAACAAACAAACCTTGATAGGCAAAGTGACTGTTTAGAAGTTATGCTGCCAGTGGAGCTGGAGGTGTGACCAGAAGGTGGATTTGACGGCTTCTGAGATACACATAATGATTTGCTTCTTGATCTGGATGTTAGTTTGAAAGAAAATGGCCCCCAAAGGGAGTGGCACTGTTAGGAGGTGTGACCTTGTTGGAGTAGGGTGTGGTCTTGTTGGAGGAAGTGTGTATTGTTGGTGGAGGCGGGCTTTGAGGGCTCACATATGCTCAAGCCACACCCAGTGAGTTAGTCAACTTCCCGGTAGTCTGCAAGATCTAGCACTCTTAGCTCCAGTACCATGCCCCCCATGTGCCCCGCCCCATGATGATAATAGACTGAATCTCTGAAACTGTAAGTGAGCCACCCCAATTAAATGTTCTCCTTATAAGAGTTGCCATGGTCATGGTGTCTCTTCACAGCAATAAAAACCCAAACAAAGACAATCTGGGTCCTGCTTAGATAGGTCTTCTTAGTGCAAAACAATTTACTCAGCTGTGTTTATAAACTATGCACTTTTCTCCAACATATACTAAGAATACATGTTGGAAATTTAATGGTGTCTATATTTTATGTCATTTTTGTCCTTGAATATGTATTTTCATTAGCTCAAAATTAATAAGTTTCCATTAGTTAACTGGGGTTGTCATAAGTTACCTCTCAGGTACTTTACTGGCTTCCTTGGCTTTTGATTGGTTTGGGGGCCTAGCTAGTACTGGACATTCAGTTGAGAACTCACTTAACTATAGTTAACAAAGGCAGGGAAAAGAGGGGCAACCAAGAGCTGGCTGATCCAGGTATGAGGTCAACTTGTTTATGTGTGGGCCTTATGTTGTCAAGAGTTGACATAGATTAATATGCACACATATTTTTATTTATTGAAACTCATTGTAGGATAAATCTTAATAGTAGTACCAACGGTTTGCAAAAATGTGAAATCAATAAAAAATTATAAATTTACTTTCTTTTAAATGTTTATACTGATAAATGTTAATTATAAGTGACTTGTAAATAAGTTATATTTTAAATGTTAATTTTTGTATTCCATCTGTTTTTTCCCTTCTTTTGACACCAATGTTAAAAAATAATAATTTGCTCAACAATTTATGTTTTCATTTATAAGTTCTCTATCCAAATTGGCTCAGTGTGGATTACTGAGAATATAATTCACAATTTTTTTTTTTTTGTCATTGGAAATGCTCATTCTGAATTTCTTTATTTTGAAAGGTGGCATGCTGTTTTGCTATGATGTTGCTATGTATCAGAGTAAAGATGGCAAGCCCCTGAATCGGCTGATGGCCAGTAGAGGGCGAAGCTTCAAGCAGACATCACTGGCCCTTGTCCATGAAGTAGGTGGTGTTCCATACCCCATCAGCCTCTTTGTGTTTTAGAGTTCCTCCTTTCCCTTCATGCATATGGAATTGAATTTGTTTAGAAAGGTTGTTTTTCTTTGCCACAGTTAGCACAGGTTGCTTTTAATGGTTTCCAAAATAACTGACCAAATAGGATGCTAAGTCCAGTGTTTCTGCAAGAGACAGTTAAAACTTCCCCGCTGCCCAACAGAAGTATTAGGGAGTAGTGTCTAAAGATTTTACTTTTTTACATATTTCAGCTATGTTTAACTTCCATTGTTTAGATTGAATTTTAACTTATTTAAAGAAAAAGTACTGCCCTTGTTTTTTTTCTCTTAAAAATTGGTTATGTGTGTGTGATAGCATACATGTGCATGCTATAGTGCATGTAGGGGTCAGAGGACAACTTGTAGGAAGTTGTTTTCTCTTTCTACCATATGGTTTCTGGGGATTGAACTCAGGCCATCAGACTCAGAGGCAGGTGCTTTTACCTGGAGCATCCTCCTGACCCCCTTTCCTTTAGGCTTTATTTATTCTTTAGTGTGTATGTGCATGCTTATGGCACTTAGAAGTTAGAGGGCACCCTGTAGGAGCCAACTTTTCCCTTCTACCTTGTAGGCTTTGGGGATTGTCAGACTTGGCAACAAGTACTTTTCTCCAAGGAGTCATCTTGCCAGCTCCTACAAAGTATTTGAAGTCCTTTTTGATGACAACATAATGAGTTTTTTTCTGTCCCACCAGTCAGCTCCCAAATGATGACATGGAGACTTCTTTTTAATTATGAAAGCCCCTGGCATGATGACCTTCTTCATGATGATGGAAAGCTCCAGCTCATGTCTCCTGGCATGATGATCTTTCTTCTTCCCAGAGTCCTCTCTGTCTCCGGAAGTCCCGCCTAACCTCTTCCTGTCTAGCTATTGGCCATTCAGCTTTTTATCAGAAGGTGCCTTGGCAAAGCCACATCTTCACAGTGTAAACAAATATTCTGCAACATAACAGTGTCTCTCATTCAGTTAAAGAGAGAAAAGTCTGGGAGGAGTGATGTTTCTCTCAGGGAAATGTTTAAACAAAGCAAAGGAAAACAGGTCATTTCTGTATCTACTATTCCCAGGCATCTCCTTAGTTAGCATGGAAAAGAAAGAGATGTGCTACCTTTACCATTTTAAGCTCTACATTTAGGTATTTTCAGGACAAATCCAAGTTTAAACTCTTCATGAAAAGCAGATTTGAAAAGTTATCAGAACGACATTTTTAAAAAGGTGTGGGCTAGTAGAAGCTATCTGTTAAATTTAGCTAATGTATCAGAAGCTATGCGATATGCTCCACATATGAACAGAGAAAGTGTCTGGATTAAGATACTTGTAGCTTGTGTTAGAGATGGCCTAGAAAATCTCAGAGGGGTGAGAAAATGACAGTATTATTTGGGAATCATTTAGAGGGCCTTTTGGACAGAATTCTGTGAAATCCAGGATGGGATTTTAATTCAGATTCAGTTCCTATGGCCCAGTATTAGCTGCTGGTATGAAGGACTGGAGTTTGGTTTTAAGCACCCACATTAGGCAACTCACAACTGTCTATCACTACAGCTCCAGGGGATTCAGTATCTTCATCTGGCCTCCATGCATACCTCTATGCACATATGAACACACACACACACACACACACACACACACACACACACACACACACACACACACACACACTTCTGAACTGTTTAGCCAGAAGTAATGAGAGTTTTGAGAGCTGACCAATAACAATTATGTAAGAGCAGCTTACAATCAACTGTACACTTTAACAGTCACTGTATCACCCCCACTGCATATCTGCACATACAATGTATGTCTCTGCCATCAGGTGTCTCAGCTGACTGCTTTTTGACTTTTTGATGCTCCAAAAGTCATATGGCTTTAGTTGAAACAGTGCTTTGAATCTGCATTTTCTTGGGCAGGCAACAACAATGCGCTCTCTTGATCTTACCCAAGGGCAGCAAACTGTAGCTCATCGAGCCTCTCCACTGGGATAAGCTGCTGTATTTTGCAGCGTCCTGCTGTGTGACTGAGCTATGATGCCTGGCAAATTAGGTTACTTAAGTCCATTTTCAAGTTAGGACATTTTTAGTTTGTAATGTTTTATTAGGATGTAACCTCATAATTACAAGTAGAAGAGCACAGTTTCTTCATTCATTTTATTTCCACATCCACGATCTGAGGTAGGTCCTGTTAATTTGTTCAAGATCATAAAGCAGCTAAGTGGAAGAGTCTGGGAATGGAACCCTGGAATTCAATTTCAGGTTGTTACTGTAGAGCTTAGCCACCATATCAAGTGAATTTTTGAAACTTTCTTCATTAAGTCCACAGCTTTTACTTATTTACTTTTGGCTTTTCTTTGGCATTTCTGATTTACCAGTACCACCACTGGTAAAATCTAGAGCCATTATTAAATAAAATATGGGGTACTTGAAATCAAGCTCAGCAGTACCTTGAGAATTAATATGGAAACTAACTCAGAGTTACAAAGTGAGTAAGGACTGAGGGGCAGGTAATGCGTACAGCCTGGACACACTGGGCAAAGGAGTGCTTTATGTCTACAGTGGCACTGTGAAAGGTGTTCAGGACAGCATGCAACCTCAAACATACAAGTACTTTCTCTGTGGGGTTTTCAGTTTAATGATCAGACTGCAGTTCACTGTGAGTACCAGAAATCACTGACAGTGAAACTGACTGCAGTTAAGGACAGCCACTGCCCCCCTCAGTCAATCAGAAAACATTTAAAAACTACCTTGACTCTTAGCTCTTCTCCAAATCTGGCTTTTTTTTAAAGTGTGTGTGTGTGTGTGTGTGTGTGTGTGTGTGTGTGTGTGTGTGTGTGTGGTTGTTGTTGTTTTTCTGGAGTCTGTTTGGCATTTTTCTAGATGTTTCTTCAAACGCTGCTTTGGTTCCTACTGCTACTGTAGGCTGTGTCTTTGGAAGTTTTTCCTGAGGATTTAGTTTGTTTATAGTTTACTGGTTTGGTGTACCTTTGGTTTGCTTCTGGTTTTTGGTAATTGTGTAAACACTCCCATGATAATTCCTCACTCAGCTACTCAGATATCTTTGTAGAAATCTGTTTTCATTTCCTTTAAGTAGAGAAATAACTTACTTGGGGTATTTGGTAAGTGCACAGAAAACTTTATATAACGCTAGTAGACTCTTTCTCAGTGGCTGTCTCCTTGTGGATGCCCCTGCACTATACAAGAGTTCTCTGCCTACCTCCTTACCAGTGACCGGAATTGCTAGCTTTAAAGACTATGGACTGTGGGAGGTTCATTTCGGTACTGGTGTTAAGCGTCTTTTTACATGTCCCTTTGTCATCCTTATTTTTCCATGATGTGTCTACTTTTTCACTATTTTTTTTTCCCCAAGGACTTGTTTTCTAAAAAAAAAGGATTTTACACATTCTTATTCTAGATATAAATATTTTTCTAGAAATGGATTTTAAAATTTTTTTTGCGTAGTTCTGTCATTTCCTTAAAAATGACTTTCTTTTGAAAATTGGATTTTTAATTTTTAAGACTCTAAATTGTCATGTTTTTCTTTGTATGGCTCTTTTTTGTCTGAAGCAAGATTACAAGAATTTTCATTTTCTCTTTTTCTTAATTTAAGTTTTATTCATTAATTCTTAAAGTAGAGGTATAATTCACATGTCCTAAAACCCACCATATATATATATGTGCATATGTATATACATACATATATATATATATATGTATATATATTCAAAATATATGGTTAATTGGGTCTGGCTACTTACACGTAGGATGGTTTTTAAGGTTTGTCCATGTTGTAGCACACGTTGGTTCTGCACTGTTTTCATGGCAGAACAGTATTTTACTAAGTAGGTACCCCACATCTAGTGTATTTATTAGTCAACTTGTAGTTAGGCTATGTTTTCATGTGAACGTTTTACAGTTTGAAGTGTGCATTTTAGGCTATGGCCCATTATAGTTTAATGTTTCTATAAGGACTGGTTATTGTTCTTGTAGATACGTCCTTCACTGGATTACCTAATTACCATTGTCCAAAATTATCCCCCCTCCACTCACTCTTCTCTCCTTCTGACCCTCTCTTCTCCTTCCCTTCCTCCCTCACTTCTGCCTCCCCCCTCCCCCCGCCCGCCCGCCTGCCTGCCCACCCGCCTGTCTTCTTTCCCTCCCTCCCTGGATTGTGTATTTTCAGTTTTTGTTTCCATAATATGTGTCGTTGATCTATATTTCTGTAATTTCACTCAAATTATTCAGTTTTATTATTATTACCTAGTAATGAATCTCACAATGAAGTAGCATGACTTTTAATTCTAGGCCCTTTGCTTTTCTATGTAAACATAAAAACAGCTTTGAGATGTCTCATGCCTGCCTGCTCTGATGTGGATTATAAATGCATCAATTCTATAGGCCAGTTGGAAGGAAACTGAAATCTTAGGAACACTGAGTCTCTACTCTCATGAGCAATATATATCTTTGCATTTGGTTAGGCTAACATTTTGGTTTCATATTATAAATTTTGTAGGTATTTTGTTAAATTTGGTAACCATTACATAATCCTAAGTGTTTTGCAACTAGGATTCCTTCTGTTTGGTCTGTTTGGCTTTCTGTTCATTGCTGCTGTGTAAACATGATGATTTGCTTCTCTCCCTTTACTATGGCTCAGTAGTAAAGCTTGACATCCTATGGTCACACTTGTCTAATATTCCTCGTGTTGCATTGGCTCTTTGGCCTTTTTAAAGATTTTTTTTTACTATTTTCATGTGTCAGTGTGTGCATGGCTACATGAATATATGCACCACATGTGTTCAGGAGCCTGCAGAGGGCAGAAGAACACACCAGATCCCCTGGAACTGGAGTTACTCTCCAATGTGAGCTACCATGGGGGACCAGAACCCCACTTAGTGCTTTGCAAGAGCAGTCAGTGCTCTTAACTGCTGAGCCATCTCTCCTGGTCCTCTTTCTTCTTCTTTTCTTTGCCATATGAGGTTTGGAATCAGTTTGCTAGTATTTCTGAAGTAACATTCTAGGATTTGATTGGAATCCCAGTGGAGCATACAGTTCTTGTTGAATCTTTCTATTCTCGAGCATAGAGTATCTCTCCATTTATTTGGTTCATTGTTGATTTTTCATAGTTTATAGTTTTTCTCATGTTGATCTTGTAAATATTTTCGTAGATTTATGTCCACACATTTCTTTTTGGGTGGTATTACTGTGTTACTGAGTCTCAAATTTTAATAGCTATTTATTCACTACAGATACATAGGAAAGCAATTGGGTTCTGTGTATTAATCGTGTATACGCTAGCCTTGCTGAAGTAACTAATTACTGAATTTTTTTTGGGGGGGCTTGTTTGTTTGGATTTTATATGTAAATACTAATGTTGTCTGTGGCAGAGGCAATTTCATTTCTTCTTTTCCTTCAGTATATGTTACACCTTCTGTTTCTATCACATTGCACCAGTGAGGACTTGCAGTATGGTGTTGAAAAGGACTGCCGAGAATTGATACTTCTGCCTTGTTACGTCTTTGCTATTGTGTACTCTATGGGTTCTATTGACTGGGGATGTTGTGTAGATCTTCCTTGTCAAACGTAGAATAAACCTTGTTTAAACTAGCTGGAAATTTTGTTTTTAACCATGAATGGATTTTGAGTTCCTCAAGTGCTTGTTTCTACATCTATCGATATAATGTGTGATTTCTGTAATATACATTCTTGAATATTGATCCACTCTCACTGGATAAATACCACTAATTGTGGTATATATTTTACATTGTCAGATTCAGTTTGCTCATGCTTTTGAGGAGTTTCATAATTATGTTGTGTGTATTTCTTGTTGATGTCTTTGTCTAGTTTCAAACTGAGAGTAACACTGATTTCATAGAATAGGGAATGTCTGCTTCTCTCTTCTAAAAGAAACAGAGAATCAGAATGACTGCTTCCTTAAATTTTTTGTGGTAGTCATCCATGAGCACATCTGAGACTTGTACTTCCATTCTGAAAGGTTAATAACTGTTTAAAATTTAATTTTCCTTAAAAGGTATATACTTAATCAGATAATGTGTCTTTCAGGTGAACTTTGTGCTTTTCAAGGCATTGGTTTATTTATCTAGATTATTAATTTGGGGCATTGAATTGTACACAGTGTTCTTCATTACCCTTCCCTTCTAATTTTCATAGGATCTGGAGTTGTATCTTCTCTTTATTTCAAATATAATTAATTTTTTCTCTCTCTCTGTCTTTCTCTGGTTGGGTTGGCTGCAGGCTTGTTGATTTTTATTTAATGGTTTAAAGAACCAGCTTTTCGCTTATAGTTTCAACTGTTTCTCTTCCGGTTAATTTTTTATAATATTTATTTGTTTATGAGGTGGTGGCACATATGTGCCGTAGAGCATGTACAGGTCAGAGTGCAACTTGGTTTTATCCTTCTACCATGTGGAGCCCAGGAATCAACCTCAGGTCAAGTTTGGCAGCAAGTGTGTTTGCCTCCGGATTGTCTTGCTGGCCTCCGTTTCTGTTGTTGTTGTTATTTTTGAGACAGAGACATGTTGCTCTGGCTGTCTTTGAACTCACTATGTAGATCAGGCTGACCATGAACTCACAGAGATCCACCTGCTGTTGCTTAATTATTATTTTGTATTTAATTTGTGTTTTTAAAAATTCGTCCACTTATTTATTGATTTACTTATTTATTTATGCATTCCTAAGGTGTGAGCATAGGTAATTTTCCTCTCAGCATTACTTTATTACATCCTACAAATTTTCATATGTTTTCTTTTTCTTTTCTTTCTTTCTTTCTTTCTTTCTTTCTTTCTTTCTTTCTTTCTTTCTTTCTTTCTTTCTTTCTTTCTTTTTCTTTTTCTTTCTTCCTTTTTTTTTAAGACAGGGTTTCTCTGTATAGCCTGGCTGTCCAGGAACTTGCTCTGTAGACCAAGCTGGCCTTGAATTCAGAGATTTTTCTGCCTCTTCCTCCTGAATGCTGAGATTAAAGGTGTATGCCACCACTGCCCACCTTTTTTTTTTTTTTTCATTTTTATTTGTGAAAATCCTGTAAAATGTACTTTGGGATTTCTCCTCTCTTCATCCGTAATGTCTTAATAATGTGTTTATTTGACTCCTGAGCATTTGGGAATTTTCTGGTTATGCCCTGTTGTTGATTGCCAGCTGGATTCCACTGAAGGATGGGAGTACATACCATGCGATTTCTATTTTTCCAAACTTAACTGGGTGTGCTTTATGGCCTAGAATGTGGTCTTTTGTGGTAATTCCATGTTGCTCTTAAAAGACTCTATGTCCAGTGGTTACTGGAAGAAATAATAGATGTCAGTTATAACCAGTTGATTGGTGATACTGAGTTCCATTGTGTGCTTCCTTATTTTGAGCTTGCTATATTTTTCTGCCTATAATAGAGAGGTATTGAAGTCTCCACATTGAAGTCTCCACCCACAACAGTTGATTCCTTTCTCTTTAGTGTTCTGTCATTTTTTAATGCTTTGTTAGTAGATATACTTAAAGGATTATTATCTTTTGGGGGGAATTTACCCTTTATTATGACATAATGTTCCCTTCATTCTTAGCATCTTTCTTGCTTTGAAGCCTGCCTTACCTGAGATCAATATATGCATACATAATTTATCAGTGTTATTCTGGTATCTTTGTCCACACTCACTTTATTTGTCATTGTAGTCAAAGTGGTATTCTTACAGAAGATACACAATTGAGTCTTGGTTTTTGCTTGGCTTTCACCATTGTCTTTTAATTAGTTCATATAGAACATTGACTTTCAGAATAATTATTGATATGGTTTAGTTAGTATCTATTATGTTGTTATACTTGTCTCTTTGTTGATTATGTCCTTTACTTCTAATTTTGCTGTCTACCCTTGGAAGTTTTATGTGATTCCATTTTCTCTCTTGTTTGCCTAACAGCTGTGCTTTTTAACTTTACTCTTTCTTTTTCTGATTGCCTTAGAGGTGACGATAAGCATTTACAAACCAATCTGCAAGAGACACTTTACCGGTACTCATGTGGTATTAGTACTTTATAATTGTAAATAATCCCAATCCCTGCTCTTTGACCTTGGAATCTGTCAGGTTCTAGTAGGAAATATCTCCTTTAGGCTTATCTGTTGAACACTAGTTCCCCTAGTAATGGCGCTATTTGGGAAGGTTTTGAAAACTTATCTAAGAGGTAGGACCTAGCTTGCAGTCATTCACTGGAGATTGTCCTTGAGGCCTGTATCTTGCCCTGGCGGCTCCTTGTATCTTTTTCTGTTTCTTTTCTCCCATGAAGTCAACAGGCTTCTCTTCCATGTGATCCTGCCACTCTTCTGCTCTGTTTTTCTCTCTGTAGGAGACTGTTCTAGGGTAGGGGTCCTGGGTAGGGTATAATTATTCTGCCTAGCTCTTTAGCATTGCATATGGTGACCCCCACCTTCCAAGAAGTGGTATTACCTTCCTGAGGGGTGATCCCCTAACTGGATTATTTGACCTGCCCAACTGGAGAGTTAAGTCTCCACCTAGACCCCACAGATTTCATTCTCTTGACCAGGCCTTACTGTTGATCATTTTGTGTATTGCACATTTGGTAACCTTTTCTTCAGACCTTAGACATTTTTTTGCTTGTTTGTTGTTGTTTTCTCTTTGCTTTTCAGATCTTGAGGCCTCTATTGATATATCCCCAAACTCACATATTCTGTCCTTAGTCAAGGCAAGTCTATTAAACACTCCAAAGGCTTTTTCCATTTCTGTTGGCAGCAGGGCTTTTCATCCTCAGAGTTTGTTTCCTTTTGGCTCAGCCTTAGGACTTTGTCCATTGTTCTTACATTCTGTCTATGTGTCCATCACAGCCATTGTGCATTAATAATTTGTTTTAAATTCCCAGTCTGAGAATTCCAACAGTACTCACTGTTTGCCTCTGGTTCCTATTCCCGCTCCATTTATTGAAACTGATTTTTGCCTTTTAATGTGCTTTGTTCTTTTCCTGATAACTGAATACGATATAAAAGGAATGGAAATAAATAGACCTTGAATCATTTAGTGGTAAGGGTATTGTGGTGATGTGGAATCATTCTTTAATTGTATAATTAGGTCTTTTTTTTAAGTAGTATTATTGTAAGTTTCACACATTTTTCAGTTCCTTCTACTGCCTTAAGGGAGCTTAGAGTAGGCAGGATTTATGTATGTCTCTTCTACATGGAAAGATAAAAGGCTTTGGAGTTGCCTACTTACCTCCCTCCATGTTAGTGAGAGTCTCATAATAAGCCAGGCATATTGGAGTGTGCTTGTAATCTCAGCACTTTGGAGGCTGGAGCAGAGAAATTCCAGGGACATGTGTGGCTTCGGCTACATAGTAAGCCTCACAACATAGCTTACTAACTTGATTAAGTTAGGCTTCTCTGATGTTGTATCTCAGGATGATTTCTTTCCCTTTTTATATGTCATATATATGGGGTGATTTTTCTTTTGTTTTCATAGTGAAAATTTGGTCAATCTCTTCTAAGTAGACTACCACAGAGGTGTATAGTCCTCTCATGATTGAAGATTCTGATTCACTGATTGTCCAACTCTTCCCTGATTATGTCCAGTCTGGGTTTTCCTACTGGATTTCTTGTTAGCATGTAGGTATCTACCTCCTGGTTACTGTTCCAGTAAGTTGTGATTCTCTGTGTTTGCCTGATTCTCTCTCCAGCTGCACTTGGCTCTGTTATATAATTCCGTCGCCAGTCTCAGAGAGCTATTGCATGCATCAGTTTGTCAATTAGGATGAACAGTGAGTTGTAAGCCCCTTATGTGCTAGACTGGAAGTGGTATTTTCACATTTGATGTGTATTTCATTTATAATACTTTATTAAAACTTCTCAAGAACCACGTGTCAGCTAAACTAAGACTTTTTAATGCCATGATGAGCTATTTATGTAAAGTAACCTCTGGTAAATTTTCCCTTATTTTACACCTTTTTAAAAAGTGATACTCCACCACGCTCTTACATTTTGTAAGGATTACTGTTCTACATCTGATTCAGAGTTAGTCCCATGTGACTACCATCTCCTTAGATTTCGATAAAACCCCAAGTGCCCTCTTTTTTTTTTTTTGATCTTTTGAGCTGGGGCCCATAAGTGGTCACTTCCCATCCTCTGGGCTTCTCTAAGCACAGACACTTGCCTTCCTCCACCCTCATGGATACCTCCTGTCCTTTGGGAATGACTTTCTCCTTCCAGGAGGAAGCGGAGGATGAGTGACAGTTTCCTTCCCTGGAATTTGCCGACAGTCTCATCATCTTTTGACATTTCCTACTTTGACATGACATTCTCATCTAAATTGGGCAATGGTGGCTTATCCTGGGATGAGAATGGCAGCCACATTCCATTACTTTTCTCTTTCTTGGTGATACGGATATTCCTTATCCTGTCAGTGACACGCAGCCGTGTTTATGCTTAGCATTGAGTAATGAGCTGTTTTCCCACTTTTATTTTGGAGAAACCTTATTCAGCCTTACTGGAAAGCTGTACTCTGAATAAAATCTTTGGTTCTACATTTTTTTTTCCTCTTTAAGTGATCACTGTTTGATTTTTTTATGCATTATAAATTAATTTTGCTTCTAATTCTTTAATTTTTCCTCCAAGCTGTCCCAAATTAGGTATTATGTAGCTAGTTATTTGAAATATAGGAAGTGCAGCCTCACCTTTTCTTTCAATTGCTCCTTTGTCTTAGGAATATGTCTTAAAGGTGGTGTTCACATTTGTGCAATATGAAACAACTAGATGAAAATTGTGAATAATAGTGGAGAGAAATTATATCTGTGCCTCTTACAGATTCTCCCTAGCAAATACTGTGAAAAGTATGGTTTGCTGTGTTTTAGATACTCCATAATTACCATGTGGATGTGAGTTGTTATGGTAACTGGGTTTCCCCTTCTGTTAAATAACAGAGTAAATGGTTGCTTGAGATGCGATTGAATTGTCAGCTTTCAGGCTAATGTTATCCTGATGGGAAATGGGGTGGAGAGACAATGATGGAGGGAGAGGTGCAGGGGGTGTTGTGGGGGATGTGGGGGGATACTGAATGTTAGGAACTACTTATAAGGAAGTGAGGGCTGCGCACTCGAGGAAGGCATCCTCTTAGTCCCCCTTGTCTTCTCACTGTTTCTCGGGCATAGGGATGTCGGAAAGTTACTTTGTGGCAACAGGGTCACTAATGACAGAAAGTTGAAGCCTCTTACTCACACTTAGGAGAGTGGTGCAGTGAGTGTCTCTTATGGCCTCTAACATGAAGTGGAAGTGCTTTTCCTCCTGGGAATGTAGGAGAGTGATAGTCCTTCGTATCCCAGGTAGCAACCGAAGTCAAATACCATTGTTCTTTTCCTTTGTTGGGTTTGTTGTGGTGGAGGTGGTGGTGCTGCTGCTGCTGCTGCTGGTGGTGGTGGTGGTGGTGGTGGAGGTGGTGGTAGTGGAGGTTGTGGTGCTGGTGATGGTGGTGGTGGAGGAGGTGGTGGTGGAGGTGGAGGAGGTGGAGGAGGAGGTGGTGGTGGTGGTGGTGGTGGTGGTGCTGGAGGTGCTGGTAGAGGTGGTGTGGTGCTGGTGGTGGTGGTGCTGGTGGAGGTGCTGGTGGAGGTGGTGGTGCTGGTGGTGGAGACAGTGGTGGTGCTGGTGCTGGTGCTGGTGGTGGTGGAGGTTCTGGTGGTGAAGGTGGAGGAGGTGGAGGAGGTGGAGGAGGTGGTGGTGGTGGTAGTGGTGGTGGTGGTGGTGGTGGAGGAGGAGGAGGTGGTGGTGGTGATGGAGGTGGAGGAGGAGGTTGTGGTGGTGGTGGTGATAGTGGCAGAGGTGGTGGTTATGGCAGAGGTCGAAGTGGTTTTGATAATGATGAACAGGGAAATTGTCTTGCTTTATGAAGTTGGGATCCTAAAATTAATAGCAAATACTTTTTTATCTGTCAGTTCTGCATACTGCTCTGTCTGTCCCACTCCACTTTTACAAAGAACCTCATCAAAAGATTTTCTTACTTGATTTATAGTAGTTAAAGAAGGGATGCTAAAATGGGTATTATCTTATATAAACACATGATGGTGTTTGTTCAAGAAGCAGAACAAGTTGTGTGGTTCCATTAGGCAAACATTTATCAGGAGAAAATGTGAATGATTATGTTTTCTCTCCCAATGTTCTCTTATATTTATGAATTGTGTTTCTAAGCAGGATATCTCCATGAGCTAGCATTTCAGGTGTACTGAATCATAATCTAAATGCTTTCAGAATTTCAGAGTGTAGAGTTTATAGTACTTGCTATAAAATTTTACCTTTTCACTTAGTAGATACTTACCTGAGAATAAATATGTCTGAGCTAGAACATTTTGGGCTTGTACTTAAAACTGTAAAGTTTTAAATGATAATTATGTTTTTACTTCAGCTGTGTTGACTCATACAAGTTTGTTTGCTTGTTTGTTTGTGAGATAGACTCTCTCTATTCCTGGCTGTTCTAGAGCTCCCAATGTAGATCAGGCTGATCTCAAACTCACAGAGCTTTATCTGCCTTTGCCTCCTGTGGAGGCCCACAAAGGTTTCCTAGTGAGATCTGAGCTTGCTTTACCCAGCAGGGCTGCATTAGAGGATTGCTTGAATACTTGTGTGGTTGGAAAAGGGTCTGCAATTGGCTGTGCTAGAGGGAGGTTTTTTGCTCCACCCCTTTGCATTCTTATAAAAGGTCCTTTAGAAGAGACAGAAGGGGCTGGTGGATAATGATCCAGGCCCTCCCGAGGCTATCCCGTGTTTCTATGTGTTTCTCTCCCCTCTATCCTTCTATCTAAATATTTTTCCTTCCTCCCTTCTCAAGGGTACCCTGGAGAAAAAGTGGGAGGGGCCTGCCACAGAGAAATGGGTAGGTTCCCCACAGCTTCCTGAGTGTTGGGATTAAAGGTGTGTGCCACTATGCCTGGCTCTAGAAAGTTTTATTTTTAAGCTTTGTGTTTCTAGAATGATTGAAAGTTAAATGCCAAGCTGGGTCTGGTGGTGCATGCTTGAATCCCAACAACTCAAGAAGCTGAGGGAGGAAGATCACACAAGGCCAGCCTAAGTTAATTTAGTGAGCCCTTATCTCAAAATAGAGTGTGAAACAAAGGCTTAGGATATAGCTCAGTGGTAGAGTGCTTGGCTAGCTACTAAGAATATGTGAGGCTTGGAGTTTAATTTCTGGTATTATAACAATAAAAGGTTGGACACCATAGTTATGATGACTTAAAAAATTTTTATTTTATAATTTTAATGTGACAAACATTTCTCTCTGTTAAGAAGATGTGCTATATCTAGTTTCAACTCAGCACATGTACAAAGACAATGTCACAGGTACTCTGAAGGGGTCCTAGAATGAACAGGTTGTGATCTCTGTGCCTTGGAACTGTGTGAGGTTACAGATGTTCATAGAACTATAGAGGTGAGAGAAATCTGTTCAGTCAGGTGAAATGATGGGAAGAGAGGACACTTAAGGCAGAGAGATGAGTGAGTCCATAGGTCCTGTCAAGAGTAGGGAAAATGTGGGAATTGGTTTACAGCTCAGTTCTCCAGAATAAGATTAAATGATACATAGGTACAAAAATTATGGAGAAATCGGTTGAGGTTCTTGAGCAGCACAATTATCTCATAAGTGAATGATGTTGTTTTGATCCTGAGAAGATGTTAAGTAATATAAAATGCTTTATTAACCGTTAAAGATTTTGCAAAGAAGTTCTGAGCTAATGCAACAGAGGCAGCACCATTTGCGACGGGCTAGCAGAGGAAAGATTTGAGGGCACTGAAGATCGGATGGGTGGTGTCATAGTCACCTGGGGAGAAATAGCACTAGCCAGTGAGGAAGGAAGTAGGGGTGTGCCACACTTGCATTTCAGAAATTGGCTTGATCATTGAGTCAGGGAAGACACCCAAAATAAGCAAGTTTGAAGTTTCAAACCTTGATAAAAGGGGTATTCATAGACGATATTGACAGAGACAGGGAAGATAAATGAGAGTGGGTTTTTGATAAACAAGCCAGAAGAGAGTGTAAGAGGTAGTTGAAGGTGAGAGTCTGGAAACATATTCCAGAAACAGTAGTTTTCTAACTACTTTTGATTTTTTTTAATTAAAAAATTGTAACTGATACATTAAAATGTAAAAAATTGTGTATACCAAGTTATTCATATTTATGAGATACCGTGTAAGGTGTTAATACATGCAAACTATATTTTTATTGAGCTTGAACTTGATATAGATTTCCCTGTTAGTGTATACTCTGTGCATTTTGGCAGGTACATATATTTCTGTAAGCAGCATCAGTCAAGATAAGAATTATCTTAGCATCCTAAAAAATGCCTTCTCACTCTTCATAATCAAATCTGTCACCTTCACCATCTCTATTCTGTCTCCATCTAATTAAAATTAAAGCTTAAAATGCCCTAGGGACCAACCACGATCACCAAGAGCTGACTCTAAGTCCAGCCATTTCCCTCACTGTGCCCAGGCAAGTCATCTTCTTGGTTTTCTGACTCAAATATTAAACATGGTATCAGCAGTGGGGTGCCAAATGGCATAGCTGAGTGTTTGGAAGCCATTACTCTACAGTATCATGGCACTGTTCTTTCAGAGTTTGTTTTCTCTTACCTGGATGGCTGTAGAAACCTCTGCAAGGCTTCCTTGCTCTGAGCTTTGTCCATCTGTTTTCAGCTGAGTAGTCCGCAAAGGTCCTTGTACAATGTAAATGAGATCATCCTGTTCCTCTCAACACCTGAGAATGGCTTCTCTTTAACTAAGAAGGGAAACAAGTTGTGAAAAGTGACCTAGAAGAGTCTGGACTCCCTGGCTCCCCTGTTAGTTCACCAGAGGTTTCCTTTCCACATTCCTCTTTCTCAGCTTGCCCACTCCAGCTAGTCTGGCTTTTTGACTCCTTCTCACACAGGTCAGCCCTGTGCCTGTGTATGGCCTTTGATATGTTTCCTGGTTTTGCTGTTGGTTTGCTTTAGATTGAGATGACATCCAGAGCATGCATTAGCCATGCTAAAGCTTAGCTTTCACTGCCTCTCACAGGCAGCAGTGTTGTGCATCTCTTCCCTTTCTATTGCTCAAGAATATTTCAGTCACTTCCAAATGAATTGTGTTCCCATTAAACAGCCCCTTCTCACTTCTCCTATCTTCTCTCTCTTACTCTCTACCACCAGCAACCACTGCTCTGCTTTCTGTCCTCGTGGGTTTGCTCATTCTGGTTATTACATACAGATAGAATCCTATAATGTGATCTTTTGTGTCTGTCTTCTTTTGGTTTGGTACATTTTCAGGATTTATCCACAGTTTAGCATTTCAGCATGCAATAGGACTTTGTTTCACTAATATTGCATCTTATGCATCTATAGATTGTCTTATTGATCCATAGATGGAAATTTAGGTTACTGTTTTAAAATTTAATTTAATTTTTTGCTTTTGTGAACATGCTAATATGGGCATTTATTTACAAATTCTTGTTTGAAATAATTGTGGATTCTATCTAGAAATGGAACTGCTATGTTTCATATTCTGAGAAACTATCAAACTTTTCCAATAGCTGAACCATTCTGGATTCCCTTCAGCATGTGCTTCCTCACTATTGGCAAATTTTCACTCAGACTTAACCCTCTCAGTGAGATCTACTGTGAGCACTCTGCTAACCTTGGAGCTTGCTCCAGCCCTCACCTTTATTTCTTTAGCATGCTTCTTCCCTTTACACGCTTGTCTGGCCTCCTTTTTAGATGCATGAATGATGTTTCATCATACTCACCATGTCATACATTTGGAGACTTTCCTCTTACTCTTTTGGAAGACAGAGGACCTTTGTGTCCAAGGAGTCCTTCTCACTGTAAGAGTATGTGTGTTTGGTTATAGGGAAAACTAAGTTTCTCATGTTTATTAAAACTCAGTGACACAGTGTTTACTGACCCTGCTGTACTAGCTGCTGGGTAACTAGATTTGCAACTTTGTGAATATTTACTATGTGATTGACTAGGTTTCCTGAAATCTTCTCAAGAGTCTAGCAAATTAGACATAATTTTCATACTTCATAAATGCCGATTGAGTTTATTTTTCAGGCCAGCAACTTCAACCTCAAAAATAGGCAATATTAATAACTATGTATTGCATTGCACTAACTTTCTAGTGATGGTTATGGAAAGCCTTTTGGCCTGAGACACAAATGAAAAGGGCCTGTCTTCCAGCATGCTCTTTCCCTAAGTCTCTTTACCAAGGGAACAGTCAAGAGAGTGCTTTTAAAGATGTCTACTCAGCTAAGTCCAGGGCACCCCAAGATTGAGGTATAAGTCCATGAAACATGGGGCCTCAGGTTGGAATCTAGGCCAGAGTGTTCCCTAAGCCTCTGCATCTGATCCCCTCAGTGTGGTCAGAGCCACAGGATTCATTGGGCCTTCTGCTGATGGCCGCCTTCGGAGCCGTTTCTGGGGATGAGTGGCTTTCTTTTTCTCACCATTCCAGTTGTTCCTTACATTCACATTTTCCCAGAATTCATTCCCTTTCAAACTCAGTATTAAGGAGGAATTGAAACTACTGTCTGTCCAAAGGATTCAGTGTTCTTTTCGTGAATGTGCTGAGGCTGACAAGAGTTCTTAGTCGTACAATGATACCCATGGATTATATGGCAGGAGAATTTGAAAATGTTTTGTGTTTCTTAAGTAAGAGATAAAAATTCAAGTTGTATTATTTGAATGTTGTTTCTATTAACTCTGGGTATCAGAGTAGGGGCTAATGATAATGTATTTTGTGACTAGAGAACATAGTTCACAGGGAAAAAGGGAAAGCATTTGGAAACAGAGGGCCTCCTTCCCAGCTGGATATGTGGCCTAGGTTACTGTGTTTTTTCTGGATAGTCTAAGAACAAGCAGGGGCTGGAGGGCTCATTCCTGCTATTGGCAAACACACTGACAAGGCAGTATAAATACTCAGTCAGAAAAAAACATCTTTATAATTTCTTCCAGTCACTTCATGGTCCCAGTCTCCATCTCCCGCTGTTTAAATATCTAATATTTGAAAAATCAGCAGTGGCACCAGAAGTGATAGGCAAAAGTGGGAATTAATCCCATTGTTCTCTGCTGCCCCACGTCCTGTAGAGTCTTCACAGCCGTCCTTGCAGTCTGTTTATGCCCATTGCTGGCTCTTGTGCCAGCAGGAAAGGTTCTGGTGGAGTGCGTGATGGTCCTTGTCATCCACAGTCCCTTGCATAGTTGGCGCGCTCTCTCTCTCTCTCTCTCTCTCTCTCTCTCTCTCTCTCTCTCTCTCTCTCTCTCTCTCTCTCTCTCTCTTTGGTTTTTCGAGACAGGGTTTCTCTGTGTAGCTTTGTGCCTTTCCTGGAACTCACTTTGTAGACCAGGCTAGCCTCAAACTCACAGAGATCCGCCTGCCTCTCTGCCTCCCGAGTGCTGGGATTAAAGGCGTGCGCCACCGCCGCCCGGCGCATAGTAGGTTCTCACTAGGATGAGAATGCAGCATACCCAGCTGTATTCAGCTATATTGTCTCTCCTATCAAGAGACACTTGAAAATATTCTCAAAATACTGGGAACCGTTCTGAAGCAGCAGTTACTGTAATTCTGTCATAATTATATACAAACTCCCCTCTATCTTCTATAGGGAGGTGGTTGAAAGTTTAGGGACATGGATGAAAGTGTTTGTTGAGTTTAGGGATGCGTGAACAGCACTGTAGCTGTCTGTCTTCGGGCATTTTGAACAGGCACGGACTCTGGGAAGATGTGCTGCAATGCTGTGTACTAATAGGTAGAAACAGAAATGACTACGCGAGCCAGATGCTTTGTCGGGGCTTTGCTCGGAAGTAGATCTCACTGTTGGCATGTGTTGTTTTTCTCTTGTATAGTAGCCGGCTGGCGGGCAGTGCACACAATGTGTACTGTGCTGATCTGCATGCTCTTTTCACTGTGGTCTCTACACAGTGTGGTTTCTGTTGGCAGTTTATGTTTATTACTTCAGAAGTGGTCATATTTGAAATCCAGGCTATGAGTAATATTTTTTTTTATTTAATGTCACTAGGGGGTTTGTTAGACAGTACCCTGCTCTTTGGCAAGAGGTTTTATAGCCTTGCCCCCTGGTTTTCAGAGGATTTGTATTACAAATACATCTTAACTTGTTATTATTGCAGGGTTTCATTTGCTTTAACTTAGAAAATCCTAGGCTTACTTCATTTTGTCTTTAGAAAATTCCAAACTCTGTTCAACTGGGAATATTGAAAAGATATCATTTGTGGTTCCAATCCTGAACTGACTTGGTTTGTTTTAGAGAAGAAACCACTTAAATAGAGCTGGTGTTTTTGTTTTCTCCTGAGTTCTGTGTAGTCTAACGTGCTTCTGCCCATCTTTCCCACAGGTCCACATCCAGCCGTCGGAATGGCACCGTGCACTCTTTCTTCCACAGGCCTGGCTTGCTTATATGACTCGAGCTTACCATGCTGTTTTACAGGTAAGGACACGGCTGTGCTGTGTGAGCGAGCATTTCCCCTTCATCACTGATTTTAAAACAACGTGTATTTACTGTTTCAAGAATTTACTCTCTGGGGCTGGCTACACAGCATCTGCCACCCCCTGCTTCTAAAGTTCCAGTGAAAAACCAAGGTTCAACTGCAATAAGATCCCCCTGGGAAACAAAGGAGTTCGTTGGGCTTATTTACAAAGCATGGGTGTGGCTTTTTGACAGGAATGGGGGTGATCCCAAGCAGCCTCCCTGGAAAACCTTGCCTTAGCATGAATGATGGTTTCTTTCTGGCTGCATAGATGAAGCCCCCTTTCCCTAAGCTTCTGTAGCCTATATCTGTTAGCCTCTCCCTGATACCCCCAAATCCTATGCCATTAGGGCAGAATTGCACACAACTGGTTAGAAGGAGTACGTGAAAGCTCAGGTGTGGGTTCCATGACCTTCCCCACCATCTCCTCCTATGAAGGAATGTCAGTGTTCAACAAGCTCAGCTGGATGATCTTTTGCAAGCAGCACAGATGACCTCCTGAAGGTGGAGATTGTTCTGCACAGAGGATCATGTTGAAAAAGTGTAAAGCACTTGGGAAAAATAGTACTATCAAAAATGCAATGGTTCCTTTTGCTTATAAGAAATGTAGGGCTTGAGGTAGTGGTAGCTCACACCTTTAATCCCAGCACTTGGGAGGCAAAGGCAGGTGGATCTCTGTGAGTTCGAGGCTAGCCTGGTCTAAAAGAAAGTTCCAGGACAGCCAGGACTGTTACACAGAGAAACCCTGTCTTGAAAAAAATAAAAACAACAGCAGCAACAAAGAAATGTAAGGCTTGGGGCATCTGTCTGTCTCTTACACATATACACACCCTTCAAGGAAGAGAGGGTGGAAAACTCTGGCATATATTTTTATAAGTTCATTCAAGAAGTAGAAATGCAACAGTTGTGATATCTTTCTTCTACATAGTACCTACATCTTAAGTATTACACTCCCATCTAATTCATTTTCCCCTGTCCTGTTGTGACAGTGGTGTTCAGACCTCAATCTCTGTGTAACTAAAAGTATCAGTTGCTGCCCATTGCCATGCAGGGGACTTTTAAAATGGGACTGTGAGAATCAGATCTGCTTTGAAAGGCATTCTGAAATGAAGCACTGAATTGCCTCTGGTGAAGGCAGAAAGTCACCGAGCAGTGATATGACTGCTTCACTTACTTTCAAGGTCTAATATGCCACCAGGACCACTTGTGGCCAGTTGACCAAAGGAACTTTCAGCCAACAGGTCTGCATGCTGATTCCTCTTGTGTCATTTGCAGGGAAGGATAGCAGAGCTGGAGCTGCAATTGCAGCATGGCAAAGAAGGACCCGAGGAGGTGCAGTACAAGCGCAGCACAGCATGGCTCTGGTAAGGGGATGACATTCTGCTGCACACTGTTGTCATGGGCCATGAGCAATGATGGGAAGAGCACATGCCTTAAATGCTTCCATGCTGACTGCATTCCCTTCTGTATGAGCCAGAGGGAACTCTGAAGACCCGATAGGTTATTTTCACCTACTCCCTAGATATGATAAGGAACACTGTTTTCAGAACTATGTATACACACACATACACATGTACGTGTGTGTGTGTGTGTGTGTGTGTGTGTGTGTGTGCATTCCCATTCATCAGGATCTGTGAGAAATTGGTATCAGTTTCCTCTGCAGAGAGCAAAACCTACTGAAGCCCATGTCTCATATACACAGCATAGTATTGATATGTCATCTATGCACATTCTCCTACATGTAAACCACCTCTAGGTTACTTTGGGAATGTATACAGTGTAAATTCTGTGACTGTCTTTGTGCTGTGTTGTTTAGGGAAAGTGACAAGCGTCTATACAAGTGCAGTCCAGACACAATGTTGCCTAACTATTTTTATCTATGTTTGGCCATATCTATAGACGTGGAACTTACAGGTACAGAGGGCTAGCTGAATATGTCTATACATATTTTTTCCCCTAATGCAGTGTGGGAATGGTTTGGTCCCCTCAACGCTGTTTCTTATAACTGATTGTTTTAGTGCTTTTGAATAAAATTCTGTTTTCCCTACTCAATTCATTGCCACTCTGCCTCATATGTAGTCTAGAATTATTCCTCTTCTCCTCTGTTCCTCAAAACATCTTCAGGATTGTGACAGTCTCTCTGTCTCAGACCTTCACTTTCCCCAGCGGATGCTCCCTAGGGTGTTCCTGCTACATTACCTGGGCATATATAAATGCTAACACATTAAGAGCAACATAAATTGTTACATAGTTTGAGAAGAATAGTTTGTCATATTAATTGATGCAGCAACCTAAATGTAAAGGAATTGCCTGGAACCTAAATAGCTTTGTCTATATCCACAGGTTGCTTTATTCAAAATTGGACAAAAGTTACTTGATTGTAGAAAATAAAATATTTAGGTATTTGATTCTGTTCTGTTTTATTTTGTTGATATTTTTAAGGCAATGGATTTAGCATTAGGAATTAAGAATTTGGGTTTCACTTCCTGTTAGTTTTTTCTAAATTTTATTATTTTATATATATGGGTATTTTGATTTTGCTTGCATGTCTGTCTGTGCATCACACGCACATCGTTTCCACAGAGGCCAGACGAGGGTATCAGAGCTCCTAGACCTGGAGTTATAAATGACTGTTAGCTGCCATGTGGGTGCTAGGAATTGAACCCAGGTCTTGTGAACCATCTCTCCAGCCCTCCTATTTGCTGTTTTAAGATCTAGTTTTGATTTGTCTTCTAGAAGTGATAATTTGACAGGAATATTCTATTTACTACATTCTCAAAGATATAGAACTATGGACATAAGCCTCTGATGAAACTCACAAGCTTTATGGATGTGAGTATTAGGGAGAAATGACCCTGAGTGTTTCATTAGTATAGTGTAGATCAGGAGACTTCGCTGTACAACTGATAAGTAACTGACAGGCTATTTTGAAAGGAACTCTTCAGCAACTTTATTTGAACACAGTACCAATCCAAATAAGACATTTCTTTATTATTTCAAATGTATTTATTATTTTCTGTGTGCCAGGCATTGTTCTGTGCATAGAAAAACAGCATTTCCTTGTTCTCCCTAGCCTTATAAACCACTGAATAGAAACAGATAATAAACAAACAGACAAATGGAATAGGACAGATTTTGATTAGGGCAAAAGTAGTAGGAAGTGAATGGGCTGGGGTGAGTAGGAGGAGCTGAGGGGTTCCTCTCTTCCATGGAAAGTTCTGGAGTACCTCTTTAATAATATGGCCTTGAGATGAGACCTGAAGTGATGGAATGAGCCAGTCTGTAGGCAAGGGAAACCCTGCAACGGGATAGTGAATCCCAGGGAACACTCTAGAAAGTGAAGCCAGTGCGGCATGTTGAGAACAAGGAAGGAACTAGCTGTGACAGAGTTCTGGAGATCAAGAGTCTCTGTGAGAGGGCTAGGTACCATTGGTGGATCTGAAACTGGGTATCTGCTTCCTGATTTGGAAGGAGTGCTCTAAGTGTTATGGTGAAGGCAGCTTCTGCAGAAATTGATTAGGATTCTGCTGCAATAATTCAGACAAAAGATGGGAGAGTCTTAGGCTGGGGTACTAGCAAGAGAAGAATGAAAAGTCAATTTTGAATCTGTTTTGAAGGCAGGCAGGCTCATAGGTTTATAATTTCATAGGTTTAACTTATTGATTTAAGTGGAAGATGTGAAAGAAGGATGTCAGGGGTAAAACACTGATTGAGAGAGTGGAGCTTCCGCTGACTGAGTCAAGGAAAATAGCAGTCAAGACAGCTGATTTACCAGAGTCTAGATCGGAAAGGTATGAGATACTCAATAAGGTCCCGAACTAGAGATACCGAGTAGGAGACATGAAGATTAGAGCTATCACTTTGGGAATCATTTGCATATTGATGACAGTTAAAATCATGATGCTGGATAAAATCTAGGAAATTTGTAAAGAAAGAGAATTTCAGAGGATTGAGCCCTGGACTACTTCAGCATTTTATGGAGCAGATGATGCAGAGAGAACCATTAACTAGGCAGAAAACTAGCAATCGGTAATAGAAGAGAAGCAAGGACAGACAGTGATCCAAGAAGGGGACCAGCATTGTGTCAAATACTGAAGATGGATATTGAGAACTGATCATTCAGTCTAGCCTCTTGAAAGTCTTCTGTGACCATCAAGGGAACTGTTTGGGTGGAATTGTGGGATAAAATCCAGACTAGTGATGGACCTAAAGTAGAAGGAGATGAACTTGAATCAGGCATAGTGTGTGAGAATGGTCGCAGTGTAAGCAGCACTTGGAGGGCCTTTTCTTTTCCTAAGAGCGTAGATATTACGACATCTTCACTTGCTAAGGACAGTGGTACAAGAAGGCGACACCGGTGATGCAGCGGAAAGAATGGGGTTAGCAGGAGCTCTGGTGTGACTATGCATGCCTGTCAGCAGACAGCCCTCATGTGTTCCTATCACACACTGAACACTAAAGGATTACAGAAAGTGTGGACATCTGTAGATCAATTGGGCACTCAATTACTTTTTAAAATATGCTTGTGGTCTATAAGAACAGTTCGCAAGTATGTGAAAAGCTTGGTTCTTACGGATGACTTATTATCAGGAATGGTGAGCCACTAAGAGTTGATTATATGTCAGATGCAAAAAGTTATGAACATAAAGTTTTATATATAAAAAAAAAACCCTTGAGGGGCTGGAGAAATGGCTTCATGGTTAAGAGTACTTTCTGCTCTTGTGAAGGACCCGAGTTCATTCTCATAAGGTGGCTCACAATCTCTTGAGATTCCACTTCCAGATGACCCAATACCATCTTCTGGCCTCTGTGGGCACCCACACACATGTGGTGTGGATGCGCGACACACACACACACACACACACACACACACACACACACACACACACACACACACACTTCAAAATAAAAATAAACCTTCGAAGAATTTAAAAAATGTAAATCTGACACAGTGCTTTCTGCTGTACCTCACAGCTTTTATGTTGGAAAATCTGTCGTAGTCTATAAATGTTTACACTGAGCATACCTACCTTCCAGACCATAGGTATGATTATCTTTTGGCTTTGGTATTTGAAGTTGTATTTTATATATACATACAGTGATTTCTGTATATACAATTTGGATACAGTAAATTGATATTTTGGTGAGTTCTCATGCAAAAGGAGAGAACGGTATCATTTGGGGCTGCCATAACAACAGTGCTGTAGACTGGGTGGCTTCAACAGCAGAAGACTTTTCCCCTTCTCTGGAGTCTGGGAACCAGTATATCTGGTAAGTCCTCCCATCCTGCGTATCCTCACGTGGGAGAAACAGAGGAAGCAAGCTTCCTCATGCCTGTTCTTGTGAGAGCACTAAGCCTCTCAGTGCAGGCTTTCCCTCCAGTTACTATCAGCCTAGGTTTAGGAGAAGGCCACACCCAGTCCACAGAAGAGTAAAACGAAAGGCACCATGCACCGCCACTCCCGGGATGGCTCGGACACAACGCTGCTTGTCTGTCCTTGGTTACATTGTCTCCTTGCCGGCAGCCGCTAGCATCCTACAGACAGGAAAGTAAAGCCCTTGTTAATGTCCTTTTCCAGAGCTGGCTCTGCACTTGCACCCTTAAGACCCAGAGGCATTGCTGGAAGTTTTAAAATAATTTCTCACATTCATTATTGTGTGTCAGAGCATATAGGTGTGCATGGGCCACTGTGTGCAAGTGGAAGTCGGGGAAATTGTGGGAATTTGATCTCTTTCTTTGCACCATGTAGTTCCCAGTGATCAAACATGGGTCCTCAGGTGCCTTTGCCTGCTGAGCCATGTGACTGGCCTTCTGGAGGTTCTTATAAGTTAATGAATAAGATAGTGGGTGCAGTCCTTGGTGTCATATAAGCTGTGTCTGTTTTCCAATTTTATTGCAGGGTCAGAGACATGCTGACTGATGAGATCACCAAGACAGCTGCGAAGTAAGTCATTTATTCTCCTACCCAACATACTAATAAACTTTTCACTCCTGGACAGGTACACATACTTTCTCCTTCTGGGGCATTTCATAATATTGAGAACTATAAAGTAATTTTTTTTTATAGAAAACCATTGTTACTCATGTTAATTATATCAGTTCTCAGTACGTGCCTTTTTGTACACACAGAGGGACTGGTACAAATACATAGCTCTTTAATCGAGAGATACTCAACTTGAACACCTAACAAAATGCCATGTGGTTTGGCTTACATTTAAAGGATTATACTTTAGTTCCAGGAGGAGAACTGAATTCTGGAGCATGTGAGTTACATTGGGTCTACAAATAGATTATTAGATCTCAGTTGCAAAGCAGCAAATAAAGGTGGGCCCCCCTCTTACACTTCCTGGTCGCTATGGGGTCCAGTGTGTCTAAAAATTGGATTCTAATTAGCAATTAGTCTGGCCTTGGATAAACCTCATCAGCTCGATGACAGACTTTAAAAATGAATTTTATATATACAACACTAATACAAAGACTCAGTAAAAGGTGATGTCAGTTTTATCCTGGTGATGGTTTTAACAAAAATTGCTTGAGTGTTACTGCCGTGAGGCTTTTTATTTACCTTAAGCCAAAACTCACTAAGGAAATTACAGCCTAATGAACTTACTTGCCGGAGCAATCTCTTCAGGCCTCTCCGCTAACAAGCTGACTAATTGTTCCTGGCAGCAGAGACACAAGCCAGTTGCGTTCATAGCTCCCTTCCTCCATCACGTTCTGCTGCTGGGTCATGTTGCCTCCATTTCTTCTTAGTCTCCAACTGACACAGGCACACCCCTGCCCTTGGATTCTATGTGCACCGAAGCCCATGTCCTATAGAAGTATTTAAGTGCAATGTTATGTACCCTAGCCATATCCTGGGACATTGTGTAGCTAAACAGATCGGGCATTAGGAAAACAGAAACAAACAGCCACATAATTGTAAAGTCCATCTCAGCACATGCTCATGACTCACTCCCTCGCCCCCCACCCCCCCACTGAATAAAGGAAAAGGGAACTGGTGGTCTCCCCACTGCTGGGGTGGGCCTGGGGAACCTCTGCAGAAAGGCTCCCTTAGGAATGCGTGTGCTCTGCCGCACAGGTGAGGGTGGCGACCTTGCCTCCTTTCCTTTCTCGGTTTGTGTTCTCGTGCGGTGTTGTTCTCGCATCCTGTTAGAAGCAGGGCGTTTGGAGCAGAAAGCTTGGATGATGCAGAAATAAGCAGGTTGGTGTTGAGACAAACTATAACTTTGCCTCTGAAGTCAGCTTTATACCCCTGGTCTTAAATCTTATTTCAACATGACTTTTCTCTATAGATTTTTTTGAAGCAACACATTGCTACTAGTACCCAAGGTCAGTGTGTTCACATTCTCAGGGGTACACAATAAAACAATTCAGATTCTTATAGGAGTACCACCTTTTTATCAAAAACTTCACAGTATAATTTTTTTTTAGATTTTATCTTAATAAAACAATTGGGATAGGGCTCACTGTGGCAGAACGTGGACTAGGATATTATTTAAGGTCCAGAGGCTGAATGACAGTGACAGAAGAGGAGAAAACGGCTGCCACCTTCTCTGCATCTTTCCAGTGGCTTCCTTCACCCAGGCAGAGACCTTGCTCCTACCCTCTGACAGCTGAGCTGGCACCTTGACTGACTGAGCCCGGGGATGGTTTTGTTCACTCATGAGTTGAATGCAGAAAGTAACTTCCAGTCACAGAGTTACTGACTTGCTCATTTGAGAGAGTATTTTCGAGAATCGGGGTTATGACTAAGGGAGAACCAGAACATGGGTAAGACAAATGACTGATGGCAATTTGTTTTCATTGTTATTAATTAAATGGATTTGAACTCAAAGACAAAAATCCCCAAATGATTGGGTCACTTTGCCGATATGTAATGCAATACCTTGTCCCTCAGAAAGCATCACTGAAACTCATCCTTCCTTGGGCTTTTTAATTAGGTTAATGACATCAGTTTGTTCCAAAGGACAATTTAATTAAAATGTCAGTGGTGTTGCTTAGATAAAGACTGTACTGATGCTGACATGTTATTATGCAAATTAGTCACAGCTGTTTGACTGGTAGGGGATAGTTATTCCAGTAACAAGGGGTGAGTTTGTGCTGCTCTGCTTGTAGACTTTTCACCAGCCAGCCCTTCCTTGAATGTTTTGCTAAGTATGCAGTGTGTACTGTAACAAGTTTGAGATAAGCAAGCTCTCCTGTACTGGAGTCTTTCTTCTCCAACTATGAACTTGAACCATGGATGCTTTGCGTAGACTGAGCAATTATGTTCTATCTGGAAATTAATGTCTAGATAAAATTCAGGTTACATCCAAAGATCTACTTACCAGTGGCCTTAAATATATTTCCTTCATTTTTCTACAGTGCATCCTCAGGTGTGTCAAGACCAGTGAAATAAAATGATTTGCAGTGCTGTTTTAAAGCAGGCAAGAGCTAGAGAGATTGCATGGTGGTTAAGAACACACACTGCTATTGCAGAGGACCCAGGTCTGGATCTCAACACCCATGGCAGGCAGCTCACTCCTGTAACTTCAGCCCCAGAGGATCTGATTTCCTCTTCTGGTCTCTGATGGCTTGATGGCATCAACACACACATCAACACTCCTGTGGACAATGGACGTACATACATACATATGTACATACGTACATACACACAAGTTTAAAAATCAAAACAAATCTTTCAAAAGAAATGGGCTAAATTCCTTTATAACTTAAATGTTATAAAGATACTTTTTATGTAAGATGCCTGTTTAATGAGATTTGATATGCAATTTTGGGTAGCCATTTAACTGTGTGTTTTCTGTATGGTGAGAAGACTAAAGATTTCATTTTCAGATTACTGAGAATTTTAAACAGCTCCTTCTTCTTCCCTCCTCCTCCTCCTCCCCTTTCTCCTCCACAGTCCATCCTTAGGGACTAATGTTTCCACAGCCTCAGTGGGAGCCATTTGTTTGGACCCCTAGGAATTCTTCCAGGTTTTTCATCCCAGTCCTCAGTAGGAATGTTGATGCCTTACTAACTCAAGGCCGACCTCCCAGAAGACTGAACTGAAGAGGGCTGGACAGAATGAGCAAGCTGTAGAGCAGGTGCTTCTGCTCGGGGTGGGAGAGAGAGAAGCAGAAAGGGTTAGGTAAATGAAAAGACTTTATTCCTATAAAATAGAGGCAAACATACAAGAACACATGTTCCTAGGAGCCTTTTAGTACTTGTTCATCTGTGTGCAGACTGATCTGGAGGTAGATACTAGGCTTGCTTGGAGAGCTGGTGTGAAGGTCATTCTCATCCTCTGGGTCTGCTTTAAGCCTGTACTGCATATAATAAATGCATGCAGTCAACTCAGGCTTAGGTTCCATTCCAGGGCTCTGGAGACATTCTCTGTGGGACACCATGGGGTTGCAATTACATGCCCAAGAGTAGATTCTTGAGATGGGGAGGTTCTCTCGCAGGCAGCAGCTCATCATTCAGAGCTTTCTTCCATAGGATTAGCCTGGGGGTATGAAATAATACAAAGTGTACATTTTTACATGCTAAGTATGTATGAAAATTAGGTAATTTTTATGATGCCAAGTTATGAAGTAAAAAATAGGAGTTTTATTGTTAATATTAGAAAGCTATCATTTGAATTATATAACAGGACAACTCTCAACCCAAGTGGTCTAAAAACAACCCCCACCAACCTCCCAACTTATCTGGAATCACTAAGTCATATTACAAAGTGGCCCTAAGGCTTCTGGCTTTGATATAGTGGGATAAGGGAGAAGGGGAGTCATGACGACCAGAAGCTGCCACATGTTAGGTGGGAGTAAAGGACACTTGTGACCTGATTTAGGGGAAGCTGGTTTCATACACTCCTGCTTCAGAAGAGGCCATTACACTTTGCTAGGTGTTTAATTCTATCTTGGGGATAAATCAATAAATTCAAATTGGCTAAAAATGACATAGAAGAATATAGGTTGGGAAATGCTGTGTCAGAGAATGAAATGAGATGTGCAGGAAGAAAACGTAGAAATAAGAGCTTGCATTTCTAAGTTGCACAAGGTCAAAATGGCCATGGCGAGGAGAGTTAAAAATCAGCTCTAGTGTCAGCACACAAGTTATTGGTATCTGGGGGGAAACAGACCTACAGGTTTTAAAGGATATATTTCTTTTTATTTGATTTTGTTTTATTTATTTTCAAGACAGGGATCACCAGGTATCCCTGACTGTCCTGGAACTCACTATATAGACCATGATG
Source organism: Peromyscus maniculatus bairdii (assembly GCF_049852395.1). Lineage (NCBI taxonomy): Eukaryota > Metazoa > Chordata > Mammalia > Rodentia > Cricetidae > Peromyscus > Peromyscus maniculatus. The sequence continues at coordinate 109,190,751 of NC_134853.1, forward strand.
ACCTTGAACTCACAGAGATCTGCCTGCCTCTGCTTTTGAGTGCTTGGATTAAAGGTGTGCACTGGCACACCTGGCTTCTTTTTTTTGTTTGTTTGTTTTTTTGTTTTTTGTTTTTCAAGACAGGGTTTCTCTGTGTAGCTTTGGTGCCTGTCCTGGATCCTGCTCTGTAGACCAGGCTGGCCTCAAACTCACAGAAACCTGCCTGGCTCTGCCTCCCAAATGCTGGGATTAAAAGTATGTGCCACCGCCGCCCAGCCTGGTTGGTTATTTTTATTTTCTGTGTATCAGTGCTTTGTCTGCATATGTGTGTGTATTGTGTGTATGTCTGGGGCCCATGGAGTTCAGAAGAGTTTGTCTGTATATGTATGTGTATCATGTGTATGTCTGGGGCCCAATGGAGTTTAGAAGAGTTTGTGTATATATGTATGTGTGTCATGTGTATGCCTAGGGGCCATGGAGTTAGAAGTGTTTTGTCTGCATATGTGTGTGTATCATGTGTATGCGTGGAGCCCGTGGAGTTAGAAGAGTGTCAGATTCCTGGAACTGGAGTTACTGATGGTTGTGAATTGCCATGCTGGGAACTAAACTCAGGTCCTCTTAAGAACAACAAGCAGTCTAACCGGTGAGCATCTCTCTAGTCCCCCGGACCTGCGTTCTCATTCTGGTTCTAACCAGGTTTGTGCTGCAGCGGCAGGGCTCTGCCACCTTGTCTGCTCTCCCATGATAATACCTTCTCTCCTGGTCTTCTGAGTCCTTTCTTGGCTTTTCTTAACACAGGGAGAGTCCGGTGGTCAAAGGGAATGCACTGTTGGCCTTGAGCAGCCTTGCTGTCGTGGTGTCCAAGCACGAAGCTAGCCTTTCCACAGATTCTGATGGAGTCTTGGAGGTGAGTTGGGGAGGATTTAGGGCATGTGGGCTTTTGGTTACATCTCCTCAGCCCTGACTAAGGTGGCCTGGGCCCGGGTTTACAAGGTTAAATTCTGTGACTGCATCTTCACATCCTATAACATGAATCTTAAAAGTCTTATAATTAAAAAACCCAGAGCCGGATATTGGGATGAAGGCTGAAAGATCAGAGAAGCAGAACAGCCAGCCACTAGCTTACCTCTATGAAATCCTCAGCCTCAAGAGAGCAAGTTCCTGTTTCCTCACACCTTGTATACCTTTCTATCCCCTGCCATGTTACTTCCTGAGGTTAAAGGCGTGTGTCAACACTGCCTGGTTCTCTTTCTCTCATGTAGTCCAGGGTGGCCTTGAACACACAGAGAGATCCAGATGGATCTCTGCTTCCCTGGTGATAGGATTAAAGGTGTGTGCCACCACTGCCTGACCTCTATGTCTAATTTAGTGGCTGGCTTTGTCCCCTGATCCCCAGGTAAGTTTTATTGGGGTGCACAATATATCACCACAAAATCCTGCTACTTAATGAGCCTTACTGTTTGCCCTGCTTTCTTGCTGACTCACTTGGTGTTTTTCTGTTCCCCTTTCCCCACTGTAGTTAAGTGGCCACTTCCATTTGCAGGTGCCAATTTTATGAAACAAGGGCTGTCTTTCTGTGATTACATCACTGGTAACCAATCTTAGGGGGTTAACCAGGCTTACAGAAAGTGAACAATGCTGTCAAAAAATGATCAATTGGCTGTGTTTACATATTGAAAAAAATTGTACTTTGCATTTTAATTGTAGATGTCAATGATAAAGTGCCTATTCATTGTTGCAAGGCATTTATTTCTTAATTAAACATGTGGCAGGCTGGCCAGTATTCATTTCCAATGTACTTTTTCAGATAATTCATATCTGTCAAAATAAAAAGCTGTGGATTTGTTCTTATTTAAATAGTCCTATTATCTGTTAGCTATCATTATCAAGATATGATGTGGCCCAAGTAGTTAAAAATAAAAATAAAACAAAACAAAACACAGGCTTTGGAATAACAGAGGCCTATATTTAAATTTCATTACTTTGACTTATTAGCTGTAAACCTTTGTATAGTAATCTGCACTTTTAGAACCTGCTTCCTAATCTATAAGTTGAAATGACAGTGCTTCCCAGGTAATAGTACTGTAAAAGTTAAATGAATGAGAGGACACACACACAGACACACAATCTCATGACAGCAGGTAAATGCTAAGCTCTTGATAACTAGAGCCATTATTAACATCACTGTGTCTGTCCTAGAGGAGTGTTCTGTTAGCCGTTTGTACTCTGTTTTGTCTTCATTTGGTTTGTTTGGATTTTTAAGATAGGGTCTCACTATGTAGCCCAGGCTGACCCCCAACTCACTATCCTTGCTCATGTTCACAAGTTCTGGGATTATAGCTGCTACCACTGCACCTAGAGTTCTGTATCCTCCTTTCATGATGCTTTTCTGGATGCAAAGAAACTAACTCCCATCCATTAAAAAAAGAAGAACTAAAATGCATGGAATTTGGAAACTTTTGAAATTGAACGAAACTTAAGGCTGGGTTTGGCCAGGAAAAAGGTAGCCTCTGACACAGTGCTATTGAAATATCTCAGCAGACTGTCCCTGCTTGGGTCATTTGTTGTCCTTGCATCCACCATTTACAATTTAGATTCTCAGGGTCCTATGCCCATCCCATTGGTAAGCTTTGAACACAGCTTCATCTGATCATTTAATTAATCTCCAAAGAATGGAGAAGAGAGAATTATCCAAAGGTTGTTATTGAAGTAGGTGAGTTTAGGGACAGCCCAGTGAACCAAGGCAGCTAGCTACCTTTGATGGGAAAAATGTGTCTACCCCTTTGTGTAGGGTACCACCCAGTACCTTCCTCTCTCCTGTGGGTAATTTTAGTCAATTTTAGGAAAGATAAGCATGGTCCATTCAAACCACTACTGAACCAAGGTCATGGAGGGAGATCTATCTTTGAAGTGGTTCCTGAGTCAGGAACAAACTATCTTTAATTGACTAAGTGCAGATCTTCCAAAGTTATATTAACGGGTTAGGACCCACTCTATCCCTGCCCTTGGGAGCTGCTCCTCCCTCTACCTAAGCTCAAAAGGCCCTCAGTGAACTTGAGGTTCTTGAGTTAAATGTTTACTTAGGCCTGTTCTAATTCATCTGCTCTTCTCACTTTTAGTAAATCTATATACTTTCACTATTACTCAGTGTCTTGCCAAATTTGTTGTTGGAGACACAAATAACCTTATATTACATTCAGTGACACTGTCACCAATGAACAGGAGAATCATTACTGTGAGGCAAGAGCTACAAATGTACATTACATAGAGAGAAGGGAATGAAGCCAAGAGATATTACATGAATGATAAAAGTATAATTAATTAACATTCAGATATTTAACTTTGAACCCAGAATTTTGTTTCAATAATGAGAAAGATAAGGAAATGCTTCATTTCATTGAAAGGGCCATGGAATACCTTATCAAAGGTGACATACTAACTAGATCTGTAACCCTAAAAGTTCATGCATATTCTAGTATCCCTTTTCTGGGGGTTAATTATAGTTGTAAGCATTGCAGCTCAGATGGAAAAGTATTCTGGCAATTGGGAGCCAAGGAATGCCACAAAGTCACTGTAAGCACAACAGTTTACAGCCCTGCTCCAGGGAAAGGTTTCCCCAATATGACGACTCTGCTCCATGTTACAGTCCTGCTCTGCTCTGCTCTACTCAGCCCAGGCTCCATCTCTGCTCCAGCAAAAGAAGGTCTCACCCAGACCTCCTTCAAGAGATTTACTGGGAGGGAGGAACCCAGGAGAATGGCTGCCTCTGCCAGGGTGGAAAAAGGCAGCAGCCAACTGAACAGGCTGTGAGGATTATATAGGGCTTCTTAGGGTCAGAGTTTTTCCAGAGAGAAGATGTTCAGGGAGAGAATTGGTCAGATTTTGATCCCCTTGAGCTTGGACACGCTCAGATTGGCTAGATTTCGTGTTCAGGGATTGGTTTGTTTTCTGCTCAGAGGTTGGTTGGTTTCATGTTTAGTTGGTCAGAGGCAGATTTGGCTCTGGTTTTCAGGGCCAACATGTGTTTCTTTGGCTCTGGTCAGGGTGTGTTTCTTTGACTGGCCCTTTTCCCCTACAGTAGTGAACTACCGGTTGTCAAGTTAATTTGTCCAATAGTACCTGGGGGTAGAGCTCAGAGTTGAAGTTCTAGAGTCTCATATTCTTTATCCCCTCCTTCCAGTCTTTTCAAACTGAGAAGCCATGCAGGGTTAGAGTGGGGCTTTGCTTTTAGTTTTGTTGACCTTGCCTTTGGCCATTTCTCAATACAATGTCCAGATCTCATTATTTGATTAAAGTTGAACATGTGTGACCAATAACAAAAGATCTCCAGATGAATATTTCTGACCCCATGGCCATGGGTGACTTTTATAACCAAGTTTTATCTTTAGTGAATGGAGTTTTTTTTTTTTTTTTTTTAAATAATTTGTTAGTTAGGTGAATGTGACCATGATACATGATGGGCAGCCATAGAGACATCGGTCACAATGTTGCAGGTTAATTGGCTATTTTGTGAACTAAGTCATAAATTTGGGAAGTTTTAAATTTCTTTTCTGCACTTCTTTCTTATCAGTGTTGTTTTCATCATAAGTCACTTGACTGAGGAAAACTGAGTATATTCTGTTGTAGCCTCTGTCTCCCCACTTCTGATCAGTCTTGAATACAATATAATTGTATTCGTATTGGGGAACAGGTCAGGACATATATTTGCCAGCTCTGTTCACTTCATGTAGCCCAAGCAGATGAAGTTTACTTTTTGATGATAGCATTTCATTATTTAACAAAAAGATGGCTGTACTCTATATGTCAAAATAAAGTTTAGTTCTGTTTTTTTTCTGCTGTCATTTTATGTGGTTCCTCATCTACAGGTTCAACCTAATTTCCTTCCAGTGAAAGAGTGGGTTTCCATGGTGCTTAATACCCTCCTGGTCATTGTGGATAGCCATTACCGCCCCAGCGGACAGCTCTTTTCCTGCTTTTATCATGTAAGTGCAAGAAATCGAAATGACCAGAGTCACCAAGGGTTAACTCTCCTGACAGCCATTGTTCACAAGGAAACTATGAAATAGTGTAGTAATTTCCAGCTCTACCTTTAGGCTAGAGGGTGTGTGTGTGTGTGTGTGTGTGTGTGTGTGTGTGTGTGTGTGTGAAGAAAGACTGGTGTGTAGGCCCCATGGTTTGATCATAATGATTTATGTGTGCCCCAGGTACCAGCAGTATGAAAACTCTTGAGTTTTTTCTGATGTATAGTCAGGGTCAAGGGCTATAGCTGTGGGGATAAGTGGTTCTTTGACTATATTTGGTCTTTTCTGTCCTTATTAATAAAGTGGTAAGAATAACAGTGTCCTCTGTAATGACTGAAGCCTTTGTGGCACCCCTTAGCTTTGTGACTATGGACGTGGCAGTTTACCGTTACCATTCTTGTTTTCCTTGTGAAGTAAAAGTAAAATTCTGTTGCTGAGCTTTTCTGCCTTACCCAAGATGGGGAAGGTGAAATTATTTAAGTAAAAGTGTTGTATTTTGAAAACAGTGAAATTCTTTGTAAATACCAAGTAATCCTGTCATTTGAAAAATGTCTGCTACCCTCCTCTCCTGTCTTCACGATGGTATTCTAATGATTGAAGCGATGTGAAATGCACATCTTGCTGTTGTCGAGTGCACCCTTGGGCTTGCGGAATCACTTTACTTCTGCAATGGTGTAGAATTAGTTCAGTTTGGTTCTATCGGTGTCCATTGCTTAGGGAATTACAGAGATCACAAGATAGTCACTGAGTGGCTGAGGGTTGCAGTTGTTTGAAGGAAAATGTAGCACAGATCTTGAAGCGTGGCTAAGATTATGGATTTAGCTCACAGTCCATTGCCTATGGTCATCTCTGTAATACTCTGTTCCCTCATCCACTGCCCTTGGGAGGACTGGTATGTATTGATCTGGGCCTTTGGGTCCAATGCTAGATTTAAAAATAACTTGCTAGGTAATGTAGAATTAAGTTGGAAGTCAGGTTTTGTTCCGAGACGTCATTTCTTAGCGCCGCTTTGCTTGACTTGTGTTGAAGCCTATACAACAGCTGTGCCAGGCACTCAACAGGACAAGATCTTCTGTCAGATTGCTAGTCATTCTGCTTAGTTCTTATAAACCTATTAGACAGCCTCTCTATTTAGTGAGTTCAGAGTTACCGCTTTACCTTTTTTAATTCTTCGTACATTATTATTCATTTTTAAGACCCATTTCAAAAGTCACTTCCTTTATTTCCTGTGTCCTAGTAGCTGAGTCCTTTTGAGTAACTTGGTCATTTGAAAACATTATATTAGCTTCCAGTATAACATTCTACATGCTTGATTTTCATCCTTGAAGTACTAGAGCTTGGTGAGCAAATAGACATAGAATTGAACACAGTGTAGCATGCTTTGACTGCCAGGGACAATGCCGCCTTTATGGCACGTCTGAAAGTTTAAAACAGACAATAGTGAGGGGTGATAGAGGCTTTCCTCTCTACTTGAGACACATTTATAAACGTATAGCCTGTGTGGTGGAGTGCTCTAACGTGGGACTCTTGCAGATACTGTTCATGTTCAGCTGCCCTGCCATTTTATTAGGACTGTTACTCATTTTTCTTCCCATAACTGCATGTCAGAAGGCACATGTAGAGCCCTCCCACTTCCCTTTCAATACCTTGTTATTGCTTTTAACCAGAAGCTTTTAGAATTTCAACTTCCCTCTTAATTAAAAGGAATTAACCCCCTGTAGGAAATAATCCATCTATGGGGTTGTATTCCCACCAAAAATTATGGGGGATGTGCCAATAGATCCTCGTGCTAAAATTCCACCTGTCCCTCTGTAGTAAACTCACACTCTTGTCTACCTCCCTTTCTTTCTGTTCTGGGCAAGTCCTAGCTTCCTGGACAATTGTAATGTGGCATGTCTACGTTCAGACAGCCTTACTTCTGGCTTTCCTATTGTATGCATGCAGGCTTTTAAAAACGTTTAAACTGTTTGAGTTTATATAGTGAGAGGGTTCACAACCTCTAAATGTAGACACTTAGAATTCTGCCTTTGAAATTTAAAAAGACATTACTGATTTCACTCGGCAGTAGATTGGCTCATTGGCTGAAATCGGAGTCTGTAGCCAACACATTTAGATTCTTTTTTTGTTGTCGTTGTTGTCTGTAGGGCAGGTGTAGGAGAAGCTTGCATTGCTCTGGTGTTCATGTGATCGGTGTTTTAAACAAGAGGCTAACCCCTGTTTTCTTTCTTCGGCATGTCCTAGAAGTCCTATTCCGGTGAGAACACGGCAAGCGCTATTGCGCGCTCGGCTGCCGCCACGGCTTTGTCTCTCCTTGTGCCGGTTTTCATTATCTCTTGCAAAGAGAAGGTTGAGGAAATCCTGAGCATGCTGACTGCCAGGTTACCTGGGAAACCAAGTGCTGATGAATCTCAAGCCGTGCAAATCCACATGGGCCTTGCTTTGGGGATGTTTCTCTCTCGCTTGTGTGAAGAGAAACTCAGGTACAGTCGACTGAATTATTGCTATGTTTCCTCTTTGTGATTTAGGTGATGGGGTGTATGCATGCGGGGGCCTAAACATTGCACCTGAGCAGAATGTGCTTGCTAAACTTTCTGAGATGGTTGAGTTGATTGTTTATCCTCTTACATGGGTGAATTTTGATGCCTAAAATACCATTGTATGGATATTAATGTGTTTTAAGGGTTATTATTCAAGTGAATGGTTACTTGAAAACACCTAAGGCTAAGATAGAAGCCATAAGTACATCTTTATAGTTAACAGGCACGAACAAAAAAGCCTTAGAGTGCTGTAGGTAAAGGAACCCTTCTCCCCTACCCCTTTCATTGAAGAAACAACTGGGGAGCCCCATGTAGCAGAGGGGTGTTGGGAATCACTCAATCACCTGAGAACTGCATGTACTTAGCTTGAAAATGCTGCCTTTGTCCTGTGCCCTGGCTACATTTAATAATCTTTAAAGAGTCCTAATCTGTGCATATTATACTGGGTGCTTTATTCAGTCTGATTGCTCATTTTTAGGCTGCTAGCATTATCAGTGAATAGAGCAAATGGGATATGAAAGACCCAGGTGGAAAATTCCACTAAACGGGCAAGTTTTCCTACACATCAATTAATCTATTTTAGTTTTGTTTTTACTTGTTTTTTTTCCCCTGTATTTTACATTAAACCTTAGAATTTTTATGCATCCAGGTTGATTGTAGTGTAGTTTAACATGAATATTTGGTTACCATGAATATTTAATGGAAGTGACTTAGACTTCAGCCCCATCTTCCTGTACTGGAAGTAGGATATAGGGAGAAACATCTAGCTATGATGTTAGATGTCCTTATACTTCCTGGTTGGTAACAATTAGTGGCCCAAAAGCAAACACTGGTGTTGGTGTGGATGAACTAGACAGCATTACACAGTGTCTATAGTGTTTGAAACTAGAGGTTTAGTTTGTGTTTGTCATTTACGTATCTTGAACAAATGCTATTGTGATTTTTTTGGGGGGGGGGTGGATTACTATTGCTCTTGGGAATGGATATTTCAAGGGGGCATCTTTCGCTTCTGGAAACATCTGACAGATGAATGGAGTGACTGTCATAATATCTGCAAATGAAAATGAAACATGCCCAGAATACTCATAGAGGCCCAGCTCTAGATATGAACAAAGAACCTGCCCTTTGCGTGGGAATCAACTTTCCATTCCTTGTGTGTCTGATGGGACAGGAAGTGTTTTGTAAGGCTTAAGACTTCAAAGTGCCTTTCCCCTTTGCTGCACTACAAACTGCTCTCCTCACTGTTGGTGTTCGGGACCTTTCTCAGTATGTTTTCAAGCAGCATGGTTTTACATCTAAAGCTGAGTCCCGGCCATTCAGTTCTAGGTAACCCACTTCACCCCATTCTGGCTGTGGCTCATTTCTTCATTAACTTGAGATGAGGTGCTGCACTGGCTTTCCTACCGTCAGGTTTGCATGGGGGTGAATTGAATCACACTGCCTGGAAAACCCCACGGTGACCCACACATGCACTCGTATCCCTCGTTCTCAGGTTGCCTTCCTCTGTCTCTCTTGAATTTGTACCTGCAGAGAATCCTGGGAAAGGACACCAGGAAGCTCATCCATGGCTGAGTCACTCGGAATGCTAGTAGATTGTTTGATTGTTTTGTTTTTTAAGATAGGGTCTCTCTATACAGCCTTGCCTGTCCTGGAACTTGGTATGTAGACCAGGCTGGCCTCATAATCAGAGATCTGCCTGCCCCTACTTCCTGAGTGGTGGGACTAAAGATGTATGCCACCATGCCTGGCACTGAGTACCTGGAGATTTTAACTTTGTCAAATAGCATCCTTTTCCTGGGACCCTGTGTCTTGATAGTGTAGTCACCAACATGTAATTATCCCTGTTTCCTACTTGCTCATTTCTTTTAGAGCAGGAAATCAGCAATAGTTACCTTTTTCTACCTAGGTATTTTACTCAGTAATTACAATGTTACCTTTTCTGATTACCACCTCCCCCCCCCCAAAAAAAAAACACCAAGGTTAGGGGCGGGAGAGATAGCTCAGTGGTTATGAGTGCTTACTGCTTTTCTAAAGGATCTAAGTTTGGTATCCAGTACCTTGTTGGTGGCTCACAACTACTGAAACTCTAGCTCCAGGGGCTCTCGTTTGTAAGGGATCCTGTACTCTTGTGCACGTGGTGCCCTGTACAGGCACCATACACAGACACAAATTAAAAATAAAATGCATCTCAGAAATACAATTTAAGATAGGGACTGGAGAGATAACTCAGTGCTTAAGAGCACTGGCTACTTTCCCAGAGGGCTGGAGTTTGATTGCCAACATGGACATGGCAGCTCACAAACATTTCTAAGTTCATTCCCAGGGTATCTGATGCCCTTTTCTGGCTTCCTTGGGCACCAGGCATACACATGGTACACAGACAAATATGCAGGCAAAATATTCACAAATAAAATAAAATTAAAATAATTTAAAATAAAGCTAAGTATCATGAGAGCTACTGGCTTGAAATGGGTAGTAATATCAAGTACCCATAGGAGAACAGACATCAACACTCCATTGTTCTCAGAGTAGATTCTCCCTCCTGGAAGAGAGAGACTCATCACAGTCAATCTGGCTTATGATTCTCCTGATTTTGAATCCCAAACTAGGATTTATTCAGGAAGGTACATTACACCAAGCTTCTTGCCTCCATCATAACCTCTAAAGCAGTGGTTCTCAACCTTCCTAATGCTGTGACTCTTTAATACAGTTCCTCATGGTGTGGTGACCCCCTACTATGAAATTATTTTGTGCTACTTCATAACTGTAAGTTTGCTACTGTTATGAATCATAATATAAATATCTGATGTGCAGGATATCAGGTGTGTGACCCCAAAGGGGTTGTGATCCACAGATTGAGAACTGCTGCTGTAGAGGTTATACGTATAATCTCAGTAGTATATATTGAAAATATTTAATTATACTTTATTCCTAAGAATAACTCTGAAGGAATTTATTCATTTAATGCCTCCCACCCTGTGTGTGTGTGTGTGTGTGTGTGTGTGTGTGTCTGTGTCTGTCTGTTTGTGTCTGTCTGTCTGCCTGCCTGCCTATGCGTCTCTCATGCCACAGTATAATCCATGTTTGCAAGCATCGCTGTAGTCTTGGTTTGAAAGCTGTTATTTAAAGTGCTCTCTGGCTGCTTGGTATTCCTGGGTTGTGTTCCATCCAGCATGATCTGAAGACTGAGAGAAGGAGCTGAGCTCTAGGGACCCTGAGTAATAAAATGGGAGTGAGGAAGCCCACAGCTTTGCCTGAGGAAAGAGCCAGAGAGTGCCTGTCTAAGTTTTCTTTTACTATCCAGTCTTAGTTCTCACCAAGACAATGATAAAAACCAATTGTTATACAGAAGCAGAAAAATGTAGGGCTAGGGAATTTCCCTCTTAAAAACTGTGTAATTAAAGGAATAAGGCTAACTGGCAACCCATACAACTGAGACATGAAATCACAAGCTGTGTCCCTCCTAAGAGAGATTCGGGGTGATTGATAACTGTATTCATAGTTTTATTAAATTTTCTACAAAAGCATCACTTTTACAGTCTTAGAAATATTTGAAATTTTGCTCCTCAGTGATTTAAAATTTAAATACAAAGAGAAAAATTAAAATAAGTTTATTGTTTGTAATTGGTTACACTCTTCAAAAACCTAATTACTGAATAATTTTTCTTAGTTCCCCTGTCTACAAAATGAGCATATGTGAGTCACCAATATTATTACTACCTTATTATATATAAAGAGATGCTGATGTTTCCAGTAGATATTGACAGAATAAGATTTCCTTTGTAACATTTTGGCTTTTTTATTAACGTGTATTTATTTGTGTATGTGTGGGGGACATGCATGCTTTGTGCACATCAGAGGACAACTTGTGGGGATCATTTGGCTCCTTCCATACTGTTGGTGCCGGGGACCGTCAGATCTGCAGGCTCTGCTAAGCCATCTCTCTGGACTAAAATGCATTCTGTTTATTTTGTGGTACTGGAGATCAAATCCAGAGTCTTGTGTGTACTAGGCAAGCACTCTACCACTGAGCCTCATACTCCCAGATATGACATGTCCTTTGAACAGTTGCGTGATTAGTAATAATCCATTATCCCTGTCTCCTTATCCAGTGACATGTCTGGTCAGCAGATGAACCTTCTTCTGATGAAATCCCTGGATGCCCTGGAGAACTGCTGTTTTGACCCCAGTCTTGAATACAAGTATGTTGATTCCTTTCATAACCAATGCTGAGAGATGGTTTGCTTCTTGCAGCAGGCCTTGAATGCTGTGGTGAAGCAAGTGTTTGCAGGATCTGATCTTGAACTCCTTTGCAGAGAGTATAGAGTAACAGTTGGAAAGAACCTTGTACTGAAAACTTCTTTGTTCTAAAACCATGTCATCGGTGGATGTTGTACTTACATGCAGAACAGTGAGTGCCATTTTGCAGCTTAATCCTCCTGTTACCAAACTTCAGTTTTGTTTTGTACTTGTACACGAGGCATGGATCTGGTGACCAGGATACCTCACTTAACCTTTTTTTCAAGATTAGCTGAGATTATTTGAATATGAGTGGGAAAAGAGAGCTTCTGGTGGTTTGAATTTCCCTGTAAAACTGTGGGCTGAGGAATCAAATGCAAAGGGTCCCCAGTATGTCTAACAGGAATGGATTTTCCTCCAGCCCCCATTTGGACCTCATGTATTTTTAAAAGTATTATTTTTGAAAACTAAATATCTTAAATTTTATGGTTTCATTCTAATATTGAAAGATAACAAACATGAAAGTAATCATAAGAGAATCAGAATGTAAAAACTGTTGAATTTACTGTTATACATCTAATCTGTAATCTAATTTCCATGACTTGTATGGGTGAATAATATGATTTGATTAGGCTTTGTGGAATGTTGTCAGCAACAGCTTGTACCTTTTTCAATTTCTGTTTTAGAATCTTGGATTTGAATCCTCTGGGGTCCACTGTTTCTAGAAAACACAATAGATTAGCACTAATGGTTTATCCTTTTCTGTTGTGCATCTATACTGTCTAGCTTGTTAGGCTCAGAGTAACAAAAAATAGCGAAGTAGCCATATAAAGGGAAGCTCCTGGAGGATTATTATAACAAGTAAAGGTAGTCTCTGTAGTAGGTGGAGGCAATGAGATTTTGTCTATAGGTAGGGTAAAACTAAATAGAAACCTGACAGTTCATCAAGAGATCCTTCAGGAGCTTGTGACATCATTAGTGTGTGGTGTGACTACAGGAAGGGGGTTTGATGGCACCTTTGGAGTCTTCTGAGTATAGAAAATGATTTCTGAGAAGGATGCGAATGTGGTTATTATTTGGATCAAATGACAGATTGAGATTTTGAGTCTAATATATGCATTGCTGTTTTTGTCTTAATAACCAACCCCCGACCTTTCCTTTCTTCCTTTACCCATTCTCCCAAGGTACTTACCGTAGCCATGGATCAGGATATTAGAATGTTGAGGAAAAGCTTACAGTTCAGCACTGCAAGGTCTTAACCAACTGCAGCAGTGGAGAACAGCTCACATACTACTCCAGGCAGACTGGGGCTGACCAAATCTCTGGAACAGGTGTTTATGTGCTTAAAGGGTCATGTCTAAGTATATTTAACCTCCAGTTTTATTTTTATGACAGATAAGATTCTCATTTCCTTTTTCTTATCTTCATAGTGAAGGGCAGTATTGAGAGTGAGTCTGGACAGGAGACCAGTCCATCAGAGGAGCGTAGAACAGGACCATGTGGAACACCTTCTCATGGGGTAGAAAGGTGCTTGCCCATCAGAGCCCAGTCAAAGGTCCAGGCATCCACACAGCCTGCCCCTCTCCTACCCAAACTTCAGTATTCCTACCGTTCGTGGAGCTCAGTATTTACTCATTCTGGGGCTTCCTGGGTGTCAGTCCAGGACGGAGTTCTTTTCTTGTCTCAGATTTCTCTGGAACTTGTTGAGCAGCTGCATTTTCATATCTGTACCCCGGGTACTAATCCTAATCACAACCGAGAGAGATCCAGGCAGGACTCCTCATCAGTTTGCTGTCTAAAGAAACCAAGTCTCTGAGCTGATGCTTTTTCAAAGTCACATGCTTTATAGGTGGAAGAATTAAGAAATGGGCCTAGGGCCTCTGAATTAAAAACTATTTTTCTTTGTCTTGTGTAATACAGTGCAGAGAACACAGTTCCGTGGGAAGAAAACAGTTTGATACCTGGCACTATGGAATTATTATTATTATTATTATTATTATTATTATTATTATTATTATCATCGTCATCGACATGCAGATATTGCCCACTATTACTTGGCCCAGGCCTTAATGCCTGGCGTATAGCATAAAGTATTCCTCTGTCTAAAGAAATTGCCAGGGTTTAGGGCAAACCCCCCTCCACAGTGAGACAGTGAAAGCATTACTGAGGTGGTTAGTAGATGATCCAGGGTGTGCTCCCTCAAGTGACAGAATTCTGCCAGAACAAATTCACCATGCTTCCTTGATTCAATGAATGAACTGCTGAGTGGAACACCTGGGCTGGCATGGCTAGTCTTATCGCTAACATTTTGCTGCCACCTAGTGGTCATCTTTTTGCCATTGCAGTCCTGACAGCCCTAATTGTGGTCATGCTATCCATCAATGACCTGCCCTTTGATTAATTACTATTGAGCTGTTACAAATACAATAACATTTAAATTGTGCTTTGTAAAGGGCAAAGCGCTATACAAATGTTAACTGTTATTAGAACTAATTATTATGTGGCTTGTACCTAATCTGTGTATTGCTAACAATAAGCTAGGCAATTCAAGATTCATTTTTGGTTAGCTTAGAAAAGTATTATTGTTCTATCTCAGTTGATATGACAATACGAGTATTAGAACTGGGTATTCTTTTATGGTGATTTTTTTATTGGTTTTGGTTTTTTGAGATAGGGTTTTCTATGTAGCTCTGGCTGTCCTGGAACTCACTCTGTAGACCAGGCTGGCATTGAACTCGCAGAGGTCCACCTGCCTCTGCCTCCCTGAGTGGTGGGATTAAAGGTGTGCACTACCACTACCCAGCGATAGTGATCTTTTAATATACTGTGATATGATATTCAAACAACTGTGCAGTGTGTGTGTGTATGTGTGCGCACGCTCTCGTGTGCATATGCACGCATATGAACATGCATGCACCTAGTCCATGAATGCATAGGAGAGCACTAGGTGTCTTCATTATCGATCTTCATCGTGTGTTTTAGGACAGAGCCTCTCACTGCAGTTAAAGCCTATTATTTTGGCTGGAATGGCTTGTCAACAAGTTCCTAGGATCTGACTGTCTTTGTCTCCTCCTGCTGAAGTTACAAGCTCACGTGATCATGCCCAGCTTTCACATGAGTGCTGGGATTGGACCCTCTGGCTTCCACAGCAATCGCTCTTACCCACTGGGCCATCTCTCCAGCCCAGAGAGCCTTGGAGTTAAAATTCTCTTTAAAGTTTTTAGAGTTCCTGTAGAATATTTATGCTAGTGGTTCCAAAAGCACAACTGAATGTCTAATGATACCATTTGTTTTTATTTCAGCTGTTGGAGGCACCAACCCTTAACTCCTTTTTGTTTTCAGTGTGCAGAATACATAAAAGCTGCCTCTGCCCAAGTCATCTGTGGTTTACAGCTGGCAGACATATCCAGATTCTAGCATGAGTTAAGTAGGTGGAGATAGGGAACTAATCATTTTGAGTCGTTTTTAAGACTTAGGACGTTAAGGTGTAGAAGATTTGAAATGAAAGGAATAAAGCTTTGGGAATATTTTCTAGGTACATGCTAAAAATTGGGGGGTAAACATGGAAACCTTTTAAAAGGTCAATGGGTTATTTAAATCATAAGAGAAAGGCTAAAACTCAAGATATAGGCTGAGGGTATCTAACTTATTAAGATACCCTTATTATGAATATTGAGCATATGTATATCGACATGTACACACAGGGTTAGATTATATATTCATATGATATGACAGGCAGTTAACATTGCAGTCCTGAAAAGACTTGTAACAGTGCCTTAGAACTCGGGCCTGGGAATTCACATGTCCCTTGAGGTGCTGTAGGAGAACTTCAGCCCAGAACACCTTGATAAGCAGACTCTACAAAATTGCTTGTTCATTGAAAACAATAAACCCCAATTTTTATTTGAGCTTTGAGAGAAATAATCTGTCCATACAAATACAATATCCGTCTTTCTTCACCTAGTTTGGCAAGAAACAGAAATTGAGTTTTCCTGATTGAATCTTATATAATACGTTCCGTTTGCTTCCAGCTGAACAGAGGCATCAGGAACTGTGCACGTGTGCATGTGTGTTCCCTTTTTTTCTGTAGGTATTCTGTACACCCAACACTCATAAATCTCGGTTGGCTGGTTCTTTAGCATCCAGCAAGTTCTGGATTCGTGCTGCCATGCATCTGTGAAGACCGTGGGCTGAAGATACTGTATTGAGGGAAAATAAAAAAGATATCCACCATCATAAAACTTTGAAATTAGAGAATAAATAATCCCCCAAATAGTCTTTCTTCATAATTTTTAACTAAAATTATTGGATATAACCTAATATAAGGGCTATGGGAGAGTTTTTAAGAGATTCCCTGCTGGTCTTGGGATGGGGTCCCAAGGAAGAACCATTTGAAATCTGAAGGATAAGTAGCAATGACTACTAATAATTAATAATAATAAGTTGTCAAAGGGAGAGCCATAGTCAAATTTGTCAAAATATGAATCAAATTGTTTCTAGTTATACCTTTGTCTAAATCTTTCTCAGTTTTACGTGTGTCAGTATGGGAAGATAGCTAAAAGCCTTCCCCTTACATTCCTAGTTAAAACAAAGGCTTGAAATCCATCCTAATCAAGAGTAACCTTTCTCAGGAGATGTGACTGGCCTGAAAGCGTCCAGTCCTGGGGTGCCGGGCTGCTGGGTGCTGGTTCTGGCTGCTGGGGAGCACATTAGCCGTTGCACTTGTTAGGCCGCCGTGCTCTGGACAGCAGCTGTCTGAAGGATGTGGGCTGAGTTCGCGTCTCCACCCAGGACTCCCTGTGCTGCTCCTTACGCAACAGAAACCAGAAAAGCACTTCGTTGTCTTCTGGCCATCATGCAGGGCCTGAGAAGGCCTTGGGCACAGCAGATGGAACCCAGGGCTGGGGACTGAAGTCCCCTCTTTCTGGTTGCGCTCTTCTGAAAGCCTCCCTCCTGTGTGATCTTGAGCACATCTCTAAGCCCATCTCTTCCTCCGGGTATCTGCTCTCAGGTGTGGACACTGTTCACACAGAGTTATGTGGGGTGTCTTACTTGAGTGTTCATAGGAAGGTTTCTTGATGCCAGCCAAGGACATAGACGTCATGTAAGAGAAAAATTGCTTTCCATATGGATATGGGAGAAAAGCCCTGGCTGGAATGCCTGCTTCAGCTGTGTATATCATGACGAGAGGGGTGTCCAATCAGCACCAGCATGTTTTCTGAAATACTCAGCATTACCTCCAGTTAAAAAGCAACAGAAATGAGAAACACTTTACAAAGGAAAATATGGCCACAGATGCACTGTGGTATGCTAACTTGAAGTTTCTTGATAACAGTTCTTTAAATGGTGTGTGACCTTTCAGCGGATTGGGACACAAAGCCCCAGATTCCAATTGAATTGTCACAAGGGGTAACTTTTGACAAGCCTGTCATTTGTCCATTTTCCCTTCTGACCCAGTGGTACTCTGGGAGATCAGAGGGGAAAGAAGGATTAAAGTCATTGTGCACTGATGAATACACAGTTTCTTTAAGAAAGAGATTCCAGTTGTTGGAGTTGACTGGGAAACACAAGCCCTCAGCACCACTGCGCCTTGCCCTGCTCCCATCCAGAACCACAGCTCCTCAGTGCCCACCTTGGAATTTAGCTCATCTCTGCTTGTGCAGATAAACCATAGTGTAAGAGCAGAAGCCAGAGGGAAGGATCGTGGCATTTCTGTGAGGGCCGAAATAGAGCTGTTTCTCACCAGTTTAAGTCAAGCTCGGTGTTTTCTGTTTCTGTCCAGTGGGATAGCTGATGTTTGGTTGGTGGTGCTGATGGTGCTAGGGTGTGTGTAGAGGGAGGATCTCTCTGTCTCTGTCTCTGTTTCTGTCTCTCTGTCTCTATTTCTCTCTGTCTCTGTGTGTGTGTGTGTGTGTGTGTGTGTGTGTGTGTGTGTGTGTGTGTGTGTCTTCTTTTTAAGCCTCTGCTGGGGATTGAAACTAGAGCCATAGGCCTGTAAGTCAGGTGCATTACTGATGAGCTACAGCCCCAACCCTGCTGCACATTTGTTTTGCTATAAACTCTTCATTTTGAGAAAAGAGGTCAGGGGTACGTGTCCGAAGTCACAGTGCACTTTGAAGCAGGCAGAAGTGGAACCTCACTTCAGCTTCAGAACACCAGGAGCTCCTGTGTGAGTGTGGAGCAGCCATGTTGTGTGTGATTCTGACACTGTCTCTTTTGGCATCCAAGCACCGGCTGTGTGTTGGGAGTTGGACTTGCCCTGTCCCTCATGAGCCACAGCAGCCACACGGAGTCACGAGTTCATGTGGCAGCGTCTCTGCGGAAGCTGTCTGCCTACCTAGATGACAGTGGGAGCCAGAGCAGGACATTCCAGGAGGTAGGACGTGGGTCCATTTGGCCTTGCTCTGCTGTCTTCTGCTCTCTTCGCCTCAAGGTTTTGTAGCCCTCTAACTGAAACTTTCGGTTACAGCTGCAAATAAGGAGAAAACCTGAGTGGCGAGCCACCTAAGTTATGTCATGAGGCCTCCACGTTGCACTTAGACTTAAATGTGGAGTAGGAGATAAGAACTGTTAGAGAATACAGAAGCCCCAGGCAGCATCCCTATCAGCACTTCCCGAGAACTGCAGCTTCTGGAGGTTAAATCGAGGGTTTTCAGAATTGTCCTCAAGTGAAATGTGACTTTTCAAAACAAGCCAGAAACAAGCTTAAGAAACCACAAATAAGTGCCCACTAGTATGAAAAATTATTGAGGAAATTCCCTTTACCATATTTGGTAAGAACTTTTTTCCCATTCTGATATGACAGAAGAGTATGCAAAGAGTTGGTATGACACCATGGACATGTGTGACCCATGTTTAGCTGGGGTGCTTTAGGCATGTGTCATGTCTTCTCTGTTGTACCCAGGTAAAGCTGAACTGCCTACTCCCGCCTTGGGGAGGGGCAGGGGTGACCTCCTGGCCGGGCCACATTCTCCCTCTCATTAGAGCAGATTCTCTTTTCTCCCAGCCTGCCCACAGCTATTGATGGGTACAGAATGCCTGTTGTGTTTCCTCGCTCAGCTCCTGTGCTTTCAGCAGTGGGCCTTGTTGTTGGGGAATTTCTTTGTAGCACAGAGGACTGAAGTTTTGTTCTAGGTATGCCCTGCATTTCTATTTTTAAAGTAGCATGAATTACGAATATGTGTGTATGTGTATTATTACAAATATTGTGTGTGTGTGTGTGTGTGTGTGTGTATGTGTGTGTGTGTGTGTGAAAGAAGAAAGAACCATTTGATTAACCAAGAAGACAAGGTTATTATAACAGATGCTTTTGTCTGCAGTGATGTTTGGATTCATAAGTCCTTCAGAAAGTATTTTTGCCCCTCCTCAGATGTTTTCTAACTGGCTTCTTACTTGGAAGGCGCATTTATTTATTTATATATTTATTTATTTATTTATTTATTTATTTATTTATTTATTTATTCATTCATTCATTCATTCATTCATTCATTCATTTTTCGAGACAGGGTTTTTCTGTGTAGCTTTGGAGCTTGTCCTGGAACTCACTCTGTAGACCAGGCTGGCTTCGAACTCACAGAGATCCGCCTGCCTCTGCCTCCCAAGTGCTGGGATTAAAGGCGCTGCTGCTTGTAATTTTATACATCAGCCAGCACTGGGAGTTGAACTTTCTTCCTAATCTGAATAGCATTAGAAGAAAGGGTTTTATGGTCAACATGGAAGGTAGCGGGAAGAGGTTTGCAGAAACTGACTTCCTCGAACTTACTGACCCTGCAGATGTAAGTTTAGAAGACTCCCAAGTATTATCTCTGCTCCCATTATCAGATTTTATTTACTTATTTGTTCCTGTACTCATTCATTTCCTGACTACGTTTTCACACTTGTGCAATGACAACTGTAAAAAACAAAACCCTCAGTGGCACACAGCTTAGCCAGCTCCCAGGCCTACACTCCTGTTCAGCGTGCTCTCAGCCCCTCCGAGGGAACGGAAACAGCTGTGTTCACATCTTTACCATGATGTCCTGTGAGTCTGGCACTTTTTAGCTGGTAAAGATCTACTTCCTGATGTTGTTGACCTTGCTGTGTGGGGGCATCGGGCTGTGAGGCAACTGTGGTTTAGAGGCTGGAGACCCACATTTGAATCTGGGTTTTGTCTCGTAACTATTTGCATTTGAGCCTCCAAATCCTGTTTAAGATGATCCCCATCTTGATCCTAAACCAGACAGCGAACTGGTACCCAATCTGGGGTATCTGTATCTAAATTCAGTCCTTCTGGGGAATTGGACAGATGAGCTATAGCACCTAAGCCAAGGTCTTTGATTTTGCCTGTGAGCAAACATTTTTTCGGCTGTGTTTTCTTCTTAGGTCCTGGCCTACACACTTAGCTGTGTGTGTACATCAGCGTTCAGTGCTGGCATTATCGAGGCTGTGGAGGCTGAAGACATTATGAACAAGCTTCAGCTGTTGGTAGAGAACAACCAGCAGGTTGGAACATGTGCCCTGATGATTTTTCTCCTTGAGTTTCATGTTGCTGTTGCATGCTGTCTTCTAATTACTCAGACTGGGGTGGATTCTGTTGTATCTAGAACTGGGGAAAGTCTGGAAACTCTTTGCTGTCACCATCGTAGCCAGCAGCCACCGGCCACCAGATGCCTTTCTCATCTTTTATCTCCCAGCTTCTGTGGACATTTGTCTGAGAATGTAAAGATTGGGTTTAGATGTTGAGACAGGGTCTAGCTCTGGCTGAACTAGAACTCAGTATGTAGATCAGGCTGGCCTCAAACTCATAGAGATATACTTGCCTTTGCCTTCCCAGTGCTGGAATTGAAGATTCAATGTGCCCAGCTTCATAATGTTTTAATTTCTCTTTCTCAAATCATTACTCTATATTCATAAAATCTTAAAACATGGCTAGAATGAAATGCAGGAAAAGCAAGGGACTGTGTTGAGGGGAAAGGAATTTAAATGTGTAGCAGATAGAGAAGATAACGACAAAAACTCATCAAGTTATGAATGCTTATAGAACTCTGATTAAGTCAAACTTCCAGACAGATAATCTTCATTCATAACTGAGTACATACAGGGAAGCTCAAATACTTAAACATTATGCTTAAAATGCTTGCTCTTAAATACTATCCAGTCTTTAAAAAGGAAGTTCTGACATGTGCTGTGACCTGGATGAATCTTAAGTATATAATGCTTAGAGAGATGAGCTAATCACAAGAAACTGCTGCCCAGTTCTGCTTGTGTGAGATAGTTAGAGTGTCTCCTTAGAGTAAGATCACAGAGACAGGAAGTAGATTGGCAGTTGCCCCTAGTGTAGGGTGTGGGAAGGTTTACTAGCAGAGATTTTATTTTTCAAGATGAAAATAGTTTTGAAGATTGTCATACAACTGTGGATGTACTTGATGCCAGTAAACTGCTATCCATGTTTAAGACAATGAGAAAGAATTCTAATTGCACATGCATAGACTCCACCAGCCTGACTTTTTTGGAAAAATTTCTCCATGTTTTAGTCCTGGCCTTTGTAACATCGTTACTGTTTTGTGATTCAGTGATTACGTGTTCAGAATATGCTTTGCAATAACAAACTCAGAAGTGTTCATACACTGCATTTGCCATGGAATGTTTTCTTGCTTAGGAGGTGGATTTTGACCATGGGTGGTGAACCTCAGGCTTTTCACCCATACTTTAGATTGATTGAGCTATCAATTGATGGTACAAAATTATTCTCCTTAGATAAACTACCCACAGCAGCAAAATTCCTTACAGTAAGACTCTGTTGTAAAAGTCCACATCAAACTTAGGGATAGGAACCCTTGTAATGCTTGTTTTGCTTTGTGTATGATAAATGTTCTATATGAGTCCTTATTTATAGCTTTTCCCCCCTCACTCCTATTTTTATTTGTACCAGACTTCAGGCTTTGCACTGGCATTAGGGAATCTGGTTCATGGTTTGTCTGTGTGTGGACATGGAAAAGCTGAAGACCTGGGTAACAGACTCCTCCCCAACTGGATTAGAGTTGTTCTGACAGAGGTAAAAAGTCATCACCTGTATGCTATTATATATTTATATAAAGGAAAAAGAACTGATTTATTGGATTCTTTATAGGAACTGCTAAGATATAGTTTAACAATAAATGAACAAGTAATTTCAAGTGAAAGAGACATGTATGCCTTTAATCTCTTATAAATAGTGCAATCTGTCAACCATTACAGGTTGTCTTATTTTTTAAAAGCTGACTACCTGATAGTGCTTTAACTTTTAAAACAATGTTAGGGTTTTCTGGGCAAATAGAAACAATAAGAAGCCACCTGTGATTTAACAGCCTTAATGTGTTCCTTTATTTTAGTCTGTTGTTATTTGGGGGTCAAGTATCAGTTTTGTGTTGATCCTATGGATGTGTTATAATTTCAGCCATTGGCCTCGCTGTGCAACAGTAACGTGTGTAGGTTTCAAAGCCAAGGAGTATTTTGCTGTTGACTGTTCTGATTCTTGGTTTGCAGGGTGCCTCCACCATGCTCTGTCTGGCAGCCCTTCACGGTCTGGTGGCATTAGTAGGATCGGATGTGGATGCTATGCAGGTAAAGCCAGGAACTCTGAGGGGAAGGAACTGAATGAGTACACAGCCATAGCAATATTAGAGTGGCATTAGCTTCCTAGCCTAGGGCAAGAGGAATATGTAGTCATGGTAATAGTACTCTGGGCTTTCAGTGCCTTGCTCTGAAAAAGGACTCTTGGCTGAGAATTCTTTCTGTAGAGATTTGTTCCTTGTTTGGTTTAATTTATAGGAATCAAACCTCTTTAGGTGGGGACTGTCCATAGACTTTCCTGCCTGAGAAAGTGACTGAACATAAGAAATTCAAAATTCATTCATCATGAATTACAGTTCACATCTCTAATGTTCAAGTTTAAATCTTTGCAAGTGTTTTGTTCTGAAACATTATCCCAGTGGACATAAGTGTGTGAGAGTTTATCACAGTTCTGAATTGTATACCTTTGTTCATATAGTAAAACTTTTGAGGGACCGCTATGTGCCACCATGAAAACATGCTAAGAAATCAAGGGTAAATGAATCCTGGGCCATGCCTTTGAGGAGCTTACCACTTATGTGCTTGAAATATACTGAGAGCTGATAAATGATCCCATTCCGAGATGACTGCTCATGCCCTGGGTCATTTCTGCTCACTCTTTCAGCTAAAGTCAGAAGCCATCCAGAACGCCCATTTTCAAGCAAGACTTAATGAAGTCATTAGAACCTTAACTGAGGTAAGCAGAGGAATTTTCAGTCCCTGCATGGGACGCACATCTTCCCCTTTGTTATCTTTCATACTGCTTGTCATGGTGTGTCTTACCTGGCAAATGTGAAAATCTAACATTCATGTTGAGTTCATGGGGTGTTTTGAAGTAGTGTATGGGCCTGTGTTCATTGACAAATATGCCCTGCTCCTGGAAAAAAAAAGAATACTGGCTTTTTTGGGTTAACTTGTTATTGATTCACCTTAAAAATTAAACCTGACCTTGCAAGGGTTATCTGGCTTTTGGGCCAAGGACAAATAGTAGGTGGCCAAAGGGCAGGGCAGACCCCAGGGAAGAATGGTCAAATGGCATGGGTTCAGATGAGGTTTTGTGAGGAAATAATCGTCATCATTACTCTTGCTGAGGCATAATCATGTTCATCCGCTTTCAAGGCTTTGTCTGTTAGGATCTTTATTTTTAAAACATTATGTCTGCTGAATAAACTGTGAAAGTACAGGTTGAAAAAAGGTGAAGCAGTGTTACAGCAGGCCTGAGTGCACGGTCCTGCCTCTTCCTAAGCTTCACGTCCAAGCTGGGTTTTTGTGATTGGTATTCTTACTATACCTGGTGCTTTCTAGCTTATTTTTTCCCCACTTAGCATACTTGTTTTCATTCTTATAAAACATGACTAATTATAATACTTAGCACATAAAGATGTTTTAGTAATTCATGGTGGAAAAGCATGAATTTCTGAGCGGAGAAAAAGTATTTTACATATATGAATAAGAATGTGCTCAGAAAAAGAATTCTACTGAAATTTAAGTTGTTAAAACTTGGGAGAATTGGAAACAATTATTTTAAAATGTTCATGAATTATAATAATCATGGTAGAAATTACCTAAAGAATATAATGAGTTAAAATTTCTATCTTTAGAGATACTTTATAATGAAGTAACTTTCCCTTTCTTTCTACTTTTTGAATTCTTTTCTTTTAAGACAGGATCTCATGTGTTCTAGGCAGGCCTCAAACTGTGTAGCTAAGGGTGACTCTTACTTAATTCCTGATGCTCCCAAGTGCTGGGATTACAGGCATGAGCCACCACACTTGGCATATGAGTACTGAAGCTGAACCCCCTGGCCTTTGGCACACTAGGCAAATTCTCTACCAACTATGCTCTAGCCCCAGACCCTTTTTGAGCTTTCTTCTACCAGTTTTTGGGAACAGTCTTGCTCAATGAAGCCTGAGAATATTGCTTGTACTTTCTGCCATAATTGGTTGGTTGATTCATTCATTCATTCATTCATTCATTCATTCATTCATTCATTCATCAAATACTCATCAGCTAAAATGAGAGTCAGGTCTAGTGTAGGAGACTCATGTTAGCATTCTGTTATAGAACTTCTTGTTCTCAACTAAGCCTCTAGCTCCTACAAGGTTAATGAGACTCTATGGTGGCCTTTTATTGAATAGAGCTTGGATTTTGCCCCATCACCAAACTGCTGTTTTCACCAACAGGTCATCAATGTCTCGGGGGTGATTGGTCTTCAATCAAATGCAATATGGCTTCTAGGTCATCTTCATCTATCTACCTTGTCTTCAAATCAAAGCAGAACTTCTGGTAAGATTCGAGTCCTAATATCCTGGAGTTGGAAGAAGGGATGGCTGACTCAGGCCCTGCACTTTGCTAAAGGGTTTGGACATCACAACAATTCTACACGATGGGATGGATGTTATGATCTTTATTTTATATGTGAGCAATGGAGTATAGAGAGCTTCCAGACGTACTCTGGATCACATGACAGAAAGCGGTGCTTTGGATTTAGATTTATTGGCCTCCAAACCCCATATTCATTCACACTTCCTCTCTTGCCTCCCTTAGAGGATAGTGTAGACGTTCAGTCAAGTACCTATATTTTACAAATGAAAAATAATAGGCTTAGAGATATTATATGAGTTACATTAAGAGTTTGTTTAGTGACAAGTCCATAAACAAAGAATCAGGTCCTTGAAGCTTGGAACAGACATCTTATTTTTACTAAAAGTAATGGTGTTATGTTTCATTAAAAATCTCTTTATAGAGAGCTACACAGTGAGACTTTTTCTCAAAAGCAAAAAACAAAAACAAAAAACAAAAAATACAAAAAACCAAACCCTGTCTCTTCATTTATGCCTGGGATTTTTCTGCCCAATGACTTTATAAAGGTAATGAGCAAAACACATTCAAAGATGTGTGCCTCCATAGGGTTTGGAATCCTACCTCTTCAAATAACAAAGTCCTTTCTATTTGTATCTTTTGATAAAAGCAATAAATATATTACAATTCCCATGTGCTTAATTTATGTTTGTACTTGGAGATTTCCTGGAGAAAGAACCACCGAAATATATCTGTCCCTTGCTCCTTATGAACGGTATTTTGACTCACTGGCCATCTTGCGCCTGGTCCGCAGAGATTTAGAGACTGAAGATTTCTCACTGAAACAGTTTCACGTATTCCCAGCGGGTCATCTGATGGCATAACGAAGAATGTGGGCTTCTATGGTTTCTGTTTCCCTCGCTGCAGTCACTCTGCAGCTTCCGACAGAGGACGTTGGTTCACATCCTTCCCAACATGATGAACCGTAGACATCTGGAAGTTGTCGTATTAACATAGGAAGGGAATTTAAAAGCACTTTAGTGATGTAAGAAACCTTTGCTAGTGCTAGGCTTGAAGGTCCAGGCTCTTCCAGTATCCTGGTAAATAACACATTACGCCAGGCTGTGTGTGTGTGTGTGTGTGTGTGTGTGTGTGTGTGTGTGTGTGTGTGTGTGTGTGTGTGTGTGTATCTGTGTGTGTGTGTGTGTGTGTTCAGACTTACAGTTGTATTACAGAACACTTAGTCAATGTCCTCAAATCAGGTAATAGTGAGTCAGCTTACACCCATGTTCTTAGGAACAGAATAATTGTGTGTCTGGAAAACACAGCTACTCATTCCTAGGGGAGTTTTCCAGTTGAGCCATTGATGGCAGCAAAACTGTCTCATGAAACAATTATGGAGGACTGGGAGGAAAAGGATTTAGGGGACTCTCAGGACTCAGCTAGCAGACATGTCACTGGCTCACTGGTTCAGGTCAGCAGCCACATCTGGTTCTTTGTACATGTTGATCACTTAAAGGTCTCTACCTTGAGTAAGAGATGGTGCTGTTAATCCTGGTTTTTTATTTTCCTTGGTTCATACAGTTGACGCACCATCCTAACAAGGCCTCTAGGACAGTGCCTAAGTTCAGAAGCCCAACAGGCCCCTTGCCTACCCTGAGGAGGCCATTGCATTGGAGCTCATCGATACGATAGTGTGCAAGGGAGGGAGCTTTTCTTTTTAAGTCTCTCCTAGGTTTGTCACCATTTTAGATTTTCCTGTAGAGCCTAAGCGATTCCCTCCAAGCCATCATTTAATCTAATAGAATTAGCTGCAGCTACAGAGTACTGTGCTGAGAATAATGGCATAAACATCTCTGCCTTGTCTCTGGGTTGATACGGCAGCATGAGATCATTACCTCTCCTTCATTAGCCTTGCCATGTTCACTAGCTAATTTGATCATTTTCTGCTTCCACAGTTCCTACTGACTACAGCTATTTGCCTGAAGGCAGTTTTCTTAGAGCAGCCATTGGCTTCTTCGTTACAGGAGGGAAAAAAGGCAAGTGAGCACAAATCTTGGATTTTTATCATTCTCTCTTCATGTTCTGTAAGTATGTGCCTGAAGCACGCCTCTGTAAAATCAAACAAATCAAGTCTGAAGGGGTGAATGTTGTCTTCTGCTAAACCATCTTCCTAGATGACTAGAGAACTAAAGAGCCGCTCTGTAAATATGCAAACTGTGCACTCTCATTGTGGGTGGCTCTGTGAAAACTGTGTCTGCCATGTAGACATGTAGAGGTGCACAAGGTACACATTGCTTTTTCTGTCCGTTTCAGTGACTGTGGTATGGATAGAGAAAACACATCCAGGTGACCTCTGCATCCCAGGCCCACTGGGAAGTAGCCCTTGTCCCTGGCCTTGTCTGATCATTCTGTGTTGCTACAGTCACAGGCTCTCGCTCCCGTTCCTGGCTTGTGTTTGTTCTCGGAACACATTCATCCTGCCGTGCTCCTGGGTCGTGGCCCTCCATGCTAGAAGATAGTGGTTCAGTGCCTTTGGGTGACCAGAACCAGAGCAGTGCCACGAGGGTTGCTGAAGGAGGAGCTCTTTAATGACGTCCACTGCTCAGAGTTGTGAGGAAGAAGTGTATGCTGCCAGCACTGTGTGTGTCCTGGCTCATGCCAGTTCCGTTAACATAATCATCTTTCAGTGAGGTTCACTACTTTCACGCTTTCCTGACTGGGCAAATCAGTGACTATATGATAGCAAGGCCATTCCAATTGTAAAAAGGAAAAAAAAAATGTTTTTAAGTGAATTAAAATGGAAAACTGCGAGAAATCTGGAAGGAGCAATTTGATAAATAAAGTTCATGGAAAGATAGAATGTGTCCATTGGAAGAGGAAGTATTGTTGCTTGATGTCCCACTGGGAACAGCAATCTCGGGACTATTTTTATAGCCTGGCCCCTTTAGTCTCTAGAGTTTAGGATGCATGCTCTTATTTTAGGGTTGTGAGTTAGCACTGTTTGCTCCTAATTTTTTTCCATATAAAAATTGATATATGATTATATCATTGTTCTATATACACTGTTGCATATAATATGCAAATTAGTTTAATGATTATATTGCTATGGATTATGTCTTCTTAAACTAGATATAATAGAGATGTCTTCATTAGGAAGAAGTTGAATTCTTACTAAATGCTCATCAGAATTTTCCAAACCCAGAATAATATTGGCACCATATATTTTTATTACAGTTTTATTAAATTGTTCATCATTAGCTTATAAAATTTAAAAACGATTATAATGTGAGAGATTGTCATGAGACATGAAGTAAAAACTCTGAAGTCAAAGTCTTCAGAATTTTTTTTTTCTCTTCTAGCAAAATAACATATTATTTCGGCCTCCCAGATCCATATTTCTTGGCAGAATGAATTTTCTCCGAATCTTCTGGGGCTTCTTGGTTCACTGTGGCAGGTCTGTGGCTCTGCAGTCCTGGCTCACAGGCAGGACTCTGTTCGGAGCCTAGCAGCTCAGGTGGACCTGAGCAGCCGTGGTGTGCAGCCTCGCTGGAAGCCGCTGTAGAGCAGACTGCTGGCGTGTTTCAGACCGCCGTCTTACCAGTCAGATTTTTGGCATTTTCAGGTTGTGGGAGAGGGCTGTCTTCCTGTCAGGTTTGCTGACTGGATTCAGAGGAAAATCTATTCAGCCCACACATTACTAATGATGACCCCAGAGGAGTGGGGGCCGTGGGAGGCTGACCTCCGCCTCCAAAGCCCATTTACAAAAACAAAACGAGACCCTGCTCTGTGGGACTGAATAGGATGGCCAAACGCAGAGGTGTGCATGCAAAGGAGCGCTTTCTTCTTCAATATGCCCAGCACATTTGAATTTTAATAACTCCCTTCTGAAGGAGCTTTTGAGTTTAAATGTCTGGATGTCACTCACCAGAGCCCAGTGGGGCTGCTGGTAGGATGACAACGTCAGTGAACTCTTTTGAGGAAGAGATGGGTTTTTTATAGTAAAAATCATGCTTGGTACAGGCAGAAGATAGGCCACTTCAGGGATGGCATGGCTTCATCGCCTCTGTGGACTATTTTTAACTTTAATACCTCACCAGAAAAAAATGTGAAGGGTTATATTTGATTCACACATACACTAGAATGAGTGCGACATGGAGAGTTCCAGCACAGCCCATGGAATCCGAGAAGAACGTGTCAGACTGCTTTCTGAGACTCAGGACTTGCCACGCTTTATATTCACACCTTAATGGATGTGTGATGTTAGAGCATCCGTTCCTTCATGGAGACCTGCGCTCCACTGCCATACCAAGCCAGTGGAACTCCTCTGGTTTTTAAGGAATTCAGCTCCTGGCTCTGAAAGGAACTGTCTTTGTCTACCATGTGATACTGTCTGTCTTCTCTGACCTGGCCCTGTTGGCCTTCGATCAGGTGTGTGATTCCTTAACTCTTGTAGTCATCATTCTCGATTACTATGGGAATTTCTCAAGTACTCCAGCCTTAAAGTCTTTGCTCAGAATTAAATTCCTCCCATTGTGGAATCTTTCTCTCTCTCTCTCTCTCTCTCTCTCTCTCTCTCTCTCTCTCTCTCTCTCTCTCTCTTTCTTTCTTCCTTTCTCTCTCTCTCTCTCTCTCTCTCTCTCTCTCTCTCTCTCTCCCTGTCTGTCTGTCTGTCTGTCTGTCTGTCTGTCTGTCTTTTTTTTTTTTTTTTTAACAAGGTCGCTATGTATCAGAGACTGGTCTTGAACTCACTATACTGGTATTGAACTCAATATGTGCTAAAGCTAGTCTTAAACCCCTGATCCGTCTCACTTCATCCCCCAAGTGCTGAGATCATAGGCATGTGCCACCCCACCCAGTTCTAATTTTGAGATTTTTCCTCCTTTTCTACTCATCCTTCTGATTTTTGATCTTTATCATTTCTCAATCAATTCCATACCATTTCAGACTTCATTGATATTTTATCCATTTCTATAATAGAAAATTTAAAAATACTTACTAAGAGTAATGATTCTTTCCGATGCCCACATTATGTATTTTTGTATAACAAGACTGTTTTGCTGTCATTGGAGAATGTGACTAAGGCTTTCTAAGCTCATACTTTACATTAGGCTTTGAAGTGTTACCTGAGGAAAATATATAAATTTATGTAGTATAATGAATGGCATTTCCTCTAATTAACATTGGTCAGTGAACTATGTAGGTAAGTTTTAGGTTTATACATAAATTATCTGAATTCATATTCCCAATCATTTTTGGAATTTCAGTTATTTTGGACTAGTGTTGAGCTTTACTTGTTGAGACAGTGTCTAGCAGAATTAGTGAACTGAATACACACTGATGATACCAAAAGGTTGCCAGTTTTTAGGGAATTGGCTGCCAAAACCATGTGCCATTTTAAAATATCTTGAAATATTAATATTGTACCTATACAGCTCGGGAAACATTACTAGAAATGAACACATGTGTATGGCACTGAATTTAGAAGTGGCATAAGGAAGAGGCTAGCTGCTGAGCAGAATGGCTTATACCTGTAATCCCAGTGCTTGGGAGGCTGAGCCAGAAGGATCAGTGGATTTGAGGCTGTCCTGGGATATCTAGTGACTTGCAGGCTGGCACAGACCATAGAGTGAGACCCTGTTTCAAAAAACAAAGAAGGCTAGAGATAACTCAATGGTTAAGAGTGCTTCCTGCTATTACAGAGGATCTGGGCTCACATCCTAACACCCATATCAGGCAGCCCACAACTCCAGCTCTAGGGGATCCGACACTACCTTTTGTTTTTGTTTTTGTTCTGTTTTGTTTTGAGACAAGGTTTCTCTCTGTAGCTTTGGTGCCTGTCCTAGATCTCACTCTGTAGCCCAGGCTGGCCTTGAACTTACAGAGATCCGCCTGGCTCTGCCTCCCAAGTGCTGGGATTAAAGGCATGCACCACCACCCCTGGCTCCAACACTACCTTTTGGCTTCCTTGTGCAACTGCACTCATAGGGTATATATTCACACACATACATATAAATAAAACAATGCCAAACAAACAGAAAACCAAAGGAAGATTTTCTGGAATATTAACCCTAGAGATGGCTACTGAGATAGTCCAGTATATGTCCTTGTCAATGACATATGCACTTTTTCCATTCATAAAATGTATAATACCTAATTATCTGATTTCTAAATTTAATACCTGTTCCTATAAATGAGCACAGTTGTCTCTAATCTTCCATGACAGGAGATATGGAAGACCTAAGAAATGGAAAAGCTGATATCAATCCTTTCTTCCCCAAGTTGCTTTTGGTCATGGTGTCTTTCACAACAACAGAAAGTCACTAAAATGATATGCTTTGTACTTTTAAGTAATATTTCTCAATTTCACATTTGTCATTGTAACTATCACTTATAAATGACTATAGAGTATTTGATCAAGGAGCAGGCAGGACAGCTTGGTAGGTAGGCTGACTGGACTCAAAGGTTGCCAACCCAAGTTTGATGCCCAGAATCCACATGGTAGGAGAGAACTGACTCCTGTAATTTGTCCTTCGACTTTTTACAATAAATTAGTAAATGCAATTAATACTTCATCAAGTTGATATATCACAGTTAGAATTTCACTGAGTTTCTTTATATATATAATGAGTTTCTTTATTCAGGTAGGTTTCTCTCTTCTACTATAGCTTTCCTTAAGATAAAGTCTCAGCAGTTTATTGGTGGACAATTATCTTTGGTAATGAGAAGGATGGCATGGCCTCTTTAAAGACTTATTTTTATGTTTGTGTGGGGGTGCCCTGTAGAAGTAACCATCTTATTAAATAAGAAACACAGAGCTAATGCAAAGAAGAAAGCCAAGAGGTCAGAGCTAAGACCTAAAAACCTTACCCTTCCTCTCGAGGTGGTCCTACCTCTCCGAAAGAGAGCTACTTCCTGTGTTAAAGTCTTTATAAAGACTTTCTGTTCTGCCTTCTCATTGGTTGTAAACCCAACCACATGACCACCTCGTCACTACCTGTCTGTACAGACCTCCAGGTCTTCTATGGTTGGTATTGAGATTAAAGGCGTGTGTCTCCAATGTTGGATGTATCCTTGAACACACAGAGATCTACCTAGCTCTGCCTACCAAGTGCTGGGATTAAAGGTGTGCACCACCACCGCCCAGCTTTCCTATGGCTTGCTAATAGCTCTGACCCCCGGGCAACTTTATTTATCAACATATAAATAACATTTTAGTACAAATAAAATATCACCATGGTGCACACATATGCATGTGTGTGTCTATGTATCTGCTTGGATGTCTGTGTTGATATCAGTGTCTGCTCTGTGTATGGAGTGCCCTGAAGCTGGAGTTACAGGCAGCTCTGAGCTGCTCAGTGTGTGTGCTGGGAACAGAACTTGGGTCCTCTGGAAGAGCAAGCTCTTTTACTCCCTAAGGCATCTCTCCGGACCCTGGCGTGACTTCTCAATGCTACAAAAGGATTATAAACCCTTTGTGAAAATAGAAATCAGTATACCATAAAGGTTGGAATACAGGAGTCAGACTTCCTCGGTTCCTATCCCATTTCCACTACTTGCAGCATATGCAAATTCAGGCAAGCCACCTAAGCTTATAGGTGTAGTTGTTTCTGGAAAATTGAGAAAATGATTGACTTTTCATTATGTAGTTTTTGACAAGTTATTAGTGAGGTTATATAATAGTAACTAAACAAAGAATGAACTCCTTTAGTTAGAATATCCTATTATAAAACATTGCAACATACATTAAAGACCAATGATAACAATAAAAGCCATTCAGGTATAATATGATGCCATTTCAGTGTCAGAAGGAATGAACATTTTTGTATGCATTCACTATTTAAGAGTTTTTAAAATTAAAGTTTAAAGGGGCTGGAGAGATGGCTTAGCAGTTAAGAGTAGTGGCTTTTCTTCCAGGGGTCCTGAGATCAATTCCCAGTGGCCACATGGTGGCTCACAACCATCTAAAATGGGATCTGATGCCTTGTTCTGTCTGATGCCCTCTTCTGTCTTGCAGGCATACATGCAAGTAGAACACTCATATACATAAATAAATAAATCTTTTAAAAAAAAAAACTGGAAGTGCAGGAAATGAGCTGATGCAAATCAAAGGGTCTTAATGGTCATTTTTAAGACACAAAGTCCTGGAAGCAAGTGAATATCTATCATATTAACAATTGTAATACACAAAAGCATGCTGTTATGTTGAAAATGTTAAATAAAAAATATGAAAAAAAAAGAATGTAGAGAGGTAAAGCAAGTTTCCTATGTGGCTTCTTCCTTTACCATGCCTGCTTAGGCTTCCCATGGTATGAAAGGTACTTGGAGGGAAAGGTGGTCCTTAAGTTTT
The DNA here is from genome assembly GCF_049852395.1 of Peromyscus maniculatus bairdii. NCBI lineage: Eukaryota > Metazoa > Chordata > Mammalia > Rodentia > Cricetidae > Peromyscus > Peromyscus maniculatus. The sequence goes on from NC_134853.1 coordinate 109,223,747, forward strand.
GTACTTCAATGACCACATGAAGTTTATCAAAATGTGAAGTGAAATTTGTTTGGTGTTGTAAAAACATTCTCCACTCAGTGTTTGTGTAGCATGCATAAGGTCCAATATCACCTCACCCCTCCAATTCTAAAATTGTTAATGATAGTAATTATGGTTACAAGCTATAAACATGACAACAGTGAAATGGATCAATAAGTGTTTTGCCTATTACAATGAATGTTTGTCTCTGAATGTGACTCCTTTCAAATATAAGCCAAAAAGTTTCAAAAAAAAAAAAAAACTTTAAAAAATGCTTGGCAGTGGTGGTGTTCGCCTTTAATCCCAGCACTTGGGAGGCAGAAGCAGGTGGATCTCTATGAGTTCAAGCCAAGCCTGGTCTACAGAGCAAGTTCTAGGATAGCCAGGGCTACACAGAGAAATCCTGTCTTCAAAACAAAACAAATTAAAGTTTTGAGGGGTTTGTTTTGTTTTGTTTTGTTTTGTTCAAAGTAACTGTTATGTGTGGTGGTTTGAAAGAAAATGGAGTGGCACTATTTGGAGGTGTGGCTCTGTTGGACGAAGTGTGTCACTTGGAGGTGGGCTTTGAGGTCTCATATATGCTCAAGCCATGCCCAGTGTCTCAGTTCATTTTCTGTTACCTTCAAATCAAGATGTAGGACACTCAGTTACTTCTCCAGCATCCTTTCTGCCTGCATGCTGAATCATGATAGTGGACTAAACCTCTGAAAAATGCAACCAATGTTTCCCTTTATAACAGTTGCTGTGGTCATGATGTCTCTTCACAGCAACAGAAACACTAAGACATTATGGTATGTGTATATGTGTGTGAGTGCAGGCACATGTGTGTGCAGGTCAGAGGACAACATTGTGAGTCTGTTCTCTCCTTCCGCCGTGTGGATCCTGGGATCAAATTCAGGTTGTCGGGTTTGAGTGCTAAGTGCTTTTCCCACTGAGCCATCTCTTTGTTTCAGAATTTTTTATTTAATGTTTGTACTTGTTTACATTTCATTTTCCAAAAAGTAAAATACAGGAAAATTACAAACTGTCCCTCTTCTCTCTCTAACTGGAAGAGAAATCTTTACTATTTCTTTCACCCAGAAACCAAAAGCCAAACTTCACTGTTATCTCCGTGATGGCTGTCGTAGGAAAGTTTAATGTGGAGTGCTTGCTAGTTGTCATTTCTCTCAAGTCTTCTAATCCAGAGTAGTTCCTCAGCCTTGTCTCTCTCTCTTTTTTAACCTGGTCATGTTTTAAGACTAGAAACAGTTATTTCATAGAACATTCTCCAGTTTGGGTTTCATGATGTTTCCAATGGTAGAGTCGGGTCAGCCATCTTTGTCAGGAGATTCACAGAAAGGACTTCTGTGCTCACTGTATCCATCATATGCTATGCAGTATCCTGCTTCCTTCTCTTTGGGGTTAAACATATCACTTGGGTTCCTCCAAATGAGGTCACTCATTTCCCTTTATCATCAGTAAATATCTGTATGGTGACACTTTGAGACTTTATGGATATATATATATATATATATATATATATATATATATATATATATATATATATATATATATATACAAGTATATTCTGTTGTTTATTCTATTGTTCAATCATTAGGTTTTTTTTGTGTCCATTAGTGTACCTTTCCTAAATTATTGCTATGAGGCTTGGAGATAGGTCCAGGTAGCCCAGTTTTTTGTTTTGTTTTGTTTTTCAGAGAATGGTATTTAGAAGCCAAGGTCTGGGTATGGAACATTTTCTTGGGGTAACTGTCAATGCTTGCAGGAATGTTCTCTTGCTTTCTTTTATACCTTGCTTATTTCTACATCACAGTGTGTCTTTATCTTTATCTGTGTCTAAGCTGTCTCTGTGTCTACAAATTCATGCCCACATTCTCAGTTCTAATTCAATGCCATTCTGTTTCTCTCTCTTCCTATTTACAGCTCTGTGTTTTGGACTAGAGGTTACCTGGCTCATTATTCTCAGCATGTTTGCTCAACTAATCAGTCCACCTGAATGTAACTAATCCCCCTTCCCCTCTGGGCCACAGCCCTACTAAGTTACCTTCTCTAGGTTCTGATCTCTGCTGGCTGCCACTCTGCTTGGTGGCCTTCCTGGTGCAAGGACTCAAGATGTGTTTTAGTTTTGGTAACTCTGAATGTTGTTGAGGTTTTTGCTCCTAAGATAGAGTACTCTACCAGCTTTTAGTATCTGATATTTCAGAATCAATTCTTTTCAACAACTGTATTGATTGTAGTTTCTGGTCAGGGGCAAAGCATTTGGTACTTCCCACAAACAGACCATCCTATAATGATGTCTGCTTGAATTCTCTGTGGACTTCATCCTTTCCATATTGATCTGACATCTTTTATTCTTGTAAGAGAAGATTGGGCTTTCAGTGATGTTTTCTGATTAGATCTGATTTCCCAGCTCTAACCTTCCTGTATCTTTTTATTTTTTCATGTTTTACAACACATGTGGCTTTATTTACATGATGATGTATACTTCTTTGTTTCAAGTCTGCCTTTCTCATTAGACTATAATTTCTTCAATGTGTAGAAAGAATGCCTTAGAACAGACTACCTGGCCTGTAATATAATTTAAATATCTGGCCTCTGTCAGTGTAGATGTTTGTACTAAATGCGGGATTATTCTAAGCTGAGTTGATTTGTCTCCAGCAACAGTGAAGATGGAGAAAGTGAATGTCTGTATCACACAAGTGGTGCACTGAAGATGGAGATTACTCACCCTAGCTGTTAGCCCACTTGTGGCCAGACTTTTCCTGTAGTAATTAGGCTGCTGCACAGTCCTCTGTGTAGCCAGAGTACGTGGGATAATAGGTCCCATTGTAATGCATTATGCTCGGATATGCCATTTATAACTTTGAGGCTGTCAGCTGGATGAGAGATGTAAAGCAGCTTTTCATTCAGATTTTAAAACATCTGGATCTTTTCGACAAGTACCCATAGGCATTCACAGTTTCAAATCCATTGTTCGTGACATTCTCGTGGTCATCTTACCTAAGACACTTGTTGGAAGGACAAAGAATTGAAATAAAGGACCTGATGATTCCTATTGTTTGTATTATTTTGTCCCATACAGAAGATCTCTGTGGAAGGAACCAGGATTCTGTGTTCCAGATATGCTTTGGGCTTCTTCCTTCTTACCCTCCTCCCCAGATGCATACAACTGCCAAATATTTTTTTCCATTCCCAACTGTAACTCTGGTTCCCATCATTCCATTGGCTGTCAGAATGGGTGCCTTCCAAACACAGAGGAAGATTTTGTGCAATTCTAATCATGCTTCTTAATATTGATGGCCCACCTTTTTAACTGTGAAAGATTTAATGCACTGTAGCAGAGGCCCGAGCTTCAGCCCTGTACTCCATTTCACAAGTTGTTTCTGACACTTACTTGTATATCAGGTCAATTTTAGTGAAGACTGCAGTAACATGCACGTACAGTGCAGTCAGTGCAGGAGCAACATGCACATACAGTGCAGTCAGTGCAGGAGCAACATGCACATACAGTGCAGTCAGTGCCGGAGCAACATGCGCATACAGTGCTGTCAGTGCAGGAGCAACATGCACATACAGTGCAGTCAGTGCCGGAGCAACATGCGCATACAGTGCAGTCAGTGCAGGAGCAACATGCACATACAGTGCAGTCAGTGCCGGAGCAACATGCGCATACAGTGCAGTCAGTGCAGGAGCAACATGCACATACAGTGCAGTCAGTGCCGGATCAACATGCGCATACAGTGCAGTCAATGGTGAAGTTCATCCCATCAGAAGAGAGCTCATTGTCTGAGCAATAAAACATAAACAGTGTTCATATTTCACATGGGGTCCTTGTATGATGAAAAGTTGGATCCATTTTCCAGGTTCCCTGGGTCTTTTGGAAACTACACATTTTCTGTAATGCACCCTGCTGGAAATCTTGGAATCCAAGTCATATAATTTTGAAATCACTTGACATAAAATACTTAAGCCCTAAAACAGACATCTACTTATGAATTAAAGAATCTAATACATATTTGCAATGTCTGCCTCTTCACTGGGACATTTCTGTGAATGTATACCAAAAGGACCCTTAAAAAGCAAATTAGGCCCTGTCTCGAAAAACCAAAAAAAAAAAAAAAAAAAAAAAAGCAAATTAGGGGATGAAGAGATGGCTCAGTGGTTAAGAGCACTAGGTATTCTTCCAGAGGACCCAGTTTTAATTCACAGCACCCACATCAGGTGGCTCTACCACCTGTAACTCAAGCTCCAGGGGGTGTAGCACGAATCTTAAAAGGTCTTATTAATAAAAACAAACCCAGAGCCACATATTGGGGTGAATGCTGAAGGATCAGAGAAACAGAACCAGCCACAGCTACCTCACCTTGCCAATTCCTCAGTTGATCTTGCTTCCTCAGACTGGTAGCCTCTGCATCCTCATCTGAATGGATCTCAACTGAACTGCTAACAGCCTAAAAGCTTAACAGGCTCTAGTTCCTGCTCCTCACACCTATATACCTTTCTGCTTCCTGCCATCACTTTCTGGGATTAAAGGTGTGTGTCACCATGCCTGGCTATTTCCAATGTGGCTTTGAACTCACAGAGATCCAGATGGATCTCTGCCTCTGGAATGCTAGGATTAAAGATGTGTGTGTGCTACCATTGCCTAACCTCTATGTTTAATATTGTGGCTGTTCTGTTCTCTGACCCTCAGATAAGTTTATTAGGGTGCACAATATATTGGAGAACACAATATCACCATAAGGAGGATCCATCACCCTGGTCTTCAAGATCATCTGCATTCATGTATATGCACATACCCAAGCATAGATACACATAATTAAAAATACAATGAAGCAAATTAATTTTTGTTGCATGAAATCAGACTTTAGTCTGTAGCCAGAATTGTTGAAGATTCTTACCACAAACGTGTTACCAGTATAGAGTTATGTGCAAAGCTATCTCACCCTATTATCATCAGAGGTGTTACACCTGGTTTCACCTTTTTTTCCCCCCTTCTTTTTGGTCCTCTCATTAGAAAATGAACTCCATGAGCATAATCCCTGGTTCTGTGTCTGTTGCCAGGACAGTGTTCAGTGTCTAATACTCAGTAAACACTTGGGTGCACGTGCATATAAAATGTCTCTATTATCTTTGCCAGAACGTCTTCTGGAAACAGCCATGGTTAAGTTTCTCATAGTACTCGATGGAGTCCCATCTAGCCGGAAAAGGGGTTATTACAGTGCAACATTGCAAGGTCCGCTACTAGTTTTATCCAGTAGAAGAGAGCAGCCAAGTTAGGTAAGGAAATCGTCCAGAGGGTATCTAGGCTTAGAGAACATACTGACTGATTTGTTAGCTGTTCTGGTGGGAATCAGAGTTGGAAACATGGGATTCAATTCTGAATTGGAAGTAAGTAGGGGTTTATAGTAGTACTTGAAACTGTGAGCATGGATGAGTTTATGTAGACTCAGCCAAGGATGATCATGGGATTTTATTTCCATAAGCAGTTATCTTAAGAATGGGAACATGGTACATATACAGTATTTATTTATGTCTGTCTATGCGTACATATGATGTCTTTGTTTGTGTGAGGACCTGCACATGCCATTGCACCTGTGTGGAGGTCAGAGGATAACCTCAGGGGTTGGTCCTCACCTTTCACCTTGGTTTTGAGGCAGGGTCTCTTTGGTATAGTGCTGGGTTGTGCACTCCAGGCGAGTTGGCCTGTGAGCTTCAGGGGGATGCTCCTGTCTCCACCCCCTATCTTGCAGTAGGTGTGCTGGGATTATAGACACATGCCACTCCATCGAGCTTTTACATGGGTTGCAGTAATCTGAACTCCGGTCATCAAGCTTGGCAACAAATTCTTTTACCCACTGAGCCATCTTCCTGGCCCCATGATGCACTTGTAATTGGAAGAGTAGAGAAAAGAAAGTCAGAAAAGAGAATGTCCTTGAACCTGGCTAAGATCTAAGGCCATTAAAATTCTTGGTAACAACAGTCCTGATGCCGTTGTGGGCCAGTAGCTAGAGAGTAGTTGTTTGGGAGTGTTTTTCATTGCAGGTACCAGAAAGAGAAAGATGCCAGGGCGCCAAGGCTTTGTCTATTTTTCAGGGCCCCTCTTAATATCAGTATCTTTTAAGATTTCTGCCTGTCTCTCTGAAGATGAATACAGTTGGTAAAGTGCATGGATGAAGCCAATCCCCAACATGTAAACTAGTGCAGTTCTTCTCTATTAGGGGTAGAGGGAGGAGAACCAGAAATTTTTTTTTCTTTTTTTTTTTTCTTTTTTCTTTTTTTATTTTTTTATTTTTTTCCCCCGAGACAGGGTTTCTCTTGTGTAGCTTTGCACCTTTCCTGGAACTCACTTGGTAGCCCAGGCTGGCCTCGAACTCACAGAGATCCGCCTGCCTCTGCCTCCTGAGTGCTGGGATTAAAGGTGTGCGCCGCCGCCGCCGCCGCCGCCACCACCACCACCACCACCGCCCAGCCTTCTTTTTTTTATATATATATATTGTATTTTACAAAACCATTCAGTTCTACCCATATCAGCCATGGGTTCCCCTATTCTCCACCCTCCCACCCCCTCCCCTTACCCCCAGCCTACCCTCCATTCCCACCTCCTCCAGGACAAGTCCTCCCCGAGGACTACGATCAACATGGTAGACTCAGTCCAGGGAGGTCCAGTCCCTTCCTCCCAGACTGAGCCAAGTGTCCCTGCATAAGCTCCAGGTTTCAAACAGCCAACTCATGCAATGAGCACAGGACTTGGTCCCACTGCCTAGTTGCCTCCCAAACTGATCAAGCCAATCGACTGTCTCACCTATTCAGAGGGCCTGATCCAGCTGGGGGCCCCTCAGCCTTTGGTTCATAGTTCATGTGTTTCCATTCATTTGGCTTTTTTTTTCAATAATTGAGTAAAAATGAAATTTATTATAAGCCACAGTCATCCTAGGGACCTCCATGCTATATATATATAGCCTCTATGGTTCTATGGGTTGTGGTCTGATTGTTCTTTATTTTATATCTAGAATCCACCAGTGAGTGAGTACATACCATAACTGTCTTTCTGGGTTTGGGTTACCTCACTCAGGATGATTTTTTCTAGTTCCATCCATTTGCCTGCAAATTTCATGCTTTCATTGTTTTTCTCTGCTGAGTAGTACTCCATTGTGTATATGTACCACATTTTTTTCATCCATTCTTCCGTTGATGGGCATCTAGGTTGTTTCCAGGTTCTGGCTATTACAAATAGTGCTGCTATGAACATAGCTGAGCATGTATCTTTATGGTATGAATCAGCATTCCTTGGGTATATGCCCAAGAGTGGGATGGCTGGGTCTTGAGGTAGTTCGATTCCTAATTTTCTGAGAAACCGCCATACTGATTTCCACAGTGTTTGTACAAGTTTACATTCCCACCAACAGTGGAGGAGTGTTCCCTTTGCTCCACATCCTCTCCAACATTGGTTGTCATTGGTGTTTTTGATAGTAGCCATTCTAACAGGTGTAAGGTGGTATCTCAGAGTCATTTTGATTTGCATTTCTCTGATGATTAAGGATGTTGAGCATTTCTTTAAATGTCTTTCAGCCATTTGTAGTTCTTGTTTTGTGAATTCTCTGTTTAGCTCTTTAGCCCATTTTTTAATTGGACTGGAGAACCAGAAATTTAAGGACATCCTCAGCTACATAGCTTGTTTAAGTCAGCCTGGCATATGTGTGCCCTTGTATTTAGGGAAAGAAAAGACTCTAAGCTGCTCGCAATTTAGGGGTACTCGGAGCATTCACAGTTCCTGTTCTGCTACCACTACTATCTACTTCCAGAGCTTTCTTATCACCCCAAAAGGAAACCTTGATCTCATTGAACAAATTATTTCCACTTCTCCATGTTTTCCAGTTCTTAGCAACAATACTCTGTTTTGTGTCTCTAATTTGTCTTTTCTGTATATCTCATTTAAACAGAATCATTCAATCTGTGGCTTTCCATGATGGACTGTTTGGGTGATATCTTATTTTGTCTTCTAGGTTTTAGGAGTTTTGTTGTTGTACTGGGTTTTTGGTTTGTTTTTTGAGAAAGAAATTGAAGTTGTGTGGATAGGGAGGAAGAAAGGACCTGATGAACTTGGAGGTCAGAAAGAATATCATCAAAATATATTTAAATTTTAAAATTGTTTTAAATAATTTTTTTTAAAAAAAAATCAAGTCCTTTTTGGCCATTTGTATACTTTCTTATAATTGTCTTCAAGTCCTTTACCCATTAGACAAAATTTGGTTATCTTTGGATTGCTGAGTTTCAGGAAGGATCCCTCATGCATTCTGGATAGTGGGCTGTGGCTATGATTTGCAAATTCTCCCATTCCTAGGTTTTTCTTTTGACTTCATAGATGATATTCTGTGAGCACAAGTTTTGAACTGTAGCCTAATCCAATTAAAGTACACATTTTCTCATGTTGGAAGGCTACTTTAGCACACCCTTACAGCTTCTCTTTGGCACGTTCAAATGTGCTGGCTTGGGTATGCCTTCCAGGGTTAATATTTTGCAAACTAAATACCCAAAATCATTTGTTTAATACTATTTTGATGTGGTACCTTTGGGGCATGATTGACAGTCATCACTAAGATACTGAGATAGTGACTTTGTTATACACCCAAGATGCCTTGACAAGCTTACTGTCTAGTCATGTGGTACCCTCCATCGTGTTATAATGCAGATAATAGTCTTCACCAGGTGCTGGCACCACACTCCTGCACTTCCAAGCCTCCACAACGGCACTGCTCTCAGTCTTTGGTTTTCCTTTTTGACCCCTTCCTACACTTCCTCTTTTTCTCCTGGCCCTCTGCTTCTCCTTCTCCCCAGATTCTCCATCCTGTACTATAATTTAGCTCTGCCTACCCTTGCTAAACCCTTTCACAAGGTCGGTTTTCCCCTCCTGGGTCCCTGCTTCTCCTTCCCCTCAGCTTCTCCTTTCTGTTCTGTGATCTAGCTCTGTCACCCTTGCTACTCGTCATAAGGTCAGTTTTTCCCTCCTGGGTCCCTGCTTCTCCTTCCCCTCAGCTTCTCCTTTCTATACCCTTGCTAAACCTTTTCATGAAATCGGTTTTTCCCTCCTGATTCTCCTTTCCCTCCAGCTTCTCCTTTCTGTGTTGTGACATAGCTCTCCATTCACCCTTGCTATCCCTTTCATAAGGTTGGATTTCCCTCCTGGGTTCCCACACCGCCCTTCTTCTCCTTTTCCCCCAGCTTCTCCTTTCTGTTCTGTGATCTAGCTCTGTCACCCTTACTACTTGTCACAAGGTCGGTTTTCCCCTCCTGGGTCCCTGCTTCTCCTTTTTCCCCAGCTTCTCCTTTCTGTACTGTACTGTAATGTAACTGTCACCCTTACTACTTGTCACAAGGTCGGTTTTCCCCTCCTGGGTCCCTGCTTCTCCTTTTTCCTCAGCTTCTCCTTTCTGTTCTGTGATCTAACTCTGTCACCCTTGCTACTTGTCACAAGGTTGGTTTTCCCCTCCTGGTTCCCTGCTTCTCCTTTTTCCTCAGCTTCTCCTTTCTGTACTGTAATGTAGTTCTGCCTCTACCCTTGCTAAACCCTTTCACAAGATGGGTTTTTCCCTCCTGGGTCCCTGCTTCTCCTTTTCCCTCAGCTTCTCCTTTCTGTTCTGTGATCTAGCTCTGTCACCCTTACTACTTGTCACAAGGTCGGTTTTCCCCTCCTGGGTCCCTGCTTCTCCTTTTTCCCCAGCTTCTCCTTTCTGTACTGTACTGTAATGTAACTGTCACCCTTACTACTTGTCACAAGGTCGGTTTTCCCCTCCTGGGTCCCTGCTTCTCCTTTTTCCTCAGCTTCTCCTTTCTGTTCTGTGATCTAACTCTGTCACCCTTGCTACTTGTCACAAGGTTGGTTTTCCCCTCCTGGTTCCCTGCTTCTCCTTTTTCCTCAGCTTCTCCTTTCTGTACTGTAATGTAGTTCTGCCTCTACCCTTGCTAAACCCTTTCACAAGATGGGTTTTTCCCTCCTGGGTTCCCTGCTTCTCCTTCCCCTCAGCTTCTCCTTTCTGTTCTGTGACATAGCTCTGCCTTCACCCTTAGCTACCCTGTAGCAAGGTTGGTTTTTCCCTTCTGGGTTTCTACACCACCCCTCTGCTTCTCCTTTTCCCCTAGCTTCTCCTTTCTGTAGCTGATTTGTCTCGATGACTCTCTCTCACTTCTGCTTTCTTTTTCTCTGTTTGTTGACTTCATTTCTTTTTGCTGTCCTCTCCCTGCTTCTCCCCCACTCTGAGCTTCTCCTTTCTGGGATTGTGTGACCATCACTGACTCTGCCTGCATTTGTGGTCTAGTGAATTTGCCTTTGCTTTTCCCTTTTGTTATGCTTCTCTATTTTCAGCTTTTCCCACATTTCAGCTCTCTCTCTCACCTCTTCACCCCCTCCCAGCTCTGCTGATCCTGTTGCTTTTTTGCCGATGTAGTTTCTGGTTTTCCCCTTGCTTCACTTTCTGCTGATGGTGATTTTCTTTTTGCTGCTGATTCTGCCATAGTGTTTCTCCTTGTTGTCTACATTTTTCTATATATTTTCTTTCTTTCTTTCTTTTCTTTTTTTTTTTTTTTTTTTTTTTTGGTTTTTCAAGACAGGGTTTTTCTGTGTAGTTTTGGTGGCTGTCCTGAAACTCACTCTGTAGCCCAGGCTGGCCTCGAACTCAGAGATCTGCCTGCCTCTGCCTCCCGAGTGCTGGGATTAACGGCGTGCGCCGCCGCCGCCACCACCACCCGGCTTTTTTTTTTTTTTAAATGTATATATTTTCTGTATTTCTTCATTTTTCTATGGCTCTTTGTAGCATCACTTTTACCTGCCCATTTTAATGGCTGTTCCTGCTTTTTATACCTACCTGTAAATTGAAACCTGAAAGAACATAAACAGTTAATCTAGCTTCTCAGGTTATCAACTCTAAGTACACGCCTTCCAATATTAAAGTTTGAGGTAGCTGATTAACATGCAATAGCTATTTCTTCCTTGGTGCTCACCTCTAGAGCAAGTACTATGGCTTAGGAACTGAAGGGTTTTGTTTTGTTTTTTAAGTGGTAGGTGATGGGTGTGGTGCTTTAGGGCCATAGTGGGTGGAGATATTCCATAGCTCCTCTAAGGTGCTGAGTGGGCAAGCCTTGTCTTTCCCACTTTAAGTGTATTGAATACCATACCAAGAGCAATGAGACAATAATGGCGAGTAGGTCACTCTTTTAAAAAACTGGATAAAGAGACATGGAAGTGTAAAAGATAGTAAAGATATGAGCATGTCTAACCAAAACAAAAGAAGATTGGAGACAATGAGCGAGAACGGGGGAACAAGGTTTATACCAAAAGGAGCTGGATTCAGAGTGTAGCAGTGAAGGGTTGATTGTAACTAAATATGTGGTATTAGAGCCTTTGGCTCTGAAGGAAAATAAACAGTTAATGATTTCCATTCTAGTGCAGCTACACAGGTGTTTTGCTATTTCTTTCCTTTTCTGTTGTAGGTCCTGAAGCTGTGCCTCCCTCTCTTCTCAAAGTAGTGATGAAACCCATAGCAACTGTTGGCGAGAGCTACCAGTATCCTCCTGCAAACCTGGCTGCGCTCCTCTCTCCACTTATGAGGCTAAACTTTGGTAACTATCGAGTGCTTTTATCAGGCTTTGCTCTTAGGATTTGGCCTGACTAAAAAAAGCAGATTTTGTGTCACCGTTGACAGTGACTGGTAGATTTATTTTATCTTGCAGCTTGTTATCTTACATACAATAACTGAGTTACTTTCACTGAGCCATTATAGGTGACGGCGGGAAGGAAGAGATCTAAAGACATAGACCTATACAGTCCTCAGACACAACTCTCAAGGAACTGGAGAGATGGCCTAGTCAGTACAGTGTTTACTGTGCAAGCATGATAACCCAAGTTAGACCCCTCACACCTATGCAAAAAAACCAACCAACCAAACAACCAGCCTACAAAGAAAGAAAGAGAAAGAGAGAGAGAGAGAGAGAGAGAGAGAGAGAGAAAGAAAGAAAGAAAGAAAGAAAGAAAGAAAGAAAGAAAGAAAGAAAGAAAGAAAGAAAGAAAGAAAGAGAGAGGTAGGTAGGTATGTAGGTAGGTGGATAGATAAATAAATAAAGCAAGCAAGCTGAGTATAGTAATGAATGCCTATAATTTCACTGCTTGGAAGGCAGAGACAGGACGATTACTGGGGACTTGCTGACCAGCTAGCCTAACCAAATCAGGGAGCTGTGGATTTAGGAAGAGGCCCTGTCTTAAAAAAATAATAAAAAAATAAGGTGGAGAAGGATTGAGGAAAATACATGATGCTAATCTCTGGCCTCCATATGCACACCCATATACACATGTGTACACACACACACACACACACACACACACACACACACACACACACACACACATACACACACACCAAACAAAAAAACAAGAGTAAACAAACAAGCCAAATAGCTCTTTTATGAGTTGTATGTATTTCTGGTATATGAGGCAGACTTAGTTTAACAGTTATCAAACTGCACTTACAGAGCCCTAGGTTTCAAGGAAGCACCATGTCAGATGCTTTATTAGGTTTCTATTGTTGGTGAAGCAAACTTATCAAAATTTATTATCTTACAGTTATTTCTGTAGGCCAGAAATTGAACACGAAAGCCAAGGCAGGTACCTGAAGGCAGGAACTGAAACAGAAAGCCATAGAAAATGCTGCTTATGGGCTTACTTTCTTATACAACCCAAGACCACTTGCCCAGGAGTGGCACTGTGCACGGTAGGATGAGTCTTCCTATACCAGTCATCAGTCAAGAAAATGTCCCACTGACATGACCACAGAACATGCTCACATTCCTCACCTGATGTTCCTTCTTGTTGGGTGACTGTAGTTTGTATTGATTGAGCAGACAAAAACAAAACAACAAAACAAACAAAAAAAACAAACAAAACTATTGATCTGTTGCCCACTTGACACAAATATGTACCACTATCAAACCATCATCTTTCCTTTCTTGTTTATCCCTAAGATTTCGTGTTACTATCATAATATAAAACATAATGTTGTTTGAATCTTAGATGGTCTTTTAATTAAAAAAACAAAACAAAACCCAGAGCCAGATATCAGGGTGAAAGCTGAAAAATCAGAGAAGCAGAGCAGCCAGCCTCTAGTTCTTACCTCTATGAAATCCTCAGCCTAAAGAGAGTGAGTTCCTGTTTCCTCATTCCTTATATACCTTTCTCTGCCCTGCCATATTGCTTCCTGGAATTAAAAGTGTGTGTCGCCACTGCCTGACCTCTATGTCTAATCTAGTGGCTGGCTCTGTCCTCTGATCCTCATGCATGTTTATTAGGGTACACAATATATCACCACAACATAGTATAAGTCTTTATAACCCGTATAAGTCTTATAGTCTTTAAAAAGATTCAAACAGTTTAAAAGTTCAAAGTCTTTAAGAAATATTCAAAGTCTCTTAACTGTGCATTCCTGTTATACTAAAAACAAAGTAAATATTTTCTTACTCCTAAAGTGATGAACCAGGGTGTAAAAGCAATCACACTTAAACAGAGCCAGAGTCCATCCGTGTACCTACAAATCTGTTAGCTCAGTGTGTGACATCTGGAATTCACTCATATCTTATGTACTCCAGAAAGTTTGGGCAGTCTTATTTATTTATCTGTATCTGTATCTATATACATATACATATAATATATACATATACATACATATATATATACATATAATATACACATATATATATATATATATATATATATATATATATATATATATATCAATCACTGAAGAAACTCAAGGCAGAAACCTGGAGTCAGGAAGAACAAAAATCCAAAAATCGAGACCTGGAGGAATACTGCTTCCTGGCCTTTTTCCCCATGGCTCACTCGGTCTGCATTCTGATGCCACCCAGGGTAATCTTCCCAAGGATGACACTGTCCAGTTAGCTGGGCCCACCCACATAAATCATCAATCAAGAAAATGCCCCACAGACTTGCCTACAGGCCAACTTGTAAGAGACAGTTTCTCAGCTGAGGGTTCCTCTTGTCATGTAACCCTGGTTTGTGTCAGGTTGGCAAAGAATTAACTGGCACACCAGACAGCAATTCCCTATGTGCTGAACACATACTGGAGAAGAGGTAGGGAGAGGCACTGGGAGATTTGTGGCTAGCATTTTCTCCTATTTTTAAATAGTATTTGAGTGTCCAGATTTCTCTAGATGTTATCAGAGAAATTTCCTCAGGCAGTTTAAAGCCCGTGGCAGTCCCAAGAGTTAGAACTGACTCCACTGGACACATTCTTTGCCTCTTTGAGCAAAAACTCTCGAACCACTTGGTTGAACGAATTCTGTTATGTGCGAAAGTGACCCAAGTAGATGGCTTGATTCAGGCATTGAATCCTGACTTTGAGTCAGGGGGCTGAGCACTGTATTCCAGAAAGTATTTTTTCTTTCTTGTCTTCCAGGTGAGGAGATCCAGCAGCTGTGCCTTGAGATTGCTGTGACTCAGGCGTCGTCCTCGCAGAGCGCGGCCGCACTGCTGGGCTTGTGGGTGATGCCGCCACTGCTCCATGGTCTGAGTGTAGGTTGTCCTTCCAGATGTTAAGTGTAGTTGGTCGGGTGGCTCTTCTCGGGGATGGCCGCACTCACCTGGAGTGTGGTCACTGAGTCAGGAGTAGAAAAACAAAAGCTTACCAATACTTGATCTGGCCAGCAGCCTAGAAGATGATATGGCTCTAATCCTACCCTTACTTTTTTTTCATTATTTTAAATTTTTTTTAACTGCCACTATTACTAAAGTGGAGAAATGATGGTCATAGATACTAACATTACTTTTGGAACAGTTTGCTTGATAATATAGTATGGCTATTAAGAGAAAGACAAATCCATTTGTGCTGAACACCTCTTGTATGTATCCCTTCCTCCCTTTCTTGGAGTAGGGTACAATTAAGGTGAATCTTGAAAGCCTGGTAGGATCTGGGTCAGCATTCAAAGAGAGACACTGGGGAGGGAGTTAGAGAAATGTACATCTCTGCTTGAGTATTCAGCATGAGCAAACTAATGAAGTAGAAGGGACCCTTTCATTTTGTGTTTGTAAGCATGTTCCAGACATTGGCCAAAGGTGCATAAAAATAGAGTGTTTAGAGACATATAGTAAGGAAGAATTTTGAGTCTATCTGCTGCAGAATAAAAGAGATATTCCATAATTTCCTAAAGCTCTAACTTGATTGTCAGTACATGATCATCATGTTGAGTTCTATCTGTGATCTGGCTTTAGTTTTCTCAAGTAGTACAAGGTTCTCTTACAGCCTCAGTGTCTTGGCTTTAGTTCTGAGTGCATTGTTTTTGTGTGTAGTCTTTCTTACTCCCCGTGAGGGTCTTCAGGTGAAGATGTGTGTTATTGAAGTTTGCACTTTTTTCTCTATCACCGTTACTCCCATTGTACTCCAGTGGTTTCCATCTAGCTGTCACTTGCTGTGTGCCTGGTTCTTGCTAGCACTCAATCCACGTTATAGACATCAGTTTTAATGTCTAATGTCTCTGGCAGCTCATTTTAAAAGTTAGCATTATTGAGGTATAATTTATATATCCTAAAAGTGGCTAGTTTAGTGGTAAACTTTGGTGAGTTTTAGTACATCTCCATGAATATTCACATCACTCAACATAATTAAAAATTGGGGCCATTTTTAGTAAGTCTGTAATCTGAGACTTAAGCTACCAATAATGTACTATCTATAATTTTGCCTGTGTGTAATAGTGTATATTATATATATATAACATATATAATATATATATACGTACATACATATTTATGTGTGTACAGGTGCACGGGATATGTAGAGTATGTGGGGGTGGAGGTCAAAAGTCAATGTTGCCCATCTTCTTTAATTGCATTCCTCTTATTTTTGAGACCAGGTCTGTCACTGAACCTGGAGCTCTCTAATTTGGCTAAACTGACCAGCAAGCCTCAGGATCCTATTCTCTGTTTCCCCAGCACTGGGATTACAGGAAAACTACCATGCTTTTTCCATGGGTGTTCGAGATTGAACGTGCGTACACAACAAGCACTTTACCAACTGAGGCCTCTCCTCAGACCCTAGTTTTGTCCTTTGTAGGAGACCAGCTCCGACCTTTCAAAGGGTTCTTGGGGGCAGGGGTGAGGAATGAAGAAGTATTAGATAGAAATATAGTTCTAGATGGAGAGAAAGACAGAGACACGGGACAGCTTTGGGAGGGCCCTGAGTCAATACTCAGTTGCCTCGACTTTATTCATGATGGGATTTTTATACACCAGCAAGGGGAGGGGCAAAAGACCTCCCCCTTTCAAGGTTGAGGTGTAAAGTACCAACAAGTGTAGACCCTTCAAAACACCTGGTAACCACACCCTTGGCCAAATCATCCCGTTATGTAGTGCTGCTGGGTAAAGCAAGCTCAGACTTTCTGACCTTGAGTAGCCTTACTAGGGAGCCTCTGTGGGCCGCCACAGTCCTTCTTTTCCTCTTCCATTATTTCATTAGTTCTTTGAGAACTTTGTACTATGTGCTGTGATCTCATTAAACCCCTCCCCAACTCTTTCATATCTACCTCCTTCACTACTGACCTAGCTTTATGGCCCTTTTCATTTTTCTTTTTAGTCCATCAAGAGAAATTTATGCTGCCCAGATACTCTTGGGTGTATGACTCTCCACTGGAGTAGAGTATCCCTACCAGGAGTCACATTCATAAAGAAAGCTGACTCTTTCCAGAAGCTGTCAGTTACCAATGGCTCCTAAGCTAGGGATGGGGCTTTCTTCCCATCTCTCCTCTCCTCTCCTCTCCATGCTGGGATTTGGTCTTACCTGAACTTATGCAGGCAGGTCTTGTGAATGCTGTCACAATTCCTGTGAGTTGATATATGCAGCTACCCTGTACATTTAAACTTCACATAAATTTTAGGAATTCTTTAGCACAGAATCCTATTATGAAGCTTTGGTCCCAGGAAGTTTGTTTTGTTATTTCTACTTTATAGACTGATATACTGATACATGTGTTTTGAGCAAAGTTTGCATAAGGTGATACATGGGAAGCTAGTATATGACTGACTCCAAAGCTCTGTGCCATGAACTCTTTCTTCCCATTTAATCGAGTGTCTAACAGCCTATTCTGTTGACCTTAGAATTTTCTTTACATTCCTGTAGGTCTGCCGTTTCTGATTTAGAGCTATTCAGCTCTTGGCATCTGTTTTGGTTGTGGATGTATGTTGTTAATCATTGTTAAAATGATCTGAGCTGGAATAGTCTTGAAGATGTGCTCTATAGAAAACCCATGCCACCTTAATGGACCTGTTGGAAAGATTTTACTTTTTTTCCCTAGCCGACTTCTTCTAGACTTGTTCATTAGTATCAAACTTGTGTATCTAAGAATGTTTAAATGCATGTGACAGCTAATAGTACTGCCTCATCTTGCCTTTCATGTACGCTGAGATGCCCTGGTCAGGCCCACATGCTCAGTGGGTGGCTCTTCGATCAGAAGTGGCCCAGCACGCCAGTTCCGCTTATTGCTTCCCTGTTGTTCCTCAGAAGAATATAATAATATCAGATGCTTTGTTCTATTGATTTTTCAGAAGATGAGCTTCCCACCTTTGGCCTCCACACATACATCCACACACTTGCATGTGTACCCGCACACATGCATACATACAGTGCACGCAAACCACAGAAACAACCAAAGAACCTGAAGCGCAGCTATGACATACTTTCAGAAGTAGCATTTTATTCCTGTCTCTGAAAAGATCTAAGGTTTAAGTTAAGCAGAATAGTTGAGCGGATTGACAGCTTCTCTTGCTGGAGAATTCAGTTTTAAAACTGAATCGGAGGAGCTGGGGAAATGGATCAGTCGGTAAAATGTTTGCAGTGTAAGCATAAGGACCTAAGTTTGGATCTCCAGCTCTCCAGCATCCATATAAAGGGTGGGTGTGTTGTGTGTGTGAAACAGTAGTGCTGGGGAAATGGAGACAGGGATCCATGAAGCTCATTGGCCGGCCAGCCTATTCAACTCTGTGTTTGGTGAGAAACCCTGTCTCAAACAATAAGATGGAGGTGATTGAAGAAGACACCTTCAGTTGACTACTAGCTTCCTTGAACTCTCCAGCACACACCTGCACACATGGACACCAGCACCCCTGTATGTGTGCAGACACATATACAAACACCACATACAGAAACGCCAAAACAAATAGAAAAGATTAGAATAGCAACTGTCACGTACGTTCAGAAGTAGCATTTTGTTCCCATCTCAGAAAGGGTTTAAGCTATTTGACGATTCAGTTGAGTGGACTGACAGAACCTACATGTACACGTGAGTCACCCTGGATCAGAAGTAACTGAAACAGCTACAAACGTAAGAGTAGGTGACCCTTTGGACTGGGAAGCCATGGGAAAAATAAGGGAGAAGAAGTAACCCACAGTTTTCAATCTGTCTTCTCTCCAACTCAGTGATGACCTAGAGCCTCGGAGCACCACAAACTCAGACTGACTTGTTTATGTCTGGCCTCTTCCGTTTCTCTTCCAGCTGAGTATCAAGAAATACCTCCTGGTGTCTATGCCTCTGTGGGTAAAGCACGTCTCCGATGAACAGATCCAAGGTTTTGTTGAGAACCTAATGGTGGCAGTTTTTAAAGCAGCTTCCCCACCTAGCCATCCCGAGTTGTGCCCAAGTGCCTTGCAGGGTCTGAGCCAGGCCATGAAACTGCCCAGCCCTTCCCACCACCTCTGGAGTCTGCTCTGTGATGCTACGGGGAGAATTTTTGACCTTCTGCCAAATAGGATTCGGGTAAAGCACAAAAATATTTACATTCCTGACATTTTATGCTGGGGCTTCCTTAAAGTCATTCTGGCAAAGCAGGCTGGGAATGTTGGAGGAATATGGGTGGGAAGACGAGCAAGAAACAACCACATTCTTCACTAGGAGTGTGTGTTTCCAGGATCTAAACGGAGGTTGAGAAGTCGGACCAAAGTTTTGAGCAAGCTTAGAGATGAGTTAACCAGTGCTGTACCAGCTGCCTGCCAGAGACGAGTGAGCCCAGAAATCCTACACAGTGCACCTTGACGACACTGTCTTATTTATCATATCTGTCCTAAGTTATCACTTTATTATCACTTATTCATCACTATCTTACTTATCACTTTCTACCCTATGGCCTCATACGGCCCTTCCCCTCCCACTACGAACCTCTACACTGAAGTTTCACAAGGTTCACATCTGCATAGAATAATGGACTTCTGATAGGGAGGGAAAAGTACAGCCAAGCAAACACACAGAACAATGGAGAAGACATTTTTCCATTGTGAAAAGACTGACCGTGTGTTTTGGTCTGGTAGCATTAGAATCTCATCAGCAACTGTTACTGGGGATAAACAAGTCTAATAAATTCATCAGAATATTAATAGACTTGATATTATTGTCTCACATTGTATTTTGACATGTTTGAGATTTGTCTTTGTCAGAGAAGTGATCTCGAGCTGTACATCAGTGTAGCCAAGTGCCTCTCGGAGATGACGGATGAAGGTGCCAACCAGCTTTCCCAGATTACCCAGGTAACAATGTGTCCATCTATGCATATTTTCACTATTGAGGCAGAGATTCCACTTGAAGAGTTGTTTACAATATCTTTTTGGCTGAATGTGGTTTTACATCAAACTTGTTACTGGATAACTTTAGGGAGCTGACTTTTTCCTTCACTTGGCAGATCTGGTAGCCAGCCTGGTGTTGTGATCGGTGTTTAATGCATACTATCTAGATGGATAGATGGATAAATAACTTGTTAACACAATTTCTTACACTTTGTCAAGTATATTTTAGTTATCCATTGGCAGAAATAAGAATAGGACAATGTCTTCAAGGTAATACCCACAAAATGAGAATATTCTAATATTTTGACCAAAGAACTTGCTGGTATGTTGAAAGCATAAACAAATAGTTCTTTTCTCACCACTTCTTCATTTCATTTTATTTTATTTATTTTTTTAGTACCTGCTACTGGCCTTCTGTAATGCAGAAGGTGGTCATTTGAAAAATAAGTACTGTTAGTCCTGACAAAATTGACAAGTAGCCTCCAGACCCAGTCACATAATGAAGTAAATACAGAATGCTTTGTGAAGTTGGAGTTCCAAGTAATCATCAAATACTTTGGCATAAATACAATCCAATTGGTGTACTCATTTGAACAGAACCTTTCATACCATGTAGTACCATAAGCCCCTCATCCCCAGTTGCTGGCAATTTTTATCATGTCCTTGTCAGGTTTGCTTATTCCGTTGGGTCCTTGAATATTTGCGTCACATAGCAGTGGTTTTCAACCTGGGGTCTCTGGGCCTGGTGCTGATTAGAAATGGGAATTCTCAAGTCCCACTTGAGACCATGGGACCAAGCAGTCTATATTTGGATAGTCTCTCCAACCAGGCAATTTTGGCACATTCTAGGGTTGAGAACCACTATTACAGAGTGTTTGGCTCCAGCACTTTGGAGATTAGCTTATTTTAAACAGAGAGAAGCAGTTCAGGGAAGTGGTAAGAGTGAGTCTAGATTTTTACTGCTGTTGAGTGAGATCCAGATTTGCAGCTTGTGAACAGTGTGATCTTGGTCAAGTTTTATAACCTCTTGGTTTCCCTGTCTGTAAAATGGGTATAATAGCACCTGCCTCTTAGGGTTGTCTGGAGAGTTAGATGACCTAGTCCATAATAAGTACTTGGAACAGTACCAGCTCAAAGCAAGAACTCAGTAATTACTTAGCACCACATTCTTCCTTGATTTTGCACCAAAAGTCAAAAACTGGTAGTATCTTCAAAATAATTTGCAGTTCTCCAGAACCATGCCAAGGAAGTTTGCCTACTCTGACGTTAAAATCCATTGGTTTGTTTTGAATGTCAGCTCTTTGATAGATATGATTTCCTAATACCATACACTGGTCATTTGGAAAATGCTGGCTTGTCAAGTTTTGAAGGCCTTCCAAATGTTGGCATATTTTATTATATAATATTAAACCATCGTATTTGTTGTGATCCTCAGAAGTCTTATTCGAAAAGCAGTCTACACACTGGGGGGGTTGTCAAGCTCAAAAAAGTAGACAAATTTTTTTCTGAAAATCTAATTTTTATTAGATGATATAAATTTAATTATTGGCAACAAATATTATGAAGTGTTTGTCTTGGTGTGATGGGCTCATTTCTTTAAGTTTTTGATAAAAAAGTCTGTATAACAGGCAGTTAAAATAGCCATAGTTGTCATCATTCTTTTAAGGAAGTAGTGTCCCATATGTAGAACAATCTTAGTTCTCAACTCCACCTTATCAGTGGTTTTCCTTGACACAACTATGAAGCTTGGATACACAGCTGAATCCTTATACATATTTCCCTGGCTTGTTTTTATTGTTTATATTAAGTATAACTGCATCTCAATTTATTTGTTTGTTTTATGTGTAAAGGTGTTTTATCTGCATGTATATCTGTATATTATGTGCATGCCTGGTGCCCATGGAGGTCAGAAGACAGTGTCAGATCCCCTAGGGCTGGAGTTATAGATGGTTATAAACCACCATATACGTGTTAGGAATTGCACTGTTGTCCTGGAAGAGTAGCAAATGCTTTTAACCACTGAGCCATCTCTCTTGTCCCTTATAAATGGATTTTAAAAAAATTAAGTGGCATTAAAAATGCAGTGGATACTAAAATAGTTTGTTGGACTTAGAAAATAGTCTTGACCTCACAGAACCTTTCAAAGGGTATTGGGATCCCCAGGATTCTGGGTCAGATTTTGAAAACTCCTGCACTAAATATATATTAAGTGTTTAGACTGGTATTTGGAACAAGGTGAGCATAGCATGTGTTATGTTATTACTATGTGTGCTTACTTGCCAACCTCCGAACATATTCATAGTTTTCATGAAAAACAAATGTGGCGTTGCGGACTTCTGTTGCATGTACAGGCAGCTACAGGAAGTGGATAGCTTTAGTGCTTGGGGAAATCGCATCAAACTTCCTGTTCCTGATTGCCTTTGCCTTGCAGTTCTGTTGATCACTAATGACTGGACAATCCCCCCCACACACAGGACAACCTAGAAAAGGCTGCCTTTGTCCGACTGTACTTAGTCTCTCAAGGACGACTCCCCTTGATGAGCCTCACTGATCTGATCACTGCCGCTCTGCAGCACCAGGAGAAAGAGGCTCTGGCCTGGATGATTCTGCACAGCTTATACCAGGCACGCATTGTGAGCCATGCCAACACAGGTGAGGACACAAACAGTGGCCTGCTGTCTCTCTCCAATTGCACATGTCTCCTCAACTTAAAAGCTAACTTGTGTGCCCGGGGTTCATGATGTGAAATTCCAAGATAATCAATAATAATATTATGGATCAAAAAAAAAAAAAAAAACAAACACTAGTTTGTTTGCTGATGTGGGTCTGGTCTTACCCCAGATGAATGAATAGTGCCTTCAATGGATGGTAAGCTGTAGCTCACACCATCTATTTCTTGGATATAGGAATGAGTTCTTTGGAGGATTTTTATATTATTTTTGTTCCTCTAGACTAAGTCCTCAACCTGTGGGTTGCAACCCCTTTAAGGGGGTCGAATGCCCCTTTCACAGGGGCCCCATATCAGATATCCTGCATATCAGATGTTTATATTACAATTCATAACCATATCAAAATGACAGTCATGAAGTAACAGTGAAAATAATTTTATAGCTGGAGGTCACCACAACATGAGGAACTGTATTCCAGGGTTACAGCATTAGGAAGGTGGAGAATCACTGCTCTAGACGCTCATGGATACACACACTAAGTTAGAACCACTGCTCTAGATCCTCATGGATACAAACACTGAGTTAGAACCACTGCTCTAGACCCTCATGGATATAAACACTGTTAGAACCACTGCTCTAGACCCTCATGGATACAAACACTGAGTTAGAACCACTGCTCTAGACCTTCATGGATACAGACACTGAGTAGAACCACTGCTCTAGACCCTCATGGATACAGACACTAACTTAGAACCACTGCTCTAGACTCTCATGGGTACAAGAACCACTGCTCTAGACCCTCATGGATACAAACACTGAGTTAGAACCACTGTTCTAGACCCTCATGGATACAAACACTGAGTTAGAACCACTGCTCTAGACCCTCATGGAGACAGACACTAAGTTAGAACCACTGCTCTAGACCCTCATGGATACAAGAACCACTGCTCTAGACTCTCATGGATACAAGAACCACTGCTCTAGACCCTCATGGATACAAACACTGAGTTAGAACCACTGTTCTAGACCCTCATGGATACAAACACTGAGTTAGAACCACTGCTCTAGACCCTCATGGAGACAGACACTAAGTTAGAACCACTGCTCTAGACCCTCATGGATACAAGAACCACTGCTCTAGACCCTCATGGATACAAGAACCACTGCTCTAGACCCTCATGGATACAAACACTGAGTTAGAACCACTGCTCTAGACTCTCATGGGTACAAACACTCAGTTGCTTCTGTCAGTTTTACTTTAGTTTTCCAAACACACAGATGGAAATTGATTCTGCCACCCCAAAACCATTTTCTATCATCAGGCAGATGACAGACTTCTGATTACTCTGCTGTATTGAGCACAGGAAAGCACAGGAGGACTGTATAACAGCTAACTACCGAGATCCAGCATGACTTCCTAGTGTCTGTCCAGATCTCTCCTGATGTGTTCAGTTTTCAGAGAAAAGCCTCCAATAAGTGTGTTCTATCACTACCAGGCAAGGGGGGCTTAAAGAAGGATTCATTTAAACATAAAGGCTAAAATAGTGTAAAAACTGTATCGTGGGCAGTGACATCTCAAGGACTGCATCTTAAAGCTGTCTAAGGGATTCTGAGCCCTCGTCCTGCTTCAGTTGTGACGGCTATTGCTGATCTGTTTCAGGTGTGTTGAAGAGACTGGAGTGGCTCTTGGAGCTGATGGGTTATATGAGAACCCTTGCCTACCAGCCAGCATCTGTTCAGAGTGTGGCTCTTGATGAGGTACATCGAGAAGCGGTGGGCTTACCTGAAAATGTAAAATGTACCATTTCTTTCCCAGAAGAAGACTCCATGGCCGTCTTTACTGCTGTAACAAATGCCCGAGGTCATCGGCTCACAAAGTGAAAACATTCGTTTGGTTTGCACTTTGGGAGTTCTAGCCCAGGATCCACTGATCCCACAGCTTTGGACCTGTGCTGAAGTGACAGGTCATGGAAGGAGTATGTTGCTGAGCCAGATCTAAGACCCATAGTTCTTTTTGGATCAACCTCTCCTGTCCATACCCCCCCCCAAAAAAAAATCTCCCCCTAGCTACTACCTTCTGTAAGGTCTACGGCTTTCCAGTAGTGTCACTCTGGGGACTGCGCCTGGAAGCCATGGCCCTTGGGGTGATCCGAGATCCAAAAGCAAACACACTCTCACAGTGTTTCTTCTTTTTATTGTGAGAAATACTGGCAATGACTCTTGCTGTGGTTCCGGAGATTCGCAGGACTGTCTTTTGAGGATTTTCCCCCTCAAGACAGGGTTTCACTGTGTAGCCCTGGATGTCCTGGAACTCACTCTGTAGACTAGCCTGGCCCTGAACTCAGAGATCCACCAGCCTCTGTCTCTGAAGTGATGAGTCTAAAGGCATGCACCACCACCATACCCTGGCAAGAAATACTTTTAACAAAACATGTTCTTTGATGCACAGGACTCCAAGAACATTAGGTAGAGAGCGAACCTTGGGTCCTCATACAGAATGTGTGGAAATGTCAGGCTCAGGCCTCTTCTCTGGCTCACATGTAACTAAAAATGCCTAGAAGGAAGAGATTCCTGAAGTGTGTGCAGATCACATGTGTGCCAACACCTGCATGTGACACGTGGAGAGGGTTCTCGTCATATCTGCACTGTGACTTATAATATCCCCAAGGAAAAGGCCTCTTGTAATGGGTAGTTGTAAAAACACCCAATAATACAAACACAGTTCTTGCCTACTTTTTTTTTCTTAATTTTCTTCATAGGCATTCTTCCTGGTTGAGTATAATTTTCATAGCCTGATACATTCTTTGAAATCCTGTACCATTTGTCTGAAGAGTTGTGTGTCTTTTTGCAGTTATTAATTTTTTTGTTTGTTTTGCTTGAGACGGGGTTTCTCTGTGTAGCCCTAGCTCTCCTGGAACTCTCTTTGTAGACCAGGCTGACCTCGAAACTCATAGAAATCTGTCTGCCTCTGCCTCCCAAGTGCTGAGATTAAAGGCATGTGCCACCTGAAGTTGTTAAATTTTTAATTCATCACTTAGGATCTTAAGAGACTGAAAAATACTTTTTTAAAAACCTTTTTCAACTAATGCAATCTCTTTTTTTTTTCTGACTTCCTGAGCTTTTATTAACTTTGTTTTCTTACCAAAATCCCAAATCACTTAGCATGCAAATTAGCTGGAAAAAGTATAATTGAAATCACAGTAATTCAGCATCTTGATAGTGTCTCCATTACCATGTCTAAAATCTTTTACAAGTATCTAATGGAGTCTGAAGGATGGCTGGATTCCAGACAGAATTTTTTTTATGCCTAAAGATAAACTTTTTATTGTTCAAAAATAAAATCAGATGTTTCATATTTTTAAAAATCAGTTTTGTCCATATAACAAATACCTTTCTTAGTTTATCTCTTTAAAATGCCAGCAAAAGAAGAGTATTTAGATCTTGATATGATTAAGAATAAATTTTATTTCTCTTGAAATATTGGAGGAATAATCCAGCCTCACAGAAGGGAGAATCAGGAACCTTCTCAAGCGCAGTGGTGGCCAGGCTCCTCAGTCAGCCTGGAACTGAGTTTGCCCTTCATATAGTTCCTCTTCTGGGGCAGCAGGAGTGGGAAGAGGCGGGAAGACGGCCTTGCATCATGGTGGAGGCTGTGCTTGTGAACTTGTGCCACTTTTAATAGAACCTATGATCTCATGCTGCTTCTACTTTCTTAACAGGCTTTGGACTTCTTGCTGCTGATATTTGCAGCTGCAGTGGTGGCGTGGGCAGACCATGAGGCCCCACTTCTCCTTGGCCTCAGTGCCAGTTGGTTGCCATGGCATCGGGAGAACGGGTCTGGTGGGCCAGCAGCAGCCTTGCTTGGCAAGAGTCCTATGCATAGAGTCACCGTGCAAGAGGTTCTCACTCTCCTTCCCAGTAGCATGCTATTGCTGCTACAGAAAGAGCCATGGAAAGAACAGACCCAGAAGGTGAGGGGTGGCAGCCACCTGTTTAGCAGGGCAGGCAACCTTTTGTCTCCAGCAGTTGCTGCTGTGGGATGGAAGTGGGAATTAAACGAAGATTGGCTCACACCAAAGGCTTTCATACTCAGCCCCGAGCATCGCTCTTATGCCATGTCCTGGAGGTTGAGGCCCGCCCAGGTGCATGGTATCTATTGTCTGGAAACAGCACTGACAGCAGCAGCAGCTCATTTATGGTGAGGGTGCAGCAGAGATAAAGCTTGTATCTTCGTTCACTTATCGAGGGCACATGTGCTCTTGATCCTGGGTGGAAGGGATACATTTTACCAAGTCAGGACACGTAGGCAGACAAACTCAAGATTCGGGATGGTATGCTGTGTGGGATATGAGGTGAGAAGTAAGAGAGGGACATGGGCTCATGTCCAGGGGTGGCTCAGAGAATGTTCCAGAAGAAGTGTAGGTCTAGAGTCTTACTGTAACACAGTAAAGGGTCCACCTGGCTTACTCTATCCCACAGAGCCACTATGTGTACCTGGAGTGGCTGGCCTGTTCTAGTGCTTGAGCAGGGTTCTGTTACAGCCGCAAACCATCACCCCTGACCTCAGGAAAGCCCATGTCATAGGAGGCTCTTTGGGGTTAGTCCTCAAGCGTGCAAACTTAGCAAAACACATGGAAATATTGTCTCCTCTACTTGGCTTTATCCGGCTCCATCCTGTCTTTAATATAGCCGATTGGAAGATTCTTCTTTGAATCCCATGTCATCAAAACTGGATTTGTATGATGTTGAAAGCTTTAAACTAATAATGTGTTGCTTTTTCTTGAGGTATGAAGATTAATCCTTAAAAACATTCTGAGCCGTGAACCCGGCTTAGCTACACCTAACTCCACTGACCATCTCAGCTGAAGGGCCTTTCCCAATTAAGTCAGATAAGGATTAGGAGGCCGTAGCAAGCTTTGCATTTTCTGTTCAGCTTTTAACCCAAATAAATGTAGTCTCTTCTGTTATTTCCAGACTGAGACACTGTTCACTTTGGATATGGGATTGACATCTTAAATTGATTATATATTTGTAGTGACTATTAATCTACTAGTAAGTTATTAAACACTCAGGAAGGAAAATTTATGAGCCTATTATCCTTGACCAGAATGCATATGGAACCAGTGAGAGGTAGCGTGATACAGAGAAAATAGCCTTGCAGCCAGGTATAGCTAGGCTCAAATATTGACCCTGCTGTTCAGAGGGATGTGACTTGGGCAAGGTCACTGACCTCTCTGAGCCTCTCAGGGTGACTAGAGACAATGATAAACTAAAGTCTTCCAGGCCCATGTCCAGCTTACTCTGTCTGCACTAGGTCTTCGTGTATTCACTAGGGGAAGTGGGTTAGACTTCGTAAGGCCTTTTGATTTGGGAGTCATGTCACCTCTGCAACCCTCCACCCTTTAATGTTCTTCTAACACCCACCTCACTTCGACTTCTCCAGCCTCAGCAGGAATTGCTAAAAGGCTGTTGCCCTTCTCCTGTATGCAGGCCCAAGAGACTGGCTGAGCTCATGCTGATGGTGGGATTTACTTCACTGACAATGTTCTTTTTCACCCTAGTTCATTGACTGGCTATTTAGTGTCATGGAAATTCCTAATGAAGCCTTTGCAGCAAAGTCCAAGGATCTTTTGAAAGGTATTACTTCATGCTTTATGCCTAACAGGGGGTAAAACCACCCATTGGTGGCTGTGATGTGGAAGAGCAGAATTGGACACATGGTTTCAAAAAGTGTCCCTAATGTGGCATTGCAAATCAGAAAAATGGATTAAAAAGGAGGACCAGTGCCTTTAAACTTCACTTTTAGAGAAATAGTATTAGGTATTTTATTATAATAGTAAAATAATTAAAATTTGCAAAATTATGAAAAGTAAAAATACCGCAAACAGAAATTCAAACAGAGTTCTGGAGACAGTTTTGATGGTTTCCCTAAGTTTTTCTCCATCCTGTGTATGAGGACTCTTTTAGCATATTTGTAATGTGAAGCTACTGGAAAAGTACACATAGACAGCTCTGATTTCACATGTTTTATGTTTTAACATTATTTTAAATCCTAGAACACATTCTCATACTAGCTTCCAGTAATAGTTGATGCTGCTGAGTTGATATTTTGCCATGGGAACTAGTCATTGCCCATGCTATCAAGCACTTCCAGAGTTTTTGTGGTTTCATACTTCTCCATGGACTGGCACACTGTGACTGTAGGAAACCCCAAATGTGGAAGATCTTCCTGAAAGTTTTGTAGAGTCTTAAACTCAGATATGATGTTTGTGTGATTTGGCCCTTGGCCTCATGACTTGAAATAGCTTGTACTTGTCATGCATGTCCTGGGACTCAGGGTTCTGAAGCCAGTGGCTACTGCAGTGTCCTTTGCATGTCATAAGACATTGATTGCACTGAGAACTGCCATTCTACAGGCCAGCCCTGTGATGATTTATCTATCTTGGAGTCATAGTATGATACATGTTTTACTTTAAAGAAGGTGTAATATTTTTGTTACTAAACAGCCAAGAATTCTGGTGAATGAGAAGCATGTAGATGCCTGAATGTGATTCTAATACAGCACAGAGCTTCACTGGGAATCAGGGCTGTGATTAAGATATTTTCACTTTATCCATTTCTAGGGACTTGCTGATAAGACTCTATTTGTGTGCTGCAGGGAGTTTGGGCTGGTGATTGTTTCAAACATGTGCTATCTTCAGTTCCAAAGCTAACAACTGATATCAATAAAGAAAACAATCACTTGGCTTAAGGAATCACACCTTTACTAGATTACAGTGTCATTGGCTTCCTAGAATGACCTGGGCTCCCTACATTCCTTCACATTCTTTTATTTGACATAATATCTGAATATATTCATATTTTAGACTAAGACAAGAAATATGTAATAGTTACTAAAAGATATTATTTAGAATTTCTAAAAGATATTATTCAGAATTTCTCTACTTTAAATTTCTCCTTGGGTCATATATCACAGTAGGAAATACATGCATTACAGACACATGTCCAAATAAAATTTAGTGTGGTACACTTGCATCCTTGAGCACAAGAACTCAGCCTTATTATAGGTGTGGAGTTTTCTCTTTAATTAAGCATTTAATGGAGTTAATCATGTTCATGTATAAAAGAACACAAATTTAAAGTAAATTATTACAGAGGGAATATACTCATGTAAATAGTAATGGCATTAAGAAAAACAGTATCACTAGCATGTCAAACATCATAGTTCTGCAAATTTTCCTATTTACAGATTTATAGGATAACTTTCAAAAAAGAAAAAAAAAACACCAACTACTTTTGCAACCTGTAAAACCTGTGGGGGTTTTCTTTGGGGGGCGGGGCTGCTGTTGAAATTCTAAATTCTGCTAAGATGTGGGAATCATGAGTTTTGAAGACTAGTCAAGTAGGGAAGTGCCAAGCTCTGTTTTGACTCCTTTTTGATCAAAATGACCTTTTCAGCACAGCTCTGTCAAGTGCATCTGTATGCTCTGTGTTCTTGTCCTCTTAGCCACCCTGCTGTCCTTGAGAGTTCTCCCAGAGTTTAAGAAGAAAGCTGTATGGACCAGAGCGTATGGCTGGTGACATTCTCAGGAACCAGCAGCATCCCCCGCTGAATGAGGCAGACCAGAAAAACAGAAGTTTTCCATGACTGGTGTCTGAGATTGCTGAGAATTGATCCTCCCAGTTAGTGGTCATGGGAAGGTGGCTCCATACTGACATCTCAACTTGTGTGTGGCCAGGAAAGGGGTACATTACTTGGGTACCCGGGTATTTGAAACTGAAATAAGAACATGCCTTCTTTATGTCCTGAGTTCATTGTAAAAAATTTTCTTTTCTTTGTGAAAACTGAATTATATTTTCTCTCCTTTAAATTCTAGTAAAATAATCTTGTGAAGTTTGTGCAATGTGACTTTTATTTTTAAGTGTGTGGGGAGATATTGCCAGTGAAAGCAAACTGTAGAGGTGACAAGGGTATGATGAAGCCACAGAAGAAGTCAGTGAGTTAGACAAATTTTATTCCTGTTGATAAAACACAAGAGAACTGCTAGGCACATTCAGATTGTGAGGCGTGACACTGACTGGTACCCAGGTTAGGTTCATCAGCGATAGTTATAATTCCTGTGCTTGGATGTCATGAGTGCAAGAAAAAGTTATCCGATTCACAGTCGCCGCAAAGGAGACTTAATTCACATCAATGTTGATCTGATGGATCCCATGATGCTGTGATCTGTTCCTCTGGAGACTGTGCCTCCTACTTGGCAAGGTGTCTGCCAGCAACCTCAAAGGTAAAGAAAGGTTCTTTTCCCCACAGGCATGAGAGAAGCAGCACTGGGAGGACCCCAGAAACCATGTGGGTCTCTGAACAGTATCTGGTCCTTGGCAGGTGGGATACACTCGGTGACCAGGCCTAAGTCACAGAGGAGGCAGCCCCAAGCAAACTCTCTGAACTGAGTTTCCCCAGGAGAAAGATGATAGGATGCTAGACAAGCAAAAAAGGATCAATATCTCCTCCATAGATCAGTTTTTTTTTTTATAAGTACAGCTCATTTTACCAGAATGATTCGTGGCCTAACGGTTTGTGATAGTATCACAATTTCAGCTACTGCCATGATGAGAGACTCGGGCAGCATTTTAACTTTGATGCTCACTAATTATCATGACTTCAACTGGGGCTCAGTCATATAAATGTACAAACAGGGAATCATTAGGAAGAAAAGCCGTGATACTGATGTCAGGTGCTTTTTGTATCTGCCACACAGACAGTGCCTGGTGCTTCACAAACACCATAGAACTTCTACTGCTAACAGGGGGCACTTATCTTCTTGTCCCAAAGTGTACCTGGCAAGTTCATAGCAACACTACTAATTGTATTTTCCAGATATATAATTTCTTTACAAGTTGGACTACAAGGAAATAAGTTTCAGCCAAGCGAGAAAGAGGTGGTAGCAATTTACAGCAGCTTTTTTTTTTCATCCTCTGTGTGCTATTGTATACTCCCTACCATCTAGAAACTGAAAGTCATCTAGCATTTGCTGTTGGGTGCCAGACCATGAGTACACTAGACTTTTCATTTGACTTAGCTTGTTTGAAGTCTTGAACAGTACTGTAGGGGGCATTGTTTTCTATTTTAAAATGGAACAAAAATATTTAATAAGTGGGAGAGTTTTACCTGAAACTAAGGTCCTAGAGCCTAAGATCCAAAGCCTTTTCTACTGCATCAGACACCTTGGCTCCCACTCTAACGTGCAGATCTGCTAAGAGAAGCACCAGGCCTTTGGCACTGGGAAGCTTGGGACTAGTGTAGCAAACCAAGTTTGTCTGCATGCATTAAAGAGCTCTAGATTCCAGAGTACCTTGGAAATACAGGAGACAATGAGCCCTGAAGAGGAAGTGGGCACTGGAGACATCATGAATCAGCAACTAAACATTTGCTGATGCCCAAGGAAAGGGAGAATCTGCCTAGACTTCAGATTTCAGATTTCCCATGGCTTTTCAACCTAATTTCTTCTCAAACCTGGTATTTCCTCCTGTCCTTCACGAGAAAACAGAAGCTTACAAAAAGAAGGAAATAAAGTAATCCTCAGCCCTCTTAACTAGTTCTTTCTGCTTTGAGCAGTCATGGATGGAAGTCATGTGGTTTTCTGCTGATTGGACCTCTAAGGATTCCAAATTAGTGACTCTAAAAAGTAAACTCAAAGGTATACCAGTGAAATAATAACCTGCCCCTGGTTAGCTGTATGACCCCCATATAAGAGTTACATTGTTCCACCAAGATACTCCGCTCTCCCCACTTTTACACAAGCAAGCTGCTGCTGCTTTTTTAGACCATGTTTTGAACTACATAAGGAAGTCTTTATTTCAAGTCCTCTCTTGTCAGATCTTGAAAACACAAGTTGCCAAGACAAATAGTATTTGGGGATGCACCCGGGTAGGGTTAAAGCTACATTGTGCCTTAAGGAAGTATCCAAACACAGATTGGATTTGAAAAGTATGCATTTGGCAAAGATGTGGGTATCTGTGCAATTATCTAAAATCATGTTACAGTAATAATGTAATAACTCCATGGTAACCAAGGGGCTGCAGAAAACATCTTATGATGAATTACTAGATGTTAACTTCCTTTGGAATGGAAGTATTTGGAGGTGGGCTTTGGGAAGTAAGTAGGGGTGCAGAGGGAGCTTTTCTGAAAATTAGTGAGTTCACAAGAAGGGACTTGGGAGAAGTGCTTTCTTTCTCTACCATGTGGGCACACAGCAAGGAGGTATCCCTCTGTATCTCACACTCAAGAATCAACTGTCACTTGCTATCTTGGTATTGAGCTTTTTGATTTACAGAATCACTCAATTTAATAGTACTTTGTTGCAGCAATCCAAACTAAGAGAGCAGTGGATAGCAAGAGGTGAGGCACCACTGTACTCAGAACGTAAATGTGGAGAAGCAGCTTTGAAGTTAAGTAGAAGATGGAAGAGTTTTAAGATGCTGATATCATCTTTTAGGGTTTGATAAAAGTGATTGTGGTCAGAGCTGAGGAAGAAAGGACATCTGGAGTGGAAGCCTTGTTTTCTTAGAGAACTCATCATCATACAAATTAGGGCTGATAAGTTGCCCCTATGTGACTTAGGGGCACCTTTGATTCACCCTTCCCTGGTCTTAGAAAATAATATATATGTGTACATATATGTGTGTGTGTGTGTATGTATATACATATACACATATACATATACATACACACACACATATATATATACACACACACACACACACACACACGTGTGTGTGTGTGTGTGTGTGTGTGTGTGTGTGTGTGTGTGTGTCTCCAAAGAGCTCAAGGGGCCATTCTGTCAAGTTCTAAGAAGTCCAACTGTCTTCCTATCTCTATTAACTACAGCTCAGAATAACAGTGTTCCTGCTAGAGTAGCTGATCAGATCTACAGTTCACATCTACCCTAACTAACCTTACTGAATTGGCTAGCATCTTGCTTTTGGACATCCAAGCCTCCAGAACTGTAAAACATAGATTTCTATAGTTTTGCAACCAAGTCCTATGGGAGGGGATTGCACTTTGTGATATAGCAGTGGCCTGAGCTAAGTCACAGAAGATGTTTGATAGGCATCTAAATATATGTAATGTTCAAGGTGATTGGCTCCAAGGGCAGGGGCATTTGTCTGCAGAGTATCTAAGTAGATGTAATGTTCAAGGTGATTGGTTCTAAGGGTGGGGGCATTTGTCAATAGAGTATGTTATCCTAGAATTAAAGAGGATACTTGACAGCATTCCTGTCCTATAAATCTGCTAGTTGTTATTACAGAAGTTCATCAGTTGGTTTCTCGAGTCTATTGAACTTACTCCACTGAATCTATTTCTCATTTACTTTACACGAAAACATTCAGACTTCACGCAGTATAAATGTAACCTGTGTGAAGTCCCACAGCCTTGGTGTAGCAAAGGTGTGCTGTGCCTGTTGAAGATTTGTTCATACAGCACAGTAGATGTGGAACAGAATGTGCAGGGCCTGCAATAATCCATGTAATAGATTGTTGTTAAGTTCTCTGTTCTTTGACTCTAGCATACACAGTGTTGTGTTGGCTGCAGGCTGACCCACCAGCCCATCTTCTCTTTTGTGCGATGGGCAGGGATGCTGCCTCACATTTTCTTCGGTTTGGCAGAAATGACTCTGAGGACATCTTTTCTTTCTGTGTAAAGATGGCTGTAGGTGAAATACATACCTACGGTGCA
This sequence comes from Peromyscus maniculatus bairdii, assembly GCF_049852395.1. Lineage (NCBI taxonomy): Eukaryota > Metazoa > Chordata > Mammalia > Rodentia > Cricetidae > Peromyscus > Peromyscus maniculatus. Next base: position 109,257,778 of record NC_134853.1, read on the forward strand.
AAGGAAAGTGAGGTTGGTTAACCATGTCTTTGAAAAGATCTGTGGTTTGAGGACCCAGGGAGAGGGCCGCCTGAGTTGTAGGAGCAGCAGCTGTAAGGGATGCTCAAGCAAAGCACACGAGGAACTGTGCAGCTTTTACATGGAAAGGGAATGCAAGCACACGCTTCTGTCCGACTCACTCTGCCCCTCCCGTCCCCCACCTCGGCAGCTTTCTTCACAACCCCTAAACTGTCGTCTTCTTTATTCGGATGCGCTATTCTTACACTTGGGAACTGTTCTCTCTCAGACACGGTTATGATCCTGATAATTTGTGAAGGGTAGAGTAAATAATAGAAGTCTTTTTCCCAGTTCCCTGGAAAACAATGTTACTTGATTAAGTTTGTTCAAATATAACTTTCTACTAGCCCACACTACATTTGATTAAATTACTTTTAAATAGCTTTGCTCTTTGGTTGCCGATTTCCTATATGCGTTGCTGTACATATTAACGGGTTCAGTGTGGTTCTTTCCACACGTGCGTGTGGCATGCACAGGTCAAATCTCACCTCCCTTCTGCCACTCTTCCAGCCCCTCAGGACCACAATTCAATTTTCGTGTCAGTTTTTACATTTTCACATGTAAGAGAGAACATTCTGGCTTGCTTCACATGCCCCCCATTTCCATTCACGGCCCTGGGATAACAGGAGTTACTCTTAATGGAGAAATGCCCCGTGGTGTGATCGTGCACCGTATTTCCTCTGCCCATCCATGTTGACAAACTCCTGGGCTGGCTCCTGATCTTTCTGTTGTAAACAGTGCCACAGTCATCACGGGTATGCCTTCCCTTCCATCGCCTGCTAACTTCACTTCCTTTTGTCCTCTCTGGGGCAGCTGGATCAGATGGTAGTTCTATTTTTACCTTTTTTGCGGAACTTGCACACTGCTGCAGTAGTGTTCCCAACAACAGTAGTTTCTTTTTCTCCACGTGCTCACTACCATTTGTTTGTGTTGTTGTTTGATTGATAACAGCCAGTCTGACTGGACTGAAATGGTAGCTCATTGACTGTGTGTCCCTGATGGTTAGTAAAATGAAATGTGTTTTTCAGAGTAATTAATGGTTTAAACGCATCCAAGTCTGTTCAGATCACAAACCCATTTTCTAATTGTCTGACTTACTTCATATAAATGTTTGGAGGTCTCTGTGTCTCCTGAGTACTTGGCAACTCTTCTCTGCCCCTCTGCAGGTGGTCCCTTTGCTCTATCATTTGCCTTGCTGGGGAGAAGCTTACTAATTTAATGTCATCTCGTTAATCTCATTAATTCTTCCTTGTGTTTCCTGAGCTATTGACATCTTATTCAAGAAATTATCATTTGCACCATATCTTGAAGTCTTTTAGTGGTACTTTTAGAGTTTTGGGTCTTAAATTCAAGCATTTGATAGTTTGAGTTGATTTCTGTGCAGGGTAAGGGTCCGGGTCGTGTGTCAGTCTTCTGCATGTGGATATCTTGTTCTCCCAACACCCTGTGTTTCTTTCATGTATAGTTATTGTTGGCATGTTTATTTCTTTTTCTTTTTTTATTGGCCTTTTATGCCATTGCCGTACTGCTTGCTACTGATCCTTGTGTCTTGACATTGGCTGTTGTGATGCCTCCAGCTTTGTTCATTCTGCTTTAGGGTCTTTGGGGCTTACATACTAATTGTATGGGTTTGGTTGTTCTGGGAAGCGTGTTATTTATCGTTTTATTCTTTTTTAAATTATTTTCTTAAGAGCTTATGTGTGAGTAGGTGTTTATGGTACTTGCACATGTGTGTGCTGGTGTGTATACCATGTGTGCAAATGTGTGACCAGAGGAAGCTCTCGGCTATATCACTCCCTGCCTTGTTCCTCTGAGACAGGGTCTCTCACTGAACCTGGAGCTGGGCCAGCAGCCAGCAAGTCCCAGCAGTTCTCCTGCTCCTACTTCCAACAACCCCAGAGGTGTAGGTGGAGGGCCACACCCAGCTTTTTGGTGGATGCTGGGGATTCAAATTCAGGTCCACATGCTCATATAGCACAGCTCTTACCCACTGAGTGATGCTCTCAGTCCTCAAAATGTTAACAGTTTAGTTGGAGATTGCACGGAATCCCCACATCACTTTGAGCAATATGAACATTTAATGACTTCTGCCATGAAAATAGGCAGTCTTCCCATCTTTTAGTAGCTTCAATTTCTCTCCCAGTGTTTTGTAGCTTTTTTGTAGAGGAATTGTACTTCCTAGGTTGTTCATAGGTATGTTTTGTGGTTATTGTGGTTTAGATTTCGTTCTTAAATTCTTCCTTAGCAAATCATTATGTGTGGAAGGGCTTATTTAGAAACAAAAACTAGAAGCATAAAGTCCTAAGTAGACAGCGTTGTTCTGAATGGACTTTGAGTCAGGGAAGGCTGTGGAGTGTGTATGTCCAGCTTAGGTGCTGCCCACACGAAAAACATTTTGCTGGTTCTGTCCTGCTACTCAATCTGTGTCTCTCTCCTAGTAGTTCTGGTGAAGTCCTTAGTTGTCCCCCCACCCAACACGCCCTGTTATTTTTTGTTGGCTTTGCTTTGTTTTTAAGACAAGGTCCCACTCTTGTTCAGGCTGGCCTCAAACTGACAACTTCCTGAGATTTCAGGTGTGAGCCACCATCCCCAGTGGTAACATTTTTCTATGCATCTGCAACAACACAGACAATTGGACTCCCTTCCTATGAATCTGCCTTTCCTTCTTCTTGTCTGATTGCTCTGACTAAAATGAATAGGACACTGAGAAAGAGCAAGGAGAGTGGACAGCTTGTCTTATTCCTGACAATAGAGGAAATAGTTTGTTTTTTAGCATTCAGTATATTAGTTATGGGTTTGTCATGCATACCTTGTTCTTGTATTTTATCATGAATTGATGTTGAACTTTATCAAATGATTTTTCTACTCTACTCAGATAACTTTTGATATCTATGGTAGTTTATTGATTTATAGAGGCTGCACCATTTTTGCATCTAGGAATGAAGCCTATCTAATTATAGTGTATGATCTTTCTACATACTTACTAGTATTTTGTTGAGTTCAGCATCTATGTTAATTGGGACTGTTGGTCTATAGCTCCTTTTCATTTACTATTAAATTTTGGTAGTGCTGGCCCAAATGATTGCCCATTAATTTGAGAAGAATTGGTACTAGTTACTCCTGGTGAAATCTTGGTAAAATTTAATTGTGAAGCCATTTTATGCTGGCTTTCTGCATTGGGTGATTTATTACTAGTTTATTACTCATTACTAGCATATCCAGGTTTTTCTATATCCTGTTAAATTTCTCTATCCTTTTGGTTGAATTTTGGTAGGTCTTTTGTATCCAGAAATGTTTCCATTTTCCAATTTGTTAATGGGTAGGTTTTTTTTTTAATATCCCCAACTGATATTCTGCATTTCTGTACTGTGGGTTGTAATGTCTCCTTTAACATTTCTAACTTCATTTCTTTGGCTCTTCTATTTTGGGTGGTTATTATAACTGAGAAGTTTATCCACTTTTTTTTTTTGTCCTTTCAAGGAAATAACTAGTTTTATTTTATTGACCCTTGGTACTTCTTATTTTCTGTTGACTTCTGGTCAGATTTTTATTTCTCTCCATACAGTTATTTGGGATTTGGTTTATAATTGCTTTTCTTAGTCCTTGATATGCATGGTTAAGTTGTTTATCTGAAATACTTCCATTTTTTATGTTTTTTACACGTTGTTCTTGGTATTGTTTTTGATATATCCCACAGGTTTGGGATCCTGTATTTCTATTGGTTTCAACAAATTTTTCTTTTGGATTTCCTCAGTGGCCTTCTGAGGAGAAAGGGAAAGCAGGTGTGGCCAGCACCTAAGTTTCTTTGTGGTCCTCCTTGGGCCATGTGCCCTGTCAACCAGAGCACTAGCTGAAGCCTTAGCATTGCTCACGGCTGCTGCAGTTTACCCCTGGGGTCAGAGAAGCATTAGGACCACAGAAGTCTTGTCTTACCCTGTAAGTGGCAGGTGCTCTTGCTTGTATGTGTGGGGAGGGATGGTTGGTCCCAGCACTGCTAAGATTCTACACTCTACTGACCACACCCTGCTCTCAGAGGGCAAGCTGTCTAATCCCCTGTATTCAACACGGCTTGCTGGGACTCTCTTCATTCCCCCTCACTCAGAAGAGGATTCCTCCCCGCCTAGTAGTGTAGATAGCATGGCAAGCTCTCAGGTTTTTGTGTCTACTGCTATGCTAGGTTTGTTTTTGTTTTTTTTTTTTTTTCAATATTACAGTGTTCTAGTTTCTCCCCATAATTTCTTGCACTCTCCCAGAATGCAGCTCCATACCTATTGCTTGTGTTTTCTTTGTGGAGCAAAGTACTGATGGCTGTACTCAGCCATCTTGAAATCCCACACAAGTATAACTTTGTGTATGTGTTTGTTTTGTTTGTGAGACAGCATCTCTCTCTGTGGCCCTGCCTGGCCTGGAGCTCACTCTGTAGACCAGGCTGACCTCCAACTCACAGAGATCTACTTGCCTCTGCCTCCCAAGTGCTGAGATTAAAGGCGTGTGTCGCTAAGCCTGGCTCAAGTGTACGTTTTATGTGTGTGTAAGTGTTTTATCTGCATGTATATATGTGCACCACATACATGCCTGCTGCCAGAAGAGAGGGTCTGGGTCTCCTGGAACTGAAATTATGGATGGTTCTGAGCTGCCGCGTGGAAGCTGGAAACTGAACCCAGGTCGTCTGGAAGAGCAGCAAGTGCTCTTAAGCTCAGAGCCATCCCTCCGCTCCCTCCCCACAACTGTAAGTTTTTGTGCTCGGTTTTCTTTGAGCCTTTATCACCGACTTTCTGTTCGCCTCCTAGGGAGCACTAGCATGTAAAGCCAAACAGAAAACAAAATGGGCATACATGAAAAAAAAAATAAAAATCGATAACCCTTCTGTTGGGCATTGGGTTTTACAGATTATGTCTTTGTGATCAAAAAATGTCTGTGTCTCATGCATCTTGCAAGCAAATTCTCTGCTAGTAGCATTGTTGTTGCTGTAACAGTGAAATTTTGTTAATACTTGATTTCACCATCCCCCCCCCCAAAAAAAAGCATCAAGGGTCTTAATCAGACTATCTAGTTCATTTTGTGTGGGGGGGCTTCCTTTTTAGTTCTCTCCACACTTACCAATCTGTTTAGGACAATGGCAGCATAAACCACCAGAAGAATGCGAAAACAAACTATCTACTTACCTATGAAGAGCACCAGGAGATACAGCTTGAGCACGTAAGGGAAACAGGTAGATATGTCCAACGGCAGCATGGTAGAGTTGGCGCCAAATGATTCGAAATAAGGCAGTGACTGATAGATGGTAAACGCTGTTTAAAGATAGAAGGATGGCAAAGGTTCTTTCTGAGTCACAGAGGTGAGTGTGCACAGATATCTTTAAGGAAGGAGATTTGTGAATCGGCATCATAGATGGTAAATGCTGTTTAAAGATAGAAGGATGGCAAAGATTCCCTTTCTGAGTTACAGAGGTGAGTGTGCACGTGTATCTTTAATGAAGGAGATTTTTAAATTGGCAACAACAGCTTTGTGATGATTGCTGAATCCTTTAGTGAAAGCTGCAACTTGATATAGGAATCTATGGAATGATTATGTTGCTTAAATTGTTCCAGCATTCTGACTCAGTAAATTATTGCCCACTGTGTACCTGCTGTTGAACCCACACATTTCATGCTTACATAGAAAGACTGTATAGCGCTTCTTAAAATGATGGCTTTAAAAGTACATCTGTCTCCTTGCTCACAAACGGGGAGACAATCAGGTATGGAAAGTGCTACATCTATTTTCCTCTTGGAGTTACATGACACGTGTTTAGCAGTGAAGACTCTGAGAGGTTCTGCAATAATGAAACCTCCCACCATGACTGGCCTTAGAATGTCTTCTTTCTCCTCTGCCCTGAAAGTACTTAGTACAAATCTGGAGCAACTCTGTGAGAAATGCTGACCTAAATTATTCTGTGGGAAGAGGCTAGTTTAGTGTTAGATGCATATAGAGGATCCATGAAACTAGATCACATGTGTACATTTTAAAAATAACATTCCTGCAGTAAAATGGCTTTTATGGTTATCTAAGCTGCTGCCATCTGGGGAAGGGAAGTAAATGTACTTAGATTTTTTACTTTATGTGTATCAGAGTTTTGCCTGCATGTATGCAAGTACATTACATGCATGCAGTACCTGTGGAAGCCAAAAGAGGGTGGTGGATCCTCTGGGACTAGAGACAGTTGTGAGCTACCATGTGGGTGCCAAGAACTGAACCCACATCCTCTAGAAGATCAGCCACTGTTCTTAACTGCTGAGCTTAACTCCAGCACTGTGATGCACTATTTTTACAGTTTCCTGTTAGTCTGAAGTTGTTTCAAAATCAAAAGGGGTTGCGATGTGATCAAGTCAGGAGCTGAAGCAGATGGATAAGAGATGAGTGGCCTTGGTGCGGGACTGCCAATGGATACCAAACATGCCATTAAGATTAACCAGGGTTGCCGGGCGGTGGTGGCGCACGCCTTTAATCCCAGCACTCGGGAGGCAGAGTCAGGCGGATCTCTGTGAGTTCGAGGCCAGCCTGGGCTACCAAGTGAGTTCCAGGAAAGGCGCAAAGCTACACAGAGAAACCCTGTCTCGAAAAACCAAAAAAAGATTAACCAGGGTTGCCTCCAAGTCTCAAGCATTCTGACAGATGAGTGATAGCTTGGGTATTTATATGAGCTTTATTTACTCATTGAATTTATCAGACATAAAAATTACAGCTTTAAAATTAAATACGAGTTATTAACTTTATTAAAAGTTAAGTAGGTTTCCTTCCCTGTCTAGTTTTATACTCTGGAACATTTGACACATGCAAAGGAAAGATCACAGGCACCTTCTCCACTGTCTGGAGTTAGTTACCATTAACACTGTGTCATGTATGTGCCTTGATTGTCTTCTGCTGATACTTTGGGGAGAGCAAGCTCACAGTCTAGGGAAAGAGAGGGCGTTGTGTGGCATTCATATCAAAACAGGCTTCCCTCAGAAGGCTTAAAATTCTGAACACCAAGAATAGAAACGTTTCTTGTATACTTATTCATCCTTATTTTTAGGGAAAGAGTCCATTATATAGTCTTTAGAAAAAAACTTACTTTGCAAGTATAGTTTTAATTAAAAAGTCATAATGTATGTATTTATGGATTATGGTGTGATATTTTGATATATGTGTACAATGTGGAATGATGAAAGCTCGTATTCAACATCTCATTTTTGTAGTGAGATAACTAAATTTACTCTTTTGAAATGTATGCTGTTATTGGCTATACTCACGTTGCTGTACATATCTTACAATTATATTTCTCTTGATATAAACCTCTTACCCTTTCCAACATCCAGTCCTTTTATGTTCTTTATAGTATTTCTATGTTCCAAGACAAATAAAGGCACTTAGCAAATATTCCATGAACGAGGACTTTCATTCTTAAAGAATGGGTGACTGAGTTTTCTGCTGTTTTTTTCAGTGGTTTGTAAATTATTATTCTCTAGATTCTCTGAGTATTCCAAATTTTAACAATTAATTTTAAAAATAAAAGAAAAATTAAAATTCTCATTTATTATCTCTAGTCATTGGTAAATAGAAAACATGTGGTTTTCTTTTATATACTAGTCTTTATATACTCATGATTATTATTGACAACAGCTCTCTCTTTATAATGTCTTTGTTTTCCTGTAGTTACTTTAACATGCATTTTGCATTATTTAAAATCTTTAATCTTGACTTTCAGAAGAAACTCCCTGAAGCCTGTCCAATCCACTACTGGGGGAACGTTTGTTCTTTGCTTAACCTCAAGTTCTTTGAAAACTGCTTATTTCAGTTATTTAATTTTGCCTTATTAATATAGCCAGTAGTTGATCTCCTGATGGGCATGTATACCAGTGCATATGAGAAGGGAAAGAAACAAAAGGCCAGGCTGAGTCCTGTGTGTGCACATGGAACTAGGCCAGTGAGGGACATGGACATGCAACCAAGAATCATACAAATGTCTAGTTGCACCTGAGATGTACCCTATAAAATGATAATCCGTGGTGCTGTACTGGGGAACTACCTTAATTGAAAAGTCAGACGCCTCACTCTGAAAGTGGAGACTCTTGTGAGGATGGTCAAAAGGTCACTGGCAGAAGTAGGGTGTTTAGAAGGTGGTGAGAAGCACTCTAGCCAGAGATGACCAAATTTCTAAGTATTAAAAAAAAAAATTAAAGCCGGGCGTTGGTGGCGCACGCCTTTAATCCCAGCACTCGGGAGGCAGAGGCAGGCGGATCTCTGTGAGTTCGAGGCCAGCCTCGTCTACCAAGTGAGCTCCAGGAAAGGCGCAAAGCTACACAGAGAAACCCTGTCTCGAAAAACCAAAAAAAAAAAAAAAAAAAAAATTAAACTCTAGCTTCTCTACCTGTTAAACTCAGTTTGGGTATGTAAACAGACTTGGGGGTAAAATGAGTTGCCCCAAATTCATAGTTAATGAAGGTAAGGACCTGGACGCTGATGCCTGTTTCTAGTCCAATATGTTGTACCCTGTGCAGGGCCGCTCCACCTTGAACTTTAGTGCTTGTGTTCGTTCTCTCTCTCTCTCTCTCTCTCTCTCTCTCTCTCTCTCTCTCTCTCTCTCTCTCTCTCTCTCTCTCTCCCCTCTCCTATCCTCTCTCTCTTTCTCTCTCTCTATCTCCTTCCTTGTTTCCTTCCTTCCTTCCTTCCCTCCTTCCCTCCCGTCTCAATCTTTGAGACATGGTCTGCCTATGTCTCCTTGCCTGTCCTGGAACTCTCTGTAGACCAGGCTGGCCTTGGTGTCTCTGCCCCCAGAGTTACAGGTGTACACCACCACACCCCAGTGAACTTTGCTTCTTAATGATTTGCTTCTTTGAAGCAAGGAAATAGACTGGCAAAGATATCATCAGTAAGCCAAGTACTAGTAAAAAAAAAAAATAGCAGTTTCATCATCAAAAAATTTAGTGAGCAATTAGAGATCAAGGGCTTGTAACAGTCAAAAATATAACACAGGACTCTTACCTTCGGCAAGAACACACAGAGGATAAATTGGCATCCACAGTGTTTGGCTGAGCCATGTCAAGACAGCATAAGATATTCCTATGACTGACAGCATGCTATATGTGTATCTGGAAGGAAACAGGTGGTTCATAAGCATCTTTTGTTGCTGCTGTCTGGGAAATAAGAGAAGGTATCTTCCTACAAATTAAACACTGGAATAAAATTGGCAATATGGGAATTACATGCTTTATTTCCTATAATTTAAGCAAGGACAGGTAAAAATGATATCATGGGATGGGGAACCTATGTCTCCCTGGCTTATCTCATGGGGTGGATCATAGATAATTATACAACTGAACAGAACAGGAATGTAGCTCTTTCCTCCTTCCAAGAAATAACAGTTATAAGCTTCCATGATTAATGACTTCAATTTTATTTAAAAGCCAAGCTCATTTTGTGCAGTAACAGCTTCTTGAAAAGATAGACCTATTTGCACATATTGTAAAGGGTGAATTTATTAAAACACAATTCCTAAATTCATATCTGCCATCCTCTGTGTCTACTGCTTTGCCCCATTATAAAATCAGAACTGGTCTTGGAAGCAGGTTTAGGGTATAGTAGGTTAACTTTAAACCTGCTAGGGGAAAATATTTGATGTACATTTATGTATATGAATAAGTCAGTGGTGTCTACACCTCAGCACACATCAGATTACCCAGATGACCTGTTGACTCACAGATTACTTTTCCTTTCTTTCCTCTGTATTCAGTTCAGGATCTTAGCCCATGAGATGATACCACTCCCATTCAGGGCAGCTCTCCCTCAGCTGAACTCTGGAATCTCGTAGGAACACCTGAAGACGTGTCTCCTTAATGCCTTAGGCATCCTATTAAGTTCTCAGTATTAACCACACAGTAACTAATAATCCAGCTCAAGTTATCTATTTATTTTCGTTTATTGCTTGTGGTTTTGGTGTCCTGTCTAAGGGTACATTGCCAAATACACCTTCATCTTTTGCATGTAGTATCCAGTTATCCTGTTACTGTTTGTTAAGATGATTCTTTCCCTCATTGAATCTCATGGGATCTTTGTCAAAACTTAACCTAAACTAGAAGAGGTTATCTCTGAACTGTTGAATCTATCCTCTGATTGGTCCATATAGTAGTACCACACACATGATCAGTGTTGCTCTGTAGTAAGTTCTGAATTGAGAAGAGTGAAACCAAGTGTGTTCTTATAAAGGTTTTGACTCATCTGAGTTCAGGTTTCTATGTGAATTTTAAGATCAGCCTCTCAATTTCTGCTACAAACCCAATCTGAGACTCTAACAGGGCTTTCAATGACTGCAGATTTGATTTGGGAGTATTGCCACCTTAACAATATTAAGTGTTCAATATGGAATGCCCTTCTATTTATCAAGATCTTTATTGTGTAAGGTCTGCTTATTTTTGTTAAATGTATTCCTGCATTCTCCATTTTGTTGAAAGTTATCATAAACAGGATTGTTTCTGTTATTTTCATTTTGATAGTTCACTGAAAATAGATAGAAATACACTGATTTGTATTGGATCTTGTGTTGTACAACTCGGCTAACCTTGTGAATGCCTTTTACATTTTTTTCCTAATTGCTGTGGCTAGAAATCCCAATACAATGTTGAACAGTATCGATATCCTTATTGCATTCTTAGGAGGGATGCATCCCTCTCACATCATTAGCTCACATGGTAGTTGTGATCTTTCCACGAGTACCTTTAATGGGCTGAGTAAGATTCTTGTTGATTATTTTCTTTAAACAAATTATTTCACATAGATTGAGATATTTCCATCCCCATTTTGCAGAAAGAAAAACACTATCAAAAGAAGAGCCCAGGGGTTTTACTAGTGGTTATGAGGAAAACAAAAGCTTGTCTATGTGTGCTCATAGCAGTATTTCTCATTTCCAAAATGTAGGAATAATACAAATATGCATCAACTATGTGGATAACCCAAAAGTATTATGGTGATACAATGGAATATTATTCAGCCACAAAACACCACGGAATAGCATTCCCTGCTACAACACTGTATAAACCTTTTGAACATTATTCCAAGTAAAAAGTAGCTAGTAACAAAAGACCACATATTTGGTGACTCCGTTTGTATGAAACACAAAGTAGGAAACAAAATTGCTGGCCATGGCAGGCATAGTGGAAAACCCATAGAGATAGTATGAGAATGGTTGCCAAGGCCTGGGGAAGGAGGGAATCAGGAGTGATGTGCACATATGGGTATGGTATTTCTAATGGGTGAAAAAATTGTTCTTTGGCTGAATAACCATGAGGGTTGTGCATCTTTGAACATACAGAAACTCACCCATTTTATATTTTAAAAAGTTAAATTTGTGGTAGGTAAGGTATATCCCAATAAAACTGTTATTTACAAAAAGTTAAGTGATGCCCAAGATCATAGAGCAAATAAGTAGTGGAGGTGGGTTCCATCCTGCTGTATCCTCTCTGTCCCCAAATCATTCCATGATAGTTTGCTACCACTTTCAAGATGAAAGTCATGTTGTTCTGTTGAGTCTATGAGAATTGATGCTGAGTTAGACAGAATCATATTCCAATATATCTGAAAGCTGTAGTACCTAGCAAGGAACCAATGTAAATAGGAAGTCACAGGCTACAAAAGTCCTTGTCTAAAATTCTATTTTTAAAACATTAAATAGCTTACTAAGTACACGTACAATCTTTCCTAAAACTCAACCCACTGTTGGGGCTATATTTTTAACTCAGCCAAGTTATTGACAATATAATAAAAACAGATTTACACAATCTCAGCCCAAAAGCCAAGACTCTTTTGGGACTATTCCTGTCTAGATCTCTGGAGCAGCAGTAGTTTCTGTGGATGCCATAAAAGGACTAAGTTAGCCATTGGATCCCACCAGAGTTATGTACAGAAATGGATCTGGGGGTACATTATTCCCAGAGAAATGAAGTCCTGATATAAAATATTCCTGAAGTCACAGAAACCAATTGTTGTAGATTATTTCTCTTTGCTATGATAAAATATTGGCCCAAACCAGCTTAGTGTAAGAAAGACTCCCAGGGCCGGGCGGTGGTGGCGCACGCCTTTAATCCCAGCACTCAGGAGGCAGAGCCAGGCGGATCTCTGTGAGTTCGAGGCCAGCCTGGGCTACCAAGTGAGCTCCAGGAAAGGCGCAAAGCTACGCAGAGAAACCCTGTCTGGAAAAACCAAAAAAAAAAAAAAAAAGAAAAAAAGAAAGACTCCCAGGTCATAATCCACCACTGAAGGAAGTCAGAGCAGGACCTGAAGCAGTGACCAGGAACACTGCTTGCATATTTACTTCCAGGCCCACAGTGGGATGGTCCCTCCTCCATAAATTAACAGTCAAGAAAATGCCTCCACAGGCCAATCAGATAGAGGCAATTTCTCAGTTGAGGTTCCTCCCCTTTCTAGGTGTCAGATTGACAACTGAAGCTATGACACCAGCTTTGGGTTCTGACAAGTAATGAAAGTCCTGTTTTGCTTATTAAAATAATGCATGTTAGAGCAATGGTAAGTACCTTACATTAGTACATAGCTGTGAGGTCATTCCAGGTCAGTATCCTGACAAAGCCTCATTCTGGAAACCTGAGAGTTCAGATTTGCACTTGGAATACCAAGATTGGTTTTCATTTTCCTTGATATATCCATTACAGGAAGCCCTACCTATACATTTCTATTTCAATATAAAACAATTTGCAAAGAGTTGTTTTTCTGTCTCATTCATAGTAACTAATGTGAGCAGCTACTACTCATTTCACTAAAGCAGTTTTTCCTTGTTTTAACAGATTGATGGATGATTGAGACAGGGTCTCACTACATTGCCCTCCCTGGCTGGCCTTAAATTAATTGTGTAGGCCAGGTTGGTCTTGAACTCACTGAGATCTACCTATCTTTACCTCTGAGATTAAGGGTGTGCGCCACCATACCTGCCATGGCCAGCAATTTTGTTTACTTACCTTACCATATCCAGTAGATTCCAAAAGATGAATAAAACACACACCACATATTTCTCTTGGATTTCCTCTTGACTGGTGATCACCCCAAAAAGAATGACCACTCTCTCCGTGAGCTAATAAAAACACATGGAGAAATAGGATCATCTGTTAGGCCATTTAGGTAACATTCCAATTTTAAAAACCAGGGCTTTGTTTAAAAGAAATGCCTTAACTTGGAAGTACATTTTCTAAACTACTAACAATGGCTGTCTCTGAAAGAGCTGGGTTCTGGGTTCTGCTTTTTGTTTGTTTGTTTTTCCACACTTTTCAAATTATATATAATAAAACAAAGATAACAGTTCACCTGAGTCAACATATTGCCTCTCTTCTTGACATATACACATTTTTGTTCACTTTGGCAAACTTGTGCATGAGTGTCCACTACAAATTAGACGGTACAGTGAAATCGATCCTTCCTCCAGAGTTAGTGGTGGGGAAGGTAATTATTGTGCAGTATGTTGAGGAGGGGAGCACAGTTAAGGAAGGGGAGACTTGCTGCTGGAGAAAAGGATGCAGAGAGGTTCATGAAGACGAGCAACATTTCAGCTGCTTCTTGATGGATGGATTGGAGTTGTCAAGTAGAGTGGATATGAGAAAGGGCATCCTAGACACGAGCAGCCCACGCAGAAGCAGCAGTGTGACAATGGGAGGTGCCTCGGGGAAGGAGCAAGAGTCACAGAGAGACTGGAGTGGATGGCATGGAGAAGGAAAAATGGGAAAGGAAACTGAAAATGTGTTTGGGCCTGGGTTGTAAAGGGTTTTGAATGACAGGCCAGGAATTTCCATTTTAACCAATAGAGAAGCCACTGTAATTCTTTTCTTTTTGCAGGGCAGTAATATAACCCTAACCCTTGTAAGCCAGTGGAAAATGGAAAGAATTTAACACATTCTTGGAATATATGTTATATATGCCAAGTTACAAGCATCTAAAGATCATTGAGAATTCACACATTTTTGGCTTAGCTCCAATTACCAGCCTAAATAAAATACAGTCCTCATTCCCTACAAAGTATAAAGTGCCCTGTGTTATATTAACATAGCCTGTACAATCTACATTTTTGTGTTTAATAGGGCATTTCTCTTTGCTCTCAATGGTCAAAAGATAGACTTGAGATTGATGGAGTATATTGGTGCCCAAAGAAAAGAAAATATAAAGGGGTTGATTTGTCATTTCTCATAGCCGTCTTTATTTTTTCAAGCTGATCTCTGGGATAATCCACAACAGAATCACGGGCTGTTTGTGTAAAAAAAAAAAAAAATCCAAGATTTGCCAAGAGCAGTGCACATGATCAGAAATCCACATGTAAAAGCTATGTCAGCGTGTCTATGAATACAGAGGTGAGTCAATGGGCCCTTGCATGGCTAAGGGGAATTAGACATGATTCAAACTTAGTCAGTCTAAGGGAGTTATCCACAAGGCTCTTTCTCCTTGGTCAGTTTTTAAGATATAATGATCTGTTTTTTTGATTTAACTTGATTGTGTGTATATGAATTCTTCTAAACTGCAATTTAAATAACTGAATAACCCAACCTGGCTGGCATGACTGCTGGCAGCTTTGGGATGGAAGACTTGAGCATCTCACAAATATTTAGGCACTATCTCATCTTGTATTTGATTAATGCCTAAGACTCAGAGAACCTATGTTTTTGCTAAAAAAATCTCATAGAATACATAGAAAAATCTCATACAGCATAGATTTCTAATCTCATGGTTGAGTATATTAAAACCTAGATTTATAGAATTCTTCTACATAGAACATTCTAATAGTAGCCCAACACCTCTCTCACTTGGATGAAATCGGGGAACCAGAGAATTGAAATGCTCTGACAACATCAAGGGTGAGTAGGAAGCACAAGTCTCCCAGTCACTGGATGTGTAAGCAATCCATGATGTCAGGTGCCCTTTAAATGATGAGGGCCGAGGAAAATCTAGCAGTGAGGTTGGGGCTGTATGATGAAACTTTATTAAAATATCAGTGGAGGCTCTGTGGTGCCTTAGAGATAGAAATCAGCAGTGCACAAGCCTCCAAGTGCCAACCACAGTATGCATATGGACATAGGAAGATTCCTGCCATATGCATTGTTACACAATGTCAACCTAATTCATATCTGACGGTTATTTAACTATGTTGATTGGCACCCCAATAGAGGCATTTAGTTGGAAATATTAAGTTGATAAAAGTCAATAGTTACTATTTTCTGCAAATTTCCAGTTTTTCATTTAATCGCCACAATAACTTTAAGTAGGCACTATTACCATTTATTTCCCTTACCCAAAAGCTTATGTTTTATTGGGCTAGAATGATTTCCTTCAGGTCTGGAATCAAAATCTAGACTCTTAAGTCCTGTATTCTGAAACGCTAGGACCTTTTCATTTCTGTCACTTTGGGGGCCACTCCAGGACCTAACATCCAGACAATGGTCTGTTCTTTAAAGGCGTTTCTAGATGGCTCAGCAGGCAGGTCAAGGCGCTTGCCAGGTAGGCCTAGTGACCTGAATAAGCAATCCTGGAACCCTCATAAATGTGTAAAGAGAACAGAGTCCTCAGCCTTGTCCTGTGATCTCTACATGTGAAGCCTGCACATAATTTTTTAAATTAAAAAAAATGACTGAAGTTATGTTGTTAAATAACAAGGTACTTTATTAAAATGAAGGGTTTCTTGCCTAAACATGGGTGCTCAAGCAAGAAACTCTAAATAGACTCAGTGGTCCACACACAAAAGAAGGCATGAAGGTGGGGGTGGGGATTGTTGAGAAGCTTCTAGCAGGAGGGGGAGGGGTCATGAAAATGGCCAGAATTCATTAAGAAACGTATGAAACTTCAAACAATATTTTTTTAATTTAAGAAATAGGAAAAAGGATGGGGCAAAAGCAGCATCCCAACTATAGGAAGAATTTCTCAACTCTTTTTTTTTTTTAAAAAAAGATTTATTTATTTATTTTGTATACAGCATATATGACTGCAGGCCAGGAGAGGGCACCAGATCTCATTACGGATGGTTGTGAGCCACCATGTGGCTGCTGTGAATTGAACTCAGGACCTCTGGAAGAGCAGTCAGTGCTCTTAACCTCTGAGCCATCTCTCCAGCCCCAAATTTCTCAACTCTTAATAAGTTTCAGTCTCAAATTATTATTTTGCCAAAATTGTAACTATTTCAAATCCTATCAACATTTTTAAAAACCACAAAACACATTTGTATGTGAATTTATACGTGTTAGAATGTGAGGAAATATGTATACACATGTGTGTGGAGGCCAGATGCTGATGTCCAGTGTCGTCTTCTATCACTGTTCACTGTATTTTTTTTAAGACAAGTCTTTTCACTGAACCCAGAGCTCACTGATTCATCAATATCAGCTGGTCACAGTGAGACCCAGGGGTCCCCCTTCCTCCACCTGCCCAGCACTGGGGTTAAAGGTGGATGCTACCACACCTGCCTTACTATAAATGTTAACTAACTGTGGGGTAGTGATGTGTGTGATGTCAATACCACGGTGGTCAGAGGACAACTTTTGGGAGTTGGTTCTCTCTCTACTTTTAAGTGGGTCCCAGGGGATTGAACCCAGCTTTCCAGATTTGTGGCCCAAGCACTTTACTCGCTGGCAATCTCTCTTGATAAAGAAGTAAGCTCTTTAAAAATATTTAAAAAAAAAACATTTATTTATTTATCCATGGAATGTATGTGGAGTGTTGACTCAGAACATCTAGGAGGTTCTTGTTTTAATGTCTAGTTTTTAAAAAGAAACTCCATTAAGGACAAGATCATTGTCTGGATGTTAGTTTTGGAGTGGCCAGCAAAGTGACAAAAAATGAAAGATCTCAGTGTTTCAGAACATAGTATTTAGAGTCATACTGTCCAGATTTCAGTTCTAGAGCTGTAGGGAGTATTGTTTGCAGGACATTTTTCTGCAGAGATAATGAAGACTCAGTGGCCTTTTTAAAGCCATTCTGCATTTGTAAAAATACACCATGAAGATAGCTTTTTGCCTATCCAGTGAAGAACTCCATGGATCAAATAACAAGACCTAAAGACCCTAACGTTCCCACAGAGTGAACTGTGTGTATAGTTCACTCCCCAAAAGCTTCCAGCTTTGGACACTTACCACTCGAAACATTAGCAGCTTTATCTCTAGTAACAAAAGCCTATTCTAAAAGCCTACAGGGAGAGAAATCTGTGAGATTTTTATGCAAAGCCCAGTGATGACTTTGTCTAACAGTGAAACTCAGCTGCTTCATATCCTAGAGAAATCACTGGAAGCCACTGTCTTCTCACACGGGAGCTAGACACTCTCCTAGCCTTCATGTATTCTCCCAAGGGGCTGCGACAAGAGCTCTCCTTGCCCTTAATATGAACGGGAGACAGAGCTGATGGCATTGGTTCATACAGAAGTATTTCCTGCACTTGACTATCATGGATAGAATCTATGTGAGCATAACTTAGGGAAAATCATTTGTAGTGCTTTGATTTGTAGATTTTTTTTTAAACTGGATAAATGTGTTTAAGACATGTGTAGCAATGTTCATGGTGATTGATGGAGGGGCAGGATATGGTATTGAACCACTTGAAGTCAGCTAAACTCTATTCCTCTGAGAGTTTCCTATAAGGTGCACCTATCAAACGCTGTGGTACAAAGGTTCATCTGGGGTTGTTCCCCCTTTCTCTAAGTAAAATGTCAAGTTTTTATCAAGAAAAGCTTTCGAGGTATCTGCAAAGCTGAAGACTGAACAAAACCTTCAAAGTCAACCTTTCAGGCGTGGCTATATTCCATTCTACAGAAGTCAAGTTTTTAAGTCTTCTTTAAAGAAGTCTATCAAAATCAGCTAGTCCCTGTTTAACTCCTTTTTAACTAATGCAACCAATATGCAAGTTTGTTTGGAAAGAAAGGGCTAGGAAGGGAAAACACTTTGCTTTCATTTGTACTGTCATTTTGAACGTGCTTCTTTTGTATCTTCTGAGGTTTCCCACTTGAGACCAAGAATATCAAAGTTTGTTATATTTCTGTATATAATTTAAGTGATATATAATTGGTATAAACAATAAGCCTATAAACAGCTTTTTGTGTTACAGTCTTGGATTTTTTCCTCCTAATAAATAAATAAATAAATAAATAAATAAATAAATAAATAAATAAATAAAGTATAGATGTCTGTTAAATACCTACTGTCTTATAGTGTGTGTTTTCTCTGCTGTTTTTGTTTTAGCAGTTGCGTATAATTTTAAAAATTATAGTTTATTGCTTGTCAGATATGTGAGTGTAAAACATTTAATAACTCAGAACAATGAACAAGCCCACATCTACCCTCATTTCCCTCCACACCAGCTCTCGCCAGATGTTACATTAGTTGTCCAACTAGCTAATTCTAATACATTGTTCATGCTAGCTGGAGTTAGTTATCTTGACATTTTGGAAAATCTGTTCTCAAAAGACCACACTCTATTGTGGCTTTGCAACCCCATGAAGTAATACCATAACAACATCACAACTCTATAGACATGGCTTTTTTCCCCTTTGAAGCAGCAGAACATGATGCCTGTTTACAACCATAATAACTGTAAGTAACTCAGCTGCTTTAAGCACCATCTCTTCATTTAAAAATGGGGAAATAGGAACACCACAAATGGTTACACAACCTAAGGCTTTGTTATGTTATTTTTAAGCAGAATACTCGGGGTTGTCTGATAATGAAGAAATTCTAATTGTCTGCAGAACTTTCATAAGGAAAGATACCAAATGTGAAACCTCACCTATGAGACCTGAATAAAGCTCTTCCAATGCCATTCCCTTTCTGAGAACAAATGCAATAAAAACAACAGAGGAGAGATACAACTTCAAGTAAGAGAGAAAGCAAGACAGGCACATCAAAAGGGCTGTGTTCATGTCTGGGTTGGTCATAGCCCGGGAGGTTCATCCTCATTCCTGGCACCCTCATCCCTGCTTGTCCTCCCCAGGACTGAAGACTTCAAGATCATTGTGCTCCATTAGCACTGGACTTAGCGAACTAATTTTTTAATAAATTAAATACATGTGTATATGTTACATGAGTTGGTTCTTTGCTTTCAGTGATGGTTCTATATGCCATTTGAGATTTAATTATTGGTGATTAAAAACCACATTTGAATGTTCTGGAATTTGTACACCTCTAAGAAATCAGATGTCTCAATTCTACAGTAATTTTGATTATTAGGCAAGTCTAAGTAATTTTTGTCAAGTAAACAATCTGTGTACATTTATTTCAAGCTCTCACTCAAGTCTCCTTCCTGACTAGGTCTAGAACCACAGTGTGCAATAACAACAGCCATACTAACACAATCTTTTGTGTTAGTTAGTTCAAAACTAACACAAGTTTTGAAAATGCTGTGTTACCAAGAAATTAGTAATAGCCAACTTAGCCTAAAAAACTAAAAAGCCCTTTAGGGAAGAGTGAAAGTGATAACATGACTCAGATTTTATATGAACTTGATATAGCTCCTAGTGGATAATTCCACGTGATGGATGCAGATTTCATGTCTTCTGAGTTGTTAGTTCTGCTCTCTAGAATTAGCATTCTGATGTACACATTTTGGCATTTTCAAAGTACAAGAGACCCACTAGGTCAGGAATACCAATAGATCTTGTTTCTAAATTAATCACTGCTTCTGTGATTGATCTGTGCCCCTTTTTAGTTTGTAAAGTGACATGTTTAGGAGATTCTATATAGCTCTTAGCTGGTTAATTTTAATATAACTATTGTACATTATTACCCTCCTTTTTAAACATTTGATATTTCAACACTTAAAATGTCTTCATTCTAATGAATAGTACTCTATTTTTGTTTACTAAGTAAAATCAAATCTACCACATACTTTTTAAAACATTTTTTGTGTGTTTGTGCACACATGCCCCCACACTCGTGCTTCAGTGCATGTGTGGAGGTCAGAGGACAACTTGTAGGAGATGATTTTTTCCCTTTATAATGTGAGCTCCAAAGATCAAGCTTAGGTCCTCATGCTTGGCAGCAAAATTACCCAGCTATCTCTCTGACCCATTTTTACTGTCCCCATCCATAAATACTTTTAATATTTGTAATTCATGAGGATTATACCATTATTTGCATCTTTTAAATTTTCATGATATTTCAAGCAAATTAACACATGGAGCTATATAATAAACAAGTCTTAAGCTGTATGTTTACATTCTAAGTACTTTGCTGGGTATTTAAATACATTAAGATTCTGATATTTTAGGAAATAGTTTGTTTTTCAATTTCTTTTGAGGATATCTAAAATTATGCTCATTGAGATGGCTATTCCAAATCCTGTAGTTTTTTTTTTTGTTTTTTTTTTTTGTTTTTGTTTTTTGTTTTTGTTTTTGTTTTTTTTTTTGGTTTTTCGAGACAGAGTTTCTCTGCGTAGCTTTGCGCCTTTCCTGGAACTCACTTGGTAGCCCAGCCTGGCCTCGAACTCACAGAGATCCACCTGGCTCTGCCTCCTGAATGCTGGGATTAAAGGCGTGCGCCACCACTGCCCAGCCTCAAATCCTGTAGTTTTAATGTATATCCATGTAGTCACCTAACCGTTATTTTGTCTTTCTCATGGAAAACATCATTTTTAATTAATTTTTTGTCTTAATTAAACAATGATTTCCTATGTGGAGTGTCTACCAGTAGTAAATTCCCAACTTCTGTCAATCTGCCTTTAAAACAAGCACCATCGTTTTGGTTTTTAATCCTCTATTCTTTCCCATCAACAGCCCAGTGGCTGTGGAGGTATAACCCCACAGTGGTCAGTAGAAGAGGCAGACCTCAAACCCAAGTCTGAGCCTTTCCACTGTCTTATCTATTTCAGAAGGAGATACCTGGAGAGTGGTCAATGGCTATGGAATCTCCAAGACAGGATCCATGCAGTACACAGGCTGGCCAGTGGCATTTCCCAAACACTACCAATGGACCACACTAACTGCTGTGGTTTAGGAAGGGAATCCTATGAAGGGATCCTGCCATAAAGTCACTAGGGACAATAAATAAGATAAACTCAAAAATTAAAGAGACTGTAATAATAGCATGATTAAACTTACCTGCAAAAACCTCGGGAAAAGATGATTTGACTCAATGCCAATATAAATGTGCAGCAGCTCCAGGAGGGAAATGGATTGGCAAACCCGCATAACCAGCCCGATAGCATAAAATGTGTCAACCATTGAATCTGTGTCAGTGAGTGACAAATAAAGACACGGTGAGTCAAAACTGCTTCAGAGCATACATTTGCGGAGTACTGCAAAATACAGCTGAGATGAATTTCTTTATTGTAAGTGCAAAAAAAAAAAAAAAATCACTAAATAAGCTACTAAGTTGTAGCAATGAGATGCATCCCTACCAAGTACTGTGGCACTTATAAGAAGCACATAGATAGAGAAAGTATGTAAAGTTCTTTTTAATTGGTCCTCTTCCAAAAAGAATTGAAACTTACAAAGTCTTCACAGCCAGAGTTGTATTTATTCCCAGTATATGAGATCCCCATGCTATTCCCACACACATGTAATCAGACAGAATCTAAACCCCTGGTGTGTAGATATTTTGGGGTAAACTCACTAAAAAAATCTGCTGTGCTCAGCTTTTTCATTGACCAAAAAAAAAAAAAAAAAAAAGGAATAGAAAACTGATTCAGAGAAATTCTATAGAAATGACACTGTTGATGCTGTGATGTCAGACACCAGGTCTGCCTGCACTTGAGGCTGACATACCTCGCACTAGTGACTTTGGATTTGTTTTAAGCACTGAACTTTGGAGTTGGCAATGTGAGAGTATATAACTCAGATGTTCCCGAGAGGAAACTGAAATAGAAGGGAACTGATGGACCTCTAAAGACAAACTTGTTGCTTTAAGATCTTAAAATCCTGCCACATCTGGAGACTTCTGCTGGTAAGTTTTCTATTTTTACTGCTTCCCGGTGTTTGCATGATTATAATTGACCAGGCACTGGGGTTTATCCTCTTGCTGTCTCTATAAGGCATGGAGGCTGTCATCATCATGCCCCTCTCAGAGATGATTCCCGACATACCAAGAGCCCACACTCCTACCCACTGCCTGTACCATTACACAACCCTGACAGAAGAAGGTAGTGGGTCACACAAGTTCACTGCCTAGGGCAGTGGTTCTCAACCTGGGGGTCAAACACCCCTTTCACAGGGGTTGCATATCAGATACCCTGCACATTAGATGTTTACATTACAATTCATAACAGCAGCAAAATTACAGTTATGAAGTAGCAACGAAATTTTATGGTTGTGGGTCACCACAACATGAGGAACTGTGTGAAAAGGTCGCAGCATTGGGAAGGTTGAGAACCACTGGCCAAGGAAATGGAACTGGTCTATTCCAGCGTCCTCAGTCTCCCTTTCAAAGGAACAAATCACTTATGTTTCTCTAATTGTACATAGCTGCTACAAATACAGTGGCGTATCATAAAAATACTGACGGCTAAAGCCACGTCCCACAATGGGGGCCGTATTAGAATTCTTTCTTGGGGCACAGGAGGTGAGTGGACTGCAGTTTGCCCACACAGCCTCACCTAACCTACAGAAGTGATGGCTTCCCACCACTTGTATGGCGGCTTCCTTCTGCTTGACAACTCTTGGTGGGCGTAGCTAACACTCAAGCCTTCTGCTGTAGCTCGGAGACTAACAAGGCAAGAACTGTGTACCTTTTCAGTAAGACTGAGAAACATGAAATGGTTTGTGACAGCCCAGGAGATGGGTTTCCTTGTGATACACGACTCTCAATTTCTGAACTCAGCATGGTTTTTTCCAGTCATGCTCGTGTTTGTTTTTAGCTAAACCAGCAGTTGTTCAAGTTGTCGAGTCACCAAACAGTTGTAAACTGTGATGACACTTACTCATGTGGGGATGGGACACAGAGGGAATGGTGTTTTGATAGTCACTTGGTGATTCATTCTTTAACAATCTGAAATGAATAGTTTAAAGAAACATCTTGACTTTTTAGGAAACTGAAGGAAGCTTATGATTCAAGTCATCAATGCCAACTCCACATAGGTGGCCGTCACCAGTGTGCTGTGTCACGGACATATCACTAAAGGGATCCAACAGGGGTGTGGGGGAGACAACGTTTGTCATTCAGTTACTGGGAATCCTCAGCTACCCTAAACCCGGGGAATGAAAATCAATAGAAGGATTTCATTAACTTCTCATTGCTTTGCACAGAATGTCAGGCTGGAATTTACAGAGTCCTCAAAATGTGTTACATTTGCCTGTTTGGTACAGGACCAAAAAGAAACATCCCAAAGATACTTGCTTTGCTTTCAAAGCAAATTGCCTACTCTGGGACAAGACACATCCTTTCCTCCTCACCTTCTGCCTACTACAAAAAGGTTTCAGGTTGAAATAATAAAGTATGGTTATGGAAAAACAAACTCTAAAGAAGTGAATGATGCCAGGTATGCTGCACAGAAGTTCAAAATTAAAATCAGCAGGACGAGATGAGAACAAGGAATAAAAGTTAAAAATCAAAACTGTTTAAGAGTTTTACCGGGCTGGAGAGATGGCTCAGAGGTTAAGAGTACCAGACTGCTCTTCCAGAGGTCCTGAGTTCAATTCCCAGCACCCACGTGGTGGCTAACAACCATCCGTAATGAGATCTGGCACCCTCTTCTGTATACATAATAAATAAATAGATCTTAAAAAAAAAAAAAAAGAGTTTTACCTTTTCCAAAGGAGAAGAATCTGGCTGTCATATTTGTCAGTATCCATGAGTGGCCACAGAACTGGACTAGATAATAGATGAAAAGATACACATTCTTTCTATACCTATGAACACAGGGAAACGCCATTAAACAGGTCTTAATGCATCAGTCAAACCGAGCAAGCAGAAGAAAAGTTCCATGTCAGAGTTCTGTATCAGGGTCTTTCATTGTGTTGGCCCTCCAAACCCATTAAAGTTTGATGGGACGTTATTTAATATGAGCATAGTGATTGAGATTGCTGAAAACCAAAGACAGTTGTTTTCCAAACTTCATTCCCATCTTGGATAAAATTCTAACCTTGTTTCTCTAACACCTACTGTCACTGAAAATATAGCTTTGGAATTCGAAGTGACAAGGAAGGAGCATGGATGGATGCAAAAGGACTGATTTGGGCAGCTTGCAGCCCAGTTCGATAGGCTTGTTAAATGATCAGAGGGGTGTGGTCACAACCGGGCGACTCAGTAATTGGACACACCTGACTTGTACCTTGGGGTTGGGTTACTCTCTTCTGGCCACTGCCTCCTGTTATACTTTACCAGAGAAGCCAGTTCCCTTCAGCAGACACACATAGAAAGCAGTTTAGTTGCTCAAGCCAGGGCGGGGGAAAAAAGGAAGTCAAGCTGAGTGCAAAAAATGTGTTGTAGGTTGCTGGGGAGACGACTAAGAGAAGATTGACAGATCCTTGTTCCCAGGGAGTTCCAAAAGGCGGTGTTTGAAGGGCTCCCTGGTGTGCAGAAGGAAGGCTGGAGTGGCCTTGTCAGCCTAAACAAGAGCTGCTCTTAGCTGGAGATGGGAAACCTCTGAGAAACGAGGTATATAAACTGGGAAGCCGATTCTCTGGAGTAGTCAACAGATGACCAAAATTGCTGAAGGGATTAGGAAGGAAAACGCCAACCCAACCAGAATCACCTGGCTGTAAACACACACCCCGGGCGCTAGTTTGCCTGGAATCCCTCCTGTGTGGTCGCTGCTGCCACAGGACGCTCTGAAAATCACCCTGCGCCGGAGTCTAGAGCGCAGCGGGGTCGAGGAGGAAGGGAAGAGCCAGTGGGAATGCACAAAGAGAAGAGGTGGCCAGGCCGCTTGTCCTTCCATTTCCTCATCTCCAAATAAAAAATTTTTTAAAAAGAGGGAAACGGGAGCCTCCTTCCTGAGTTTATGGAGAAAGTGCGATCCGCTAGCACCAGCAGTCAATGTTGAGCAGAGTCAGGGGCGTCACCCATGAGTGGAAGCCGGGGAGTGGGCTTCTTCCCAGTGCCCTGGCCCCTCCCTCCCCGCCGCCCCGCGCCCTACCTGGGCTGCAGCCAGGTGGGCAGCACCGAGGGCCCCATGGGCCACAGTCTGCACCTCCAGCGCCTCCGGGAAGCAGCGGGACCCGGCAGGGAAGGCAGGAGGGGCGGTCCCCGGGCTGCGCACGGAAGGGCGGGGCTTCAACACACTCAGCAAGTTTTTCTGTTGTTGTTGTGTTTTGTTAAAGGTCGTGAGATGGGCAGGAGATGAAAGCCAAGTACCTGCCATGCTGTTCTAGTAGAGCTGGCTGGGGCACGGAGAGTACGCGGAATGAACAAGCACACCGTCATCCCAGGTTTACCAAACTCACCACAGGCTCCTAAAGTGTGGGTGGAGACTGTCAGGAAAGCTTAACAGGCTCCAACTAGCCTCCAGGGTGCACGGATCCCACAGGGTGGCCTGACCTCTTAGAAGCCCTAGGAGAATGCACAGAAGCACAGGAGAATGCCAGGGAAGCTGGCGGCACTCAGCCTAACACTTTCTCAAACGGGTCAGAGCCCCCCAGAAGTCCATCCCTGACACCCAGACCCCTGATGTGCACAAATGCACGTTATTCGTCTTTCGTTAATGTTGTCCATGGCCAACACTCCTGCATGCCGTTTCCTAGTTTCTTGGGGCAATGGCATCCTCCCCTCGCCTCCTCCTCACCTTCATGGGTTTGTGAAGGTCAGGAGCATCTTCCAGTCACTCTGTTTTTACCAGGAAAGGGGAGCTTTTTCCCAAAACAACAACCCAAATAGGTGGGCCAGTTACATACAGTTACTGGAGTAGGAAGGTAGAGCTGCTATCTTACCAAAAAGGAAGTTGTGGCTTTAAGAAATACTGTCACTCACCACAGGTCACACAGCTGATAAACATCAGAGTTAGAAATCGGAGTCAGCAAATTTTCTTCTTGTGCCACGGTTTCCTTCCTCATAGCTGTCCCTGGGTCTGCCTCTTGAAGTGTCCTACTATTCTATGCCCTCGGCCAGGGGCAAGCTCCCCTGCAGCCTCAGTCACTTCTCAAAGCCATTGCCGGTGGTTCCGCTGTCTGCTCTTATGTCTTTATTCCCTCCTACACACTGACTTTCATGGCTGTTTAAGAACATATTCATGGCACATGTGGTGGTTCACACCTGTAATCCCAGCATTCCAGAAGCTGAGGCAGGAAGACGATGACAAGCTCAAGATCAGCCTGGACTACATAATGAGTGCCAGGGCAGCTGGGTACACAGGGAGATCCTTTTGGGGGCAGTGGGGGGGGGGAGGAGTGGAGGTACATTTTCAAATCTAGAGTTCCGAATTCACTTTTTCAACACCCTCCCTCACGCCCCCCCACAACCCGTACCTTCTGCTATCATCATCCAGGGACCTCTCTCATCCTCCATCACCCTCTTACACCATGCACCTTACAGTTTGGCCTCCCAACCGTCCTGAAAATGCCCTCAGGGTTCCCTGAGTCCCCTGTACTGTCCCCTCAGTCTTTGCTTATAGGAAGTGAGCATCTGAGCTAAAGGGCACACTGATACCCAAGCAAACACAGGCGAGTAACTGTTTCCAGAGCCTTCTGTGCCCAAGCCCAGAAGTGAGATAGGAGTTTCTGGATGGACTGAGCTGGCCGGGCAGGAAGTCTGCCAGAGAAGAGATCCTTTATCAGCAAACACTTCTTCATCCTCCCCTCCCTCCTCCAGTTCTGCATACAGCTCTGACTTCTTTGAAAACCTCCTCCCTCTGCTCCCTCAGAGGCCTGCCCTTGGTCAGCTTTTCTGTTCATCTCACTGCCCTTCAGCAGAGACAACCACTGTGCATGGCTTCAGCCCCTACAGACTTTCCCATTTTGCTTTCCTACAGACTTTCCCATTTTGCTTTCCTACAGACTTTCCCATTTTGCTTTCCTACAGACTTTCCCATTTTGCTTTCCTACAGACTTTCCCATTTTGCTTTCACTCTTCTGAATACCAGCTCTGGCTTTGGAACAGATTCTGGATATTTCATTGTGAAAGTCTTACCATTACTTCCAGTTGGAACTGTTTAAAATATCCTTACCACCTTTCTTCCTAGACCATTGCCTAATTTCCAATAGGGAGGCCACCATTCTAACAGCTACTTCCATTTAAAATTTGCTTGTCCTTATCTCCCCATCCAGTCCAGTCCTATCGATTACAGCTACTGCTAACTTCCCATATGCATTCACACTCTTGAGTCCCGGTGTGGTGGTATTGTGTTCCCCAAAATATTGTGTACTCTAATAAATTTATCTGGGGTCAGAGAACAGACAGCCACTAGATACAAAGGCTAGAAAATGGTGGCACTCACACCTTTAATCCTAGCATTCCAGAGATAGAAATCCCTCTGGATCTCTGTGAGTTCAAGGCCACATTGGAAATAGCCAAGCATGGTGACACACACCTTTACTCCCAGAAAGCCAGCCTTTAATCCCAGGGAGTGGTGGTAGAAAGCAGAAAGATTTATAAGGCGTGAGGACCGGAAACTAGAAGCATTTGGCTGGTTAAGCTTTTGGCTGGTTAAGCATTCAGGCTTTTGAGCAGTAATTCAGCTGAGACCCATTCTGGATGAGGACTGAGAGGCCTCCAGTCTAAGGAGACAAGACCAGCTGAGGATCCGGCGAGGTGAGATAGCTGTGGCTTGTTCTGTCTCTCTGATCTACCAGCATTGACCCCAATAACTGGCCTTGGGTTTGATTTTATTAATAAGAACTTTTAAGATTCCTGCCACATCCTGGTATGCAGTAAAGCCAGCCGCTCTCAACCCAGTCTGCATCATCGCCACATCAACCTCCTGGATCATCACTTGATCACTTGGCTCACATCCTTCTGATGCATCAAAGATTCCATTTTAGTGGCAGCTGAAAAACAGGCCAAGGAACCAACAAAACTAACAACAACAAGATCTTTCTAGTCTAGCAGGGAATCTGCTGTGGGATGATCCTTCTGTACACTGTGAATGTGTGGTGCTCTCAATGGTTAAAAATAAAGCTGTTTGGCCTATGGGGAGTCAGGATAAGGTTAGACAGAACAATCAAACTGAGGACTGAGTGGAGGACTGAGGTGAGGAGCTGCTCAAGAAGCCAGGTGCCAGAGGACAGGTAAAGCCACAGCCACATGGCTTACATAGATTAATAGAAATGGGTTAATTTAAATGTAAGAGCTAGTTAGTAATAAGCCTGGGCCATCGGTCAAGCATTTATAATTAATACAAGCCTCTGTGTGGTAATTTGGGAAGCAGCTGCCTGGTATTTGGGACTGGGCAGCCAGGACAGAAAACTCTGCCTCTGTTTACAGGAATCCTATCTTATTTTCCAAGGAAGAGGTGCAAGAATAGCTTATGAGAAATCAGTCTAGATGGGAAGTGAAATTCCCTCCTCTCTTTAGAAAACTATGACACACATGGTCCCCAGGCCTGGTCAATGGCATCCAGCGGCTTCTTCCTACCTCCTACTTCCTTCTCTCACCTCCTTCAGCCCAGAAGAGATTTGTGGAAGGCTGCAGAAAGCATTTCTTCCTCTTTTTAATGTGTTTGATTTTGAATTATGTGTATCTGTGTATGGGTGAGTGCCTGTGGAGGCTGGGGCATGCAACCCTCTGGAGCTGGACTTACAGGCAATTGTGAGCTGCCGGAAAGAGGGGCTGGAAACTGAACCCAGGTCCTCTGTAAGAGCAGTGTTGGCTCTTAACCACTGGGCCACCTCTCCAGTCTCCAAACAGCATTTCTTAACTAATTCTTTTGCTGGCCCTCCACACTTGTGACCCACGAGCATCCTGCCATCCTATCACTCCTTGGTCTCTGACTCGGCGCTCTCTGCCCCTGCACCTCTATCCATCCACCCCCCCCCCTACTTTGCGTTGCTCTTCCATTTCCCCTTTCCTTCTCACAGACCAGCATTTACCTGTCAGAGTTCTATTCACGCTTGAAAGGCTTTCCCGGAGCTTCCTGTAGGAGTCACACTGGGTTAATGTATGTCTACAATGACACACACCTTAGTGTATCATTACCTGGGTCCTCCCTCCTCAACTAGATTATAGATTCCAAGAAAGCTCTGTGTCTCGTTTTAACAGTGAGAACCTGGCACGTTTGTACCTTCATAAACACCGTTTCTTTTGTGAAAAGCCTGCAGCTGTTGGGAGGATTAAGCAATAAAACGAACAGACGAAAGAGGCTCACAGCATTGAGCACAGTGGCCAGAACAGCAGGTGTCTATTACAGGGCGCTGAGGATGGATGAACCAGGTAAGCCTGGATTTTCCTATCCCAGAATTTTAACAAAATGAACACTTGGTGATGGTTGCCATCCTGAAATGCATACTGTGAACTTCCAGTTACCTGTTTATATGGGGGAAATGGTGGCCAGTTGGTTTCATTAACTCTGAATGTATCCAGTCTTGTCTTTGGAAGGAGATTTTTTTTAATTATTGGAACACTTCAGTTGTGTTTCCCTTGGGGAACTATTTACAGTGTTACTCACCCTAAAGAACATCAGATGGGAGTCTTGAAAAAATACTCCATGGTAGTGAGACTGGCTCCGGATTTAAACAGAAACACGAGGAACGGACAGAGCGGTGAGCACAGATCCCGCAGAGAAACTACATCTAGGGACTGGAGATGGAGATGTGGGTACTGATCCACCCAGCCACATCTACCTCCCTCTTTCTCTTCTTCCCTCTGTCCCTCCCTCCATCCATCCATCTTCCCTCTTGATTTTTTTCCTCTCTCACTTGCTTGGGCAGCAAGAGCAGAGAGGCTCTGGGCCAATAACTCTTCAATCCATTTTTCTCTTCCCTCAGCCAGAAATTCTATAGGAGCCGGTTCCTGTCTTACAGTGACGGCATTCGCTTTTCTGGTTTATTTCTGCTCCCTGGAATTATGAGAATTCACCACTTCCCCACCTCCAGTCCTGCTGCACAGATTGCTTTCCCTGGTTGCTGGGATGGTGCAGGACCTTAGACTCCTGTCAATCATCTCATCTCACAGGCGCCAACGAGCTCCTTAAAGCTACCCCATGATCTCTTTCCATAGTACTTTGCAGCAGTTCACTTATATTTTCTCCATCCTTTTAGTATTATTAGGGTGTTAGTTAGAAATGGCTGTTTACTGTGACTGCCCGGGCACACTCTCAGCCTCTGCCGGGACACACTCTCAGCCTCTGCCCGGGCACACTCTCAGCCTCTGCCTGGGCACACTCTCAGCCTCTGCCCGGGCACACTCTCAGCCTCTGCCTGGGCACACTCTCAGCCTCTGCCTGGGCACACTCTCAGCCTCTGATGTCACTTGTCACAGCTGAAATTCTTGCATCTACTTCTCTGCAGAACTTTGACCCTCTTTCCATAACCACCTCATTCAGAAAGCCAAATATTCGACTAAGACTCTGCCTTGTGTCATCTTTTTGTTTGTTTGTTTGGGGGGCCCTTTTGTTTTTGTTTTTCGATAAAGGGTTTCTCTGTGTAGCTCTGACTGCCCTGGAACTCACAGATTTGCCTGCCTCTGCCTCCCGAGTGCTGGGATTAAAAGTGTGCACCACCACCACCTGGCTCTCATCATAATTCTTTAATATAACCCCTGTCCCATGCCAAAGCAAGTATCCAGGTTGTTCAGCCATGCAGAAGCCAGCTGTTTGTCCAGCTTCATTTGGTTTGGGTTTTTGAGACAAGTTCTCACATTGCAGCCCAGGTTGGAATAAGCTCACTATGTAGCCTAGGCTAGTCTCAAACTCACCACAGTGATCTGTCTCAGCCTCCTGAGTGTTGGGATTACAGGTGTGAGCCACCACAGCTTAGAGCGATCTCTTTTTTGATTCTGTGCCATAGACGCTGTCCTCATTCTGTTCTCTTTTCAGTTACTGACCTTTAACTGCATCTGTTTTACAGTGCTTTCCTCTGCCTCCCTGTAATTCTCAAGAGCAACCAAAGCTGTGGGAATGCTTCTTGCCATAACTTTGTAAGTGCAGAAACTCAGTCAGATCTATAAAAGGTTCAGCCAAGGTTGTACAGGGAGTGGGTACTGGGGTTGAGATTGGATGCTTGGTCTGCCTGTGGATAGTGATCTTAGCTACTGCGCTACCTTGGCTTCTAAACTATGATGGTCCAGGATTTGTTTGCAAATACCAACTGTCTATTGCATATTATAAAGTCCAATTTTAACACTATGTAAGACCCCCATGTATAATATTTTTAAAAGAAAAATCTTGTGACTTGGTGTTTGGTGGAGATTTCATAGTTACTTCTTAGATCTACCTTAGATTTCTACTCAAATATTCCTCAGCTAGTAGTGACTTATAAAAGATTCTTAAATTGGTGTGATGATAAGCTATAAACAAGGAGAGAAAATTTTATAAAACTTGATGAATAAAGGACTTTTATATAAAAATACAAATAATTTTTAAAAGTAAATAATAAGAAAATAACCCAATAAAAATTGAACAAAAGATCTGAGCTCAGGTCCTACCATAGCTTCATAAAAGAACATGGGAAGGGTCTCAGAATCATTATTAGAAAAATGAAAATTAGGTGTCTCATACCCCCACCCATTGCAGCCCATCAGGCAAGACCCCTGCAGGCAGGCCTGACTACCGCCACCCACCATCAGACCCTGTAACCTAAAAGCCCTACTCCACCCCCCAAATCAACCCATCACCTCCAAGATTGCAACTTCTCCCTGAGACACTGATTCCACCAGCTCTGATTGGACCAAGAGGTGAGTTATCATTTTCCTAAACAATCACCCCAGCCTCTAGGCCTTAGGACCAGGGGCACAAGCTGTGCCCCCATACCCACACCCATTGCAGCCCCCTTTGCAGACCAGCAGGCAAGAATCCTGAGGGCAGGCCTTCCCACCCCCACATTGAACCTTACAATCTACAAGCCCCATTCTGTCCCCCAAACTCACCCACACAAGAAACACATCTCAACTTCAAAGACAGATACTACCTCAGAGTAAAGGGCTGGGAAAAGTCTTTCCAATCAAATGGACATAAGATGTAAGCTGGTGTAGCCATCCTAATATCTAACAAAATAGACTTCAAACTAAAATTAATCAAAAGAGATGGAGAAGGACATTACATATTCATCACAGGAAAAATCCATCAAGATGAAGTCTCAGTTCTGAACATTTATACCCCAAATACAAGGGCACCAACATTTGTAAAAGAAACATTACTAAAGCTTAAATCACACATCAAACCCCACACACTAATAGTGGGAAACTTCAACACCCAATTCTCACCAATGGATAGGTCTACCAGACAGAAACTTAACAGAAAAATAAGGGAACTAACAGACGTTATGACTCAAATGGACGTAATAGACATCTACAGAATATTCCACCCAAACACAAAAGAATATACTTTCTTCTCAGCACCCTATGGAACCTTCTCTAAAACTGTCAATATACTCAGTCACAAAGCTAATCTCAACAGATACAAAACAAAATTGAAGTAACCTCGTGTATTTTATCAGACTACCATGGCTTAAAGTTAGAATTCAACAACAACAAAAATTACAGAAAGCCTACAATCTCATGGAAACTGAATAATGCTCAACTGAATCACCACTGGGTCAAGGAAGAAATAAAGAAAGAAATTAAAGACTTCCTAGAATTCCATGAAAATGAATGTGCAACATAACCAAACTTATGGGACACTGTGAAAGCATTACTAAGAGGAAAGTTCATAGCTCTAAACGCTCACATAAAGAAGTTGGAGAAAGCTCACACTAGCAACTTAACAGCACACCTGAAAGCACTAGAACAAAAAGAAGCAAACTTACCCAGGAGGAGTAGAGAACAGGAAATAATCAAAGTGAGGGCTGAAATCAATAAAATAGAAACAAAGAGAACAGTACAAAGAATCAATGAAACAAATAGTTGGTTCTTTGAGAAAAATCAACAAGATAGACAAACTGTTAACCAAACTAACCAAAAGGCAGGGAGAGAACATCCAAATTAACAAAATCAGAAACAAAAAGGGACACATAACAACTGACAATGAGGAAATCCAGAGAATCATCAGGTCATACTTCAAAAACCTGTACTCCACAAAATTGGAAAATCTAAAAGAAATGGACAATTTTCTGGACAGTTACCACATACCAAAATTAAGTCAAGCCAGATAAACAATTTAAATAGCCCTATAATTCCTATGTAAATAGAGACAGTCATTAAAAATCTTCCAACCAAATAAAGCCCAGGGCCAGATGGTTTCAGCACAAAATTCTACCAGAATTTCAAAGAAGAGCTAATACCAATACTCCTCAAATTGTTCTACACAATAGAAACAGAAGGAAGATTGCCAAACTCTTTCTATGGGGCTACAGTTACCCTGATAGCCAATGCACACAAAGATGCAACAAAGAAAGAAAATTACAGACCAACCTCCCTCATCAACATTGATACAAAAATACTCAATAAAATACTGGCAAACTGAACCCAAGAACACATCAAAATATCATCCACCATGATCAAGTAGGCTTCATCCCAGAGATGCAAGGATGGTTCAACATATGAAAATCTGTCAATGTAACCCACCATATAAACAAACTGAAAGAAAAAAACCACATGATTATCTAATTAGATGCTGAAAAAGCCTTTGACAAAATCCAACACCTCTTCATGATAAAGGTCTTGGAGAAACCAGGAATACAAGAAACATACCTAAACATAATAAAGGCAATTTACAGCAAGCCGACAGCCAACATCAAATTAAATGGAAACTCATAACAATTCCACTAAAATCAGGAACAAGAAAAAGTTGTCCACTCTCCCCATATCTATCCAATATAGTATTCGAAGTTCTAGATAGAGCAATAAGACAACAAAAGGAGATCAAGGGGATAGAAGTTGGAAAGGAAGAAGTCAAAGTTTCACTATTTGCAGATGATATAATATTACACAGATTCTACCAGGGAACTCCTACAACTGATAAACACCTTCAGTAATGTGGCAGGATGCAAGATTAACTCAAAAAAAAAAAAAAACAGTAGCCCTCCTAATATACAAATGAT
Organism: Peromyscus maniculatus bairdii; assembly: GCF_049852395.1. Lineage (NCBI taxonomy): Eukaryota > Metazoa > Chordata > Mammalia > Rodentia > Cricetidae > Peromyscus > Peromyscus maniculatus. Next base: position 109,291,872 of record NC_134853.1, read on the forward strand.
TTAGCAGGCCAAGAAAGAAGTCAGAGAAATGTCACCCTTTACAAATAGCCACAAATAATATAAAATATCTCAGGGTAACTCTAACCAAACAAGTGAAAGACCTGTATTGCTGTGGATGATTGACTGATAAATAAAACACTAATTGGCCAGTAGCCAGGCAGGAAGTATAGGTGAAACAAGCAGAGAAGAAAATTCTGGGAAATGGAAGGCTGAGTCAGAGAGATGCTGCCAGCCACCGCCATGAGAAGATGTTAAGATACCGGTAAGCCACGAGCCATGTGGCAACTTATAGATTAATAGAAATGCGTTAATTTAAGATATAAGAACTAGATAACAAGAAGCCTGCTTCGGCCATACAGTTTGTAAGCAATATAAGTCTCTGTGTGTTTACTCGGTTGGGTCTGAACAACTGGGGGACTGGTGGGTGAGAGAGATTTGTCCTGACCATGGGCCAGGCAGGACCAGGAAAACTCTAGCTACACTGTATGACAAGAACTTGAAGAAAGAAGATATTAGAAAATGGAAAGATCTCCCATGCTCATGAATAGGTAGGATTAACATAATAAAAATGGCAATCTTACCAAAAGCAATATACAGATTCAATTCAATCCCCACCAAAATCCAAACACAATTCTTCACAGACCTTGAAAGAACAACACTCATCTTCACATGGAAAAACAAAAAAACCTAGGATAGTTAAAACAATCCTTTACAATAAAGCAACTTCTGGAGGCATCACCATTCCTGACTTCAAGCTCTACTATAGAGCTATAGTAATAAAAACAGCTTGGTATTGGCATAAAAACCGACACGTGGACCAATGGAATTGAATTAAAGATCCTGACATTAACCCACACACTTATGAACACCTGATTTTTGACAAAGAAGCCAAAATTGTGCAACAGAAAAAAGAAAGCTTCTCCAACAAATGGTGCTGGCATAACTGGACGTCAACATGTAGAAGATCACAAATAGATCCATATCTATCGCCATGCACAAAACTCAAGTCCAAGTGGCTCAAAGACCTCAACATAAAACCAGTCACACTGAACCTGATCAAAGAGAAAGTAGGAAGTAGTCTTGAACGCATTGGCACAGGAGATCACTTCCTAAATATAGCACTAGTAGCACAGACACTGACAACAACAATTTATAAATGGGACCTCTCGAAACTGAGAAGCTTCTGTAAGGCAAAGGACACAGTAAATAAGACAAAATGACAGCCTACAGAATGGGAAAAGATCTTCACCAATCCCACAGCTGACAGAGGGCTGATCTCCAAAATATATAAGGAACTCAAGAAACTAGACAGCAAAATATCAAATGATTCAATTAAAAAATGGGCTACAAATCTAAACAGAGAATTCTCAACAGAAGAATCTCAAATGGCCAAACACATTTAAGGAACTCCTCAACATCCTTAGTCATCAGGGAAAAGCAAATCAAAAGGACTCTGAGATACTATCTTACACCTGCCAGAATGGCAAAGATCAAAAATACTGATAACAGCTTTTTTTTGGAGAGGATGTGGAGCAAGGAGAACACTTCTCCACTGTTGGTGGGAATGCAAACTTGTACAGCCACTATGGAAATCAGTACGGTGACTTCTCAGAAAAGTAGCAATCAATCTACCTCAAGACCCAAGGATACCACTCTTTGGCATATACCCAAGATATGCTCAATCATACCACAAGGACACTTGCTCAACTATGTTCATAGCAGCATTATTCATAATAGCCAGAACCCTGAAGCAACCTAGATGCCCCTCAACTGAAGAGTGGATAAAGAAAATGTGGTACACAATGGAGTATTACTCAGCTATGAAAAACAATGACATCATGAAATCTGCAGACAAATGGATGGAACTAGAAAATATCATTCTGAGTGAGGTAACTCAGAAAGATAAAGATGGTATGTACTCACTCATAAGTGGATACTAGATGTAAAGCAAAGGATAACCAAACTGCAACCTACAGCTCCAGAGAAGCCAGGAAACAAGGAGGACCCTAAGAGGGACACCTTGGGAAAGCAGAGGAGATCTCCATGAGTAAACTGTGGATGAAATGAGGTGGGGACAATAGAGGGTAGGGGATGGGGGATGAGAACATGTGGAACAGGATGTTCAAGCTGGGGGAGAGGCAGAGTGGGAGAGCAATGAAACAAGTATCTTGATAGAGGGAGACATTATGGGGTAAGGGAAAAACCTGGTGCTAGGGAAATTCCCAGGAACCCACAAGGAGGAACCCAGATTAGACTACTAGCAACAGTGGTGAGGGTGCCTGAACTGGCCTACCCTGGCAATCAGATTGGTGAATACCCTAACTGTCATAGAGCCTTCATCCAGCAATTGACTGAAGCAGTCCAGTCGAAGAGAGGGAGGTGGGAGTCTGTGAGCAAGGGGAGTTAAGATCATGTTGGGGAAATCTACAGAGACAACAGAACTAAGCCCATAAAAATTCCCAAACTTTAGACTGACAGCTGTGGAACCTGCATGGGACCACACTAGACCCTCTGCATACGGAGACAGTTGAGTAGCTGGGTCTGATTGAGAGGTCCCTTGACAGTGGGATCAGGATCTATCCCTGGTGCATGAGCTGGCTTTCTGGAGCCCATTACCTATGGTCAGACACCTTGCTCACCCTTGATGCAGTAGGGAGGGGCTTGGTCCTACCTCAACTAATGTACCAGGCTTTGCTGTCCCTCCATGGGAGGACTTATCCTTTTAGAGGAAGGGATGGGGGTGGGTCAGAGGGGAAGGTGTGTGTGGGGGGATCGGGAGGAGGGATGAGAGGGGGATCTGTGGTTGGTATATAAAATGAATAAAAAAATTTTTTAAATAAAAAATTAAATAACATAAACATGTTTCCTGTCTTCAGAGAATGTGTATTCTTCTATGTAGGCAGATATTAATCAAATAATTATGGAAATGTGTATTTACGAAAAATACTATGTAGTAAGGTAATTATGTAAATACATGTGATAACAAAATTACATTGTTTATTTTCAAGGCAAAAAACAAAAACACAAGCAAAACAAAAGAAAAAGAAAAATGAAAATTAACCACAATGAAAGTCTATGCACTTATGAGGAGGATTCTAAAGTTAAAAAGACTCCCTGATTCAAGTGTTGGTCAAGATATGTGATAGCTGGAACCTTTATAGACAACCCAAAAACCTGAGCAATGAATCCAAGGTCCATGACTATAAATGCAACACTCTGAGATCAGAAGTTCAAAGTTATCCTCTGTTACATGTGATCTCAAGACTTTCCCATGTGACATGTAACCAAGCCTTTAAGAGAAATAAAAACCCAACTGGAAACAACCCAAATGTCATTTAATAGATGACAGAGTAAACAGATGTAGAAAAGCCATGCATGGAATATTACTCACTGTTAAAAAAGGAAGCAGTAATATGCATGCCACTCAAAATAATTTTGCTGAGTGTGAAGACATAGACTAAAGACAGAGTTCATACTTTATGAGTCTACTTGTTTAAAACTCCAGGAAATGGAAACCAGTTACAGAAACCAGAGCAGTAGCTGCCTGGGAAAGAATGGGGGAAAGACATGATGGAGGGGAGGAGGTGGGAGGTGGAAAGTCCCATTGTTTATGTTGTGCTGGTGGTTTGAAACATAGACCTTAGTAAACATGGTATGGTAACACAAATCTGCAAACCAATACTCAGGAGGCTGAGACAGGAGGATCAAAATTTTTAGAGCAGCTTTGGATGATAGCAAGACTTTGTCTGCAAGAGAAAAAGAGAAGTTATCAAATTGTAACTCCTGGAGTTAATTTTTATGTTGATTACATTGGACTTTAATAAGGCTGTTAAAATGTAGTCCACTAATTTTTTTAAACAGATATTATTTTTTCATTCCTTGTTTTGAATGACTGATTTATTCTGGTTCATGAAATGACATTCCATTTATTAAGGGAAACAGGAAATCAAACAAAATCTGCCAACGGAAAGGAGCCCACTGTCTTCCAGTTCAGCTTCTTTGGTATTGCCCTTCTCCCAGGATACATTGGTGAGTGGAGACCTTTGCACACTTCAAGGATGAAGACTAGGACTCAGGGCTGCACACAGGAGTCTGTAGCTTGTCATTTAGTGCCTTTATAGCCTCTGGCTAAGAGGCAGGTGCACCAGACATATCTATTGAGGGTGAACTGGTCCCACCCGCTACCTGGCTTCCATCCTTGCCTGCACGTTTTATTTTATTTTATTTTATTTTATTTTATTTTATTTTATTTTATTTTATTTTATTTTAATATTTTTAGTTCCCCAGCCCTTGTCTTTTGGTCATCTCCTAGCCTCCCTCGACCTCCTCAACAACTTGGGAAGACATGTAGAAAGTTCTAGAGCAAGCTCTGGGGGAATACAGGTACGTTCCTGCCTTTCCCACATCATTCTGGCCCAGGGTGCTGTCCTGAATGGGGGAATAGGGGATGCTCTGAGAATTCACTGGCTTTCTTGCAGCTGGCTGAGAAAAAGATGGCATTAAGGGCTCGTGGTTCTTCCACAACATTCAGGAAGTTTCTGTTACCACATCCCCATCTTTGGTACAGAGGCAGTACTGGATGGAGCTGGTGAGGGACCTAGGCCATAATATTTAAAATGTTTCCTTTCAGGTTTGCTGTATAGAGAGGATACACCTCTCAAGGTTTGCAGATAAGACATCTCCTGACCATCTCCACCCCACCCACTTGGGGCTCAGCCTGGGCAGGTGACACCAAGTGGGTGAAAATAACAGGGCTGTGGCTATAATCTTTGCATTCTGTGTGCTCCCACCCACCCTCCACTGCCATGACCCATGTCTTTGGAACTCTCTCCTTCCACTTCTAGGAACCTCTGCCTTAATTCCCAAGGCAGGTGTGGTTACTATATGGCCTTGTCCTTAATTCCTTTTCTCTATGACTTATGTTTAAAGTCAACCCACTGTGTCCCAAGCTTTGCTATCATCGAAGGGGTCTTTAGAAGAACTTGGAAGTTTCTTTTATTCCTGCCAAAGGGATTTTTTTCCCTTAGGATGCCCTACTGAGCCAGAAAAAGGCTGAGCAGGGAGCAAACACTTGCCCTGCCTTTATGGTATCACTGCAATACACCCAGACTGAGGTCCAGACTGGATCTGGCTGGTGATTGTGTGTGAACAATGTCACACACAAATACAAGGAGAAATCCTTGCTTAATTTCTAAACTGCTATCCTTATTACAGATATGTAGTTAAGGTTTTATTTAAATTAAATAATTCAAATTACATGCAATTTTATTTCTATATATTCCTGCTCTATGAATTGCCTATGTTTAACGAAAATTGATCAGTTTACTTAATCAACTGCTTAGGGGACTCATATATAGAAAATCACTTAATATAGTTTTTAAGATAAAACTTTAATGGGAAATGAAAACTTTTTACTGTAGATATAAAGTTTTAAGGGAAGATAATTTATGCTGATGGATTATATGAAATTATTTGTGTTATATTTTGATAATTTTTATTCTAAAGAAATGAATTTTTTAAAGAAATTAGCCTGTAAAAGTTTTAGATGGTATGCTCGTAAAACAAGAAACAGAGCTTCAATAACTTTTTATAATAGTGAATAAGGAAAATTAATAAAGTTAGACATGATCTAAGCATTTGCATGTTAATTTATTTAAAAGTTATTGATTTTTCCTGGGTGTTTAAATAGATGAGGATAGCTCATAGCAGGTTTGTTTTTTGGTTGTCTGCCTAGTTTTAAATGGCTGAGCTTTGTCTCCAGCCCTGTATCATGTATTTGTGAGGATAAATGCTGGTCTCCAAAGGAATATGCCCAGCGATGTCCCCGCTTTGAGTAAGAATTCCAGAGACCGAGGGGGGGGGTATCTCTTAGATTCTCCTTTCATAACACATTCCTAACTTGGCAATTTGCTCAGTTTGAGAGGGTTTGTGGAAAAAGACCAGAAAGCTCTGTATGATCTGTCTCTAACAGAATCTCAGGACTCACTCCATAGCACCAAGGTATCCTCTCCACAGAAGTTGTTCTAGGACAGCCAGGCACGGAGTGCTGCCAGTGTCCACGTCTTCAGTTGAGCGTTGGCTATAATCTTTCAGTCTAAAATTTCATGAGGCCATGCATTTTCTTTTTCTTTGATGCCCAGAGGCAGAACAAAGAAATTACAAGAGGCAACAAATTGTCTGTCACAAGGCCTGAGTTCAAGATTAGGTTTCACTTCTCTGTGATCTTGGACAAATATCAAAATCTGCCTGAGCCTCAGTAATTTTATTGATTTGCTTATTTATTTCTTTGTCAGAGTCCTCTAGAGGAACAGAACCGATAGAATGAATATATATTAAATATGTTAGATTGACTTGCACAGTATGGTCCCTACAGTCCAGCAATGTCTGTCTTCACGTAGGACAGGCTGAGGGCAGACAGCTGTTGAGTCCATGAGGCCGGATGTCCTTGAAGTTCCAATCTGGTGCTGAAGACCTGGGCGATCCCTGGGAGAGCCCCTGCTCTTCATCCCCATTAGAAGGCTGAAGCTAGGTTCCCATGTCAGTTAAGAATGGCAGCATCAGCAGCAGGGTAGATGAACTCGAAGGTGAGACACTAAGAAAAGCAGACAAAAGGAGACTCTTTTGGCTCAGCCCTCCCTATCCCTGGCCCACAGCACCTGAAAGTGTTGCCCACAGTTAGACCGGCTCCTCCTGCTACAATCAACCTAATCAAGAAAATCCCTCGCAGGCATGCCCAGGGGTATGCACCAAGATTAGCTGTCACAGTTTGTTCACTATTTTATTTCCTTTTGTTTCCTTCCTTCCTTCCTTCCTTCCTTCCTTCCTTCCTTCCTTCCTTCCTTCCTTCCTTCCTTCCTTCCTTCCTTCCTTCCTTCCCTTCTTCTTCTTCTTCTTCTTCTTCTTCTTCTTCTTCTTCTTCTTCTTCTTCTTCTTCTTCTTCTTCTTCTTCTTCTTTCTCTCTCTTTCTCTCTCTCTCTCTCTCTCTCTCTCTCTCTCTCTCTCTCTCTCTCTCTCTCTCTCTCTCATACTGGGGATTCAACCAGACAGGCCAGCACTCACTCTACCCCAAGCAATGCCTTCACACGAGCTCCTTCCACACCATTACAGACTCCATGCTATGTCTCATGTGACATCAACGGATAACCATCATCAAGGTTCGTGTGAGACTGTGACCGGGGTCCTGACAATCCCCGCGTCTACTAGATGTGTTTACAGTAGACGCTGGTACTGTCAGGACTTCTACTGCTCAAACTCCTCCATCAGTTGGAAGACAGTCGCTGGAGGTTGCCTTTCATGTTGTGTGGAAGCTGGAGAATAACAATGAGGGTGAAAATAGGTCAAACAGTGGCAGGCAAAGAGATTGTCACCCTAAAAGAAACTCAAGAGCTGACACCTTTCTCCTGAAAGGTCCAAATCCTCAGTTTTATCCCCAGTTAAAGCCATAGAAGAGCAGGGAATACACAGACAGAGGGAATAAGGAAATAGAGAGGGACAGATGTGGATTCCAGTGGGGAGTTCTGTGATATGATCATCTGGGTTGACAATAAAGGTGAGGATTGGCTGACCAGAAGCAGGGGGTAGGGAATGTCAGCTAGTGTGGGCCAGGTGTGCTGATGTTTGCCTGATACACAGACAGAGCAGTCATTGTCTCTGGCAGAGAGCATTGGGAGGAAGTGGGTATGGGGTGTTTTCAGGGTATAGATTGGGGATGAGAAGAGCAAAGGTCATCTTTGCATGTTAGATACGATCATGAAGTAGAGAGAAAGAAAATACCACCAGTTGGTTGGGGGTTCTTTCAGTGTTTACCGGGACATCTCCCGATGCCATGACAGGGAGGATTAGGTGAGATCTCTTCATGGGGTAGCTCTGGGCTTGGAGCACATGCCTCCCAAGCACCCAGCAGCTCATACTAGGTGAGCCAGCTGTCTTGGTGGCCGCTCCACTTGCAACGACACCCTCTAGCTCCTCCAGCCTCTCCCTTGGACTGTACCTCCATAGACTTCTGGGCTCCACTCCCCACCATCTCTGCTTCTCTCAGCTTTCTAATTGCCTCCTGGAGGCAACACTAGCAGTCTCCTACCCTCCCTGGTACAGCTTGGCCTGCTCTGCTTGTCAGCAAGGTCACAAGTAGGCAGTAAAGCCACGCGGATTAGACTTTGCTGGTGCGCACACAGCCTCTTATCTGCCAGACTCCATGCTTCCTCACTTGTCTGCACAGGCTCACTGGGTCTGCCTAGTGCAAACGTCGGGGATGGGGAAGTTTGCCTACCTGACGGATTAAGGACACCTGCAAGATGGGTCGGGGGCATATAAAGCAGCTGTTGGGGGCATTTAAGGGTCAACAGAAGCCTTCCTCATCAAAGGGAAGTGTTATGGGGTTGTTTCAGGGTGTCTGAAGACAAAATTTCCTAAATCCAAGCCACAGCTATGGCAACACTCTGACCACTACAGGGAATTCCGAGATTGCAACAGGAACTTCGAGCAGCCATGAGCATAAAGCACCCTAAAGTCATGAAGACAGCACCCCCAGCACAGACAAAGCAGCTGGTTGGCTGTCAGCTCCATAATTTCTGTAAATATAGTAGGAAGTTCAGAGTAATGACGGCCACCACCTCCACCGGAACTTCAGGTACCATCATTTCTAATCCTTATGGACTTGGAGACTGTGGAGACAGAATAGTGATGTAGTGACGACCGATCCAACCATGGTGGGGTAGAGAAGGAGGAGATGGAAGCTGGCAATCAAGCAGCCAAACTGCTTGCTTCTGACGGCTCCAATCAGTCTTTCTCCCTGTCTGTTTCTGTCTATCTCAGTTTGTCTGTCTGCCTTTGCCTCTGTCTCTCTCTGCCTCTGTCTGTGTCTCTCTGTATCTCTCTCTGTCTCTGTCTCTCTCCTCTCACGCTTACAACAGAGATATAACATTAACATTCTTCAGTGAGCCAAATACCCTTAGGGAGAGCTGAGTAAGAATTCACCTAACTCTCACCGCTTACCACAAGCAATAGACTATACCAACCTAGTTGAGCAATAGTCCATCGGTCTCTAAGGTTTATTATTCCAACGTGTTCACACTTAGACATGAATCTCCAAGATCATAATGGTTTCTAATCTGCTCAGATTACCAGGCATACGTCTTCACTGCTATGTAACTTTTAAGACCTTGGTGGAGGGGGCTAGTGGTTTTATATTGCTGTTATAAAACTCATGTTATTCCACATATGCAGTGATTGCCTTATTGGTGTCTATTAAACTGTTGCAAATCCAGATGTGCCTGACCCTGACTCTGAGAGACAGTGAGCTGCTTCTCAGACTAATCTGATGGCACGGATCGGAGAGCAGTTAAAGTTCAGCCAAAGGTGCCATCATTACCAGGGCATACTCCAACAAAAGCAGTGCCTGTGGGTGGGTATGGATGTGCAGATGAACCACCCTGGAGATGGTCTCAGGAAACAGTGTTGGCTTTATTGTATGTGAGCAACTGCTTTGTAGTGGAAGCCTACTGACAGTGAATTACAGTGGTTCTCAACCTTCCTAGTGCTGCAACACTTTAACACAGTTCCTCATGTTGTGATGACCCCCGACCATAAAATTATTCTGTTGCTACTTCATAACTGTAGTTTTGCTGCTGTTATGAATCATAATGTAAATATGTGATATGTGACCCCTGTCGTGAACCACAGATTGAGAACCGCTGGTTAGCACATTACCTTGGGTTAGATAGAGACAAGGGAGAGTCCAGACTCATCTACAGGCCAGCTACCCGCTCCTCACACTTCTTCAGAGTTCAGTGTTCTGACTTCCGGAGCATGGTGTGCCATGCTTCTTATTTAGAAGTGCAGTGTACTAAGCATTTTTCTCCTACACAAAAGAGGCTGGAGAGTTGGTTCAGAGGTTCTTCTTATATAAAAATGAATCTTAAAACAAAAACCATTCAAAGGAGAACAGAAAAGAACTGTAAAACAGGCGTCGAGATTAGAGAATAGTCATGGAAGAGAGCCAATGGGAGTCAAAAACTTAGCAGAAAGACTAGCTCTCACTAATCCCAAGAGATGATTTGTTGATGCACACTTGCGTTTCTAGGACTAGGTGATCTTTTCATTGTACCAAAGGCACAAGATATGAAATTTTGTTAAAAATATTTATTGTAAATCCTTTCTTCATAAAATCTCTAACCAATTAAAAAGAACACATTACTATAAATTTCTTTCACAATAGAAACACTGTAAGATATCCAGAAATAAGATCTGATTTCTTTAAAAATGAAGTTAAAAAATCTTGTTGTGGGATATATAAAAGATGAAAGTGTGAGAAGAATTTGAAACAACAAATAAAATGGATAAGAAAATTATTTTAAGTGTAGCAAACTGTGTCCGATTCTGATGTAATCTGATAAAGGAGTAATCTGAATCAAGTAAAATAATCAAGATCTCAGTAATGAATTTTAGTATGCACGGGAACATAATGTTGGACAAAGGCAAAATTTCGAAACAACGAGAGAAGTATTATGTATTTAAGAAATTGTTGGCACATCTGGTTTGTCCATCTGGATGAATACAAAGATGAAACTTTATTACAGGTGTCTTGAAAAGCAATTTACAGCTATCAAATAATTAAATGAAAACAAAAGGAAATAAAACTTTATATTTTTATATTATTTAGGCATTGGAAAGAGCTTTTCAATCAAGATATAAATATAGAAATTAGGGGAGCACAAAAAAATGATACCTTAGGAAGACTCTCCAGTGATCATCTCTTTGCAGAGACACAGATCTGAACAGCTATGCATGGCTAGACTGCCCCCACAAGAGCTAAGTGAGTCAGCTGAGATGCCATGGTGTCTGTTGCAGTCTATATGAGTTTGCATTGAGGAAGCAAGAATATATGGGTTTCCTGTATCAGTTTTCCTTCAACTCCAAACTGCACAATGTGGAAAGGGAAGGTCTCTGTTTATTGGGTGGTTGGGTAGGGGACTATGTCTAGGCTTTAGACTTCAAACCCAATGCCAGGCTTGCTGTGATGAAACCAGGTAGAGTTCTGTGGTTCATTGTCCAAGACTAGTAACCACAGATTCAACTTCTGGAATAAGATTAGCCATGGTGCCTAGGGACTGTCTCTACAACCCCTCCCAACTTCAGGTAGCATACATAGCTAGGAACAAGACAGCATCTGCTGGGGAGCAAGGCAAGGATTTGCCTTAGACCCAGTGCCACACTCATGAAACCTAACACCAAGAATGCCCTAATGGTCCCTGTCTCCAGGCCAGATATAGTGGATTAAGCCTCTAGACCAGTAGCTCTTTTTTTTTTTTTTTAATTTGAGATTATGGTTTATTTCCCTGATAGAAATGTGGCAAGGTTTGAACTTTCAGCCAAAGTAAGCACTCCTATCCTTTTTTTCATTCTTTTTTTTAATTAAGAGATTTTCTATTCATTTTCCATATCAACCACAGATTCCCCTGTCCTCCCTCCTCTCATTCCCCAGCCTCCTCCCCCCATTCCCACCTCCTCCAAGGCAAGGTCTCCCATGGGAAGTCAGCAGAGCCTGGTACATTCAGTTGAGGCAGGTCCAAGCCCCTCCTCCCTGCACTGATAGACCAGTAGTTCTTAACCTGTGAGTCTAGAACCCTCTGGGTGGGGTCAAATGACCCTTTCATAACAGTAGCAAAATTACAGTTATGAAGTAGTAATAAAAATAATTTAATGGTTGGGGGTCACTACAACATGAGGAACTGTATTAAAGGATCATGGCATTTAAGGTTGAAAACCACTGCTCTAGACCCATTTGGTGTCAGGAAAAAATCAGCAGTTCCAGGTGATCAAACTTTTATTGTAGTCAGCATTGCAATGACCTTGGGACATCAGTAGCAAGCATCCAGTAGCAAAGTAGACACAGGTCATATACCGATGCTGTGCTGGTCTTTTTGATTCTGGGCTCTGTGTGTTACCAAGCCCAGTACTCTTGGTAGCCATATGACTTTCCTACATGATCCTTGCCCCAGTTCCATATAGCACAATCTAGAGAATAAGCATCTGCTTGGTTAAAGGAATAGTTTCAGGGTCTAGTTGTATGTGAGCTGGGACCAATCCTTCCCTGATGAGATAAAGAGTTGGACAAAATCCAATCATGTGCCTGACTATAGGCCAGCAATGGTAGCTAAGATTTGAGTAACTACCCTGGCCAGGCCCCATGCAAAGGCTTGTGGGTGTCTTAGTCTGCTTTATATTGCTGTGATACAGACCATGACCAAAAGCAACTCAGGATGGAAAGGGTTTATTTGGCTTATACATCCCAATCAGAGTCTATCAATGAGAGAAGCCAAGGCAGGAACTCAAGTAAGGCAGGAACCTAAAGGCGGGAACTAAAGCAGAGACCATGGAGGGATATTGCTTACTGGCTTGGTCAGCTTGTTTTTTTTTTTTTTTTTTTTTTTTTTTTGATAACCCAGAACCACCCGCCCAGAGGTAGCACTGCCCTTAGTGAGCTGGGCCCTCTCACACCAATCATATAATAATAACAACAACAATAATAAATAAAATACCCCATAGACTTGCCTATAGGCCAATTAGATCATGGTATTTTCTTAATTGTGTTTCCGCAGTGCCAACTTGACAAAAAACTAGCCTGCACAGTGGTGAAGGAAACTCTTTTCAGCTCCAGTCCCCCAGGACTCCACTTCTTGGTGGGAAGCCAGGGCCTCTTTATCTTTGTTGCCAACCCTCTCTGCCTTATCCTCTACCCCTTCTCCATTCCTTGTGTCAGGTCTCTACCCAAACGAGCACTTTCTACTGGGAACTCCCAATGGTCACACTAGGCTGGGACACAGGTAGGTAAATTTCATTAACTTTCTAGTTCCTCACTCTAATCTCTCTAGACTTAATCTTGTAGTAGACTGCTTACAGGAACCCCTCCTTCTACTCTTCCTCTACTCTCTAGGGACTCCACCTCTTAGTGAGGACCCCAGTCACCTAGGTCTTTCAAACTGCTCTTATCAGCCTCTCCTCCTAGCCTATTCCACTCTTTTGTGTCACTTGACAACATTCAGAAGCACTCTCTACAAGGGATACCACAGCCACCACACTTGCCTAGCATCCCGAGTGGGCAACAGCAACCAAAGAGCAGAATGCCCACCCAACAAAGGCAAGATCAAATATATATATCAAGAAACAAACTTCAAACATCATAACCCTAGATGCTTAGATCCTATTGCAAAAACACACACAAGAACAGCCATATGCCTTCTCATGAATCCAGTAACCCTGAAAAATGCAATTAGCTGAAGCACAGGACAAGGACTTCAATACAGCAATTATGGATATTTTCAATGACTTTTAAGAGAATATGAGCAAATTCCTTAACAAAGACTATGAAAACACAAACAGTTGAATGAAATAATGGAAACATTTTGAGACATGAAAATAGAAACAGAATCACTTAAAAAGGAACCCCCAACTGAAATAAAACTGGAAATGAAAAACTTAGGAAGTGGAATAAAAACCTCATAGGCAAACCTTGCTGACTAAGGACAAGACATGGAAGAATTTTAGGTCTTGAAGAGGTAGAAGAGAGGAATATCTCAGTCAAATAAAAATGTCAAATTTTGAAAAAGAAAAAACCCAGGCACAAAACGTTCAAGAAATCTGAGACACTATGAAAAGACCAAACCTACAGATAATATATAGAGAGAGGAAGAATGAAAAACCCAGGACAAAGAAACAGAAAATTTTTTTTAAACAAATCATAGAAGAAAATTTTCCCAATCTAAAGAAGAAAATGCTTATCAAGGTACAAGAACCATACAGAATACCAAAGATGCAAAAACTAGAAAAGAAATCTCCAATGGCACATAATAATCAAAATACTACATGCATAGAACAAAGAAAGGCCATTAAAAGCTGCAATGGACAAAAGTACACATCACATATAAAGGCAGGCCCATTAGAATAACATCCAAATTCCCTGTGGAGACTCTAAAAGCCAGAAGGGCCTGGACAGATGTGCTACAGACTCTAAGAGACCACAGATGCCAGCCCAGACTATTATAACCAGCAAAACTATCAATTGCAATAGATGGAAAAAGAAAAGCATTTCACGATAAGATCAACTTAACCCATTTCTATCTCAAAATCACTAGAAGGTAGACTTTAGTCTGAAGTGGCTAAACATAACCAAGAAGAAACAGGAATAATAATTCCAAAATAGTAAATCAAAAGAGAGGGAGAAACCCACACCATAAAAATAAAATAATGGGACTCAATAAATGCTGATCAGTGATAATTATCAATATTAATGGTCTCAATTCTCCAATAAAAAGACATAGATGGATAGATTAGAATAGAAAACAGGTACTATCTTTCTGCTGCATTTAAGAAGCACATCTCACCATCAGAGGCAGATATCATCTTAGGGTAAAAGGATGGAAAAAAGTATTATAAGCAAGTTGACCCAAGAAGCAAGCATATGTATCCATTTCAATATCTGACAAAATTGTCTTCAAACCAAAACTATCACAAGAGATAAGGAAGGATACTATATACTCATCAAAGGAAAAATCACCAAGAGGATATTGCAATTCTAAACAACTATGTACCAAACATGAGGATACCCAAGTTTATAAAAGAAATAGTACCACAGCTAAAATCACATATTGACCCTCACACATAACATATGATAGCATGTCACTTCAAGACCCCGCTGTGGTAGTTGGAATGTAATTGGCCCCTATAAGCTTATAGAAGTGGCACTATTAGGAGGTGTGGCATTGTTGGAGTAGGTGTGGCCTTGGAGGAAGTGTGTCACAGTGGGGGGTGGTCTTTGAGGTCTCAAGTATTCTCAAGCCACGTTCAGTGTTTCAGATCACTTGCTGTTACCTGCATGTCAAGATGTTCAACACTCAGTCCCTTCTCTAGCACCATGTCTGCCTACACAACACCATGTCACACCATGACGATAATGGACTAACTTATGAAAATGTAATCACCTAATTAAGTGTTTTTCCTTTATAAGAGGAGTTGCCATGGTCATGGTGTCTCTTCACAGCAATTGAAACCCTAAGACTCTCAGCAATATACAGGTCATCCAGATAAAAACTAAACAGAGAAATGCTGGAGTTAAATAATGGCATAAATTAGTGGCTGCACAGTGGTGGTGCTTGCCTTTAATACCAGTACTGGGGAGGCAGATGCAGACAGATCTCTGAGTTTGAGACCAGCCTGATCTACAGAGTGGGTTTCAGGATAGCCTGGGCTATACAGAGAAACTTGCCTCAAAAACCAATAATAATAATAATAATAATAATAATAATATGGCACAAATAAAATGGGTCTACTAAATGTCTGCAGAACCTTCTACCCAAACATTAAAAAATATGCTTTCTTCTCAGCAGCTGATTGGACATCGGAAATTCACCACATAGTAGTACACAAAGAAAACATCAATAGATATACAAAAACTAAAGAAACGCCCTGCATCATATCTGACCACCATGATAGAGGCTGAATATCAATATCAACAGAAACAGCAGAAGTATGGAAACTGAACAACTTACTACTGAAGGAAAAATGAGTCAAGGCAGTAGTAATAAAGAAGAAAAGTAAAACCTTTTAAGAAAATTAAAATATACCATACTAAACCTATGGGACACAGTGGAGGCAGTTCTAAGAGGCAAGTTCAGAGCACAAAGTGGTTACATAAAAAAATAATAATAATGGAAGAAAACTCATATTAGCATATTAACCACACACGAAAGCTTTAGAACAAAAAGAAGAAAAAACACTCCAAAAGAGTAGATGGCAAGAAATAAACAGGACTGCAATCAATGAAATAGAAACAGCAACAAAACAATACAAAGAATCAGTGTAATGAGTTGGTTCTTTGAGACAATCAAAAGATCCACAAACCGTTAGTCAAGTTAAACAACAGAACAAGAGATAAGATCCAAGTTAATATAATTAGAGATGAAAAGGTAAATATCACAAAAGACACCAAGGAAATTCACTGAATCATAAGGACATTCTTTAAAAATCTATATTCCACTAAACCTAAAAGAAATGGATGAATTTCTTGCTATGTATGTCCTATAAAAGTTAAATAAAGATCAACTAAGCAATTTAAACAAACTCATGACCCCTAGCAAAATGTAAGTCTCCCAACCAAAAATATCACAGGGGTAGATAGGTTCAGAGCAGAATTCTACCAGAAAGACCTTCAAAAAGAATTAATGCCAACACTTCTCAAGTTATTCCCCAAAATAGAAACCAAAGGAACAGTTCCTATTTTTTTTTAACAAAGCCACTATTACCCTGATACCAAAACCACACAAAAAACCCCAACAGAAAAGAAAATTACAGACCAACATTATTTATGGACATAGATGAAAAAATCTTTCAATAAAATATTTGCACACCAAATCCAAGAACACACCATCCACCATAATCCAGTAGGCTTCATTCCAGAGATGCAGGTTCAACCTATGTAAATTACTACATGAACAGCCTGGAAGATAAAAACCACATGATCCCCTAATTAGATGCAGATAAGACCTTTGACAAAATTTAACATCACTTCTTGAAAAAAGTTATGGAGAGATGAAGGATATAGGAGATTTACCTCAACATGGTAAAGGCAATTTACAGCAAGCCCACAACCAACATCAATCTAAATACAGAAAAAACGCAAAGCATTTTCACTAAAACCAGGAAAAAGACAAGGATATTTAGTATTTCCCTATTCAATAGAGTACTTGAATTCTTAACTGGATCAATAAGACAACTGAAGGAGATCAAGTAGACACAAATAAGAAAGGAAGAAGTCAAAGTATCATTAATTGCAGATGATATGATTTTATACATAAAGAACCCTAAAAATTTCAGCAGAAACTCCTACAGCTAATAAGCATTTTTAGCAAAATAGCAGGATATAAAATTAACACACAAATATCAGTAGCCTTCCTATATATAAATGACAAACAGATTGAGAAAGAAATCAAGGAAACAATGCCTTTCATGATAGCCTCAAAAATATCATGGGTTAACTCTGATCAAGAAAGCGAAAGACTTGTATAATAAAAACTTTAAGGTATTGAAGAAGACACCAGAAGATCAAAAGATTGCCTATGCTCACAAATCAGTAACATTACTATTGTGAAAATGGCCATCTTACCAAAAGAAATCTACAGATTCAGTACAATCCCCACCAAAATTCCAACACAATTCTTCACAGAAATTGATAAAACAATTTTGAGCTTCATGTGGAAACACACACAGAGGATAGCTCAAACAATCAATAATAATAATAGAAATCATTAATAATAATAACAAAAAGAACTGCTGGAGGAGCATTATCTCTGATCTCAAGTTGTAATACAGAGTTACAGTAATAAAAACAACATGATATTGGCATAAAAACAGACACACTGATCAATAGAATTGAATTGAAGATCCAAACATAAGTCCAATCACCTATAGACATTTTAGTGTTTATAAAGAAGGCAAACATACACATTGGAGGAAAGACAGCATTCTTAACAAATGGTGTTGGCCAAACTGGATGGCTTCATCCAGAAGAATGAAAGAATAGAAGAATGAAAATAAATCCATAT
The DNA here is from genome assembly GCF_049852395.1 of Peromyscus maniculatus bairdii. Taxonomy (NCBI): domain Eukaryota; kingdom Metazoa; phylum Chordata; class Mammalia; order Rodentia; family Cricetidae; genus Peromyscus; species Peromyscus maniculatus. The sequence goes on from NC_134853.1 coordinate 109,309,469, forward strand.
CTATCACCCTGCACAAAACTCAACTCCAAATGGATCAAGGACCGCAACATAAAACCAGATACCCTTAATCTGATATAAGAAAAAGTGAGGAATATCCTTGAACTCTTTGTAAAAGGAAAGAACTTTCTGAACAGGACACCAATAGCACAGACACTAAGACCAACAGTTAATAAGTCGGACCTCATGAAACTGAAAAGCTTCTGTATGGCAAAGGACATCATCATTCAGACAAAGTGGCAGGCTACAGAATGAGGAAAAAACATTATCAATTATATATCTGATAGAGGGCTATCCAATATATGTAAAGAAGTAAAAAAAAATACCTTGACATTAAGAAAACAAATAACAAAGTTTAAAAATAGGATACATAACTAAGCATAGAGTTCTCAAAAGATGAAAGACAAATGGATGAGAAACATTTAAAGAAATGTCCAACATCTGTAGCTATCAGGGAAAAATAAATTAAAAGTACTTTGCGATCTCATTTTACACAAGTCAGAATAGTCAAGATCAATAAAACAAATGCCAGCTCATGCTGGTCAAGGTGCATGGAAAGGAGAAGCCTAATCCATTTCTGGTGGATGTGCAAACTTGTACAGCTACTGTGGAAAACAGTGTGGCAGTTTCTAAGAAAGCTGGGAATAGATCTACCTCAAGACCCAGGATCTTTATCCACTCTGGTGCATATACCCAAGGGACTTTACACCCTACTCCAGAGAAGCTTGCTCATCCATGTTTGCTGCTGTTCTATTCAAAGTGGCCAGAAACTGGAAATAGCCTAGAAATCCATCAACTGATGTACAGATAATAAAAATGTGGCACATTTATACAGTGGACTATGATTTGGCTGTTAAGAAAATTGAAATTACTAAACTCACAGATAAATTGGTGGAGCTAGAAAAATAATCATCCTGGGTGTGGTGATTTGAATGAGACTGGCTCATATATTTAAATTTTTGGTTCTGAGTTGGTAGGCTCTTTAGGATGTGGCCTTGATGGAGGAGCTGTGTCACTGAGGTTTTAAAAGTCCATGCTAGACACAATCTTGCCCTCTTTCAGCCTCCTTACTGTGTGTCAGATGTAAGGTCTCAGCTACTACTCCAGCACCATGCCTCCCCACCTGCCACCATGCTTCCTGCCATGATGACCATGGACTAACTAACCCCTGAAACTGTAGCTTTGTTTTGTAAGTTGCCTTGGTCATGATGTTTCCTCACATAAACAGAAGAATAACTAAGACAGTGAGGTAATTTGGATGCAAAAAAGATAAACATAGTATATTTTCTCTTATATGTGCACACTACCTTTTAAGTTTCAATATTTGCACTACAATCCAAATAATCACGTAAGTTAGGTATTTAGAAAGGGACTAGGGGAGAGGAGAGGCTCACCTAAGGAGAGGGAAATAGAAGCTATGTTTATGGAGAGACAAAAGGGAAGCTAAACCAGAAGGATTAAATAAGGAGGGAATAGAGAGAAGGGGCAAGGAATAAATATGGAGAGGGACAACTAACATTAAAGCCATTGAAATATGGATACCTGCTACTGTAGAAGCTTTCTATAATATATCTTTCTATCTATCTAGATACCTATCTATCTATCTATCTATCTATCTATATCTATCTATATCTATATATATACACATATATGTGTACACACACACACACACACAGAGAGAGAGAGAGAGAGAGAGAGAGAGAGAGAGAGAGAGAGAGAGAGAGAGAGAATAGGGGAGACAGTGTCCCAACTAGATATCTTACGCCACCAAGTAAAATCTCCAGTGCCAGGAGTGGGTTTGTATCTTGTTGACTCATTGGCAAATGGTCCCACAGAGAAACCCAAACACCACAGGCTATTATGGCTAAGGCTGTTGGTTACTCTTTGCAACCTGATGGTAAAGCCTTATTGCTGAAGATAATACTTACTTTTGGTACTGAACACAGAAAAATTGTGCTGGTACCTAACTAGAAGCTTCACCCCTACTAACTAGGGGTGGAAAGTTGTGCTGGAAAATACAATGCATGCTACCAGAGGAGAAAGGTAGTCAATATCATTTATTTATAAGCTCTGCAACCTACAACAGCGATGTGCCTTCAAGATATACTGGGTCAACACTAGCACAGATGTTACAGGAATAACCAAATACTTTTTGACTGGACATGAGGCCCACTCAAGGAAATGGAACCCATATTTGACATTGCTAAAGTGATAAAATATCTGAGACTAGGTAAGTCATGGGCCTCACGAAAAGCCTACTACTATTACTCTGCTAAAGGAATATAGCAATAAAATGACTCCTAATGGCTTACTGCAATACCATAAATCAATGTCTTGCTCAGCCATCATCAGGGACGCTTCTTGCAGTAGATGGGAATTAACAGAGACAACTGGACAGAGTACAGGGAATGACAGACTTTGGAGTACTCTCTCCTAAATGTGATGTCTTCATTAAAGCCCTTCCTCTAAGGCTCAGGAATTTATTCAGAAGAGGAGGTAAGTGAAAAGATTGTAAGTCCCAGAGGTGGTGGATGACTACAAAAAAAGAGTGTCTTATGATACAACAGAGCCGATACACAAATGAATTAACAGAGACTGTGGAAGTACATACAAAACCCGCACAGATTCAAGCCAGATAAGGTACTGACTCAGAGAGGGAGAAGTGGACACATGGTCTCTCTCTTGACTAAGAAACTATCTACAGTTGATATCCACTAGGAAAGTGAAAATCAGCTTTCTCCAAAGAGTCTCACTGGGCATATTGTCCACACTTCAAGGCAGGGACCATGCCCAGGAATAGTTGACCAACACAAAATTAACTAAATGGTATTCTTGTGGACTTTTTTTTCCTCATTTTGCTTTGTTTTCACATTTTTGTTGTTTTATTGGTCTTTTGTCTGTCTGTTTTGAATTTGTTTTTGTTGTTTGTTTTTGCTTTTAAAAGTGATAGACAATGTAAAGTTGGTGGGTAGGGAGGTGGTAAGGATCTGAGACGAGTTATCAGAGGGGAAAACATGATCAAAATATATTTTATGAAGGAAAATTTTCATTAAAACAATAAGAAAGGCAGGCGAGGGAAAGAGATGTTACCAGCATTAAAGGAACAACCTGCTGAGCCCAATCCTGTGCTCAGCAAATGAGCCTATAGAATGGAAAGGAAAGATAAAGGCATTCCCATGAAAGCAAAAACAGAGAGGAGTGTATCTTTACCAGATATGGCTAAAAGAAATACTAAAGACCTCTTCAGCTTGGAAAAATAAAATAAAATTACTAAGAAGTGAACATAACAAAGTATAAAAGTCATTATCAAGTGGTCAGTCCTGAAATCACATACACGATAGTAACATTACATAGACTGAGTATATTGTACTACATAACTGTGAATACAAACACACACACATAAACATATGTAATGGTTAAAGAAATATAGGCCATGAATTTGAGAGAAGGCAAGGAGGAGTGCATGGGAAGTGTTGGAGGGAGGAAAGGGAAGGGAGAAATGATGTAATAATACTTTAATTTCAAAAGCAATATAAGCAAATACAGGATGCTGTCATATTGTACACATGGTACATAAATTATTTATATAGTGTGAAGTCTAAAAAGACAATTAAAAATAAATACATTTGAGACTGGAGAGATGGATGAGCCAACTAAGCACGGTCTGCTCTTATGGGGGACCAGAGTTCAGTTCCCAGAGCTCAAATCTGGAGGTTCACAACCACTATAACTCCTGCTCCAAAGGAGCAATGCCCTTTTCTGGCACTTGGAACACCCATACACATGTGAACATAAACATATGTAAAACAAATGAAACATTACATCAGTGTGTTAGAATAAAGAAAATATGGGAAGATATAAAGTAGGGGATTAAAAATTCAAAATGAAAAGCCAGGTGTGGTGGTGCATGGCTGTAATCCCAGCACTGGGGAGGCAGAGGCAGTTAAAGCACCGTTTTCAAGTTACCTTTAGCTACATGTTGAGTTCAGGGCCTGACTGGGCTACAGAGACCCTGCTGGAAAAAAAAGGCTGTGTGTGCAGATGCCAGGGTATGGACTGCCACCTGGGGCCATATTGGTGTCTGAGGGCTATCTTGCAGCTGGGGTCATCTAGATCTGAGTGGCTTGTGCTGCCACCTGGGGCCATGGTATCTTCTTCAGCCCAAAGCCCATGTCTGGGTCCATGGGCCTACCACAGCCAGGGTCTATATTGATATCTGTGGCTCCTGTTACCACCAAAGGCTGAGCAGATGCCCAGGCTCTGGGCTGATACCTGTAGCCACATTGGTGCCCTAGGGTCACGCTGCTACTGCTGCTGGGACCATACAGATTGGGGTGGCCTGTGCTGCTACCCAGGGTCATGGCGATGTCTGGGCCCAAGTTGCTGCTAATGGCCATGTCTGGGTCTACGGTCTTGCTGCAGCTAGGGTCTGTGTTGATGCCCGTTGTCCGTGTTACCACAGGGAACCAAGTATTGAAGTACGAGGGCCGTGCTGAGCTGGTTCAATTCCTCACTGGCCCAGGGAGAGTACCCCTCATCAGAGAGCTGACATTGCCCTCACTGTTCTTGCGGGCCGCAGAAATATATCATAAGAACTCAGCTGGTTATGGCAAAGTCACTACCTGGAGGGATCAGGGAATTCCTCCAGAGGAAGCCAAATCCCAAGGAGTTTTTGGTGTTACTTGGCTTGTTATATATCAGCTGTCTTCTGTTATGAAAATCATGTGTGCCTTCATAGTTTTCCCAATTGACTTTCCCCTAAGAAGGACTAACAGTGTAGACTGATCACTCTCTGGACATACACATTCCAGGTATTTGGAGAACAGCCTCAGGAAAGGCTTTCTCTGGAACCAGTTATCTCCCTTAGCCACTTTCAAGGACTACAGGAAACACCACCCAGGTGGACGCCCAACTGCCAAAGACTAACAATGATAACAGCCCACCTGAAAGTCTCCTGACTTAAATTCCACAAGGAGACACCACCCAGGGGGGTGCCCAACTTCCAAGGACTAACAAGTGATAGTAGCCCACGTACAAGTCTCCTGACTTACAGTAAATTCACAAGAGGACGCCTCCTAGGCCAGGTGGACACTAAGTAATAGTTTTACGCAATTTAGCTTAGGCCCTCCTTTCTTACAGCCTTACTAACTTTATAGACCTCTAACTACTTACCTAACCACTTCTAGGAATATTTAGATAAACTTCTGTGCTAACAGCTATGCTCAGCCAGAACTCCCAGTTCAAGCCTCCCTGTAATTATCATTATTGGTAGCATCTGGCCAGGTCCATCACCGGATGGAGGAAAGTACCTTACCAGAGATACCTCCGTACTCTCTAAGAACAGACTTAAGCTTCCAGGCTACCTGTTTGAGAAGGCCTGGCGGATGTGCAAATTAAGCCTTACTTCCTCTTTTCCCAAACCTTACCTCCAGTTCCAGATCTCCCTTTAGCTATCACCAGAGGCATCTAGCTGTACACAGGTTGCCTAGAGATTGAGCACACTTTTCCCCACCCTGCAGTAAACGGCAGACAGCTTGAACAGATAGAAGCCACAGGAATAAAGAAGACAGTTTTATTTTCTCCCATTGACCTAGCAACTTATAGATTTTTAACATCCTTTACCAAACACATTTAAGGTTATAGTTGTGCACGTAAAGATCCCTCTTCTTAGATGTTACCCATATTTAGCCTTTAGTTAATTCATTAGTCACTTCCCCTTTGGGTCACAAATGGTAATTAACAACTAGTGCCCCTCTTTGTAATTCTTATCAACCCTCCATTTGATCCTGATAGCGGACAATCACTGCCTGAGGAAGTTCAGGCTGAGTGTCCTGGGTGGAGGGGAGGATTGTGATTTTGGGGAAATATATAACTGTAAAGCAGAGGATAGAGGGGAGAGGAAGAGAGAAGAGAATGGAAGAACGAGATGGGTAAGAACTTGAGAGGAACAAGCTGAGATGGGGAAGAACTAGATTGAAGAGCTAAAAGAGAGGACTAGAGGAACGAGATGGAAGATGAGGAAGAGCCAGATGGGGAAGAACAAGATGAGGAAGAGCCAGATGAGAGAGAAGGAGACAGGAGAGGAGCTGATAGGGGAAAGAACTAGATAGATGAGAACCTAGAAGGGACAGAACTAGATGAAGGAATTAAGATAGAACATAGAGGGGACAGTAGATAAATATAGAGAGAAATCAGGCAAGAAAGGAGCTAGACATGAGAACAGAACTGAAGCTGTGTATAAAGGATGTTATGCCAGAGGAATTAAAGCGAATGGATCAAAGAACTCTGAGTGCGTAGACTGATTTACCGACCCTAAAGATTCTCTGCTGGTTGATAGAGCCTTCCGCCGACCTTGGGAGGGGACTATCGAGGGGCTGGACCCCCATAGTCCTCGTTACACTGTGGGGGTGGGAGGGCTGGCTCCACCTTTCACCTGAGGAGTATGGTTCCAGAAGCCTGGACTGACCACCTTGGCTACCACCCCAGCAGACATTTGCACTGGCCCACCCCAACATCTAGCCCATCTGTGGCCTGCTGGGACTGGTCCTGTGGAGCCACAGTGGCAGGATCTCCATGACTCAGGGCAACTTCAGGATTCCTGAGAAGGGTTTCAGTGAAGGTCCAGTATTGATGATGTACCAGAAGCCAGAGGCCTTGAACCTGACTCACAACACATTACACAATGGACATTTGCAAGCAAAGCTGTCTGGACAAAAAGGTCTCCTGCATGACACACAGCAGCTCCTGGTGCCACTGAAGTGAAGGAAGAGGCGGGAAAGATGGAGGATCAAAGTGGCTTTTGTTGCTGTTGTTTGCCTTTTGTGTGTTTGTTTTTGTCTTTTTTTAACACTTGTTTTTTTAATTAATATTCTTATTTGTAGTTTTTTGTTTTATTTTTATTATTTCTTTCTAAGTTTTCTTTGTGGGGGCATGAGAGGGTGAAAGGCAGATACAGAGGGGCTGGGGTTGGGGTACACGCTGTGAAATTCCCAAAGAATCAATTAAAAAATGTTTAAAAAAAGGAAGAAAGAGAAAAGTGAATAGAGAGGAATGTGACCATAGAGTATTTATTGGGGTGTTTCCTTAATTTGATTTTGTCTGTCTTGTACCCTTTCTTGTCTTCAAGTTATCTTAAGTTGTCACCATTTCAAAGTGCTTTTTATAATAAGCAGGTTTGTTTACATAAACTCTTGGTAACTATATAGTGAAACCCACCAGGAGCAAACCGAAATTAAAGGAACTGAATCAAAATGAACTATGAAAGTTAATTAATCACAATGAAAAAAGGAGGGAGGAAAAAACAGAAAAAAGTTAGCATATGGCTATAGCAAGACCTTACCTACCTACCTGCCTTCCCTACCTACCTACCCACCTTCCCTATCTACCTACCTTCCCTACCTACCTATCTAACATACCTACCTTACCTATCTACTTATCTTCCCTATCTACTTACCTTACCTACCTACCTACCTACAGATCAGGATAGAAATAAATGTAATAGAAAATTAAAAGTACAAAAGATCAAAACAAAGACCTGTTTTTTTTTTTAAAACAGATAGTCAATGAAGAAGATGGCAGATAACATAAAGACATCTTGCTTTTAATTGCTTTTCTATTGCTGTGATAAAAATTCATGACCAAAATTAACTTAGGGAGGAGAGGATTAATTTGGCTTACATGTCACGAACAGTCTACCACTGAGGCAGGAAGGCAAGAATCCAAGCAGGGCAAGAACCTGAGGCAGGATCTGAAGCAGAGACCACAAAGAAGTGCTGCTTACTGGCTTGCTCCTCCGTGGCTTGCTAAGCTCGCTTTCTTACCAGGACCGCCCCCCCCCCCCCAGAGGTAGCGCTGCCCTAGTGGACTGGGTCCTTCCACATCAGTCATTCATCAAGAAAATTCCCTACAGATTTGCCTACAGGTGATCTGATGGAGACATTTCCCCATTGAGGTTTCTCTTCCTCTTCCCAGAGAATTTAAGCTTGTGGCAAAAGTTGACAAAACACTAACCAGGATACATGATTTTGCTAAAATCTCTGGGAAATGAATCAAGACTAGTTAGATAATAGCTATTATTTTATTTATATGTATGGATGTTTTGCCTGTATGTCCATCTGTATATCACATGTGTGCCTGCTGCCCATAGAGGTCAGAAGATGGCATAGGATCTCTTATAATAACTGGAGGGAAGAGCACTGGCTGCCCTTCTAGAGGACCCAGGTTGAATTTCCAGCACCCGTAACGCAGCTCAGAACTTTCTGTAATTCCAGCAAATAGTTTTCTGCTCTCAGGATAGTACTGGGGATGAATCCCCATGCTAACCCAGTACCTCCACTAAGCCATAACTCCAGCCTAGAGGAGAAAATGATATCTCAACCTTACTACAACCACGTCCCAACTGAAGACTGTAAATATTGCCTCCACTGAGAGAATAAGAGTGATTAAAAAATTCAGCCACTGATCTAAATCTCAGATGTGCAATTGCAAATACAAAATCACAAAATTGTGAAAAAACAAGGCAATATTAGTTAGTAATCCCACAGGAATGGCTTCCACTGTGAATGAGTTAGATGAAGTCTCAGGTAAAGGATTTAATACTGTTTATAAATATTTTCAGAGAAATAAAAGAGGACACAGATTAACTCCTGAATAAATTCAAAGAGTACACAAGCAGCTAATGAAATAAGGAAGTTGACTCAGGATATGAAAGTGCAATTTAATAGATAGAAATACTGAAAAACATGAAATATTAAAAATGAGAAGTTCAATAAGTCAAACAACAACAAAATAGTGAAAGGACTCAGCAGTAAAATAGATCAAAGGGAGGATACAATAGCAGGACCTAGGGATAAGTTATATGAATTAAAACATTCAGACAATGACACAGATAAATTAATAAGAAAGTACAAACAGAACATATGCTATCTCTGGGACACTATGAAAAGATTAAATATACAAGTTATGGGCATAAAAGAAAAAGAATTTTACGCTAAGGACAAAGAAAATATTTTCAATAAACCACATCAGGAAATTTCCCAAATATAAGGAAGGAGATGCCAATTCAGGTACAGAGGCATGCAGAACTCTAAACAGGCATGACCAGAAAAGAACTTCCCCACAACATATTATAGTGAAAACACTAAATATGCATAACAAAGGAAGTATATTGAAAGGTCAAAAGAGAAACACCAAGGCACACATGAAAGCAAATCTGTCAGAATAAAAGCACAGTTTTTTCAATAGAAACTGAAAAGGCAAAGAAAGCAAGGATGATGTGTTTCAAGATCCAAAAGATATTAACTGCCACCCCAGACTCTACACACTGATGAGACAGATAGATGCATCCAAGAAGCCACAGGAACAAACACACTGCAATAGGTCAGGAGAGAAGAGACACTACAAAATCCTCAGAACAATGATTGACTAAGTACCTTTCAGTAACTACTATGAATGTTCCCAGCTCCTCAATCAAAACTAGCAGATTGAATCGAAACACAATATCCATTTCACTGAAAAAACATTAATGAAACAAAACCCAGCCTTAAGGTGAAAAGATGGAAACAAATACTCAAGGCAGATGTGGCAATAATAATTTCTGACAAAATAGACTACAAATCAAAATTATAAGAAATATATTTATAATGAGTTTTTATATACTGATTAATTATTGTAATATTCATCAAGAGAATGTTACAATTCTAAACACATAGGCATCCAACAAGGGTGCAACCAGTTTTATGAATAAAATACTACTGAATGTAAAGATACAGACTGACTTTAAAACAATGATAGTAGGTGCCTTTAATACTTGTGCTCACCAACAGACAGAGCATACCAACAAAAATCAACAAAGAAATAGCAAAGTCAAGTGGCATTACAGATTAAATGGACTTAATAGTTAGCTATAAAAATTCCACCTGAATATTGCATAATAAATATTATTTTCAGCTGCCTATATAACTGCCACTAAAATAGACAACACTCAAGGACTCAAAGCAAATCTTAGCAAAATACAAGGAAATTGAAATAATTTTTTGTATTCAATCTGATCACAACAAAGGAACAAAGTAAGAAATCAATACAAGAGAAACTATAACACACTTATGAACTCATGGAGATTGAAGAACATATTACTGAATGATGAATGGGTCATCAGAGAAATCAGAGAGAAAAATTTAAAATTTCTTGGGTCACATAAAAATGAACACACAACATACCAGAACCCATGGGATACAATGCAAAGAGTTCTAAGAGGGAAAGAATTGTATAGCTATAAGTGATTAAAGAGATCAGAGTTGTCTCAAATGACTAGTTTGATGCTACACCTTAAGGTCTTAATAAAACAGGAACAAACTAAATACCAAATCAATGAGACAAAGAAAGAATAATGATCAGATCATAAATTAGTGAATGAAACAATACGAAGAATCAAGAACAAAGTGTTAGTTTTTTGAAATGATAAATATGGACAGACCCTTAGTGAAACTAACCAAAAGAGAGAGAAGTTTCAAGTTAATGAAACTACAAATGAAAAAGGAGACACTACAACAGACCAACAAAATTCTGAATATTATTAGGACATAGTAAGAAAATCTGTATTCCAAAAAATTAGAAAATATAAAAGAAATGGACATATTTCTAGACACATATGGCCCATCAAAATTAAACCAAGATATTTTAATCATCTTAAACAGATGTGTAAAAAGCAACAAGATTAAAGCACTAATAAAACTTCTCTCAACTAAAAAAATGCCTAGATCCAAATGAATTCAAGATGAATTCTGGCAGACTTTTAAAGAAGAATCAACTCTGATGCTTCTCAAACTATTCCATAAACAGAAAGGAAATGGTACTGGTAATTCATCTTATGACATCAGTGTTACATTCATACGTATACTAGACAAGGACATGACAAGAAAGCAAAGTTATAGACCAATCTATCTGATGTCCATAGATACATAATTTCTCAATATACTTCCAGACAATATCAACTATATATCTAAAGTATCATTTGCCATGGCTGAGTGGACTTCAGTTCAAGAATGCATGAATGGTTCAATGCACATAAATCAACAAATGTCACATTAGTAGATTCAAGGACAGAAGTAACATGACCATCTCACTTGATGCAAAGAAGTTCTTTGACAAAGTCATACATTCCTTCATGATTAAAAATCCTAGAAGAAACTAGGACCAGAAGACTAGTGTGTCAATACTATAAAAGTTACGTGACAAACCTGTAACTGACATCATCCTAAATGAGACAAACAGAACATTTGCACTAGAGTTAGGAACAAGAAAGTGGGAATCAAAATTCCCATTCTTATTTAATATTGCCTTTGATGTCTTAATTAAAGGAATAAGACGAGAAAAAGAAATAAAAGGGATATATAAGAAAAAAAGAACTCAGAGTATCCTTAAAATTTCAGATATGATTCTCGACATAGGAGACCTTAAAGTCTCCACCAGAAAACTTGTAGGACCAATAAATACCTTCAGCACAACAGGGATACATAAAATCAACCAATAAAAACAAGACAAAAATAAAGCAAGCAGGGCTGGAGAGATGGCTTAGAGGTTAAGAGCACTGACTGCTCTTCCAGAGGTCCTGAGTTCAATTCCCAGCAACCACATGATGGCTCACAACCATCTATAATGAGATCTGGTACCTCCTTCTGTATACCTAATAAATAAATAAATCTTTAAAAAAAAAAAAAAAAATAAAGCAAGCAACAGCAACAAACAAATAGTATCATCTCTCCTAGATACCAATAATAAACATACAAGAAACGCATCAGGAAAACAGCCTCATTTGCAATAACTTTTTAAAAAGTATAGGAACAAACATAATTCAAGAAGTGAAAGATTTCTACAATAAAAATTTAAAGCAGCAAAGAAAGAAATTGAAGTAGACACCAGAATAGGGAAGACCTCTTATGCTCCTAGATCATTAAAATTAACACTGATAACAACATCTTTCCAAAAGCAATCTACTGGATCAATGCAAGGTTATTCTTCACTTAAGAGAAAAAAAATCCACAATTTCATACAAAGCCACAAAAACACTGAAGAGTCAAAGCAATTCTGAGCAAAAAGAATGAAGCTGGAGGTATTGCAGGACCTAACATCAAGTCATGCTATTGGGCCATAGTAACAAAAACAGTATCATACTACCATTGAAATAGATGCATGGAGCAATGGAACAGAACAGAGGATCAAGAATCAAGCCAGGCATGCGGTACATGCCTTTCATCTTAGTAAGTGGGAGGCAGAGACAGTGAGTTCAAGGTCAGCTTGGTCTGCATAGTGAGTTCCAGGTCAGCCAGGAGTACATGGTAACTCTGTCTTAAAGAAAAAGAAGGAGGAGGAAGAAGAGGAGGGGAAATTAAATCCATGTAGCTACAGCCACGTGGTTTTTGACAAAAATACCAAAAATATACATTAAAAAAGATGTGTGTTTTAAACAAATGGTGCTAGGCAAGTTGGATATCCACATATAGAAGAGGGAAACTCTATCCTTATCTTTGGTTCCAAACATGAATTAATATCAAGAAATCAATTACCTTAATGTAACCCCCAAAACTCTGAAACTATTAGAACATGCAGAAAACACTCAAGATACAAAGATGTGCAATGTCTTTCTAGAAAGAAATTCTGTCACTCAGGAAATAGTGCCAACTGACAAATGGAATTTCATGAAGTTAAAAAGCCTCTGCATGTATCATCTACAAATGAGAGTATTTTGACTTTCCTATCTGTATCTCTTTTATTTTCTTCTCTTGACTACTGTTTTGGCCAAGACTCTCAACATTATATTGAGCAAGAACAGAAAAAAGCAGACATTTGTTTTATTCCAGATACTAATTGAAATGCTTTAAGCTTTTCCCCATTTAGTACAATGTTGGTTTTATCATATATATATATATATATATATGATATATATGATAAATATATCATATATATATCTGATAAATATATCTGATAAATATATCATATATATATATATATATATATATATATATATATATATATATATATATATATATATATAGTGTTGAGATATGTTTCTTCTATTCCTGATCTCCTTGGGGCTTTTATAATAAAGGGGTGTTGTTTTTTCTTTTTTTTCATATATTTCTATATTTATTGAGATGATCATGCTATTTGTATTTCGAATCTATTTAAGTGTTGTGTTATATTTATTGATTTGTTGTTGTTGAGCCATATTTGCGTTCATGGAATGAAACTATCTTATTCATGGTAAAGATCTTTTTGATATGTTCCTGAATATTTTATTCAAAAATTGTTAAATCCATGTTTATTAAGGAGATTAGCCTATAGTTATGTCTTATCTAGTTTCGATATTATCATACTATTGGCTTTATAAAGAATTTTGTTGGTATCTGTTATAAGGTTTCTGTTTTCATCTCTAGTTTTATTCATGTTTATTTTCTCTCTTTTGTATGGTTTATGTAAGAATTTGTCAAACTTGTTTATCTTTTCTGAAAGCAAATTATTTTTTTCATTGATCACTTATATTATTTTTTCATTTACATTTCATTAACTGTTGCCTGGGCCTTTATTTTTCATCTATTAATTTGGAGTTTGGCTTCCTTATTATTTGGAAGTTCTAAGGAGGATGATTAAGTTTTTTGAGATCTCTGATTTCTCTAGCATGGCATTGATAGCTGTTAAGTTTCCTCTTGGAACTGCTCAGTATGTCCCATAAGCTTCATGTGTTGGGTTTTCATCTTCATTAACTTTAAAGATTTTACATTTTCCTTCCGAAGTTTTTTCAATGACACATCTATCATTCAAGGATGTTGTTTAATATTTAACTATGTAACGATGTGTTACATTTGTTTATGCTGTATTTGTTTAGTTATGAGAAGATGTGTTGCTGTTTCACCTTGACTGCCTAAGGCACTTGATTGGTCTAAAAAAAAAAAGCTGAATGGCCAGTAGCTAGATAGGATAGGAATAGGATGGGCTGGCAGGCAGGGAGGATAAATAGAAGAGAAGAAAGGAGAAAGAAGAAGGAGAAGAGGGAGAAAGAAAGGGAGATGCCTGGGGCCAGCCAGGCAGCCACCAGCCAGCAGACACAGAGTAGGACATGCAGAAATAAAAGGTAAAAAATTCCAAGGCAAAACATAGATAAAGAGAAGCAGTTTAAAATAAGAGCTAGGATAAGGCTGAGCATTCAAAACTAATAACAAGTATCCATGTCATGATTTGGGAGCTGGTTGGTGACTCAAAAGAAAAAGCCTGCTACACAAGGGTGTGTCATTTAACTCCAAAGGTTTGTGGAATTTTGTAGTTCTTATTATTGATTTTTAGTTTTATTCTGTTGTTGTAGACAGAATACAAGAAATTATTCCAACCTGTATTTATTAAGACTTGTCTTGTGTCCTATTATATCATCTATTTTACCCAAAGTTCCATGAGCTGCTGAGATGCATATGTATTCTTTAGTGATTGGATGAAATGTTCAGTAGATGTCTATAACATTCTCTAACTCAGATGTTTCTCTATTTTTATATTATTAAATCTTTGCGAAGTTCCTAAAATGTACTTGATCATATTCGTACCCTCATGTCACTTGTTAATCTATTTTTTTGTTGGTATGACTTGTCTGCTGGGAAGAGTTGGATATTCAACTCTCATCACTCACAATTCTGTGTCTTTACATCTGTCAGGGTTTCTTTTTATGAAATTGGGTATACCAGCATCTAGGGTACATGTGTTTAGAACAGTAATATCATCTTGGTGTATTTGCCCCCCACTCAGTATGAAGTGAGCATCTGTCTCTCTTCTAATTTACTTTGTTTGACATTTATTCCATCAAATACTAGAAAAATAATACCTGCTTTCCTGGGATTCCTTTACCATCCTTTCACTCGGAGGTCACTGGTGTCTATGATGGTGAGGCATGCTTCTTGGGAGCAACAAATGGATTAATTCTCTGTGATTGTGTGGGAGGTGTGTGTGTGCGCGTGTGAATGCACATGCATGTGTTGATCTGTGCCTTTGCTCACAGAAGTCAGAGGAGGACATCAGGCATCTTATTCTAGCACTTTCTGCCTTAATCATTTGAGACAGAATCTGTCATACTGTACTTGGAGCTAGGCTGGCAGCCAGTAAGTTCCAGAAATCCTCTTGTCTCCACCTCCCACAGCACTGGTGTGTATGGACACAACCAGCATTTTACATATCCAAACTCAAGTCCCCATGCTTGCCCAGTGAGTGCTCTTACCCACTGAGTCATATTTCCAGCCCAGAAATCCTGCAATTAATCAAATTTGATACTCTGTGTGTTTTTATTAGGGGAATTTAGGCCATTAACTTTCAAAGTTATTATTGAACGGTATGTGCTCATTCCTGTGGTTCTGTTGATTTTATGTGTTTGGGGTTTTTGTGCTGTTCCCTTGCCGAACCACTGTTCTAGCATGGTTGGATGTGTTTACCTTTTGTTTCAGTTCAAAGAATTCATTCAGATATCATCTGTAGTACTGGCTTGGTGGTCATGGATTCCTGTAGTTTGTGTTTACTAGGGTTTTTTCTTCCATCCATTATGACAGATAGTATAAATTGTTGTTATATGTGAAATATGTATTGAAATACACACACACACACACACACACACATGCACACACACACACACACACACACACAGAGAGAGAGAGAGAGAGAGAGAGAGAGAGAGAGAGAGATCTATAAATATAACCTCAGTCTGTTTAGTGTTACTTATATGAATACGATTTTAGAACTAATTATTTGGTATTGGATAATCAATTAGGGACTCATCCTTAGGGAAGACTATGCCTATCTCAGCATTCCTTAGTTACCTGTAATTCTTTATCTAAGGGTGGAGGACCAGGACATTTCTCCTTTCCATGTTAGTATGTCTGTAGGTGCTATCTTTGTTCAGGTCTTGTTTAGGCAGCCATATTTTTGAGATATTTTAGGTGAAACTTCCCTGCTGTTTCCAGAGGCACAGTCTCACAGCATATTTCCTGGTTCTCTGGCTCTCACATTTCCCCCACCCTGCTCTTCTACAATGGTCCCTGAGTCATAGCTGCAGGAGCTATGTTGTAGATGTATCTCGGACACCTCAGGATTAGTTGTTCTTTGCATTTTGATCAGTTGTGGCTTTCTGTAATAGTCTCTGAATAACAGACAGCTTTCTGGATAATGTAATCTGGACATGTTGTAGCTAAATCTTTTATTAAGACCATTTAATTATTGCCTTAGCTACATTTTTTTAGTTATAAGATTTTTCTACTTCCTTACTGAGATATCTATGTGTTCATTAATGTCTACATTATTTTTTTTTTAGATAGGGTCTCACTACGTAGCCATGGCTGGCATGAAATTCACTGTATACACCAGCGTGGTCTCAAATTCAGAGATTTGACTGCCTCTGCCTCCCAAGTGCTAAGATTAAAGATGTGTGGTGCTACCATATCCAGCCTTTCTTAACACTTTCAAATATAATTATGACAGTTACTTTAAGTCTAATTTTTCTGACATCTGTAGCTTCTCTGATATCTACTTCTGCTGCCCTTTTCTCTTACCCTTTATGCATTATAGATTTCTACTTTTCCATGATTACTTCTTGTGCTGTAGTTTGGGGAATGACATCTGGCAGAAAGCTGGTGTGGATAGATAGCTCAAGTTACATAATCCCACCCCACCGCCATCATCTGAGCAATCACAGCCATACATTGTTTATTGTCCAGTGGTGGAAAACAGTAGGTTCATATGGCTTGTTAAGTTTCAGAATTCAATCATAGTAAGATCCCAATTCCTCCCCATCATGTCAGAGTCAGAATTATTCACACAGGTGAATGTTCAGCAGTTACATTCACACTTCCATGACAGAAACATAAAAAGTAAAGATTTTAGTCAAAATTATTATAGGATATAGTACCCATTTTCTTGACGTTTAAAATCAGGTAGTAAATATGATTTAATCTTTATTAAGAACTTAGTTATAATTATAAATAAAAGTTGTGCTAGATACACCAACAGCACCGAGAGTTCTTCAAAATGATGGGAGCAAATGCAGATAAAGAGAAGCACCTGTTTGTGATCTGACACAAAGAAAGAAACAGAAGAGTAATGAAGATCCTGTGTACTTCAAGGAAAAGCTAGAGAAGGAGGCCTGGAAACCAGCAAGAAGGTGACAGGAAATGCAGCAGAATTGAATATGGGAAAGCAGCGTGGAGAACGGACAAGGAAACTCAACTTCAACCCCAGATCCCGGGATGGAGGCAAAGCGGCAGAGGACACACAGGGCCAGGGAAGAGGAAGCAGGGAAGTGCCAGTTACCCACTGACAGCAGCGGAGAGCTGACAGTCCTAACTGCAGGAGAATTCCAGGGTCCTTGAAGTCCATGACTTCACCCTAGGGAGCAGGTTGGTCTAAGGATGACTACTCTGTTCCAAAGAAGGAACTCGTCTTGGGCCTCTGCAACTCCAAGACACAAGCTACTGAAGCCCCCCCCTTTAGATACGATCTTGCCTTAGAGCAGTGCTTCTCAACCTTCCTGATGCTGCGGCCCTTTAATACAGTTCCTCAGGTTGGGGTGACAATCAAGCATAAAAGTATTTTCATTGCTACTTCATGACTTAATTTTGTTACTGTTATGAATCGTAATGTAAGTGTCCAGTATGCAACCTCTGTAAAATGGTCGTTTGACCCCCAAATGGGTTATGATTCATAGGCTGAGAATCACTGACTTAGAGGCTGGCGTACAGTCCCTTGGGACCTCCAGAAACCCTAGCTGGTACATAGCTTGCTGGGCAGAAGACAGTCTCCTCAGCATCCTGCCATTCCAGCTATTGTAGCCCAAGCCAGGGTTTCGCTTGCACTGGCTCATCAGGACCCACAAAAGTCTCCTCCCCAAACTGTAGCTTTATGAATGTAGCTACTGTTGAAAAATCCCAGCCAAACTGTACCTGTCCATCAGGTGGTGGGAAAGGTACAAAGTACGTCATGAGACATGAATTCCAGTGGCCCCAATTCCTTGCACCACCTGTACTCACCAGAAGAAACAAGGGACAATCTCCTTCTAGTCTGTGGCCTTGGGGCTATAGCTACTCACACAAAATCCCTAGTATTATCCTAGACTGTCCCTGTGTGCCAGGGCAAGGAACAATCTGTGTTCTTAGACCCCAGGACTATGGACACCAATACCACAAATGTCCTCATCAATGCTTTCCCTGTGTGACTTAAGGATGTTCTTCTACATCTCCTATGGCTCTCCAAACCCCCACACCAAGTCCAACTCCTCCAGTCCCACCAGTGTCCAAGCTGCAGAACATAAGTGCATTGGGTACTTGTCTTCATGCTGCCACAGGATACTGACAGTCACAGGATAGTGACTTAATGAGGGAACAATTTATTTGGCTCATCATTTGAGGGTACAGGCCATCGTGGCAAGAAATTTATGATGACAAGAGCCTGAGGTAGTTGGTCACATTGCATCTGCAGTCAAGAAACAGAGAGATAAAAGCCAGAGTACAGCCTTTTTTATGCAGTTCGGGAGCCCGGCCGATAGACTGGTATTACTCACATTTAGGTGAGGTCTTCCACTTCAACTAACCCAATTTAGATAATGCTCCACAGCCATTTCCAGAGGCTTGTTTTCATGGTGATCACTGATCTTGCCAAATTGATAATCAATATTAGTCATCACAGTAGGGAAGGTGTATATAATGTCTGAAAATTCGGGATTATGAATACTAGTATCACAGCCCAAATATTTCCTGGCATGCACCAGGGGACCCAGGGAAGGAATGCCCACAACACATGGACTTGGTAGCCTAACAGTTAGTGCTAAGGGCCCTGCACCTGTGTTTGTCACTTCGGACCTCCCTACTTATGGAGATATCACAGATGAATATAAGCAACCGACAGACTCATAAGCTCCAGAGTCAAACACAACTGCCCCCACAGGATGAAAGAAGGTCCAATTCATGCCTCACAGCCTTAAGTTCATGGTCATCAGAACCACAGATTCCCAGCATTATCTGTGCTATTTCATGAAACGTGGTTTGTGGGAGTTCACTCTGCCAATGACCTTGGGGTATGTGGCTTCATAGAGGCGTGGTTTTCTCTGAGCATGTGACTGCTTAAAACTGAGGAGAGAGCTAACGCTGCTCTTTCTTGTGGTGGTCGGACTGCTGGTTTCATTCACCCCCAGGCATTGCTAGGCTTAATAGGACCTGCGGATACACCTTTTTGGAAACCATATTCACTTCGAATTTGTAAATTACTGTCATGAACTGATGGAGCCTAGACTGTTGATTAACTTGCAACTTTGCTGATGTCAATCAAAGATGAATAAATCACAGAGACTACACTTTTGAGCTCCTCTAAAATTAAACTCAAAGCACTCAGCTAACTGACATCCTATAGGACACCTGAGTCTTTTCCTATAATTGCTACTAAATAATATTGACAGAGGTGAATGTTATGCCAGATGTGCAGACATCAGTGAAGAAGGGTACAACAGACATTGAAAAGAAAAGACACTTCCATATGAAAACAATAACTTTTTTTAAACCAATTTATCATCTTTATTTTTTATGTGCATTGGTGTATGCATGTATGTCTGTGCGAGGGTGTCAGATTTTAGAGTTACAGACAGTTGTTAGCTGCCATGTAGGTGCTAGGAGTTGAACCTGGGTCCTCTGGTAGAGCAGCTGGTGCTCTTAACCGCTGAGCCATCACTCCAGCCCCAAACAATAACTTTCTAAAAATAGAATTTGAAGGAAATTTATGTCATGCCTTAAAAAGAATGACAAATAATGATCCTAAGTCTGTGATATGCAAGACAGTGAAAAGAAAAGTGAAAACAATTGAGGATAAGAATGAAAATTCACCCAAGAGACAGAAATCATAAAAAAAAAAAGAACAAAGAAATCTTGAAGCTAAAAACTTCAATGAATAAATAATACAGCAGCAAACTACAAGCAACTGGAACAAGTAAAAGAAGCAGTTTCTAGTCTGTCTCTAGCTCAGGACCTGGCTTCTCTCAGCCTTCATCAGAGAAGCCTCTATGGTGGAGGGAAGCAGTCAATGCAGAGACATAACTCAAAGAGCTAAGAAGAAGAGATTGAGTACTTACCCCTAACTGGGACATCTTTATCAACCTCTTCACCCCTGACAAGGCTCAAAGAACAGCACAGCAGAGGAGGTAGAATGAGTGTAAGAGCTGGAGGTTGGGAAGGAACGCTGTGAAATGCTGTGACATGATGTGGCCATTGCATTCATGAACTCATCAGCCGTGGTTACCCCCACAAGACCTATGAAAGATACAACTAGCCCAAATTCCTACATATTCATCAGAGGTGATCTTCGGACCCCACTTCCTACTGAGAAACTATTGGCAATTGATAGCTTCTTGGGAAGGTAGAATCATTCTTCTTTAAGGGTGTGGCCATCGGTAGGTTTTCCATGCTCCCATGGATGTCCTCACATCCGTTCATATATGGGTGGTACAAACTGTATATAGTGGGTTATCAAAAAGAAGAAGACATGAAGCTAGGAGTGGGGAGATGTTAGGAGACATATGAGAGGAGTTAGAGAGGGAGGGGCTATATAATCCTGTTTTGTTGTATGAATGTATGAAATTCTCAAGGAATAAAGTAACAAAAATTAATTTTTAAACTTCAAGGCATGTCATTTGAATTAATCCAGCCACACAAAAAGAAAGAAAGGAAGAAAAAGTAAAAGAAATAATTAAAAAGAGTGAAGGCAGCTTATGAGATTTGAGACACCACTAAGAAAACAAATATTTCTATTAGAAAAATTTCAGAAAGTGAAGAAAAGGAAAAAGGCATTGAAAAATTATTTCATAAAATAATAGCTTAAAAATTCTCAAATATTCAACCAAATAGGCCATCCTATTTTGTCCTACACAGTCATAATATCACTATCACAACATGTCACAGAACAAAGAAAATGTAAGAGGTTGTCAAGCCATATATAAATGAATGCCTATATATAAACATATATAAATAATTGTATTAGATCAGACACCATAGGCTGGAAAAGCATGAGATTATAACATTCACAATGCTGAATGGAAAAAAAATGCTGCAAAACCAAGAATACTATATCCAGCAAAATTATCCTTTAAAAAACGGAAAGAAATAAAGTGTTTCTCACTAGTTGAGTCTATAAAAAATACTTAAGGCATTCTACATTAAACAAAATGATACAAGAAAATTAAAATAACTCCATGTATCTTATTAGACCGCCAAGGATTTAAGCTGGATTTCAACAACATAAACAACAGAAAGCTAACAAATTCATGGAAACTGACAAAAATCTGTACTGAATGACCATTGGGTTAAGGCAGAAATAAAGAAAGAAGTTAAAGACTTCCTAGAATTCAGTGAAAATGAATGCACAGCATACATACCCAATTCATGGGACACAAAAGTGCTAAAAGGAAAGTTGATAGCACTAAGTGCCTGCATACAGAAAAGGAGGAGAACTCCAACTAAAACTTAACAACACCCCTGAAAGCGTTAGACCAAAAAGAAGCAAATCCACCCAGGAGGAGCAGATGGCAGAAAATACTCAAACAGGGGGCTGAAATCAATAGAACAGAAACAAAAGCACAATACAAAGAATCAATGAAACAAAGAGTTGGTTCTTTGAGAAAAATCAACAAGATAGACAAACCCTTATCCAAACTGATCAGAAGGCAGAGAGAGAATATCCAAATGAACAAAATCAGAAATGGGAACATAACAGACACTGATGAAATCCAAAGAATCATTAAGTCATACTTCAAAAACCTGAACTCCACAATTGGAAAATCTAAAAGAAATAGGTAAGTTTTTTTTTTTTTTTTTGGGTTTTTCGAGACAGGGTTTCTCTGTGTAGCTTTGCGCCTTTCCTGGAGCTCACTTGGTAGCCCAGGCTGGCCTCGAACTCACAGAGATCCGCCTGGCTCTGCCTCCCGAGTGCTGGGATTAAAGGCGTGCGCCACCACCGCCCAGTAAGTTTTTTGATAGATACTACTTACCAAAGTTAAATCAAGACCAGATAAACAATTTAAATTGACCTATAACCCTAAGGAAATAGATGCAGTCATTAAATGTCTTCCCCAAAAAGCTCAGGGCCAGATGGTTTCAGCGCAGAATTCTACCAGACTTTCGAAGAACCAATACCAATACTCTTCAAATTATTCCACACAATAGAAACAGAAGGAACATCGTCAAATTCATTTTATGAAGCCACAGTCACCCTGATACCTAAACAACACAAAGACTCAACAAAGAAAGAGAATCACAGACCAATTTGCCTCATGAACATTGATGCAAAAACACCCAATAAAATAGTCACAAACTAAGGTTGGGGATTTAGCTCAGTGGTAGAGCACTTACTTAGCAAGCGTAAGGCCCTGGGTTTGATCCTCAGCTCAATAAGTAAGTAAGTAAGTAAGTAAGTAAGTAAGTAAGTAAGTAAGTAAATAGCCACAAACTGAATTCAAGAATACATCAAAAAGTTCCTCCACCATGATGGAGTAGGCTTGATCCCAGAGATTCAGGGATAGTTCAACATACAAAAATCTTTCAATGTAATCCACCACATACACAAACTAAAAGGAAAAAACCCATATGATTATACATTGGATGCTGAAAAGGCCTTTAACAAAATCTAACACCCCATCATCTCTTCTTAGAGAGATCAGGGATACAAGGAACATACCTAAACATAATAAAGGCAATTTACAGCAGGTCCATAGCCAATTTTAAATTAAATGGAGAGAAACTCAAAGCAATTCCACTAAAATCAGGAACAAGACAAGGCTGTCCACTCTCTCCAAAATAGTACTTCAAGTTCTATCTAGAGTAATAATAAGACAACTAAAGGAGATCAAGGGGATACAAATTGGAAGGGAAGAAGTCAAAATACCATTATTCACAGATGATATGATAGTATATGTAAGCACATAAAAATTCTACCAGGGAACTCCTAAAACTGATAAGCACCTTCAGTGAAGTGGCTGGATACAAGATTAACTCAAAAAAAAAAAGTAGCCCTCCTATATACAAACAACAAATGATATGAGAAAGAAATCAGGGAAACAACACTCTTCACAATAGCTACAAATAATATAAAATACCTTAGGGTAACTCTCACCAAGCAAGTGAAAGACCTGTACGACAAGAACTTCAAACTTTTGAAGAAAGAAATTGGAGAAGATATTAATAGATAGAAAGATCTCCCATACTCATGGATCAGTAGGATTAACAGTATTAATAGTAAAAATGGCCATCTTACCAAAAACAATCTACGAATCCTCATCAAGATTCCAACACAATCCTTTACAAACCTTAAAAGAACAATATTCAACTTCATATGCAAAAACAAAAAGCCTAGGATAGCTAAAACAACTTTGTATAATAAAGGAACTTCTGGAGGTATCACCATCCCTGATTTCAAGCTCTATTACAGAGCCATAGTAATAAAAACCACATGGTAGTGGCTCAGTGGAACCAAATTGAAGACCGAGACATAACTCTACTCATCTAGGGACACCTGATTTTTGATAAAGAAACCAAATTTACACAGTGGAAAAAAGAAAGTATCTTCAACAAATGGTGCTGGCATAACTGGATGTTGGCATATAGAAGATTGCAAATAGATGCATATCTGTCACCCTGCACAAAACTCAAGTCCAAGTGGATCAAAGACCTTAACATAAAACTAGATACACTGAACTTAATAGAAAAGAGAGTGGCAAATAGCCTTGAACACATTGGCACAGGAGACAACTTCCTGAACAGATACCAATAGCACAGGTACTAAGATTGACAATTAATAAATGGGACCTCATGAAACTGAAAAGCTTCTGTAAGACAAAGAACACCATCAGTAAGACTAACCAGCATCTTACAAAATGGGAAAAGATCTTCACCAACGCCCCCCATCAGACACAGGGTTAATTTCCAAAATATATAAAGAACTCAAGAAACTAGATATCAACAAACCAAATAATCCAATTAAAAAATGGAACACAGATCTAAACAGAGAATTCTCAACAGATTAATCTTAAATAGTACAGAAGCACTTAAAGAAATGTTTAACATCCTTAGCCTTCAGGGAAATGCAAATCAAAACGACTCTGAGATTCCATCTTATACCTGTCAGCGTGGCTAAGATAAAAAAAAAATACAGAGTGATTGTTCATGTTGTCAAGGATGCAGAGCAAGGGGTTGAAAACTTTCCATTGCTGGTGGGAGTGCAAATTTGTACAGCCACTTTGGTAATCAATACCGCAGTATCTCAGAAATTGATCTACCTCAAGACCCAGCTATACCACTCCTGGGTATCTACCCTAAGAATGCTCCATCCTACCAGAAGGACACTTGATCAACTATGTTCATAGCAGCTTTATTCATAATAGCTAGAAACCAGAAACAACCTAGATGCCCATCAACCAAAAAATGGATAAGTAAAATATGGCACATTTACACAACGAAGTCTTATCCAGTTGTTAAAAAACTAATGTCATGAAATTTGCAGGCAAATGGGTGGAACTAGAAAAGAAATCATTCTGAGTGAGGTAACCCAGACCCAGAAAGACAAACATGGTATGTACTCACTTACAAGAGGATATTAGCTGTAAAGTAAAGGATAACCATGCTATAATCCACTGACCTAGAAAAACTAAGTAACAAGGAGCCATCAAGGAGGAATGCAAGAATCTCACTTGGAAGGGGAAATAGAATAGACATTGCAGGTGGACAGGTGGGGGGTTGGGGGTAGGAACAGGAAGGATTAGGTTATGGGGGAGGATAGAGGGAGAAAGTACTGGGAGAGACTACTGGGATAGAGGGGCATCTTAGGGAGGAACTAGAAACCCAGTGCAACAGAAACTCCCAGGAATCTATGAGGATGACTCTAGCTAAAACTCCCAGCAATGGGGGATACAGAGCTTGAACTAGCCATCTCCTGCAACCAGGCAAGACTTCTAGTGGAGGGACTGGGACACTAACCCAGCCACAAAACCTTTGACCTACCTACAAGATGTGCTGGGGTAAAGGTGGCACAAAAGTTGTATGAGTGGCCAGCCAATGACTGGTCCAGCCTAAGACCCATGCTATGGGAGGGAGTCTACCCCTGACACTGCTCAGAGACCTAGAATAGAAGGAAACAGGACTGGCAAGAAAAAAATCAATGAAATTATTCCTAATGATATTCTGTTATACTCATAGATTGGTGCCTATCCCAATGGTCATCAGAGAGGCTTCATTGGCAACTGAAGGAAACAGAGGCAGAGAACACAGCCAAACATTAGGCAGAGCTTGGGGAATCCCATGGAAGAGAGGGAGAGATGGTAGGAGCCAGAGGGATCAAGGCCACTGCAGGAAGACCCAAAGAAATCCAAATAACCTGGGCTCATAGGGGCCCAGAGACTGAACTAGGAACCAGGGACCCTGCCTAGAAGGCCCTCTGCTAATAGCTACAACATGTAGCTTGGTCTTCTTGTGGGACTTCGAACAGTGGGATTAGGGGCTGTTCTGAATCCTTGCCTGCTTTTGGGACCCTTTAGCTCATACTGAGTTGCCTTGTTCAGCCTCAACATGAGGGGAGGTCCTTAGTTTTACTGCAACTTGATATGCAATGTTTGTTTGAAATCCACGGGAGGCCTGCCCTTTCCTGGAGAGAAAAAGGAGAGGAGTGGATGGGGGTGAGCAGAAGGGAGGTTGGGGGTAGGGACTAGGAGAAGAGGGAGGGGAAACTGTGTTTGGGATGTAAAATAATAAAAAATATCCAGGCTGTGGTGGAACATGCCTTTAATCCCAGTGCTTGGGAGGCAGAGGCGGGTGGATTGCTATGAGTTTGAGGCCAGCCTGATCTACAGAGTGAGTTCCAGGACAGCCAGGGCTATACAGAGAAACCCTGTCTCAAAAGACAAACAAAACAAAATAAAATAATAAAAAACAAAAAAAATGTGAGAGGTACAAAGGAGAAGAACTGTAAACGATCAAGTAGAATGTAATGAATAAAATAAGAAATTCACAACCTTTCAGGAAACATCCTTGAATGCAGATGGGATTAATTTAGTAATCTAATGGCATACAGTGAGTGAATGAACAAACAGATTCAATGATATGCTGCCTACAATAAGCATATTTTACTCATAATGATACACATAGACTAAAAGTGAAGAATTAAAAAAGATGTATTATGCAAGCAGTAGGTAAAAAAAGCTTTAAATAAAAAACTCTAAAATGAGTAAAAGAAAGTCATTGTATATTGATAGTTCAGCAAGAAAACACACAATTATAAGTATATATGCACCAAACATGGAACCATTTAAATATGACAATACAAATATTATTGAATATAAAGGGAGACATAGATTCTAATGCAATAATTAATTAAGAGCAGCCCAGGATACATGGGAGGGGGCTTGGAAAACAGCTCAACAAAGTACTTTTTGAGCATGAGTGGGGCCCTAAGTTCAACTCCCATCACTATAACAGAATAAAAGAAAACTCTAGATCCTTACCCCTTATGAATATGAATATAAGAATTCACAATAAACTGCTTGCAAACAGGATCAAAAAAGCAAGCATATCTACAAGTTTGAATACCACCATCAAGTGACATTTACACCAGAAATGCAAGGATGGCGTTATATATGCAAATAAACCACATGATATGTGACATCAATGATTCATAAAACCACACGATCATTTTAATAAATAAGAATATTTGATAAGATTTAACATTCCTTCATGATAAAATTCTCAACAAGTCAAGTACATAGAGAAAAATCCTCATAATACTTGAAAAATATACAGCTGGAAACATTAAGATTTCATCACAAGAAAGGATGTTCAGGTTTACTATTCATGCTTAACAGCTCTGGAAGTCTCAACAAGGATGGCCAGGAACAAGAAGGAAAGAGAGGATGTCCACTTTGGAAACGCTGAAGTGTTGTCACAGATTTACAGATGCTATGACTTCACACATAGAAAAAAAAGCCCAATCATCAGGGAACAGTGAAAACATGAATAAATCCAGTAGGATGTAACAGCAACACACGCAGGAATATTTTCTATGCTGCTGATAGACTTATTGAGCAGGGAGCTGAAAACAACCCTGTCCACTGTAGCAACTGAAAACAAAATCTTGAGACATATTTTTTTTTTACGTTTGAAAAAATTATGCTTAAATGTAAAATTAGGATTACTATTTGCTAAAATAACAAGAAGTAGGAACATAATGAAATTATAAGGCTGAAATGTATCATAAAAATGTTTAATGTTTATATATATTTCATTATTAGAATAAATAAGAACAATCTTTCTAGAAATTGAAGACAGAAAATAACAAAGACTCATGAGGTGGAAAATAAAATACAGTATATAATAACTATATCCCTGAGTAAGAAGCTAGGTAAATATAATCCACACATGCAAGCTACATCTAATGTTTTTCTTTCTCTTTTAGTTTGTAGACTTTCAATAAATAGTTTTTGAGTTTAAGATTCTCAGTCTCAGGCTGGAGTGATGGCTCAGAGGTTAAGAGCACCAACTGCTCTTCCAGAGGTCCTGAGTTCAATTCCCAGCAACCACATGGTGGCTCACAACCATCTGTAATGAGATTTGGTGCCCTCTTCTGGCCTGCAGACATACATGCAGACAGAACACTATATACATAATAAATAAATCTTTAAAAAAAAAAAGATTCTCAGTCTCCTTGATATGGCAAGTTCTCCTAGGCATTGTTCATGGCTGCTTCTCAAAATTATCACTACTTATTTTTGAATATATCTGAGTATATATAGCACACAGATCATATTTTATTTTTGATGGTCCATCTGTATACAAGTGTACATACCTGCACATACAATGTATTTGTTTCAGTTAACAATCATGTTAAGTTTTTCTCAAGCATCTCAATTCGCTTTATCATATATCCTGTATACAGCTCGACACACACATCTTTTTTTTATTTAAGAAACTTTTTTCCAGGCCGGGCGGTGGTGGCGCACGCCTTTAATCCCAGCACTCGGGAGGCAGAGGCAGGCGGATCTCTGTGAGTTCGAGGCCAGCCTGGGCTACCAAGTGAGTTCCAGGAAAGGCACAAAGCTACACAGAGAAACCCTGCCTCGAAAAACCAAAAAAAAAAAAAAAAAAAAAAAAAAAGAAACTTTTTTCCCACTCATTTTATATATCAACTACAGATCCCCCTTCCATCCTCCTTCTGCTCCTCCCACAGCTTCACCCACAAATCCACTCTCCACCCCCTCCTCCAAAAGGGTAAGGGCTTCCATGGGGAGTCAGCAAAGCCTGGTTCATTCAGTTGAAGCAGGACCAAGCCCCTTCCCCCTGCATTAAGGCTGAGCAAGGCATCCCACTATAGATAATGGGCACCAGAAAGCCAGCTCATGCACCAGGGATAGATCCTGACCCCATTGCCAGAGCCCCATCAAACAGACTGAGCAACCCAACTGTCTCCTGTATGCAGAGGGTCTAATCCAGTCCCCTGTAGGTTCCACAGATGTAGTTCTAAATTTCATGAGTTCCTACAAGCTTGGTTCAGTTGTCTCTGTAGATTTCCCCATCATGATTTTGACCCCCTTGCTCATATAATCCCTCTTCTCTTTCTTTGACTGGACTCCTGGAGCTCAGCCTTATGCTTGGCTGTGGATCTCTGCATCTGCCTCCATCAGTTACTGGATGAAGGCTCTATGATGACAGTTAGGGTATTCACCAATTTGATTCCTGGGGTAGGCCAGTTCAGGCACCCTCTCCACTATTGCTAGTAGTCTAAGCTGAGGTCATCCTTGTGGATTCTTGGGAATTTCACTAGCATCAGGTTTCTCCCTAACCCCATAAAGTCTCTTGAGGCATAAATTTAAACAAGGAAGTGAAAATATTCTTTAATGAAAATTATAGTGCATCAAAGAAAGAGATATTATAGAGATACCATAAAAAGGTGGAAAGACATTCTATGTTAATGGATCAGAAGGATCAATGGTGTTAAGGTGATAATACACCCAAAGAGATCTGTCAAGTCAACATAATTCCCATGGAAATATCAGTGATTTCTCTTAATAGAAAAAAAAATCCTAAAATTCATTTGGTAATACAAAAGACCCAGAACAAAACAAAAGAAAGTAATAAAAAATAAAATAAAATCTGGAGGCATCACTATACTGAATGGAAAACATACTACAAAGCCATAGTAATCAAAATAGCATGGTACATATATACAAGCAGACAGCATAGATCAACAGAACACAGTAGATAACCTGATAGTAAATCTATACAACTAGCTGGTTCCTATGAAAAGCACCGAGTGAGTACAGAGTAGAGAATAGTCTCACCAATAAATGTTGCTGGCAAAATTTGACATACATATGCAGAAGAGTAAAATTAAAACCCCTCTTCTCACTGTACACAGCCACCAACTCAAAAATAGATTAAATACTTAAACCAAAAATCTGAAACTGTGAAATCAGCACAAGAGAACTTGGGGGTACACTTCAAGACGTTGATCTAGGAAACAACTTTTTCCAAAGGCACCGGCAAGGAAGGAAAAGCAGCCAACCTGGATTACATCAAACTAAGACACTTCTGTACAGCAAAGGAAACAGCCAACATAATAAGAGGAAAATTACAGAATGCAGAATAATTTTTCAAAACATTCTTCTACCAAGAGATGAATATCTGTCTAAACAAGGAACTTCAAAATTTGAAAATCAAAAACATCCACTTACAAGGTAGAATAAACAACTAAGGGCATACCTAAGAAATATGAGTAAGTTGGGTGCTAGCCCAGGCTGAATAATGCTGAACTAATCACCCAGGTTACTAAACAAAAGTCTCAGTGTGGGATGCTTCCTGATGAGTTGATGGCTAGGGAGGCTCCAGAAGCCCCAAAAACACAGGGTCTTGCCCTTCCCCTTGGCTTGCTTCCCAGAAACGGCTGATAAGTCTTTTGCTGAAGATACCACACATCTTGGATGCAAGATACAGAGAAAAATGGGGACTGAGCTGACAGTTTTCTTCTTTTTGGAAAGATTTTATAGTATGAGGAGAAGTAATACAGGCTGAGTGGATGGAGACAGTCATCAGTGGTCTTACCCTGATGAGAACCCTGCAAACTACAATACCAACCTGCCAGAGAAGAGGTGCCTGCACATTCAATGGGGGCATGACTACTGCGGAGGCAACCCACACTTTGTGATTGGTTCTGAGATCCACTCCACAAGAAGAAATCCCTGCCTGGTACTACAAACCCACTTAAAAACTCATGGCTGAGGACATCTTAGGCCTATCTGGAAAACTTACCATTTAGCTAAGTTTGACACAGCACCAAGCTGCCTTCTAAATACTTATGTTTATTCTCATAAACAAATGCTATTCTCAGACTTAAAAAGAAGCTTCTCTTCACTAGGAAAGGTTAATGCAGAGATGCTTGGCTGCTCAAGATACTGATAACAAATGTTCAGCCCTAAACAGGACATTCATACCACCCACTCTAAGGCTCATGGAACAAGACCGAAGATGGAGTATAAAGAATGTCTGGAATGCTCTCAACCTTGGCCAGAGGAACTCCTTCCCACCCCACCCCACCCCCCACCCCTGCACTGTGGGCAGCATTCTATTCAGAGACTCATAATGGGTCAAAGTGCTGAGAATACGTGACTGTCAGTGTTCAGCCCTAAATGGAACATATCAACCACCTCTTCTCAAGGCCCAGAGAACACTGTGGAAGTGTAAGAAAGAATATACAAGACAGAGAATGGACAGGAGTGATATGAAATGATGACTTCCCGATATAACATGGCTATTGTACTCATCAACTCACAGCAACTCTAGTTACCTACCATTATTTACAAAATTCAAACCAGTCAAAATTCCTGTGTGTATGGTGGCTGTGGCTCTGCCCCTAGCTGAGGAGGTATTGTCAGTTGATGGTGGGTTGGGCAAGAGAGAGAATCTTCTTTATTTGGGCTTGTGGCCACTGGTAGATAGCCCACTGGTGGATGGCCCTACACTTTTGTGCATGTAAGCAATACAAATTGGATGCAGAGGGATGAAAAACAAAAGACATGAAGTGGGCGTATGTGTGTGTTGGAGTGGGTCCAAGAAGGAAGTGGGAGTGGATATGATCATAATACATTGATACATGTATGAAATTATTTAAATATGTGTTACATTTGTTTATGCTGTGAAACATTTGCTTAATGATGCAAAGATATATTACATTCTTTTATGTTGCATTTGTTTAACTCTGTGAAGCTGTGTTACTTTGCCTGTTTAAAACACCCGATGGTCTAATACAGAGCTGAATGGCCAATAGCAAGTCAGGAGAAAGGATAGGTAGGGCTGGCAGACAGAGAGAATAAATAGAAGGAGAAATCTGGAAGAGAAAAGAAAGAACAAGAGAACAAGGAGAGGAGGATGCTAGGGGCCAGCCACCCAGCCACACATTCAGCCACAGAGTAAGAATGAAAGTAAGATATACAGAAGTAAGAAAAAGAAAAGGCCCAGAGGCAAAAGGTAGATGGGATAATTTGAGTTAAGAAAAGCTTGCTAGAAACAAGGCAAGCTAAGGCTGGGCATTTATAATTAAGAATAAGATAAATAAGATTTATCTGGGAGCTGGATAGTGGGTCCCCCAAAAGAGTAAAAGACAACCAACAACAGTAGACATTTCTTAAAAGCAAATGAAAACATCTATGAAAAAAAATCTCACTAATCGTCAGGGAAATATAATGAAAATCAACATGAGCTGATATAATCCCAGTTATAATGGTTATCATCAAAAACATAAAAAAAACACAAACAAAAAATGCTGGTGGGTGGGGATAAAAATTAGTACAGCCATTATAGAGTGGGGCCAGAAAGAGGTTCAATAAATGGCATCAAAACTCGGAGAGGAGAAAGTTCTTAATTCTGTTTTTTTCTAGCATAGTGGGGGCAACTATGGGTTAAAACAATGATATATTTAAAGATGACTAGAAGACTATGAATTTCTAACACATAAAAGTGGCTAATAGGGCTTGGGAGATGGCTCAGTGGTTAAAAAAATGCATACTGCTCCTGCAGAGGACCCAAGTTCAGTTCCCAACACCCACAGTGTGGCTCACAATCCATTGTAACACCAGCTCCAGGGGATCCAGCATCCTCCTCTGACCTGTGTGGATGGACACCTGTACTTACGTGCACATACCCACACATACATATAATTTAAAAATTAAATCTTACTGTGTGGAGAAATGGAGTTTCTTACTCTACCTTGATTATGCATGTGGTATATGCACATCAAATTACCATAATCAACCCCATGTGATGAACAGACATTACAGCTCAATAAAAGCAGATTTCTTAAGAGGAGACTCGGCCCTTCTGAATGAACAAGCTGTTACTAAATTTCACTTTGGACACCCTTCCCTTGAGTGTTGTTCCCTTACCTCTCCAACCCCTCCCTACTTCTTACCATCTGAAAACTCAATTTCCCTGGCTTACCGCAGCTTATTCACAGAATAAAAACACAAATCTACTCCCTAAATTGCTGTTTCTAGTAAGCAAAAACGCTTACTAGAAATGCCTTCTGTTTTACTGCTTCAGAATGCTCTCCTGCCCTTGTGACAGATTTGAATCTCCAAACATTTCCACTTCCCTTCCTGCATTGCAATGGATGTCATATGCCTGTCAATTTTCCAAGAGGAGTTCAGATTACAGTCAACTCTTTAAGTTACTTCCAGGAAATTCAACAAACTGGCACATATCACATGCCAGTTTTACTCTAGGCCAGGTGCTAAATGCTGTATTTCGAGGGTGGCTTGGCGCCTGGTGACTTTTCTACAAAGGGAGAGCATAAAAACACGCTTGATGTGCTTCTTATGAAAAGTTCCAATGTTGATGAGCTCTTCTTTCACTCGGGTCTCAACTTGCTCAAGGCTTTACAGAATTTCAGGCTTCTATGAGTATCATACATTTCAATGTTTCACTACAAGTCAACATTAATTTCTTTTCTTGTATTAGTTTTTGCCTCAGTATAATTCTATTTACCTAAACTTTTACATAGTGCATGACCCAGGTCCAGTGTGATAAACAGAAGGAACTGAGCCTATAATTTAAAAAAAAAAACTACTTCACTTGTTATGCATAGAATAAATCCGGGTCGCTTTGCAGTTGTGATGCCTTTACCAGTACAGTTTGTAGATGTAACCAACCATCTTATTAAATAAGAAACACAGAACCAATGTAAAAGAGAAAGCCAAGAGGTCAGAGCTCAGAGCTAAAATCTTACCCTTCCTCCTGCGGTGCTCCTTGCTCCCCGAAAGAGACCTACTTCCTGTGTGTATGTCTTTAAAGAGTCTTTCTGTTCTGCCTTTTCATTGGTTGTAAACCCAAACACATGACTGCCTCATCACTGCCTGTAAGTACAGCCCTCCAGGTCTTAAAGGCATATGTCTCCAATGCTGGCCATATCCCTGAACACACAGAGATCTATGGGATTAAAGGCGTGTGCCACCACTGCCATACTCTTTCTATGGCTCTAATAGCTCTGACCCCTAGGCAACTTTATTTATTAACATACAATTAAAATCACATTTCAGTACAAATAAAATACCACCATAACAGTTATTGGTCTTTACCAGAGTCTGGGTTGTGTGAGAGGAGGCCTGGGCGCTGTGTCCTAATTCTGACTCAATCAGGGCAGGGCTCACAGCACAATTTACCCCAGTGAAGCCGACTCACCACATTTGTGAAATGTGATAAAATAAACAAACAAACAGACAAACAAAAAACTTGCCTTATAGTTACAGAATTGTGGTCAATATAAGACCAAATAATTGTGTGAGTATTTACAATAATGTTGATGACTGCTATATCTATCCAAGGGTTGGTTAGTACTGGCCATTATTTCAAACACCTGGTGTGAATCAACTTATTTGAGCCTCCAGCAAAGCTGGTCACTATTATTTTCCTCTCATTGATGAGGAAACTGGAACGCAGATGATTGGATTATGTGAGCCAGTGTGAACAATTCCAGGAAACAGGAAGGTTAAGGCTTGAACTCAGGCTGACTCATGTGACTGAGCACAGCGTTTACACTCAGATCTCCTCTCCCCCCTCCCCCAAATAAAAAAAGATTCAAATACTGCTGCAGAACCCTAGAAGGTAGTGTTTGTTAAACAAACAGGATTTTGGCTAGTCTTCACACTAATCTCCAATTCCAGACTGTGTTCCAGAAAGTATGTTTTCCCCTCCAACTTAATTTAATTACACGTGAAGCTATTCTGATAGCCATCCGTCACTATTACATTTTCCATGGCAGCTGTCAGCCAGAGAGAAAATCTTCATATTA
Organism: Peromyscus maniculatus bairdii; assembly: GCF_049852395.1. Lineage (NCBI taxonomy): Eukaryota > Metazoa > Chordata > Mammalia > Rodentia > Cricetidae > Peromyscus > Peromyscus maniculatus. The sequence continues at coordinate 109,343,840 of NC_134853.1, forward strand.
AAGCAATTGACTCGATCCCCCTCAAGGCATGTTCAGACGGCTAACAGGCCCTCTCCTGTGACTGGGCCTCTTGCTCCAGCTGTTTCCTTTGCAGTCAGGCTCGGTATCCTTTCCAGACTTCATCTTCTTGGCTTTTCTGCCAGTTGTCAATCACTTCCTGTTTCTTTAAAGCTGCTGTGCCGCACAGCTGTCCTCAGCCTCCATACTCTCTCCCTCTCTGCTCATATGCAGTCTTGTGTTCTTGTTTCTGCCCGCCCCACCCCACCCCACCCCATCCCACCCCGGTCTGTGTGTGGTGTTCATGGGTGTGGGCACACGTGTGTATGGATGTGCCTGTGATCACTCTCCTCTTGATATACTGATGCAGAGCCTCTCACCGGAACCCAGACTTGGCTAGTCTAGCTAGCCAGCTCTCTCTGGGGGACCCCAGGCTCTACCTAAGAAGAGCTAGGATCTCAGGTTGGCACTTGTGTGGGGACTGGAGATCAAAGTCAGGTCCCCATGCTTACATAACAAACATATCACCCCCTGAGCTATCCTCATTCTTATTTACACCACTATGGTCTATACCAGGATCATTCATTCATCTGCTGTTTCATCACACTTTGGGTCTCTCCAAAACAGGAATCTAGGCAGTGTCACCCCAATTTTGCACGGTGCCACATGAGTAGCTACCCATGCTATGGTGTTTAATGTCATTTGAGACAGCTGCCATTAAGAATATTGACATAATGACCCCTGGAGTATTGTAAGGAATCTTAAGTCTAGAAAAATCGTAGGTATTACTGCCAAGGAAAGCTTTTCTCTACACTTGGAGGATTAAACATATTTAAAGACCCAGGGGAAGAGTGGTCTGGAACATCAACCTCCATTCAAAAGACAGAACACTTTCTACTTTGAGTGGAATCGGGGGAAGGACACTAGGGAACATGGAAGAGAGGAAGATATCATTATTGTCCTGGTTCAGCTTTCCTCAACTGAGTCTCCTTCTCTTGTAGCTAGAGTTTTCCTGCTTTGCCCACAGTCAGGACAAATCTTTGTCACCCGCCAGTCCCACAGCCGCTCAGACCCAACCAAGTAAACACAGAGACTTATATTGCTTACAAACTGTATGGCCGTGGCAGGCTTCTTGCTAACTGTTCTTTTATCTTAAATTAATCCATTTTTATAAATCTATACCTTGCCACGTGGCTGGTGGCTTACCAGCATCTTCACATGCTGCTGGTCATGGCGGTGGCTGCAGTGTCTCTCCGCGTCAGCCTTCCACTTCCCAGAATTCTCCTCTCTCCTTGTCCCACCTACTTCCTGCCTGGCCACTGGCCAATCAGTGTTTTATTTATTGACCAATCAGAGCAATTTGACATACAGACCGTCCCACAGCACTTCCCCTTTCTTTTTTTTAAAAGGAAGGTTTGAACTTTTGCACATCTCCAAAGTCAGCTTGGTATATTTAGGAATTTGGGCGTAGCTTCTCTTACTACTTCCTGCTGGAGGGGGGCGCTGTATCTTATGGGGACACAAAGAAAATTTTAGGATCATGGAGTAGTCCGTGAGACTGTATCGTCTGAGCCAGTTGCCTTGAAATGATTCTGGATGTTGGATCATCTGGGCCATGGTGTCATCGGAGACCTTTCAGGTGGTCTTGGCTGGTCAAACCTGATGTATCTTAATCTGGAACAAATCCATAGCCTCTGGCTTTCTGTAGAAACAAAAGCAGAGCCTCCTTTCCAAAGCAACATACCCTTACATCCAAATTTTGAAGTTAAGGTACCTTTAAAACACACATTTTGGCATAACTCAACAGCTTTTGCAATCAAATGTTTCTCTTCAGTTACGAATATCAAAGAGAACATAATCCAGATTCTCTGTGTGGTAGCCATCTTTATGTGGCTTATGTTTTATATTACCTTGAGCCTATTGCTTTAAACTGCAGCCTTCTAAGCCTGAAATGGCGCTGTGGCTGCTGGCTCCGCCCACTTCAGCTTCCCAACATGGCAGTGGTACGTTTTCCCCCAGCTCTGGGAGCCATCGTGGGTCTATGCTTTTATCCAAGCAGCGTGTAGCCCAGAAACCTCTTTTTTTGTACTAGCAAAGGCTAAATCCACCATGCAGCTTAATGTGCCACTTGCAGAGGCCTCATTCCCGCCATACTGCAGATCGAGCTTGCATGCTAGGAACCCGCCAGTAGCTCAAACCGGCAGGCTGCCGCTCATTTGAGAGAGACAATTAGGAAGCTGTTTTTAGTTCCATTTTAGAATCTTTTCTCAGGTTTTAGGTGGAAACTCTTGCCCCACGTTGGGCGCCATTTGTAGCTAGAGTTTTCCTGCTTTGCCCACAGTCAGGACAAATCTTTGTCACCCGCCAGTCCCACAGCCGCTCAGACCCAACCAAGTAAACACAGAGACTTATATTGCTTACAAACTGTATGGCCGTGGCAGGCTTCTTGCTAACTGTTCTTTTATCTTAAATTAATCCATTTTTATAAATCTATACCTTGCCACGTGGCTGGTGGCTTACCAGCATCTTCACATGCTGCTGGTCATGGCGGTGGCTGCAGTGTCTCTCCGCGTCAGCCTTCCACTTCCCAGAATTCTCCTCTCTCCTTGTCCCACCTACTTCCTGCCTGGCCACTGGCCAATCAGTGTTTTATTTATTGACCAATCAGAGCAATTTGACATACAGACCGTCCCACAGCATTCTCTCTCAAAGAACCAATGAGTGCAGAAGTTATCCTGAAAATCAGAAACATTCTGATAAGAAAGTGTTGGTTTTCCCCAAAACATAACACGTTAAAGCTCGTAGGTGGTTAGGCATTCAAGGATTTGAGAGCTACGTTCTCAGTGCGGTGGCTTCACCACACCAACACTTGAGTTCTACACATGTGCTAGGAGGCTGGGGTTCAAGGCTGTGTAAGTTTAGGCCCTCCAAAGTTTACCTCTGAGTAGATTACTATACAGGGGTCATAGTGCTGGATGGATCTGTCCTATGTATCCGGGCAAAGTACACAGTGCTGGTGTTTGGATGCAATCCTCAGAGATGTCAGAAATTATGTTATGTGAGATAATAGTGATGAATCACAGAGGAAAGTCTTTAAAGTGACATTTCAGCCATAGTGAAATAATGTCCAAATGGGAGGCATCTTTTCAACAGTCACACGAATTCACTGGTTAAGTTGGTGATGGTACCTAAGAAGCCTTGGCTGAGGAGCTCACTCCCTCACCCCCTAGTTTCCTTAACTCCAAAGTAATAATGGCAACCACAGCATCATAGTTTGGCATATTCTCCACAGACATAGACTAATAGGATCTAGAGTCAAGTCTTGCATAACAACATTATATTCATGGCAGATCACATGTATAACAGAGTCCTGATGAGATTCTTACCAAGTGTGCTGTAGGCATTTTGGTTTGTTTACGTATACTCTCTTTTACATTACAAAACAATGAAATTGCACAGCATTGTATTTTTCAAGGCTATTTAGAGATTTTTGAGAGAGAATTGATTTACTTCAGTATGGAGGTTCAGAAGTCCCACCACAGGCTGTCTTGAGGACAAGGAAAAGCTACTACGTGTTCAGTTCAACTCTGAGGGATGAGAGTTAAAAAAAAAAAAAAGTCCAGGATTAAAGACCAAGGCCTGAACTGGAGAGCAGGAGGTAGAGTCAATGTGTGGACAGTGCTAGACCAAGACCAAGAAGAGGTGGGAGCTCAGAGAGCCTGATACGTTGACATCTATGGGCAGAAGAGAAAGGGCATCCTAGATGCAGAAAGGGGGAAATAATTTGCTTTGCTTCTATGTGTTTGGTCCATTTGGGTCCCCAGATAATTGGATGGTGCCCACCCACACTGAGGGCTGGTCTTCATCACCATACCAGTTCACATACCAATCTCCTCCAAAAAGAACCTCACAGAAACACAAATGGGTCTAATCAAAACTAGATCTCTTGTGTTTTCCTTTCAACAAAAAACGATTGGGCTCAGCACCTATGGAAGTAGAGAATAGATAATGCTTCACTATCCATCAGGGATCTCTTCAGTCCAGATGTCACAAATTACCACCACCTCGTGTGTGCACGTGCATATGTGTGTGCAAATTCATACATTAGTATGGTACCTGTAACACTCTTTCAACATAAATTTAATGAACTATTCATTAAACTGATTTATAAGTATGGCACATCCATTTTAGAGCTCAAATAGTTTTGCTGTTAACCAATAGAAATTGACATGCTACCAAACACACACACACACACACACACACACACACAGTGGTAGTTTGAATGTAGTTGGCTCCCATAAGCTCATGGGGAGCAGCATTATTAGGAGGTGTGGTCTTCTTGGAGTAGTTATGGCCTTGTTGGAGGAAGTGTGTCACTTTGGGGGTGGGCTTTAAGGTCTCATATATGCTCAAGCCATACCCAGTGTCACAGACCACTTCCTGTGGCCTGTGGGTCAAAATGTAGGACTCTCAGCTCTGTCTCCAGAACCATGTCTGCCTGCATGCTGCCATGTCCCACCATTATGATAATAGAATGAACATCTGAACTGTAAGCCACCCAATTAAATGTTTTCCTTTATAAGAGTTTTTTCAGTGGTCATGGTGTCTCTTCATAGCAATAAAAACCCAACACACACACACACACACACACACACACACACACACACACACACACACACACACACACGACATTATCTTATCCAGAGTAGTCAGAGTACAATAAAAATTGTCCATCTCAAAATAAATGGCAACTTCCTTATTAAATAAATAGGTGGTGGCTGACTGCTTCTTTACATCTTAAGTTTTAAGGGCAAATAATGGAATGCCATTTTCTTGAATCAGCTTTTAATGTAATTTTTGGTAGGAGGTTTGACATTCATGTTTTGGCTCAATAATTATTTTCACAGCCTTCTTACCAAGTGTAAAGGGATGGTATTATTTCTCCAGCTTTAGACTTTTGAAAACTAAGTCACAGAGGGATGGCCTTTGAAATCAGGCGACATATGGCTATCTGGAGCTGGTGCTTACATGATCTAGACTGTGAAGTCAAGTGACGCTCAGGCCTTCTCACTTCTCTCCTTACTGCAATAATCATTCACTGGGTTCCAAACTTTAACTCAAGGACGTTTAGGACCATGCACCTGGATTTTAATCAGCTCTCTCAGGAGAAAACAGATCTTAAGTGCTGTACCTCCCTTGTTATCCAATATCCAAGGCTGGATTTCTGATTGTTGCTATGGATGCCTTTCTAGTTTAGTAAAATTTTCTAATGCATATATCCCCAGTAGTTATAGGCTAGAACCAAGGAAGCATTCTGAAATAATGTTTTTCAAAAGACCAATTTATTCTTACTTTGATTTTTCTACTTTTTAAATTGTATTCTAGTTCTTACATTCTATAAATCACCCAGGGCATGCATTCTCTATGAAATGCACAGTCAAGGACAGAGATTCCAGGGGCTTGAAATATCCTTGAGGTCTTTCTGAAGCCATAATGGCCTTTTAAGTGAAATAAAAGACTTTCATGTCTTGGTTTAGCAAAGAAAACAGGTAAAACTACAAAAACTAAAAGATCATGCACATGTATGTGCCTGCAAACACACACACACACACACACACACACACACACACACACACACACACACACACACACACCTTACTGCCGCTAACCATCCGACTGATTACTTTCAGGTGCATAATCTCTGAGTAGGAGGCTTTTAAAAATTATATTCCTTGCCACTAAAATTAAGGTCATGCTTTAGTTAGGGCTCTATGGCTATGATAAAACACCATGACCAAAAACTGGGAAGAAAATGGTTTTAATTAGGTTTACGTATCTTGGGTCACTGTCCAGAAGCGAAGGCAGGAACCTGGAGGCCAGGAACTGATCTGAAGCCATGGAAGAACATTGCTTACTGGCTTGCTCCTCATGGCTTACTCAGCCTGCTTTCTTATATAGACCAGGAGCTTCTGCTCACAGGTGGCACCAACCCCTGTAGGTGGATTCTCTGCATCAATCGTTGCTCAAGAAAATGCCCACAGACTTGCCTACAGGCAATTTGATGGAGAGATTTTCTCAATTGAGATTCCTCTTCCCAGATGACTCTAGCTTGTGTCAAGTTGACAAAAAAAAATCACTAGGACAGGTCAGTATTGTGCTAGAAATTACCAGATAGAGAACTGTGGAACTATGGGAGGCAGGGAGACTGTGTCATGAGCTAGTTGAGGCCACCCCTCGCCCTATGGTGGGTCTGCTAGTGTGTGGTTGACGAGCTCTGTGAACCAAGGTAACTCTGTATTAGCCTCATAAGGCTGCTGTAATAAAGTGCCATGGAGCTGGTTGGATTAAAACAGAAGGGCTCCATTGTCATACAGTTCTAAAGGCCAGAAGTCCAGAACCAAGATGTTGGTTTGCAAGTCTATGTTCTCTCAGAGGCTCTATGGGACAATCCTTCCTTGGCTCTTCCTAGATTCTCATGGCTGCATTTCTTGACTTTGTATTTGCCCTCACATGCCATTCTCTGTGTGGTCATGTCCAAAGATATACTCTTCATCTAGAAAGAGCATGATTGTTGGGTTGGGGTCCACTCCAATCTAGTGTGCTTCCCTTGTAATTAGATTACATATGTGAAAAGCCTGTCTTCAAATGAGTCCACATTCATGGGTCCTTTTGTGGTAAGGATTAAGACCTCAGCATCTATTTTTGTCAGGACACAATGGAACAGACAATGTCAATAAAGGAGAAAGAGGACCTGTTCAATTTAATTCTCCATGCCGCTAATGACTGTGAGGGGAAACATCACATGGGTGTGTGTAGGGGGAGCATTACATGCTGTACATTCAGAGGGTGGTTTCCATTCTAGAAACAACAGGCATTATTTGGGCCCTAATTAGCTGTGCAGAATATCAGGCCCCACTTGAAGTGTGTACTGAATCAGAAGTTTTATTTTAATAGTATCCCAAGGTAGGTGACTTTTACATCCAAGTCACCTGAGACCAGTGGCTTTCTCAGCAACGTTGACTTCACTGATAAGCTTCTCAGATTGATGGCGATTGGTTCCATCCAATCTACCGAGTCAGAATCTCTGGGGCTCAGACCCAGAAAACTGGTTCAACAAGCTTCTGAATGGTGTGAACGTCAAGAACCATAGATTTAGAGGAAGGATTTTAGAACTATTATTGACAAACAATTGGTAAAGAGAAGGAATTTCCTGGGTGTAGACATGGGAGGCTCCAGAACTAAGGAAGTGTAATGAAAAAATACGCCAGCACAGAGAAGATATGAAATACTCTCAAGCCAGGGAAATTTGTGTCATTATATTGGGCAGAAGTTAACTGACAACAAAGAGTATCTTGAGGGTTGCAGAATGAGTAGAACCATGAGCAAGCTGCAACTCCTGCTTCTCATGTGAAGAGAAGGTTTTGTGTTTAGGACAGTGGTTCTCATGCTGCATTTCCTTACAGCACTCTGTAGATCTGAACCTTCCCATCAGACATGAGGAGGACTGGAGCGGAAGGGCACAATACACAGCTTTAGGAAGCACCACAAGGGATTAGAATGTATAGCTATGTTTTGACTTCCTTGCCTCAGAGAGAAAGAATTGATTGAATAAAGTCATAGCCATTTGCTACAGAGTGTAATTTGCTTGATTTTAATGTCTATTCATATGCCTAGGAAATAATTGCTTAATAAGTCTAAATGCAACCAAAATGTGGCCTTTCTTCTTTTCAATGAATTCGGTATTTCTAAAATTGTATTATAAGTTAAAGAATACTTCTCTGGGCCCATGAGAACCTCAAAATGTGGCAGATCCACTGGACCATCTATCTAGTCATTATTTACTGCATATTCTTTTTATTTATTTAAAAAATTTTTGAGACAGGTTCTTACTATGTAGCTCTGGCTGGCCTAGAACTCACTATGCAGACCAGGCTGGCCTGGAACTCACAGAGGCCCATCTGCTTCTGCCTCCTGAGTGCTTGGATTCAAGTCACACAGGACCATGCCTGGCTACACTGTTCTTTATGGAGCCAGCCAGGTCAGTTCAGGTACTTGGGACAAGGGTGTGGGCTGTAGTTGCTGTGAGTGGCCATTCATTTACATGCATGCATGGGTCTATATGCTGACATGTACATAAATACATAATTAAATAAAATTCTCAAAAATGCCTACTGGGGGAAGATTAGGGCAAAAACAAATTACTAAAATTCCCGTTTTCCAGATGGCAATAAATGGGGCAAAGCCTAGACAAAGTGTTGTGCAGAGGGAATGACCAGCAAATGCTGAACAGAAAGGTCTGTTTCTAGGCTAAATAGTTAGATAACTGTTTTTATGGAGGTGATGTTTGTATAAAGAATGAACCAAGATAGCTTCAGAAAACTACCTTCTCCCATGTCTTTCCTTTTACCCAGGAATTCTTGAGAATGTAGAATTGGGTAGTCCCAAGTGACAGTGACTGGCTGTGTGTACTATTGAAATCTAAGTTAATTAGAAGTTCATTTCCAAGTCAATTCCTGTCACACTAGGCACATTTAATGTGTTCAATAGTCATGTGATTACTGTCTATGATGTCAGGCCGGGCAGTTAAAGCTCCATCCCCTGGGGAGACAGTAACAAAGTCTACCCATTCTCCTGAGATTCCAAGGACAAATGCAGACATGATTCTACCAAAGCTCATTCTGGGGAACCAACGTGTTATTGGGCTTCCTTACAGAACACAGGTGAGGGGGTGCCTTACAGGAGTGTGGGTGCTGCTCTCCAACGGGCGGCACCAGGAAAGCTTTTACCCAGCAGGGATGATGGCTTCTCTGTAGCAGCATAGATGGAGCCCCGCCCCTCAAGTCCTCCCAACTCTATATACTCTAGCCACTCCCTAAAGCAGTATACAATTAAGACAGTGTTTCACACAATGGGAGGTAGGCAGCATTTGAGTACTCAGGGGAGGGCTTTGTGACCCTCCTTACCTTTTCATGGAGGGGGAGTGTAAACAGTCAACAAGCCCAGCTAGAATAATAATCTTTTTGCAAGTGGGCACTGATGAATTCCCCAAAATGGTGGTTGTTAGGCTTGGAAAACGGTCACGCACAGCAAGCAATAAAAACCATTTCAAGTGTTGCAGAAAGTGCTATTGGCCAGCAGCCTGTCTGGGAGAAATTATTTAGCATTTAAGCATCAGTAACTTAGGTTCAAGAGCTAATTTACAGGGAAGCATATGGTACCATGACTTAGTCAAACATTTCAGAACAATACCAGAGATGAATAGCAGCCTTTTAAAAATATTTCTGCATTTGCAACTCAAGCCTCACCCATAGAAATGTACACATATAATTGTAAACAACTGGCTTTCTTTGTGAAGGTAAATGGCCCTGTAATTTTGTTCCCACTCAGTGACTCTCCCTACTGAAAGAATGATAAGTGGTGCTGGTGGCGGCACTGGTTACTGGTGCTGGTCACTGGCGCTGGTCACCACGCAGAAAGGTCACGGTCACGACAGAACCCAGTATTAGTTTCAGAGCTTTGTTAGGAGGAAGAGGGTTGGGAGTGAGGGTACAAGAGAACCAGGCCTGGGAAGGAGCACGTACAGAGAGTAGAGAGAAAAGATGGTGAGGTGTGGAGAGAGAGAGCAGAACAGAGAGAGAGAGTGTGGGATCTGTGTCCAGCTTTGGAAGGGTTCCCGGTGAACATGCACAGGCAGCCTTACAGAGCTACACCACGCATGCACTGATTTTGTGACCACGCCATGCACATGTGGTCCCCAGCACACATTGATGACGTAAGTCACAAGGCCCTTTGCTTAACTCCTGAACTGCGCATGTGTGGTCATGCAGCCGGAGCGCAGCAGAATCCTAACATTCCAGACTTTTGCTTATTATAAAAAAAAAAAAAGCAAGTGAACAGGAATAGGGGTGTCGTTTCTCCTGGAAACTTAAGTTAGTGCTCAGTTGCACCTAGAAACACAAAAATAATTTTTAAAAACTTTAAACAATTGTGATGATATTGAGAATATTGTCTCAAGCTACAAACACCAAACAAACAAAAAAAATGAAAACAAAAATGAAAAGCATGTAATGCAGATTGATGATTCATTACTTACGACTTAGGTGGGAGATTTAGACAGGAATGTCTAGGCAGGGTGTGAACATCTTCAGGACTGTTTAGTAGAGTTGGGAGCCCAGCATCCTGGGAGTCCCACCCCATCATTTTACTAGGTATGATCTGAAAGTTTGTATTGACCTGTTTCAACTCTAACCCCCGTGGTGAGGGTACCTGAACCTCTCGGGAGGTGACTGGGTCCTGATGATACAACCCTCATGGAGGGATTAAAAGGACTCCTGGTAGCTTGTGTGCTCTTTCTTCCTCTGGGGGACACAACAAAAGACCATCCTCCATAAGCAGGGAAGCAGGCCCTGACCAGGCTGAGCCTGCAGATGCCTTGTCCTTAAACTTCTTTATGAAGCATCTGGTCAACCTTGATGATGCAGTCCAAGCTGACCAAGGCAGCAGCTCCCCCACTTCTCCTTCTCTGCCGGCATCTTTGTTTCCAGCCTTCCTCTGTTCTCCTTCTCTCAGGGAATAACATAAAACACTCGATTATCAGATGGGCAAGCTCAGGATCTGGAAAGGAGCCAGCACAACGGCTTGTTCCTGCTTCCCCTGATATTAGCCTCCCCCCCCCCCCCGCCGCCCCCCCCCCCCCCCCCCGCCCCCACCAACTTCTGGACTCCCTGGGAACAAGACAATTATTCAGCCACAGCCACTGCCTCCTTTACTGGGCTGTTTGTCCTGTTGCTAATCGGGTACTTTTAAACGATGTTGTTTTCTTTCTGGATGGCGAGGGGACCCTAAGACAGTTTGAGGTTAATATTGTTTTTCAAATAAAATAGTCAAAAGAACACTGTTGGAGCAAAGCCAAACAAATCATGAAAATAAGAGATACTGATTATAAAATCTAAAGAACATGCTTAATTTTAAAATATTTTATGTAAATGAAGATCATCAAATAGTGTTTCAATAATAAAGTAATTTATAAGAATATTCAACTGTGATAACAATAATCTTATTAATGCACAAAGTTGAAAATACCCCGAGTCATCAGAAATAAATAAGAAGCTGCCCAGACATATCAAACTGATTGGAGGAGCCACTGTCTCTCATCTTGGTCCTGGAGGCTTCCTGTGAGCTGTTCACTAAAAAGAAGACATTTCTACAAATCTCCCAGGCACATTTGCTAGACTTCTGTTCTTGTAAGTAGTCATGGGCCCCTTGGAAGCAATGTTTTGTCCAAGATTGCTCTTTTCCACTGGTGAGAAAGCATGACCCTGCTGCTAGATTTCCAGCTCCAAGCATGTCTTCAAATCTGGTCTCCATTTGCAGGTAAAGTGCCTCGAGGAGGAGCCTCCCAATGCTGTGTTCCTCCCAAGGAGTCTGGAGCACACAGGCTGAAGATGTTTGCTTTAGCACTTCTGGGCTGGCTGTGAGGGTGCCTTCCTTTGGAAACTGCAGAGTTTTGGAAACCTGGAGGAATCTGAAGTTGCCTCTGGCCTTTTGACTTCATAGAGGACATTTCCCGGATAGGTTTCCAAAGCCTAAGGTCTCCCAGTCACCTTTGGTCCTTTGAAAGTGGTGGTGGAAAAGGAGGTCCAGGGAAGGAGCAGAGTAGAGGCTCACCCCAGCAAGCTCCACTGGGTCCTGTAGACCCTTCCAGGACTGACTCTTCTTGGGAAAAAGAGTTTGGGTGTGCACCATCTGTATTGAGTAAATCCCACAGTCTCCAAATTTACATTTTGTTGAGAGCTTTGTTTTTAAGTAACATTTCCCAAACCTCCTTTCTCATGATCTTTTATACGTTTTATTTACCACTTTCTAATCATTGACAAAAATGTCAAAGCATTTTTAGACAATGTTATATATGTTTATTTTTAAAATTATTGGGATATGGCTTAACAGGTTTAGGTACTTGCTACCAAGCTTGATAACTTGACTTTGTTCCCTGGGCCCCATGTGGTGGAAAGAGAGAAAGACTCATGTTAAGTTGTCTTTTGACTTTTACATGTGTGTCTTGACACACAAAGAATAAATAAGAAAATAAATAAAATATGTACTTTAGAAATAGATAAAATTAACTATCTCCTCTGAAATATCAACCATCACTTGGATGAACACAAAGCTGAGTGCACTAGACTTGCATTGTATCTTTCATGCAGAGTCCATTCCGGGCTTCTCTCAATCTCAGGCATTGATATTTTCCAATTTCTGTAAAGCATTTAAGACAGAGCCTCGCACACTCTCAGTTTTCAATAACTGTCAACCGTCCCTTTGTTGACCAAGTACTGTCATAGAGAGCCTCTGGGCTGGCTGTAATGATTCCTCAGAATGTATGAGTTAATGAATTAATTGTCAATAGTCCCCATACCTCCCTTTGTTTTATGGCTGTTTGACCACATGAAGGACACTGTTCTAAATACTAGGGGTTTAAAAGCAACAACAAACACAGAGATGCACTTGTTGCTTCCATTTTTTATAACTTTACATAATCTTCGATTTCCACGACAAACTTAGAGTCCCAAATCCTGACTTGAAATATACCTTCCCTGGACAGGAAAACAGGGCAATACTAGAGTGACCATCGTCTTATAGCTGAAAGGTGCTCAAAGAAGAAAGGTAGGTACGGATCAGTGCTGCTGTGAAACACTTGTTCTAGACAGACACCATTGTGTTTGTCATAAAGGTCACAACTTCTCAGATAAGGGTAGAGAAAGGGGAATATGCTTGGATTAGAATGTAGGCTCTTGTAGATTTCTTGGCTTTGAATCATTAATAATTGCATGACCTTGGCAAGTTGTTCAATCTCTGCACCAATTTCCTGATCTCTGGGGTGAGGCTAACAATATTATATATGGTTGTTACAATGATTTCTAATCGATGATTGGTATGGAGGAAGCAGGTAACCAATGTTTGTTATTATCACAGTCATCATGACCATTATCAGCATCATCAACATCTTTGTTTTCTAGGGAAGAGATAGCCAGCTACCTCTGTAATAGACACCCTCTCCGCCCCCCTTGAGTTTTCTCCTTGAAAGGGAAAGACTATTGTAGAGACCTATAGGCAAATGAGTATGCAACCTATCAAGATATTGTTTTAAGTGTTTCTTTGAGATGCAGTGCTTTATAATTCATTTAACAAGGGAAGATATGTAAAAGGACCATGAACACCCATTGAGAGAGAAAGGAATAACTAAAGTATGTGGTTGGAGGGAGGCACATTTACTGAGAACAAATTATACTGTAAAAGTAATAGCAGCCCAAATTTTCTAAAAGAGAAAGCTGGTCATAGTGAGAAAAAATGTAAGTGAAAACAATAAGAAAACCTATGTAGCATTGAAGGTAATAATCACTGCCCATGTTTGCATTCGTACAATGTAACACAAAAGTATAGTGTTTTTATGTATTGTTTTTATACCAACTGAATATGGACTATCTCATTTGGCAGGTGAGGAAAGTGAATAATAGAAAGGTTGACAAATGTACTCTGGATCACATACGTGGCAGACAAAATGTCACCAGGTGAAGGAGTTGCAAGGACGGAGGACAGTGCTGTAACCTTGAGCAAACAAGTTTCATTCTCAATCAATTGGGATTACTCTTCTGAATTAAGAAGGATTCTGGGGAACTGAAGTGCTTCCCCATAAGTTATTTAGATATGAGTCTTCTTTGCTTTGCACAAATTAAGCAGGATTTCTCACTGGAGGCCAGGGAAGATTCAAAAGAAAGCCAGGGAGAGGTGACTGTGAGCCTTCGAGACTTCCAGATGCCTCCTGTTTTTACCACCCCTTTCCTCCTCCCCACCCCAGACAATTTCCAAGACAGAGAACAGCAGCAGAGTGTCCTAATTGAACTTCCATCGTCCTAGGGAAGTCCTACAACCCACTAAGGCCTGACTGTGAGGAAAAAAACAAAACAAAACAGCAATAACAAACCCCACACCTGACTAAGAGGATCGTATGTTGTTACTGGGTGTGAGAATTCACGAATGTAAACAGAGAAGTGTTATCTCAGGATCCTGAAGCAGGCAGTTCTAAGTGCAGGGCCAGTCAGCACCTGCCGCTTCATGAGTGTAGAGGGCGAACCATCTCTTTGTGCGCTGACTGTCTGTCCTCGCCGGTCCTGTGGTATGTGTGCTTGCCTCTGCTTAGCTTACAATGGAAAACCACTTCCCCTCTCTGTGGCCCTGAAAATCACAACCACATGCTGTTCCAGTCTCCCCTCTCAGTTTTATTTTCCAGGTCTTAGCTCATAATTGCCCTCTGGGTTTCTGAAATGGTCAGGGAATGTTTTCAATTGAAACAAGGGTTCCTGCCAGAAGGAAAGAACATGAAAACACGAGTCTTCGTCTCGTATTTGGTAAATCCCCTACTTTCCATTTGAATTCAGAATTTGGAGGTTAAATTACAAGAGCACTTTCAAGTACTGTTTAAAAAACTGTGTGTATCTCAAATCACAGGCAATCTTTGAATAAGCCTCTGAGTATTTAAATTGTTTACATGCAATTTATTGAGAAAAAACTTTTGAATGGAAATGGACAGTCTACCAAAGTAAACACATTAATTCACTGCTTATCTATTATTATGAAATGAAAAGCTCCTTCCATTAGATTACTACACAGTGTGATCACAGCTAACCTTTTTAAAGTAAGTTGTTCTTTCCAATGAGAAGAAAAGATGACTCCAGTTTTGTATATTAAGAAGTCCTTTCCTGTACCCAGGAAACGTGATGGTGTTGAACCATCTGTTTTGCTCATCATTCCACTAATTCTCACTTATCAGCAACATGTCTCTCTTGGTATTTAACAAAACTTTGCTTTTCTTGGTTTCAGTCGTATACTTATCTCTTCCCAGGGCTTACTGTTTGAGCTGAGGTAAGTAACTGCTGGAACCAAAGCTTCTCGGAACTCACCTTTGTCAAATATTCCTTTGTACCAAGAGACTTAAGTGTAATAGCTCATTTGGTTAATTGGAAAAGGTCGACCGTTTTATTATCCTTCTTTAAAGGAGGAAGATGAGCTTCAGAAAAGTGAAGGCATTTGTTCAAGGTCATATGATTTATTAGTGTTTGAGAGAAGACTCAAATACATTCTTTTCACTTTTCTTAAAGCCAGAAATTCTGTTGGAGGTCTATACAAAACAACCGAAAAGCCTTTTACATCCAATTATAATCTTAAAGAGAGAAAGGAACCAGATAAGATATTAAATTTTGGAGTAAGAGATGTTAAATTCATGTGCAATGGAGCCTTTGCAAAACCCACATGAGTCCCTGAGGAGTCTTGGAGAGCAATTTACCCACACAAGTTAGCACTGAAAAGTGAAAAGTACTGAAACCTCCTGAGTCCCAATGTAGTCAGTTCCCCAATAATGATAAAGGTTTATGAGTGGGTAATTATGTTTTAAGACTTCATTGAAGTATGAAATACTACCATTATGTGATTCTCAGAAATTAAATCAAAGCTTATATCAAGTAGAGCTCATTTTCATGTTCTCAGGGACATGGAGTCGTAAACGGACCACCAGGCACCAGGACTGATGACTCAGAACTAAGACTAGAGTCAGTGGATCTCAGTCTTAAGACTGGGATTGCTTTAGTATTATTAAACGATTATAAAAATCGTCATGTGCTACTGAATGTGTTAATCATTCAGAAAATATATATAAAAAAAACAATTGAATCCTAAATCTCAGAAACAATTTCTTTACAATTTTGCCATTTGGGTTTAAAATTTCTAAGCTTTATTCAATTCATATTTATAGATATTTTCTTATGAACTAGGTAAACTAGGTTTACAGTATGCATATTATTTGCAAATGTATCATTGGCACATAGTGTCTTGGCTATGGAGTAATTTCCAAGAACATACAGGAGATATAGTGATTGTGTGTATGATGTATGTGTTTATGGTGTGTGTGTGTATGATGTGTGTGTGTGTAGTGTGTGTGGGGGGGTGTTAAGGTGTTGTTCATGCTTGGGTTGCATGTTCAGCAACCAGGGTTGACACCGGGTATCACTCTATTTCCAGCTTATTTTTGTTGTTTATGTTTTAAAAAATTGTTTTTCACACACCTTATTTTTTGAGACAAGGTCTCTCCCTGAAGCTGGAGCTTAATGAGTTGGGTAGGCAGACTGGCCAGTGGAACCCCTTCAGTTCTGTGTTTACAGGCATGCAACTCTACACCCAGACTTGATGTGGGTGCCAGGGATCCAAATCCAGGTCCTCGGTAGCAAGCGCTTACTGGCTCTACCATCTCCCAGCTTCACTGTTTCTAATGGGTGTAAAATGTTCCAAGTTGAAACCTTAACAAAACTCAGTTGATCTTCTAGAACTTGAAAGTTATATTTTATCCCATGACTGTGAATGTTATAAACTCTTACTGCTAGACACCAGTAATACCTTTTCAAAATTTGTTCAACAATTTCCTTAGCAGGAAATCACAGAAGAGGCTGGCCAAATTGAAAGGAATAAACAGTTTTGACCTGCTATTGCTTTCCAAACTCATATCATTCACTAAACATTTGAGCATCTCAAATCATACAACCTGGACCCTATATCATTGTGTGTTCAATGCCTGTATCTCCCACTAATGTTGGACATCTGTTATTTTTTAATGCAGGGATCAGTGACTGTTTTATATTTCTCAAGGCTAACAGTTGGTGTTTCATGGCACAAATAGTGCCCTACAGTTTTCTAAAGATTTCCTCTAATATAAATTTGTGATGGGCTCTCTAGTTCTTATTTCAGAGACTGGAAAGAAAAAATAATCAAGGACGTTAAAGAAAGGAAGTGTCTTCAGAAGAAATGTATGTCCTGGTTCTCCGCTCAGCTGTGGAGAGATCATGGAATGCATGCAGCTTAGTCTTGAACCCTCTACTCTGTGTCTTCCCTTTCCCCACGCTGGCTCTGACCCCTGTGTTGTCTGTTCTTTCTGGGCCTTCGTGGTCATTCCCATGAGGATCATCACATCCTGTCCTCAGAGGAAGACGAATGAATAGGCATTGCTTAGTCACATGTATAATGTTTGCTTGCTGGGAACATAACTGATCTTCAAAACTTTGAGATAAAATTTGAAATTTTAACAGCTGAATTTGAACCTTAAGTTAATGAATGGAGATGTACTTTGAGGAAAGCAGGATTCTGGAGATCCAGAACCTGTGAACAGCTGAACAGGTTGCATTTTCCAGTATATGTTGGCGACAATCACAGACTTAGGGGGTTCTTACCAAGTCTAAGACCATCATAGTTCCAGCTTTTGTCAGTTCATGTGACCTTCTGAATTTTGAATAATTAATGTTTGTTTAAAATATCTTTATGGGCACTGGAAAAAGAGTTTAGACACTAAGAGTGCTTACTGCTCTGTCAGAGGATCTAAGTTCAGTTCCCAGTACCTCCATCACACAGATTACAAGGAACTGCCTGTAAATCCAGCTCCTTGTGATCTAATTCTTTCTTCTGGCCTCTGTGGGCATCTGCATGCATATGTGAGTACACACATGTAGATCACACACACACACACACACACACACACACACACACACACACACACACACAATAAGAGGGAGATTATTGGCCATGCTGAGTCCCAAATGCCTCCTGTCCTGTAGTGCCCTTTTCTCTGGGGGTATTCCCTTCCTGTTGTGTAGCTCAGTTGCTCCAAAAAGCCAGTTTTACTTCCAAGGCACACAGAGATAATCAGAAAATCTGGCCAGTTCTCTTGGGCCCATCTGGCATTTTTTTTTTACTAATGTAAACTGATAGTATGAGTAAGCCAGCTGTCTAGCTCTTCCTCCTGCAGAGCTTAGTTAGACGGGTAATCACGTAGTAACCACGGCAGGACCTCCCTGTTCCTCCGGAACTAGACAGACTAGACATTAGAATAAAAGTAAGTTCTTCACTGTGACCTCCTCCACTGTTTGTGTGTGTGAACATCCAATTATCTTCATCAGCCATCGAAGCCCCACACTAATACAAACCTGGACTTCCAGTGCTGAAGTTTTTAAGTGTCATTCACAATCACCCACTGTGTTCACGACACAGCCTGGGAGTGTGGATGACTGAGTTTAGAGAGATGTGCTGTCAGCCACACAGATGCCCTCAAAGTATTTTTGCCCATCTGCTGTGGAAGTCTGTTACCAGCCCAGATCCCTCTAGCTCTCAGGCACACTTCCTGTAACAATCACTCTGAAGATACAGGCAATTCCACTCTTCCAACAAATCCCATTTTCACATACCAGGTTGAAGCTGAATGTCCATTGTTTTTAGCTGAAAGATCCTGAAGGTAGCTCCTGAAATCCCCACCTGTCTATGTAGGGCACATGGGCTGCTGAATGGGAACAAGGAAGCCCCAGTCAAGCTGAGGAAGAGAAGCCCAGTTATCATGCTCAAATCAGGCTGGCCACTGAGGTTATGTGTCTATTCTACCAGCTAGCAGATTGCAGTCATGGGTGTTGGGGAGGGTTTGGCTCCATTGTCTATGCTTTGGCATCTCTCTTATACCTCTGTGACTGCACTTACCTTGTCCTCTTACTGCTCATTTTCACCCCTAAGTCAAGGCTCCCTGAGGACACGCTCATGCCTCTCATGTTCTGAAGGCTGTAAACTGTGCAGTACACATGTATAGAATGATAGGTACATAGAAACACAAAGAGGGAAGGAATTCTCTGCTACACATGGTGAGTATATTCAAAACGCAGTCTCCCCTCACGGACTAGCGTTACTAGACAATGACTGGCTGGAGCAACCGAACGTTGGCATAAATCTGAAACTTGTCTTTACCTAACACTTAAAGAAAACACCAGATTTATAGTGCACAGATCTCTAATGTGAACTGCGGCTTGTCTATTTCCTGATGTTTCAAGGCCGTGCTGACAGCTGTGATTTAAAGGACACTGTGACTCAGAGGTGTAGTCCTGGGTTAGTCATGTGGCCAAGGAGTGATGTGCACCTGGCCGAGAACTGTTACACATCGTCTGAGAACCTTATTCCCATGTGAATGACTTGGGGGACATTTGTGAAAGAGATTTCCTTCTATTTTGGCTTTGTTGTGAGTGAGATCACTGATGGCCCACTCGCTGGAGGCAAAATCCATTTTGTGTACAACCGGGTGAGTGACCGTTTAATATGAAGGTAGTATGCCATCAGGCAAAGGTGCCACACAGAGGCGGCCTCTTCCCAGTTCATTCAGGACAACCAATTAGAACTGTGAGCCTTCTCTAAGTCCTTCTGCTATTACTTTCTTTTTGGATTACCCCTGATCAAATAAAAAAAATGAGGGATGAAATTAAAGAAGAAGAGAGAGAAAGAAGAGGGGACATCGTGAGAGGCTTTAGACTTGGTGAAGATGTCTCTGGTGAGTAAGGTGCTATAGTTACCACAGCTCGACAGTCCACTATCCTTACTCTAAGCCTGTAGAAGGCCTTTGGCTCTGCAATTCATAAGTACTTAGCCTAAGGATTATCTGTGGTTTTCTTTTCCTAAGTTCAGACCAGAGAAGGAATATAAAAGAGAAGAATGAACAAGGCTGGTAACGACTCCTATGATGAAACTTCTAAAGATGGGAGAGTTTCTGTGTCACCGTGTGTGTGCACATACATGTGGGTTTTCACATGGCTGTATTTCCAGGGGATAGGGAGTGAGGTCAGACTGGAAGTCCAAGGTGGGGCCCGGAACCTACTGAGTTTCCCAGCAGGAGGCTGTTTGGGCAGCAACATCTGTGGAGTGAGAAGAAATGGTGAGCTCATTGAACATGGAGTCCAAAGATGGGAGTAGGTCATTTTCTCATTGGGTAAATATATTTGTGATACCCACAGACACAGTATTTTATTGTCTAAATAATGGAATTATCACACTGCTGTTCTGAACTACACAGAATAGACTAACTTGGCTAGCCTGGATTTTGTAAAAATTCTACTTTGGCAGAGAGGTGTGGTATTTTGTGATAGACAGCCCTGTAGTCCATCAAGAGAATAATTGATAATAATTTTCCAAAGAGATGAAGGGGGTGCTACCATTTATTGAGCATCTATTACATGCCAGGCACTGTTTTGGAACAATCTGCACAAGTAGCAGGTACAATATGTGACTGTC
Organism: Peromyscus maniculatus bairdii; assembly: GCF_049852395.1. Taxonomy (NCBI): domain Eukaryota; kingdom Metazoa; phylum Chordata; class Mammalia; order Rodentia; family Cricetidae; genus Peromyscus; species Peromyscus maniculatus. Next base: position 109,363,967 of record NC_134853.1, read on the forward strand.
CACTGCCCTCTCCTTCCATATACTTCCCAAGCCAACAGGAACTTGGGGTGAAACTAAAGGTTTAAGATGAAGCAATTTGGAAGAAAGAAGAAACAAAACCTTTCAATCAGAGAAACCACTATAAGATGGCTCAGAAAGCTTGAGCTCTTTGGGTTTAGTAAATTCAATTTGGCTACAAAAAGTAAAAAATGAATTTAGATAAATAGAAAGAAAATGCATCCCTCAAGTAGACCACATTTATTATTTTAAGGGTGTGGTTTAGAGCCAATATTAAGCTATGGGACTCAAAACTATGTCAGAGTTTAACGAAGATCATGTTGCATCCTGCAGGGGGAGAAGCTAATGGCACAGCCCCTCCCTCCTGTGGCCTGTCTTTCCTCAATGGGTGCCAAGATTCACACATGCCCAACAGAGACCAGTTGGTCCCAAGCCAGCTCATCAAATCTCTTCTTGAGTTTTAAGCTATTTATAAAGTTTACAGCAAACATAACAGAGGAGATGGTTTTTAGCATCCTTTGAAGATCTCTACGGTACTCAAGTTGTTTGTTTTTCAAAATGAAGCCTAAATGGTTTCATTGCAGCGTTTTCAGGAGGGTTGATGTTGTCTGAGCTCCAGCTTCCTGCTGCTGCAGATGGAGGAAGCTGAGGTGATTGGAGGAGACTCTCATGGCAAAACCAAACAGAAGAGTGGACACACAAAGTGAGGCCTAGGAGAGAAGACAGGGGTACCTCATCTCCTCCTCTGCCACTGGTTGAATTATCTGCTCATCACCCATATCCTGAAGCTTGAGTCCTCAATACTTCACAACTTCGACCTGTGGAAATAGGGTTGTCAAAGGTAACTTAGGATTAGTCATGCTGAAGGAGAGTGAGCCAAGATGACTACTGCCCTTGTATAAAGGGAGAGATTGGGGGCACATACACACAGGGAGAATCATGATGGAAGCAGAGAGAGAGAGTTAGAAGAAAGGTATTAAAGATCTTCACAGCCTCTGAGAGAGCCAATCCTTCTAACACCTGCTCTTGGGTATTCTTCTCCTAAGACTGTGAGGCAGGACATTTCTGCTTTTCTATGCTACTCAACTTGCAGCACTTTGTTACAGTAGCTCTAGAAATCGGCTTCACCATCCCCAGATTTCACCAGCATTGGATGTATGCATGTATGAGATGGGACATTAGGCAGGACTGTCATGGTCCTGGTAGGCATGAAGAGTACACATCCTATGTATTCAGTTGAATGTTTGACAATATCCCCCATGGCAGTTGCTTGGAAAACAATTGAAGCAATGTTCTGTGATGGTCTAAACTTCACATTTACAGGAAAGATGTTAATCTATGTTAACCTCTGCAAGTGACTTCTTATGGTTAGAAAGTTCTAGAAGGTCTCTGCTGGAGAGGACCTTCTTGAAGGTTCTGGGAACATTGAAATTGTTCATTAGTAGCATCAACTGTTGCTTCTGATCTGATCAATAACTATGCTTTCAATCCCTTCAAACATTGGCCATATTAAGTAGAAACACTGGACGTGTGTGTGTGTGTGTGTGTGTGTGTGTGTGTGTGTGTGTGTGTGAAAAGCGAAGCTCAGATGAAGGCTGAGAGACTTACAGAGACCTGATCCAGTGATAACATGCCCACAAACTCACCCTCAGTCCTGCTTCAGGCCACCAAATCTCTAACCCAGACTCTCAGCATCCTCTCCATTTCCCAGTCTCACCCTTCTTCCATCTATCCCCTCCAGCTGTGACCAGAGGTTCCTGTCCACAGGAAGGTATGACCATGCCACTTAAAAACCCAGCTTGCTAATCCCTCGGCGTGCACCCCAGCTTAAATTTTCAAGCTCCCACTCTTACCCAGGCCCTGCTTTCTTGTAGCAATATACTTCATGACATTTCCTGAATAGACTATGGTGTTCTTTGCCCCTTTCATTTCATTTTAAAATGTTAGTATGGTTTCAAGTCCAAGTTCAAATCTTACCTTTATAAAGTCTCTTCGGATCTTATCAGAGAGATGGGGTCAGGCTCTCAGCTGGGTTTCTGCAGGAAATTGTTCATTGTTAGAATGACATTTATCAAGTTATCAACTTCAGATCTACACATCTGTTTCCTTGTGGAAAGAGGCTTCTTTAGCAGAGTGTCTGTATCCGCTTGGCTGTGTGAGCCCAGGGCTGAGACAGCTTTTGGCACCACTGAACTAAGGAAACACTGGTTGAATTTCACTGGATGACAAAGCTATGTGCTTCCACTATGCATTGTTGGAATAGAAATGAGAGGACAGTTAACAAGGGAGCCCTAGTTATCTTCCTTTAGGGATTCCACTGAACCCTGATTAAAACATTCGGTTGGAGAGGGCCAAAGGTTGCCTCTAACTTTGGTTAGTGCACAAGCCTCAGCCCACGGAAGAGGGGCAAGGAATGGCCGAGCCAGGCATGAGTGAACCCTTCTCTGTACTTTGAAAGGTAGGCCTATGGAGAACATAGAACTTAGGGTGAAGGAAAAACATTTCGGTTATGCTAAAAGATGGGTCATTGCCTAGGTACATAGGTTTCTAGATTACTTACATCCCCTTTACTAATTTCAGACTCAGATAATGTAAACATGCTGCGAGGTTCATCTGCTTCAGACACAGTGAAACCGTATTTTCGGGCATGTGTCTTTCCCTCTGCTGCCCTTTGGGCTGGCCTTTTTTAATCAGGGCCACTATAGAAGGAAGGGCACCACCTAGAGGCCAGCCAACCAAGCACAGGCTGCAAGCTCGGTGTGCCTACCTTGTCATTAGACTCAAGGCTGGGCACACAATGCCTTCACCACCCTAGTAAGATGACTTTGTCCTATCACTACTATGTCCTATTTTGGGGACACATGTCTATTCTTTATTAGTGTCTGTGGGCATGAGACGCCAATATTGTCAGGGGTCCAGCCCAGGAAAACGTCCACTCCCAGAGTTAGGGGTCCACCTGACTCTCACAGGATGAGGTGCTGGCCTTGATGCTGATGGGCAGAAACAGATTTTTAGGACCGCATGGAAAGTCCAAACCCAATTCAGACACATTACCAGAGATCAGTGAGGACTGCTTCTCCTTGTTGCTCATGCTCCTCCTCCCATCTGAGCCCATCCTTTATCTACGTTTTTTCTTGACATTTCAGACACTTGAAATAATCAGCCTTGCTTTTTAAGTAGCTGCATATCAAGATTGGAATTTTAGGAATGCATTATGCATGTTTGTCGTTACAGATATTCAATATACAAATACTTTCATGACACCTACAACTTTGGTAAAGTGACATTCGTGTAGATTCCATAGTAACAACAGTTATTCATCAGCAACCTGATTACTCGGGACTTGATTTCAGGAAGAATGTTCCGGAGAGCACACCTAACTAGTGTTAAGAAATTCCATAATCTTTATTTGCTTTGAGGTTAAACATTAGGCATCTTCTATCAGCTCTGTGCTGGACCAAGTCAGACAGCAGACTGACCTCTGACAGCACGCCTGGAGAACTTGGGGAGTATTACTTCCAGCTTACATAATGTATCCAATATGATCCAGTTAGCAAGTGGCCAAGCTCACACTCACTCTCAGGTTTCTGTTACCATATACTCTGGGCTTTTGCCACACAGTATATCCACCTTTTTTTTTTTTATATTTGAACCTTTAAAGTCATAGTTTCTAATCCATGCATTTAGATTAGTAGGCTATTTTCTGCTTTGAAAATTGTTTTACCTCTGGATTTTCCTACAAAACATGAAATGAGCTCATCAGTTAAAAAGTGAAGGGGAAAGAAATGTGCTGGGTCTCTCTGCAGGGCAATGCAGCCCGTTTTCATCTTTTAACATTCCTATGAGATAACGAAAGCAGCGTGGCTCAGACACAGAAAGGAAACTGCACGCAGGGCTTTCATGCTTGTGCAGGATAAAACTGGAGTGGTTGAAAGAAGGAAATGCAGTCAGCCAGGGCCGTGATGACTCAGCGCGGACTCAGCCCAGGACCTTCAGGGTAGATGCTATCTGAGTCTGGGAAGGGGCAGGATGAGGTGGGACTTTCTGGTTATTCTCTCTAACCAGAGGTTCCTTCTGAACGGGTAGAAACAGCCCTTTCTGTGATGGGCCCCAACAGGCCCCTAGAGGTTCGTGCAACTCTTGGCCCAAAGCCAGGGGCTGTAATACTGCAGTGTGAGCCACAGGGCAGTAGACTTCCTACCCTATCTCCTCAACTGTGACATTAATGCTCTGTAGTTGAATAAAAGTAACAGTTGACTCGGTAGTAGACAGCAGCAGCATGTGATTTCTGGTTCCAACTCTGCCTCTGCTTCGTGCCAGCCTGTGCAGCCTGCCGGACCTCACGGAGCCTCCCGTGCTTTCCTGATGGGCAGGATTCCTCCAAGTACGTGAGGCAGATTACGTAAGAAGATCTGTCTGCCACCCTCTTTATGTCACGTAGGTTAGGTTTTCTTTCTAGAATTTTGTACAAATAGCGTGGTACAGAGTTGACTCCTTGTGGACCACCTTCCCTTTAAAAAATCATAGTCTATCTTTTCAAATTCCATATAATGTATTTTGATCGCATTCACCCCTCTAACTCCCCCCAGATCCTACTGCCCTGCCACCCAATTCCATGTCCTTTTTTTTTTAAACCCACTATGTTCAGTTTATGCTGTACACACACTCTTGGGCATGGGGCCATCCCTGTGGCGTGGTCAACCCACTAGCTGAACCACCTTTTTATATTCAACGTGATTAGAGATTCATTATTGCAGCTACACCTATTGATGATTCATGTTTTTATTTTATTTTATTTTTCCTATTTAGCAGGAAAAATAAAATAAAAATTCATTGTATGGATCTATTTATTTGTCCATTTGTAATATGTGGTCTATCCATTCTTAGCTTCAGACAACTATAAAACTCCTAGAATATTTATGTACAAGTCTCTGTATAGATACAATATTTACTTGGGAGTAGACTTGTTGAGTCAGATGTTTGGTATATTGTACCCTTTTTTAAGAAACTTGAAAATGGCTTTCCAAAGCAGCTTGTGGTTCTTATTTGGGGGACAGTGAATCAGAGTGGCAGGTACTGCATATTCTTGTCAATGTTTGATTCTTCTTTCCACCCTGGCTGTTATAGTCTGTAGCAGTGTATTATGGGTTAGGCTGAGTGAACTGAGCCTGATCAAACCATGGCAGCCTCTTGTTCTACTTAGCAAGCGTCTCTTGTCGAAGCACTGGTTCCAAAGTTTGCTCATCTTTTAGTGGGTCACAATGCTTTCTTACCACTGAGTTCTTGGTTTTGTTTTGTTGTTTTTTTTGAGACGGGGGTTTCTCTGTAACAGCTCTGAATCATTGAGTTTCGAGAGGCGTTTATCAGCTATATGAGTCTGTTCTGTCTTTTCATTTTGGAGTGGACTGCATTTGTTTGAAACTAGTTAGTCACAGGGGAACATGATTTAAACTGTGTTTGGGGGCATTCTCAGAGCACTCATATAGGGATTTGTGAAACAGCAGGGATTTCAAACGGGGTAACTGAAGCAGAATGTGCTGAATGGAGAGAGCTGTTTGGTGGGAACCAGATTCTGGAGTACTCTTCATCAAATCAATTAGTGACTTAATTAACTCGATCCTATTAATTAGGAGAAAGCTGTATGGTACCTCTAGTCCAGCGCTTGCTTACAACTGCTAATTCTAGAGGATTTAAGACAGTTAAACCAATGTTTTCAAAACAACCTGGAGAAGGAAAGGATTCAGGAAAGAGTTTGTTTTGTAGGTCAATGAGCTGTAACAGAGAATGTTGCAATGTAGAGAAAATGTCTGTGAAGGGCGAGGGCGTAGCTTTGACCAACTCTCAACTGCTAGCTACCTTGGCATTTCTTACCATGAGTGAGAAAAGACAGAAGTCCAAAATGGTTAGGACCTTGCCATCTCTCCCGGGCAGATCTCCCTGGCTTCACCCACAGATGAAGCCAGGATGAGGTGTGCTGTCCTCAGGAGAGAAGTGACCACAGCAGGCCCTCCTGGTGGAACTGGCCACTTCCCATGCTTTTCTAGCCTGCCCACCCCAAGTCTCCAAGCATGCCTTCACCATCACCATGTACTTACTGGATTCTCACGCATCTTGTTTGATGGAGGCACCACTTACATACATTAGCCATTTTGTTGGCCTGTTTTCTAACTATTGAACTTTCAGAGTATTTAAAAATATATGTTGCCGGGTGGTGGTGGCGCATGCCTTTAATCCCAGCACTCGGGAGGCAGAGCCAGGCGGATCTCTGTGAGTTCGAGGCCAGCCTGGGCTACCAAGTGAGTTCCAGGAAAAGGCGCAAAGCTACACAGAGAAACCCTGTCTCGAAAAACAAAAAACAAAACAAAACAAAAAAAAATATATATGTGGATGCAATCTTTTATCAGATAGGTCATTGGCAAATATTTTCTCTCACTCCATGGCACATTCCTCGTTTTCTTAAAACATTTTGTGAATAAAGCCACAATCAGCTGTCATCTGGGTGCCTGGAAAGGCTTAATGCCACTTCAACATCTAAATATCAATTTTTATATTAGCTACAGAAAAGACAATACAAACATGTGCTTAGGTGTCTCTGTGTCTACATGTCTACACTGCCCATGTGTCTAGGCAACACTTCCATATTTACATGTAGCCTATTGCTTCTGAAGATCCCTGCACTTACTTTTGAGCTTGAGAAGGCTGCCCTGCTAACCCACATCTGTGGAAACAATGTTTTCGTGCTTTTACTTGGAGGCCTGAGGTAGCAGAAGGCAAAGGGAGAACTGGAACTCTGTCACTGCTCAGCCTTCTGTCTGGTTACCCCATTCTGCTCTTCTCTCCATATCGTGTGACACATGTCCCTGGACACTTTCGGTGGTTCATATCCTGAAATTCTGCACAATGGGGTTTTGAGTAGTTTTGTTTTGAGACAGGGTCTCACGATGTCACCGTGGCTGGCCCCCATGCCCAGTTTGAATAGCTATTGGAGGACTGGAGGGGATGACAGAGAAGGTTCTGACATCAGTGTACACAACGTCAAGTTTCGAGTGAGACTTCTGTTTCAAGCGCCCGTTCTGAAGAGTCTGGTTCGTCTCCATCAGGAAGTCGTCTGACTTACTTCAGGGAACATCACGTGTTTAGGCAATTTGTGGGGTTATTTCCTCTGTCTCTCTTCTCAGAACAAATTAACACCCCAAAGATGTTATCTTAAACCGTTCTACGTTTCTGTCACATAATACCCAAGAGTGAGTAATTTGTAAATAATAGAGGTTTCTTTTGGCCCCAAGTCCTGGAGCAGCTTAAGATCAGGCAGCCACATCTCAGACTTGAGTCTCACAATGGCAAGCAGAAGAGAAGAGAGGTGTGCACATGGAAAATGGTTCTGAACTTCCACTATACCTGACCCATGCCTTCAAGAAACACATTAATTCACACATGGGTGCTCCGCACCTTATGAGTCAAACGCCACATCTTACCTGTTAGCACAGCTGCACTGAGGAGTTGAAGTCCCATTCATACAGACACGAGTGTTCTGAGAACACTAACACCACCACACAGATGCTTTCCTGTCTTTGTGTTGCTACACTCAAAACGTCTAGATTTGCTCCTCTATATTAAATCTCTGTAGGTGTTTCCCTAGAGCATTATCCTCGTGGGTGTTCTGGTGACAGCTAAAATGATAATACTTTCCCATAGCTTCCATGCACAGTTGCCTGCTTAGCATATGCAGAAGCCACCCTTTAGGTTACGGTTCTTTTGAGGATTTTCACTCATTCTCCACTGGTCCTGGACACACTCTAGGCATTCTGGATAGCTAGTAAGCTCAGGCAGGACTGTATTTTCCATGACGCAGAAACAGCTCTTCCCTGGTTTATCTGCATGGCCCAGGGAAGACAGCAAGTTCACCCCTGGCTGAGTCGTTTGTGTCGTTATCCCGGCTGTTCTAGACACTGCTTTGCCTGTGCATTTCTATATGCTGAGCTTGTACTTGATTCCCAGGCAGAAGGGAGCCTTGTTGAAGAAGAGCTTCTGGGAGGGCTGGGGTGGGATATTACAGGAAGTAAAAACTGTATTTTCAGGGCACTTCACTGTTTGGGGCCCATGGGTGCAGGCCTGCTGAAATGACCCTTCTTGGTTTCGCCCTTTTGAGGCAAGAAGCCCTGTTCTGTCAACACAGTAGTAGCTTGTCCCCTGACAACGTTCTTCTATTGAAAGCTCACTCTTTTAGATGAAGCTCTCAGAGTTTTGTAATACTATCAGTAATAACTCCCACGATTCTTCACGTTGCATTGCCTCTGGAAAAGCCTCCACTTGTTAGCAATAAGAACTTGGAGCAGTTACTAGACCTTTTTGAAACTTAGTTTTCTGCCTGCCCTGGAACATGAAGTAACAGAATTATTTCTACCCAAGAGGCATATGCAAGAGGGGTCAAATCAATTGTGCCCATAGGTGCTCTGCACAGTGCCCATTTCATCAGGGTCTCTCAAGATGTAGCTGCTGCATGTGGTAAGAAAAGTCATAAAAACCCAAGTTCCAAAGGGTTGGGAACAGGGGCAAAACCCTATCCAATTGGCACATGCTGGCCAGGTATCAGAGGGGTTCCTTAAAAGCTTGACTTTTCTCAGGACAGTTGGAGAAATTGGTGTCCTCCATCTCCCCTGAATGCCCCTCTCTCTTATACTTTCTTGCTTCCCACTTAGAGACCAGACTTGATTTGATCCATTCATCTTGGATTTGGCTAGGAAAGTATGCCACTTTAGAGTTGCAGAGCAAAGGGAAGCCAGAAGGACAAATGCAGGATTCTGTGTGAACAGAGTTGAGGGGCCAGGAGCAGATAATTTTTTTTATATACTTTTTTTTAACACTTTTCTTATGGTCTGTTTTTAATCTTGGTATGCATAATTTTTTCCCTTTTATTTTGTTTTACAACACCATTCAGTTCTACATATCAGCCACCGGATTCCCTTGTTCTCCCCCCTCCTGCCCACCTCTCCTTCCCCCCAGCCCACCCCCCATTCCCACCTCCTCCAGGGCAAAGCCTCCCCGAGTACTGAGATCTACCTGGTAGACTCAGGACCTCCAGGCAGGTCCAGTCTCCTACTCCCAGACTGAGCCAAGTGTCCCTGCATAAGCCCCAGGTTTCAAACAGCCAACTCATGCAATGAGCACAGGACCTGGTCCCACTACCTAGTTGCCTCCCAAACAGATCAAGCCAATCAACTGTCTCACCTATTCAGAGGGCTTGATCCAGTTGGGGGCCCCTCAGCCTTTGGTTCATAGTTCATGTATTTCCATTCGTTTGGCTATTTGTCCCTGTACTTTATTTAACCTTGGTTTCAACAATTCTCGCTCATATAAACCCTCCTCTTTCTCACTAATTAGACTCCCGGAGCTCCACCTGGGACCTAGCCATGGATCTCTGCATCCAGATTCCTCAGTCCTTGGATGGGGTTTCTGGCACGACTACTAGGGTATTTGGCCATCCCATCACCAGATAATTCTTAAAGGTAAATGGAGGACAAGACTACTCAGGTTTTCAGGGTACAGAAGGGTCTTCTCTCTCTTTGATATCTTTCCCTGGAAATAGATATCTTCACTTTCCTGAGAAATCATGAGGAGCAAAGTAAAGGCACTTAATAGATGTCAGGGGGTGCTTAGGGCTTCTCAGTCATAGGCTTGGAGGCCCATACACATTTTATAAATCTGCTGGAGCAGATATTCCTCTGATAGCAAAAGTTTTTGGGTAAATACAACAGCTGACATGTTCCTTTGGCTACCCCAATGCCCAGCCAGGTTCTAATTTTATATTAAGCACAGAGCCCCAAGAATAGAGTAGAAGCATCGGGCACTCCAGGTTCTGGCTCCAGAACCACCTGCCTGCCACTTCCTTTTTCAAACCCACAGCAGGTGATGCCACAGTCATTTCCCTAGAAGCTTTAGGTCCCCCATTATCTCTTACCTTGTGTAACGCATGTGGATTCCTTTGATTTTGAATTCCTCAAAGGCAAGAGCCAGAAACTACACCACTTTTTAGGAGTGCTTTACAAAGAACACTTTGTAAAGGGTGTCCAGCAATTATTAACATAGGTGGCTATATAAATCAGTAGAAATTAAATTGCCATATTGACTTTTTATCATAAATATTTTATTTTCCTAGGTTAAAAAATTTAAATAAAGAGTAGAAAATAATATAAGTTATAAATTAATAAAATTTCAAAGTCTTTCTTTGACCTTTCAAATGCAGTCCATTCACTACCAGTCACAGAGCAAGCGCTGGTGCTTAAAGGTCGCCTGCAACCATGGTCCAGTCTCAGAGGCATCAGCTGACAGGTCTTCAGTTCTGGTAGACATTAATAAGTCTTTTAATGATGGGAAAGTTCCTGAGGATTTCTGCTCGAACCACCATCCAGGCACAGCTGCTGTATCCCTTGTCTTTAAGGTACCTTTGCACCTTCCAGTAATAGCTCTTCAAGCGTGGAATTGTTGCAAAGTGAGTCAAACTTTCATTCTCCGGCATTTCCTTTAGGATTTTCTTCAGAAGGTCCATCTGCTCATGAAGTTTACCCAAGAAGCTCTTGATGATGGTCTCATTCCACCCAGTGCTGGAAGAATTGCTTCTGAAGACCTCAAAGATATTCTGGAGCATCTCTTGGATGACGAAGGCAGTGTCTTTCTTCTTCATCTGCCCCGGGTGCATCACCTCCATGGGGATCTTGAAGTCCATTCTGTAGTTGAGGCAGAGCTGTCGATCCAGCTGTTTCAGGAGCTCCTGACACGCTGAACTGCTTTGTCTGAGCTCAAGCCACTTGTAGTTGATGGAGAGGGCTGTGGGGAGAAACCCCAGCAGGAATGCAGCTTGGAGGATCCACCTGTTTGTCATGATGGAAGCTGGGCTGGTGCTGGCTGCTACCTGCAAGATGAGGCAAAGGCTACCAAAGGCTGTGAATGAGAATGTTCTTCCTTCATGGCCTGGGCTTTTTATAAGGGATGGTCCTCTGCTTCAGAGGGATTTCCCACTTTCAGTTCTCCCTTTCAGTTTTCCTTTGTCACTCTTATTGTTCTAACAGCTTCTAATATGCATTTTATTTAAGTCCCCGCCGATTGTATATACTATACATTAGGTTAAAATAGATATAAACTGTAAGGATTTCTAAAACTTTGTAAAGTTTCACTAATTGCTGAAGCAATGGAAAGAGAAATAAATACCCAGGAGAGAACAAAGGAAAGCAGACAGCCCTGAACACAAAAGAAGTCTCAAACAGCCAAGGTGTCCATGGAAAAGCCAGGCAGAGGAGCAGCTCATTTGGGAGGGCACGGCTCCTGCCCGCTGAAACAGTGGGCTGGTGGGAGAGCCCCTCAGTGAGCTCCAAGGGGGCTTACAATAGTGTAATGCAGGAGAAACTCCATTTCGACAAGCCATAGCTTCCCTTTGGGAGAGGGCCTCACACCTGGAAAAACTGCTCAAAGTGGGATCCAATTTGAGCAGTGGAGAAATAAAAGAGACCAGGGAAAGAAGGTCTGTGGGGTGGGCAACTGAGAGAAATGGCCACGTTGCCCTGCACTTCCGCAAAGCAACAGAAGAGGGAGCTCTGGGAAGTGAGAAAAACCACCCAGGGCCTTTTCTAAAGGGAGGGAGGGGAGAAGGAGGCACCGCAGGACAGAGTGCAGATATAGGAGCACATACAGAGTGATTAGTAGCACAGCGTCTCTATAATAAAGAAAATATTCCGAATCACATGCACACAACACAGATCACAGCTGAGAGCTCTCATCAAAGAGCTTGGTGTAGTAAGAAATTATTTAGAATAGCATAAACCAGAGGAAAAGTTCTAAAAATGAAGGAAGTAAGCAGAAATAAAATTTAAAAAAAAAATCTTGGTTGAATTAGATACAGTCACAAAGATGAGTTCTTTGGGAGCGATCTCTATTGGGGAAAAATGTTAATCTTTTGAAAAATATTAGCAGCTACAATCCAACAATACACAAACATCATTATATATTGACTAGGGGGAATGTGAGGTTTGTTCAATATCATACGACACATAAAACACACATAGTGGATTAGAAGGTCAAATGACCAAACTCCAGGAAATAAATCAAGGAATATGAAAAATGACGTTGGAACAAGGTGATCTATTGCATCAATTTGTGAATCCCAAGGCATAAAGGAAAATACTGATAACATGACTGTAGACAAATTATACATTTCAGTGTGTCAGAGCCTCCCAGAAAGTCAGAGGAAGAGCAGAGCCAGAACCACACGACGATCGACAAAAGGCATCATTTTTTCCCCTCTCCAAAAGGTTCCCAACAGAAAAATTTATAAGTGGCCAGAGACCAGGAAAAGAAGCTTGAGGGATTAATAAAGATGATATCTGTTCAATGTTACTGGGTCAAAAAGCATGTAAATCAAAAAAGAAATGAGGTAGTCATTTGAATTTTATTAATTTTGAATGTATATTTATTTGGTGGGGGCAGGAATGGGGATGTGTGAGTGCCACAGTAAGCAGATGGGAAATCAGAGGACAACTTGTGGTTCTCTCTTTCTATCATGTAGGTTCCTGGAATCAAACTCAAGGCTCCTCATTTAGTGCTAAGTGCCTCTACCCACCGAGCCATCTCACTGGCCACAGTAACCATTTTCAGTAACTGTATTTTCAAAGGCACAGAACAGTGAAGCCATCAACTCCAAAGTTATACACTTATACAAACATTTTAAGTACACAGATTTTGTTTTCCAAAACCAACTAGAACAGAGATTCCTATTCTTTATGACTTTAGGCTCCCCCACTGAAAGGTAGGGGTCTGTATCTCCTCTTGGGTCTGGGCAGATATTTTGGTTAAGAATGGATGATGATTTTGGAGGCTATATCAGAAAGGTGAATATAACTTCTACTTTGTTATCTGGGATTCTTACTCTTGAGGTTTTCAACCACATAATATATGCCATTAAGTAAGTAAGGCCAAACAAGCTGGCCATGAAGGCACAGGCCTACAGTCTCAGCACCTGAGTGGCCAAGGCAGGAGGATTGCAAGTTCAAAGCCAGTCTGGGCTACACTGAAAGTTTGGGACCAGCTGTGCTGGCTAATTTTATGTCAACTTGACACAAGCTAGAGTTATCTGAGAGAAGAGAACCTCAACTGAGAAAAAAACTCCATAAGATACAGCTGTAGGGTATTTTCCTAAATAATGATTGATGTGGGGAAGGCCCAGCCCATTGTGGGTGGTACCTCCTGGGCTGGAGGTCCAAGGTTCTATAAGAAAACAGGCTGAACAAGCCATGGGGAGCAAGCCAGTAAGCAGCACCTCTCCATGGCTCTGCATCAGTTCCTGACTCCAGGTTCCTGCTTTACTTGAGTTCCTGTCCTGACTTCCTTTGCTGATTCACTGTGATGTGGAAGCATAAGCGGAATAAACCTTTCCTCCCCAAGCTGCTTCAGTCATGGCGTTTCATCACAGCAATAGTCACCATCACTAAGACCAGCCAAGGCTACATGTGGAGACCCTGTTTAAAACAAACAAAAGAAACCCAATCAAGATCAGAGGAAACCATGTGGAAAGTGCTAACTTATTTCTAATTTTACAGTTTTAAGACATGAAATTGTTCCTTTAACGTATCATACCATAGTAATGAATTTACCCATGGCTGTCTTTGCAGAAGTGTGTGTGTGTGTGTGTGTGTGTGTGTGTGTGTGTGTGTGTGTATTTCACTTGTACAACAATGATAAATTCTCATTACAATATTTCTCTAGTTAAAAAATAGATATTCATCTTTGGAAACTAGTTAAGTAAAACTATATTACAAACAAAATGGAATACTATAGAGTCATCTGAATGGACAATTAGCTGATATGGGACTATGTCACAACCATATTTAATGAAAAGAACAATGTGTAAACTAGTGGATAAAGTCTTACTTTTTATAGTTGTTTTTTTTATAAATTAAGGTATATGTGTGTGTTGGTGTATGACTATGATGTTTTTCTGGCAAATATGTCCAATCAAATAGCAATAAAAGTTATGAAGGGATAATGTGGAAAGGATTACAAGAAACATCTTTCTCACTTCACTTTGTACGCATAGACCTATTTGAATATGGGACTTGCTCCAGGATAAGAAGGTATCTCGAGACAAGGCATCTTCATAATTTAATGCACTTTATTTGGGGCAATTTAGATGTGCTATTAGGTTTTAATTTTTCCATATTCCCCTTTAAACATTTTCTCTCACGAACACACGTGTATCTTTAGATAATAGAGGTATACAAGAGTCTAGTATTCTATAGTTGCAGCAGAGAGTGACTTACTCTATATTTTATAAAGAGCTAAAAGAGAGTCCCAACACGAAGGCATTACACACATCTCAGAGGTGGTATGGAAGTTTGGATGTTAAATGTTCTCCCAAAGATGCAATCTCCATGGAGGGTCCATTGGTAGAATCTTTAGGAGACAAGGCTCAGTAAGAGGTCATTAGATCATTGAGGGAAGGGGGTTCGGCTGCCCATTCCTCAGTTTGTATTCTGGCCACAATGCGATGTTTGCCAAAGCACTCCTTCAGGCCTTGATGGGCTGCCTCACAGCCTCAGAGCAACAGAACCGACCAGTAATGGACCTGAGAAGAAGAAACAAAACTTCCCTCTTTGCAAGTTCATTCTCTCGAGTATGCATTGCAGTACTAGAATGCTAATACAGATGGAATTCTAATTACCTAGGTTTAATTATTACACACTGTATACAATATGATTTCGCAGTCTACCCCATAAATATGTACAGATATTGTACATATATCAGTAAATCACTAAACACCCAGTTATACTGAAAAGCAGGGTATAGCAAGCACCCACAATACAGCCATACAAAGATACAGGGAGGGAAATAAGCAAGAGGAGGCATACCAGCAGTTCTTTTAACAGTCCTTTTGTTTGGCTTATAGATGGACAGGCTTTCCTATGTTTGTGCATTGTGTGGTTTCCTAGCTTTTCGCTGTTGAATGTGTATTCTTCTTAAATAGACTAACCTGTAGCAAAATGGAATCAAAGAGCCTTAGCTTGTGAGTTTATTCTGCCCCTCCTATGGGTTGCATTCTCTTTCAGCCTTTTGGCGTTTGCATGCTAGCTCTTAGCAGAACTGCAGCTACTTCATGATATTAGGAAAACTGCTCTCTGAAATGAATTTCTAAAACAGTGATTTTTTTTCTCAAAACCAAAGCCATCTCTCTGCTGTTGCATTTGTACAATCTAGTGACATCAGTGAGTGATTCCTTAAGCCATAAGCTAGCTCTTTCCCTTTCTCTTTCTCTTTCTCTCTTCCTCCTCCTCCTTCCCTCTCGCTTCCTCTCCCCCTCCTTTCCCTCCCCAAGCATTTTGTCACTAGCCTGGAATATACAGGACAGAAAGACCAATGCAAGGAATTTCAGAAGTCACTCAAGGGACCTGGCCTACTCCCCTTAGCAAGGAAGAGACTTGTAAGCCCCTAGAGAGTTGCCTTCCCTTGCTCCATGCGGTCGGTGGCCTCTGATCTTCCTCACTAAGTGGCACTGGGAGGCCTCAGAGTCATCTGACATCACAGGAGAGGCAGTGGTAGAAGAGGCATATTAGTTTCCATTTGGGGGGCACTCACTAGGCAGCATTCTCTGAAAAGCTCTCATAGTAAATATTTGAGAGCATTTAGTAATCCATGTTTTGTTACTAGAAAAATATCAGAGTCAGGTTAATTTTTACAAAGAAAAATGCTTGATTTAGTAGAGTCAAGGTTCAGTGTCCCAAATTGAATCGCTGTGTTGGTTTGGCCACAGCGTGGCTGGAGAAGGTAAAACTCTCCAAGGGATATTATAAAGTCAAATTTAGGATACTCTAAGGGTAATATATGTATCACTTATAACTACTATATAAAGAGTAAAATGAAAATGTTCAAAATGAAACTACAGGTACAAAATCTGTTAATGAAAACATATATAAAAATAATATCATGGGACTGGAGGGACGGCTCAGCAGTTAAGAGCACTGGCTGCTCTTCCAGAAGACCCAGGTTCAGTTCTCAGCACCGAAATGGCAACTCCCAACTGTCTCCAATTCCAGTTCCAGGGTATCTGACACCTTCTTCTGGCCTCCGCAGGTATTGCATGCACATGGGTCACAGGCATACATGCAGGTAAAGTGCTCATATACATAAATTAAAAACAAAAGTCTTTAAAAATAAATTAAATAACATTATAAATAAAATGCAGTGTGGGACTACATGTGTCCAGTTTTTACGTATGATTGAATTAAGCTATTCCAAGGTTAAAGTAGATTGTTGTAATTATATTTTATCCTAGCTGTGATGGTACATACCTCCAATCCCAGCATTTGGGAACCAGATGCAGGAGGATCGCTTGAGCTTAAGAGTTTAAGGTTATCCTGGGCAATGTAGCATGAATGTCTTTTAAAAACAAACAACCAAATAACCAGAGCAGTGAGATGACTCAGTGGGTAAAGGTGCCTGCCATCAATCAAGCCTGATGACCTGAGTGTGATACCCAGGACCTATGTGATGGCACAAGAGAACTGACTCCTGCAAGTTTACCTTTGACCTCCACATGTAGGCTGTAATGTAGGCATGTTCCCCAATCACACATGCATAATACATACATATGTACATAATACATACACACATATGTACATAATACATACATACATACATACATTTTGAAAGGAAATAAAATAAGAAGGTAACGTGGACTATTAGGGTCCAGCCCCTCGATAGCCTTCTCCCAGGGTCCGTGGAAGAATCTACAACCGGCTGATAATCTAATCTCAGACGATATGAAGTGAATCTACATACACGATACTCTTTAGTCCATTCACTTTATTCTTCTAAGTCAGTTTTCTCTCTACCCAGCTTCTGTTCTGCTCTCATGCCTAGCTCCTTTCTTGCCTGATTTCTCTCTACATTTATCTGCTGTCCCCTCCAAGTGCTATCTTAATTCCTTCATCTTAGTTCTGCCCCATCTAGGTTCTCATCTGTCTAGTTCTTTCCCATCTTAGCTCCTCTCCCATCTCCTTCTTTCTCATCTTGTTCTTCCCTGTCTGGCTCTTCCTCATCTTCCGTTCTCGTTCTTCTAGTTCTCTCTTCTAGTCCTCCAATCGAGTTCTCTAGTTTTCTCTTCTTCCTCTAATCATTCCCCTCAAGTCTCTGAGGTTTACAGTCATATATCCATGAAATAGCAATGCTCTGGCTAAGGCAAGGTCACCAGGCTTGAATTCCCTCATGGTCAAAAGGAGAAGCAATAAGATCCACACAAAAGAGCAGTAATTGTCAGCCATCATCTGCAACCCAAAAGGGAAGTGGCTAGTGGGGAATGAATCAACTGAGGACTAAATTCGGTTAATATCTGAGCAAAGGGGATTTATGTGCTCAAACTACATTCTTAGAAGTGATTAGTTGAAATGTTAAGAACCTATATAAAACCTGTAAGTTACTAAGTGAGACTAGTTTCATGGGTGAAAATAAAACTGCCTTCTTTTCTTCTTTGGCCCTCTTATCTGTCCAAACTATCTCAGCTCCTGCTGTTTTCTGGCAAGGCAGGGGAGAGCACTTGGCTAGGCAATTTGGCTAGACAACTTCCATCATAGCTAGATGCACCTGGTAATTGTTAAAGGAGATCTAAAACTAGAAATAAGATTTAGAAAAGGAGAAAGTTAAGTTTAATTAGCACATCTGCCAGACCTTCTCAAACAGATAGTCTGGATGCTTAAATCTGTTCTTAAGAGAGTCTGTGAGGTATCTCAGATGAGATACTTTTGTCTGTCCAGGGATGGTCCAGGCCAGATGCTGCTAATGATAATTACAGAAAGGCCTGAAATTAGGGATTTTGGCTGTGTCTGTTGTTAGTACAGTTGGAGAAAGCTTTACAAATACGTTAATTGTATAGGGGAAATTGTGCCCAATGAATGATGGAAAGTCTATAATAGCACACGAGAAATTCATAGCAGGAAACGGCTGATAATTATTATAACCATTGTAGCTCCTTGGGCCTCAGCTTTATCCTCTGGAAGAGTTCTTAACCTTCCAGGTACAGCTTTATCATAATCAACTGAATTCCTACTTCATATTTTTTTGTGGCCTGCAGCAAGAAATAATAGTAAAGGTATTGTTTTATGTAATTCTCATGATTACTACAGAGAAAAATATGTATTACTAGATAAAAAATAAATACAAAGGAATGAAATGTAGCATTAAAGTAAGTCACTGAAAAAATTGTGATAAGAGGAAGAAAAGAACAAAGAAAAAGTCCATATCTACCAATATTCACTTGAAAATGAAATGGACTAAATTATCCAATTAAAAAGCAAAACAGCATGGCTGAAAAGGTTTTTGAAGTACATGTCTAAAAAACACATTCACTAAGAGCAATGGGAGAAGACATTCTCTCTATGCAGCAACCGGAAGAGAACACAGGTAGCCATACTACACGAGAAAACAGCTGGGTTTTAAACACACAGATATACTGAGAGACATAGAAAATTCCTACACCGTGTTGAAGGGACAAATTCATCGAAAGTGTGTGCTCATTGTAAATGTATATGCACCAAACATCAGAATCCTATAAATAGAAAGGCTACAGCAGTAGATCTGAAGAGAAGATCGATGTCTACTTATAATAGGAGACTGGTCTACAGCATTTTGGACATTGTTAAGGAAAACAATAGTGAGGAGGAAAATTAATAGAGCTACAATGGTTATAATAATTAAAAATTTAAAATATTATTATACGTAAAGATAACTCAGATAAATAATACAACATGTTGGATATGAGCTACCTTTTAGGATGAACTGAGTTAACATTCATTTTTCAGGACATTTCATCCCACAACAGAAGAATAAACAACGGACATAGAATATCTTCTGAAAAAAAGCACATTTTAGGCCACAAAGTGAGTTTTAATAGTCTTAAGCAGACTGAAGTTGCAATCTCAAGGATCACTTTTAATGGTATAAAACTAGAAGTGAATAGCAGAAGGGGACCAGGGAAATACGTGGAAATCGAAGGGCAGTCTCCCAAGCAGTCAATGAGTCAACAAAGAAATAAGAAAGGAAAGTAAAAACCGCCACAAGCGGAAACAACATACCAAACTCATGGAATGGGGCAGCAAATGTACAAGAAAAGGGAGCATCTGAAACAATAAACTTGATTTGAAACTCCAAGGAGAGAGAAAAAGAAGAATCAGTTAATTCCGTAGTTCTAGAGGAAAAAAAAAAAAGACAACAAAGATTGGAGCATAACACATGAAATAAAAACTCCCAAAAAACAAGAGGAAAAAAAACAACCCAACTATCAGTTGGCATTATTTTGAAAAGATAAACAAGATGGACAACCTATGGGTTGAGTGTCTGAGAAGAAAAAAAGCTTCAAAAAAAGTGAACTCAGAAAGAAAAGAGGAGATATTTCAACTGATAACAGCAGTAAAGGGTCATGAGAGACTGCTATGAAGAATGGAATCTGGCCAACAGCCAAAAACGAGGTGGGTTACATTTTGCAAACATTTTGTGACTCCAATCACAATCCAAAATCTCCCAGGATGGGGCGCAGGGATTCCACAGAGAGTTAAAGCGTGAACTCAGCACTTCTCAAGTCTTTCCAAATACTGAAGAGGATAGAACACTTGCAATGTATTTTGTGGGGCTGAAACCAATGTCCTGGTTTGCTTCTCCATTAGTGTGGTAAACAACATAACTAAAACCTGTTTGGGGGAAGGAAAGGATTTATTTGGTTTATAGTTTGTAGTCCACTAATGAGGGAAACCAAGGCAGGAACTCAAGAGGGGAGCCTGGAAGACTCTGACCATCCACCCCAGTGGACTCTGACCATCCACCCCGGTGGACTCTGATCATCCACCCCGGTGGACTCTGACCGCCCACCCCAGTGGACTCTGACCATTCACCCCAGTGGACTCTGACCATTCACCCCAGTGGACTCTGACCTCCCACCCCAGTGGACTCTGACCACCCACCCCAGTGGACTCTGACCTCCCACCCCAGTGGACTCTGACCTCCCACCCCAGTGGACTCTGACCATCCACCCCAGTGGACTCTGACCTCCCACCCCAGTGGACTCTGACCACCCACCCCAGTGGACTCTGACTATTCCACCCCAGTGGACTCTGACTATTCCACCCCAGTGGACTCTGACCATTCCACCCCAGTGGACTCTGACCACCCACCCCAGTGGACTCTGACCACCCACCCCAGTGGACTCTGACCGTCCACCCCAGTGGACTCTGACCACCCACCCCAGTGGACTCTGACCACCCACCCCAGTGGACTCTGACCATCCACCCCAGTGGACTCTGACCACCCACCCCAGTGGACTCTGACCACCCACCCCAGTGGACTCTGACCATCCACCCCGGTGGACTCTGACCTCCCACCCCAGTGGACTCTTGACCGCCCACCCCAGTGGACTCTGACCTCCCACCCCAGTGGACTCTGACCACCCACCCCAGTGGACTCTGACTATTCCACCCCGGTGGACTCTGACCATCCACCCCAGTGGACTCTGACCCCAGTGGACTCTGACCTCCCACCCCAGTGGACTCTGACCATCCACCCCAGTGGACTCTGACCATTCACCCCAGTGGACTCTGACCCCAGTGGACTCTGACCCCAGTGGACTCTGACCCCAGTGGACTCTGACCTCCCACCCCAGTGGACTCTGACCCCAGTGGACTCTGACCTCCCACCCCAGTGGACTCTGACCGCCCACCCCAGTGGACTCTGACCTCCCACCCCAGTGGACTCTGACCTCCCACCCCAGTGGACTCTGACCGCCCACCCCAGTGGACTCTGACCTCCCACCCCAGTGGACTCTAACCTCCCACCCCAGTGGACTCTGACCACCCACCCCAGTGGACTCTGACCTCCCACCCCAGTGGACTCTGACTATTCCACCCCAGTGGACTCTGACTATTCCACCCCAGTGGACTCTGACCATTCACCCCAGTGGACTCTGACCGCCCACCCCAGTGGACTCTGACCGTCCACCCCAGTGGACTCTGACTATTCCACCCCAGTGGACTCTGACTATTCCACCCCAGTGGACTCTGACCTCCCACCCCAGTGGACTCTGACCGCCCACCCCGGTGGACTCTGACCATCCACCCCAGTGGACTCTGACCACCCACCCCAGTGGACTCTGACCACCCACCCCAGTGGACTCTGACCATCCACCCCGGTGGACTCTGACCGCCCACCCCGGTGGACTCTGACCACCCATTCCATTTAATAGGTGGAGATGGAGCAGTTTCTGTAAGTTCAGTCCTGCAGCACAACTTCTGTATTAGTCAGGGTTCTCTAGATAGAGTCAGAGAACTTATGAAATGAATCTATCTATCTATCTATCTATCTATCTATCTATCTATCTATCTATCTAAATTATATATATAAGGATATATATATATATATATATATATATATATATATATATATATATATCCTTTTTTTCTTTATTAACTGCCTTTTCATAGCACAGAAAAACAAATGTGATATTTTTCTGGAAAAGGTAGAAATCCTGTGGCATCTCCAAACTGCATGTGAAGAGAAACAATTGGGGACAAGAGTCAAAAAGGACAAGAAAGTGGGAAAAGCATAGAAGTCAATGCCGTCTGCACTAACAGTGATAACTCCTCCCCAAAACCTGCTCACACTAGAAAATTTTGCTCAGCAACCCAGAGAGCCTATGAAACCTGGGAACCACAATGGCATCTTCCTCTTGTTCCACCTGCTCCCTTGGGGGCATTTGGGGTTTTTTTGTAGCCACAAGTCACAGCTGGTAGGGCGAGATAATCCAACTTTATCCTGGCTTCCCACCTGGCAGCAAATGCAGCCGTGGTCCACATGTTGATGGCTTCAGACACTTTCTGTTCTTCGTTTTTTTTTTTTTTTTTTTTTTTTTTCCCCACAGCCAGGGACGTCTTGTCCTAAGCCTACCACCAGACTCAGCCTTTGGTTTCCCTCCTCGTCACCACCAGATCCAGCTGTTAATAGGCTACTTTGTTGTGGGTTCTGTCCAACCCTTCTACTGTTGGGGTTCAAGACGTGTTACCCCAAAGCTATCCCAACTTGGAAAACCACAGAAGAAAGTTACCTTCTTTTCTGTGTGTGACAACCATCAAGGAAATGTTCACTCCCCCCACCCACCCAAAGGCGGACAGAAGACACTCCTGTGAGAAGTGTCCTGGTCCACCCATGGAGGAAAGCAATGAAAACAGGAAGACCCCAAGAGGAACATCAACAAAAAACGTGCTTGGCTGAGTCCACTCCTCTCCTACTTGCTTATCATTAGGTCACACCGCCCACCTTGCCCAATCATTGTGCTACATAAAACCTCAAAACAATTTCCTTGAGTCTTTGACGCTTCTTTCTTGTTTGTTTTGTTTTGTCAAGGCAAGGTTTCTCTGTGTAGCCCTGACTACCCTCCAACTAGCTCTGCAGACCAGGCTGGCCTCACACTCAGAGATCTGCCTGCCTCTGCCTTTAGAGTGCTGGGATCAAAGATGTGCACCATCATGCCCAGCTTGAATTTTCTAAAGGTTCTCAAGTCACAGAACCTTGATTAAACTTTGCTTAATTTTTCCTTGTTAGTCCTTGTAGGGTGTTGGCCACGAACCTTGCAACTGGTTAAAACAAACAAACAAACAAACAAACAATAAACAAACCTTTTCTTCTCTCCTATAAACAAAAAGTGACCAGCTGGTCCCCAAGTCTGCATTCCTTCCCAAAGTTGGGATGGTCCAATCAATGGATTAAGGACCCCAAGACACTGCTCACCCAGTGTCTTCCCCACATGCTTTCAGGATACTTGCTGGCTGCTGGGCTCTCTAGCCTGGTCCTGTCAGATGCCAGTTTGTCCTGAGCCTTGGTTTGCTCTTCCTCTGGCATAGCAGACAGTTCCCTGGGCACAGCTTGCTTTTCACATTCACTGGCTAGTGATGGGTATAGGGACTGGCAAGTGTCAACTTGACGGGATAAATAAATGGCCAAGTGTTACTTCTGGGTATTCTGTGAAGTGTTTTCAGGGGATGAGTTCGTGAGGTGAGTGGGAAGGATCGGAGGAGGCACCAATCAATTTGGTCCAGGTAGAACCAAAAGGACAAAGAGCGGGAGGGTCCCTTTCCCTCTTTACCGCTGCATTTGGACACTGCCTCTGAACACGCCAGCCCTTTTGACTCCATTGGCCTCTGGAGTTCTCAGTCTTTGTCATCTGATAAAATTAAACTCCAGTTTCACTGGTTCTAAGGCTTCTAAACTTGGGCTGAGCTGTGCTCATGGCTTCCCCAGGGTCTTCAGCCTGCCGATGGCTTGTCCTGTGATCTCTCGGCTACCATAATCACGTGCCATGATTCCTATAACAAAGCCGTCCCCCCTCCTTTCCCATATCTCTTTCTCTCCCTGAGCGAACAAGAAGCAGTTGAGCAATAGCTGAACAAGAATCAGCCCCTTTCCCTCTGCTAGCACGCATGCACGCGCTGTGGTCCGTTTCCTCTGGGAGCTCCCGGTCTCAGTTTCTGGCCTTCTACAGAGAAACAGCCGAAGCAACACTCTCTGCAGCACTAAACTTAGAACTCAGCCTAGGGATTTCATCATCGAGGGTTGCACAATGACCGAGCGGCACAAGAATAGCGAAGAGGATGACGCAACAGACGAAAAGGAAACCAAAAGGCAAATAAATTGTCTAACTGTATCTGAAGAACGGAGCGAGGATTCCCCCGCCCGTCTGGCTGAAAGGACTCTGGCAATCTTCTCGGAGCAGGGCAATTTTTTTTTTCTTGCTGTTCGCTACTCTAGCAAAAACTTTTAACTGCCTGAACACAGAGAAACAGGAAAGTGCTGAATAAGGTGTGGCCTTGTAACCGTGCAGCATGTTGCCAAGAGCAATGGCATTATCTGTAACTCAGAAATTTTGGCAGAAAGCTTGGTGTAGACATCTGGCAAATGGCTCTCTCTTCCTGTTCCTTGTGAGAAGTGAAGTCACCCTTACAAAGTTCCTGACCAGGTCTCTTGGAATGGCTTTGCTTCTGCTCATAATCCTAGCATATACTAATTGTCATGGCTAGTTCCAAAAGGAGAGCCGAGGTACACAGGGCACTTACAAGCAGCCAGGTACTGTTCTGAGCAATTCATTTAAATAAAACAATTAATTCTCACCACAGTTTTATGACGTAGTATTACGCAGTCATTTAAAATTTACAGCTAAGGAGACTGGCCGCACACAAATCTATCTCCGTTTCATGTGTTAAGGGAGACATTAAATGTAGCACCCTGGTTTTGGTTTCTAACAGGAACATTCAATACCTAGTGGGCTTCCCATCTTCCACTCCTAACCAAAGAAAGAGAATTTTGGTTTCGTTCTAACCCTTATGTTTTGGTCATGTCTTGTGGGGGATCAGCTTCCACTTTTTTTCCTCCCAGGGAGAAGAGATTTGAGGAGTGAGGGATAAGAGATTTAGATAGAAGGAGAGAGGGGAGAGAAAAAGACAGAAACACAGGATAGCCTTGGGAGGGCCTGGGTCATTGTCCACCAGCCCTTACTGTCTCTTCTAAAGGACTTTTCATAGGAATGCCAAGGGGTGGAGCAAAGACCTCCCCCTAGCACAGCCAAGTGCAAACCCTTCCAATCACCTAGTAGCCATGCATGTGGTCAAACAAGCCTCTAATGCAGCTCTGCTGGGTAAAGCAAGCTCAGATCTCACTAGGAATCTTTGTGGGCCTCCACAATCTCTCCTTTTTATAGAACACCCACTTGCCAACTCTCAGGATTATCTTTTGCTTGCATACCCTCAACCCTTTCCACTGTGCCTTGCAAACTTCCATCAGTTCTAACGTGATGGATGTCTCCTCATTTCACTCCCTGTTCTGAGCCTATGGGTCTTTGCAAATGTAATGATTCTGTTAGAAAATCTATTGTTCTGATCTGTAGGTTTACATTGTCTTTCTTTCTTTCTTTCTTTCTTTCTCTCTCTCTCTCTCTCTCTCTCTTTCTTTCTTTCTTTTTTCTTTTGTTTTGGTTTTTCGAGACAGGGTTTCTCTGTGTAGCTTTGCACCTTTTCCTGGAACTCACTTGGTAGCCCAGGCTGGCCTCGAACTCACAGAGATCCGCCTGACTCTGCCTCCCGAGTGCTGGGATTAAAGGCGTGCGCCACCACCGCCCGGCTTACATTTTCTTTCTCTACCAGAAGGCCAGGTTATTTGAATCTGAACTCTCTGTCATTAGCATAGCAGTCCACCAGATGTGTGAGGGTTCCTGTTTCTCCACATTTTCATTGATATGTGTTTCCTCCTTATTTGGTTCTGGTTTTCTTAGTGGGTCTGAAGTGGTATCTCACTCTACTTTTGATAAGACTCTCCCTAGTGATTTCAATCAACATCCGATCACATCCTATTTAAATGCTCCTGCCTGCATCTTTTTATGTGTGTCATCTGTTAGGTGCCATCTCCTCCCTCTCTACCTCCCTGCCTCCCTGCCTCCCTGCCTCCTCCTCCCCTTCTCTTTCCTTATATGCAGTCTTTCATTGACCTGGTACTTCCCAAGTGGGCCAGGCTGTCTGGTCGCTAAGCCCGGGTCTGCCTGTCTCTGCTTTCGTAGAGTCAGAATTATAAGAGCAGATGACCACACGGGGCTTTGAAAAATGTGGGTTCTGGGGATCAAAGAACTCAGGTCCTCATGTTTGTGAGAAACTCTACGGTACAGACTGAGCTGTATCCCCCGGCCACCATTTGTCTGCTTTTAAACTTGAGTTTTCCCCCTGATTACTGGGTTCTAGCAGTGCCTCTCTTGAGTTCTGGATTCCCTTGTCAGATTTAGGATGTACACACATTTCTCTTCTCTAACTTGACCTTTCATTTTCTTGATAATAACCCCTTGAGCACAAACAGCATTTAATTAGGACGCAGTCCCATTTATCTAGCATTCTTTTCTGTGTTGTTATTTAGACTTGTGATGTCATGGATAAAGATCTAAATCCAAGATCAAGAAGTTTTCATGTAAGACTTTTATAAATTCAGCTCTTACTTTTAGATCTTTGACCCATTTTGATTATTTTTTAAAGGGGGGTGGAGTCTACCTTCCTTGTTTTGCATGTAAACGGCTAGCTGCCCTAGCAGCATTTGTTGAGAGATTGAGCTTTTCCAATCAAGCAGTCTATGCTTACAATCAATGGCCGGCGATACAAGGGCACAGGCAGGCTTGTTATACCAGCACTGGCAGGCTGAGTCAGGGCTGTGTGTGTGAGGCAGGCTGAGTCAGGGCTGTGTGTGTGAGGCAGGCTGAGCAAGACTTCACAGCATGACCCTGCCTCAGAACAAACAAACAAACAAACAAGTAAAAAAGCCTGGGTGACTCTAAGGGCCTGGGTTTATTTCTGGAGTTAGAGTTCTGCTTCATGGGTTCATATGCCCACCAACTTGGCCCTCAGTTTTCTATTTTGCTTCCACAGAGACTTTACATTTTCACATGAACTGTAAATGACTAGAAAATGTCCATTGACTTGAAAGTATAAGGAGTCTGAAGATCATTTTAGGGAGACATCAATGAGTATCTAAGCAGTATTTTGTTTTTCAGTGAAAATGGGATCCTTTTTATTTGAATCTTCTTTAATATTCTCCAGCAATATTTTACAATTTTAGTGCACAAATCTCACACCTCTTTTTTTTGGCTAAACATAGTACTAAGTAATTTATTCCTTTCTGTGTTATCGTGTATGGAACTTTCCTTAATTTCTCTTTTGGATTATTCATTGTTAGCACACAACTGATTTTGTTTGTTGGCCCTGTATGCTGTAATGTTTCTGACCTCATTTACTAGGTCCCAGTTTGTATACATACATACATACATACATACATGTGTATGTACGTATGTGTGTGTGTACATGTATATGTTGTTTTAAGATAATGTCATGTGTAAATAGAGCTAGTTTTATCTCTTCTTTCTCAATTTGGATGAATTGTGTCCTTAACATTTTTACAAGATAGTCAACTTCAAAAATCCAAATTATCATTTACCAGTCCTCATCCTTGGATTCTCTGCAGCCCCCTCTTGGTGAGTAACATTTTGCTTCCTAGTATCTTTTCTTTTCTTTTCTTTTTTTTTTTTTGGTTTTTGGTTTTTCGAGACAGGGTTTCTCTGTGTAGCTTTGCGCCTTTCCTGGAACTCGCTTTGGAGACCAGGCTGGCCTTGAACTCACAGAGATCCGCCTGGCTCTGCCTCCCGAGTGCTGGGATTAAAGGCGTGTGCCACCACCGCCCGGCGGTATCTTTTCTTTTAACAGGGGTTGACTGCAAAGTTTTGCCATGTACTAATCACAAACCTTTTCAGATTGCCTACTAGGAAAAGTACAACTTTTCCTGATTTTTTAAAGGATATAATCTCTTGCCAAATTTAAGGAATACGAAAGACATGAAGCTCTTTCAGAACTACGAATGGATTCAGGTGTAATCACAGTTACTTTGATTGCAGAGGTCCCTTCTTCAGCTCGTATTTGAAATGTTTAGAATATCATGGAAGAAATAAGATACAGGAGCCAGACCGCAGACAAAGGCTTACTTGACCTTCTTGCTTCAACTTTTCTCAAAATTCTCTAGAGGAACAAGACCAATAGAATAAATATGTGATTATACATAATTAGATTGACTTGCATGTTACAGCTGGGGTAGCCCAGTGATGCCTACCTCACTCTAGAGAGACCAAGAAGCTGGCAGGTTTTCAGCCTACGGTGCTGGATGCCTCAGCAGTCCTGATCTGACGTAATGGCTGGAGGGGTCCTGGAGAGCTGCTGGGCTTGGGGTCGAATTGGAAGCTGGCTTCTGATACCAATGAAGGGGTGTAGCAGCGGCAGCAGTGAGGTAGATGGACTTGCCAACAAGGGAAGGCGAGCATGCTGAACCAAAGCTGCTTTCTTCAGTCTTTATCAGGGCTGCCAACAGACTCTAAAAAATTCTCCCCTGGTGGTTTGGCTTTTAATTGATTCTACATCCTGACAATCAAGATCAAGCATCACAACTCTCTCCAGAGAACTTGTAACACTAAAATCCTATGTGAGCACAGAAGGCCAAACAGCTGAGGCAGTTGTAAGTGGAAAAGGCAACGCTGTAGACATCACAATTCCTGATTTCAAGTTATACCACAGACACTGACTAACAAACACTGTGGCAATGGCAGAAAAGCAGACCTGCAAAAACTGGAACAGAGTAGGCATCCCAGAAATAAGCCCACACAGCCAGAGCCACCTAATTAGAGTTTTCTATTTATTTTTGTGTGTATTTTGTCTGTATATATGTATGTGTGACACATGTGTCTGGTGCTCACAGAGACCAGAGAGACTGTTGTATCATCTGGAACTGGAGTTCCAGATGCTTGTGAGCTGCCATGTGGGTGCTGGGGATCATCTTATTTTATTTTATTTATTTTTTGACAGTTTTCCCCTCAACCTTGAGCTCCCAGCTGGGCAGAAAGCCATGGGGGCTTGGGGGATTTCCTGCTTTGCCTTTCTGGTACTGGGACCTGTAGGCACATACCACAGTGCCCAACTTTTATGTGGGTGCTGAGGATACAAACTCATGTTTTCATGCTTTTGTGGCAAGTCATTTACTGACTAAGCCATCTCCCCAGCCCCTAATGTTTTATATGATCTAAATCATAGTTCTATGTACTTTATAATTTAATTATGGTTTCTATGTATTTCTTATTTATCCAGTTCGCATCTAAATTTAATGTATTTCATTGGATTCTCATCAACGTTAGTATTGGTATTAATTATTATTGGTATCTCATTGATAGCGATATCTCCCAGTTGCTTCCCTTTTTATACCCTTTTCCTCTCTGTTTGCCTATCTATTTTATTCTCGCTTAAATTTAGTCTTCTCTTTATATAGAATAATTATAAGATGTGTGCTTCAAGCCAATCAAGAATTGTTCTTTAGTGTGTGGGTGGGTGGTGGGGTAAATATTTGTCTGAGTTATTTTTACCGTTTGTATTTGGCTCTGAGTGATGCAGAGCTGTGCTTCACTTTCCTGGTTCTCAGACTGAATACTGTCTTACTCTCTGTTCTTAACTTACAGACTTTTGAGTGAAGACACCTTTAACATCTTAATGTCTTTTAAGAGCTTGGACTGCTTTTACTGTTCACTACCCGTTCTTACCAGAAGCGTTTGCTTTGTAGTCAGCACAGCGTGTGAGAGAGGATCGGGCAGCCATGTGTGTGAGTTCCTGTTCACACAGCCAGAGATGAGAACGTCCGAGAGATTAGTGACTACAAATTGATGCAAGATTTCAGAAGACACAAAGATACTGACTTAGCTGTTCTTTAGAACTATTTAGATACAGTCTTGTGGTATCAGTGCCCCTATTCCAAATGTAAGCTATGGGATGGTAGTTTAAGCCATTTTCGTTTTAAGATCCAAAATGTAACTAAAAATCTCTAAGTCTGACATTCATGTTCTGTTCATAAACTCTCTCTGAGGATAGTCTCTTTCTGTACTTAAAGCATTGAAAAATGGTAACCCTGTTTCTGTGGTAAGTCATGGTAACTCTGGCATCTTCAAGACAGACTTAAAAATATATCAAGATGCATTTGCAATGAGGAAAATGACTAAAAGTTGTATTTGAGCACCACACTGGCTATTCTTTTAAGCTGTCTCAAGCTTTACCCCAGAGGGCCATGAGGCCTATTGGGTCTGCATGCAGACTGAAGCACCAGAGATTATGTCATCGTAGAATGCTTTTCAGCTGTCTGTTCTGGCAATCTGCTGGACTGTCTTTAGTGATGGAAGTCTAATGTCAAACTGGATCAACAGAATGGTGGGACAATCACAATTTCAGGTGACATTCTTTCTCTGTCCTCCAGATTCTTGGTTTTATGGTCTGCCTTTGGCTGTATGGTAAACCAATATGTAAGCCTGATGTCATACTGCCATCTACTGGGACAGAGGAGGAAATACTGACTTTGAAAAAGAATATTAATCTACGACTTCCAGCAGGGCAGGCAGACTATGGGAAATTAGCAATAAATAAAAGGGCATTTTGGCATCCTGGCTCTCTAAGAACAAAGAACAAAAGGAATAAATGGTAAGTAACTTGTATAGCTACAAATGTACACAAATGTAATACAAACGTAAACCCAAAATTTAGTTTTCAGTATTCATCTTTTTACTCCAAAGGGCAATTTTTAAATTTTGTTAATTGCCCCCCCCCAATAGTCTCATAGAAAGCTGATTGGAATAACAGCATGCATGCATTTGAGTACTTTTTATGACACTGTTAAACCTTGACACCATGTCCCGGCAGATGATCCTGCGGGGCCCAAACTTGCATCGGGCAGTCAGGTTCTTGGCATACTTGTCATCAAAATGTGTGTGCGGATGTGATAATGGAAACAATGCAGAGGACATTTTGGAAATTTTATCCTACACAAAAATTGGAGGGGTGCAAAAAGAAATTTTCTGAGAATAAAATTTCCAGAATATCGGAAATTGACCAAAATTTGCTTTGGGAAGCATTTATTTGAGAAGGACACCTGAATGTCGGGAAGCATAGAGAGGGCTGTGGTGTTTTAGCTGGCACTGGTCTGGCATGTGTTTTCAACTAATCAATAGCCTTACAAGGTGACATCTCTCATTCCTGGTACCAGTAGGCAGTGAGTGAAGCTACAGGGCTTGTTTTCAAGTCTCACCAGCAAAGGTTGTTCTCATGTTATGTGGCTATAAGGATTCTTCCTTCCTCCTTTAAGAAGTATTAGCTCCTAACTTATTCTCACTTCTTATGGGAGAAAGATGGGTAGAAGGGGAGGCCAAGCAGACATGTTCAATATCATGTCCATGAACGTATTAGTCTACATCTCTGTGTCCCAGGCTGAATATTAATTAAAGTGGCTAAATAATTGAATAGCTCTCAGAATGAACTGGCTTCTACATACAAATGTCTTAGAGTAATGTTTGACATGCTCCATAAATATAAAACAAACATACTTAGTATAGGGAAATATATACAACAAAAAGCCTATTAAACGCTAGGTAACTATCATGAAAAAAGTTTTTATATCTCCAGTGATGTTCATGAGTAACTCATGTGCAGAGATGACAATGAAAAGAACATAAGTTTAACATGAGTTTTGTTTTTAAAAAAGGTTTTTATTTCTTTGAGAATTTCATATGTGAGTACTGTATTTATCCCTCCCTCACCCCTTTAATCCTCCTGATCCCTCTCACATTCATGAGCTCCTCTATAATTGCTTTGTACACATACTTAGGGCTGACTAATAGGGATCATCCCCAGAGAGGACAATTTCAAAAATATAAACAATCTATTGAGAAACTCACCATAAAGAGAATGTAAGACACATGAGACTGAATGAGACATTAAAACATATGGAAGAGTATTAATAATTATTCATAGAAACAGCTAAATCATTCAAGAATCCAACAGAAACATAATCAAAGAACAAAGACACAGTTTAAAAAAACAGTTTAAAAAAGGTGTGCGGTGGTGGCGCACACCTTTAATCCCAGCACTTGGGAGGCAGAGGCAGGCAGATCTCTGTGAGTTCGAGGCCAGCCTGGGCTACAGAGTGAGTTCCAGGAAAGGCACAAAGCTACACAGAGAAACCCTGTCTCAGAAAACCAAAAAAAAAAAAAAAAAAAAAAAAAAAAGCAGAAATGCCTGCAGGTGAACAGAAAAGGTATAACAAAGACAGCAACCTCCTTGATGGGCCATGCATGATTTAAAGAAATGAAAATATGGTGAACTCAAAGAGAAAGCTTTCTTGGCAGTGTTTTGGGTACTTGTGGACAGTAAATAGAAGTGTAAGATTTTTGAAAAGGTGATTAATTTGGGAAAATTAATCCAAATCTTTAAACCAAAGATCTGATTGTTGCAGCAACATTATTTCATCAAGGTTAAATGAAGCAAAATCATTGTGTAAAAAATGTTATGGCTAAGAAATCTTTAAGTAAATGACTGTTCCTTTGTATTACAGAATTGTGCAGCAATTTGATTCAATGTGGTAAATCATTACGACCTTCCATGCATTTAAACCAAGTGAAGGAGAATGAATATCTTTGTGAAAATATAACCGACAGCAGCCAAGCAGTGGGATTTGAGAGAATCAAGGGTGCAAGTGAGACTTTCACCCCCTTCACTTCTGGAATCTAGATTGCTCCCCCTTCACTTCCATCCTTCCGCTCTTAAATATGTGTTCAGGATTAGTCATACACCTTCATCTAGGATGTGATCAGAATAAGCCAGGTGGAAGGGTGACATGGACATGCCTTGACTGATTCTACAGTATAACTTCATCTGCATCTTCATTAATATTTTTCTAAATATTTATTATATTCATTTATTTTTGTTGAGGCAGGGCCTCACTAGATAGCTCTGGCTGGCATGGATCTCTCTATGTAGACCAGGTTGGTCTTGAACTCAGAGATCCTCCCACTTCAGCTTCCCAAACCTGGGATTAAATGCATGTGCCACAACTCCCTGCCCCATTTTGTGTTATTTTTTGAAGTGGACATAATTTGATCAGAAATGTATGAGGTCAGTGACATTAGCAAAATGGCAGGAAAAGAAGTGTCTGTCCTGTTGCGATCACTGCACAGCAGCAATAATCTGGCCGCCATCCATGGACAAAGTGCCCTTGTGAGAGGACACAGATCCTGTAGGAGACTGTCTCAGAAAAGCACGTGAGTAAAGAAATCACTCGCTTTGTGTCAGAGAGCAGGATCATTGATCATGCCCTAGAATAGTTACAACTCCCTGAGACAGCCACATACCCTTATGGGCTTAGTTACAACCCCTGAGACAGGCACATACCCTTATGGGCTTAGTTACAACTCTTGAGACAGCCATATACCCCTGTAGACTTATTTATAACCCTTGAAATAGCCTCATACCTCTGTGAACTTGACCAAAGCTCCATTAGGCATTGGCCTGCCATAAACATAATCTTCCATGGAATACAAGAGAAAAACACGGCTATTTGTGGTTTGAGCAGTGGCTGGCTGAACTCAGTCCCAGCTGTGGACTCTAAGTTGATCAGTGACCTCACTCTAGTTCTTCTTAGCCGTGAACTAGAAGTGATATTCCTCATTTGGGACCTATAGTAAGAGACCCATCCACACCCCTGTGGATTCCTACCATAAATATTCCCTCTCAGCTGTGGTGTGGAACAGTCCGATCTACCGAGAAAAGAGGATAGATAATCTTCTATGCCTCTGAAGGTATGTCTACTGACCTCAGGCCAACTGCAGATCCTGAAATGGCCCTGTGGCCCAGTCTCAACCATGCTCATCTGTGATCTGGGACCACTACCGCCTATGGAGGGAGATGTCTAGTCCTAGTTGTTTGAAAGTAACCAATTAGAGGAAATAAAGGTGTTAAAATGAGAGAAGAAAACACAAGAAGCTGTGGTACCCTATCAAACACACAGATATACAAATTATGGGAATACTAGAAGTTTAAAGGGATAAGAGCAGGATACAATTATGTGCCATGCCATGCCATTTTGGTTAATAACAAACCACATACATGATGGCGCTGTCATAGGGTATAATGGAGCTGACAAATTCATATTATCTAGCAAACACCTAGCTAAAGAAGAGATAATTGAAAAGCAAATGGCAGAAGAGAGAGACCTGCCAATTTCCTTAAAAAGTTTAGGCACATACAATGATAATATACTTCCCATTTGAAAAACATCTTGAATATTTTTACTGTGAAGAAACGCTAAATGTCTCAGGACACATTTTTCTGATTTAAACATTGCACAATGTAGACATATGTGAAGACATCACACGGTACCCCATAAAGCGGACAATTTTCAATGTGTCAATTCCAAAAACATTTGAAATCACCTCAACACTGACAGGATTCCTTGGATGGAGAGGAATGCTCACGGAGCCGTATCTGCTTAGAGTGAATCCATGAAGAAAATCAGAAGATCTCAAGCAAACACTGTGATGGCCTTCTGGAGGGAGTGACATTCCTCCTGAAGAGCTGCAGGTGGCTTCTTCAGGGGACTCCAGAGGAGGCACTGTTATCACAGGAGATGACTGCCCATGTGGATCATTGTCTCAGAACTTCCAGTGGGCCAGGATGGTGTGTGTGTGTGAGGGGGTGATCATCCTGATCATGTGTCTGAGTTCTTAATAAAAATTTTGAAAAGTTAAAAAAAATAAATCTTGAAGATGGAAAAAAAGCTAATAGGAGAAATATATGGAGATTTTTTTTTGTATTTTGTGTTTCTTTTAATCTAAGTGTTATTAAAAGATTTAAAAAGTTTTAAAAATGTTAATGAAAAAATGTTATAGTAAACTAAGCTACTTTATTTCTAAATGCAATGAACTATTTTAAAAAATTTAATGTAGCTTCCATCTCCAGTGTTGTGAAGTTTTTAGGAGCACACAGTGACATCCTAGACCTTGACATCCACTCAGCCTCACTGTTTCAGAGCAACTGTGTTACTGAATGGCTAGTTCATGGGAAACACCTTTCACACTGTACTATGACATTTTATACTTATATTTACTGTAATTTTCTATTTGAAGTATGTTCAAGTGTATTGGCCCAAGTACCTCCCATTATACTACATTTTCCTTCAGTCTTCAGGCAGGCATTCTGTCCTGGTTTGTAGCCAGGACTAAGAGTCCACTTCATGTATCCTCAGTGTGTAGTGGCTATAAGATCTAGGTTTGTGTAAGTATACTCTGCGATGTTTTGAACAAAGACAAAGTCACCAAAGTATGTATCCTTTGGGTTATTCCCATACTTTGGTGAACCATCGCTCTGGGGCACATAAACTGTCTTGAAGCAACTGTCTCCTTGAGAGTAAACACTTATCTCACATCAGGCAAGTGCCACAAGCTACCAGTGTGCTTCTCAACAAAACTTTAAATTCCAGCAAAGATTGGGAGGACACACTTGAGGTTTCAAAAGAAAGAACAAGCAAGATAAGAATTCCATACCTGGCCAAGTTGTCCTTCATAAGTAACAGAGATAATGAATGGTATTCCAAGCAAGCAAAAGCTGGTGGAATTCCTTACTATGGGAACAGCCTAAGAGGAAATACTAACCAGGATTTTTCAAGTTGAAATGGAAGGGTGCTGAATAACAATGTAAGAACATATGAAAATTTAAAGCTTACCAATAAGTGCAACAGTAAATACATATCCCAAGTCAAGATACTTTTTAATCATAAGTTAAAGTGTGAATCACTTTGAAGTCTAGTTAAAATGTTAAAAGAGAAGTCTAGTAAAAACAACTCTGGCTGTAGTCATTAGTCAGTTGACACACAGTATAAACAGAAGTAAAATATAGCATCAAGAGCATAACTTGGGGCTTAACGTAAAAGCAGGGAATTGTTATAGATGTTTTACGGAAGCCGTGTGGTAACCAGAAAGAAAAAAACAGTGGAAAAGATGTAAAGGAGAAAGAGAAATACCACAAAGCATAAGCAGAGAGCACCACCAACACAAAGGATGGAGTACAGCCGGAAGAAAGGGATTGTTAGAACCATTAACTAAATGACGATAGGAAGCCCTAGCTCTGAAAAAAAAAATAGGTTAAAAATTTCAATCTACTGATAACAGCACTGAATGGACTTAAAAAATACAAAACAAGATGTGTCAATTTGTGGGACACTTACACAATGGAATATTACTTAGCCATTAAAAAATGAAATAATAAATTTTTTGTGCATATCAATGGAACTAGAAAAAAAATCATTCTGAGTGAGATAACCCAGACCCAGAAAGATAAATATCCCCTTATTAGATATTAGCTGTTAAGTCAATGATGATGAAGCTATTACAATCTGTAGAACTACAGAGGATAGGTATATAAATGAGGGATTTGGGGAACACATAGATCTCCCTAGGAGAGGGAAATAGAATAGATAGTTTTGGGTGGATGGGGTGGGGCTGGAATGGAAGGACCAAGTGGGGGAGGGGGAGGAAAGGGGAATGAGGGAGGGGATACAGGGAGAAGACAGCTAAAACTAAGGCCATTTGATGGAGAGTATGGAAACTTAATGCAGTAGAAGCTTCCTAAAATATATACATATATGAAGGCAACCTAAATGAAACCTCCAAATAATGGAGGAGCCAGAACCCCAAGTGACCATCTCTTGTTCCAAATGAAGTTTCCAATACTGGGAATGGATTACATCTAATTGAGTTGTTGGCCAAAGAGGAACCCCAAAACAACCCAGACTGTTACCAAGACTATAGGTGGTTCTCCATAAACTTATGGCAAGTCTCGCTGATGAAAATAACACTTGCACATCATGAAGATGTGGAGCTGGTGCCTACAGAGAGCCTTCACCCATACATGTTAGCGTCTTTGGTACAGGAAAGTATTACGTGTTCTAGCAAAGGAAAAAAGATAAAACACCAGCCCAGCTACAAACCCTTGGATCTACAATGATGTCCTACCTGCAAGATATGCTAGTGCAATGGAGGCACAGAGCTTGTGGGAGTAACCAACCAATATCTGACGTGACTTATGGCCCACTCCACGAGATGGAACCTCTACCTCACGCTGCTTGGGTGGCAACCTAAAACTAAATAGCTCAGGGACCTAGAGTGAAACCAGATACTACTGTTCTGTTAAAAGAATGAATCAAGAAAATGACTCCTAATGACATTCTGCTATACTATATACTATATACTATACACTATACTATTATATATATATATATTATATAGTCTTGGAACACTCAGCTCTAAATGGAATTTCAGCATCAAATCCCTTCCCTCAGGGTTCAGGGAACCTCTTGGAAGAAGAAATGGAAATAGTGTAAGAGCCAGAGGAGATGAAGGGCCCCAAGGAAACAGGGCCCTCTAAGTCAGCTGGATTCATGCACACAGGAACTCACAGAGACTGGAGTAGCGTTCACAAGAGCCTGCACAGGTCTGCCCCAGATGAGGTCCTAGAGCGATGTGAGTTGTATTTTCACACTTATGGGAAAGTCGGGCATGATGTGATATTTGGAATGAACTGCGAAGCTCTCTTTTTCTTTTTTTCCAATTATTAAGAAATTTTCTGTTCGTTTTACGTACCAACCACAGGCACCCCTCTCCTCCCGCCCCCCCCCCCAACTTTCCCCCAACCCACCCCCATTCCCACCTCCTCCTTACATTTAACATTCTGTCAGACAGGAGGCTTCCCTATAGTTACCACTGCAGCCCTCAGGGGTCTGTCCCACAGCGTGGATAAGGGGTGATGTCAGGAGGTGTGACCTCACCGCAGGCAGGAGGTACAAAACCCTATTCTTTCCTTTCTCCCTACAGCTGCTCACTGCCCAAAGAAGACATATGCTGCCTGAAGCTGGAGACATGATCTTTTCTGAAACAATATAATCTCAGAGAACAGTGATATTCTAGCAATGGGTCAACTTTGGAGGCGAACCCAGGGAAAGACTCTGACTCGGTGCCAAACGCGTGGCCAGCAGGGGGCGCGCACCCACGCATTGCTTAGTGAACCCTGCAAACTCCACCGGGGTTTCCTTTCACTTTCAGATCTATCACGTCATTCTGACTGGGCATTCCCTCCACCCCCAAAATATTCCGTGATGCACAAATTCAAACCTTCTTAGAGTAGTTTTGTAAAACTTTTGTTTTTCATTCTTCAGAGAGACAGGAAGCTGAAACCTCAAAGGGAAGCCAAAAACACCTGCAGGAATGAGGGAGAGTGGAAGCAGGGTGGTTACTGTGGCAGGGGAATGGATTCTGTGAAGCTGGAGGAGAGCGCGAGGGGAGGAACTGAGGCCCTGTGACGCTGGCCAGAGATGCTCCTGTGACAGAGGGACCCTGTCCTGTCTTTTCTAGGACTTGTTCCAAAGGTCCACGGACTTTCTCCTTCGGACAAGCAGAACAGACTGCAATGCTCCATCAAGCACTGTTCTGAGGTAGCTCTGAAGAACTCAGTAGAAGGGACACTGAATGTGTTTCTAAGAATGTGTGTGTTGGTTTAATGTAAGTCCAGTGGATATTCCAGCCCAGTTCACGTTCCACGGGAGTGAGGAGAGCCACCCCGGAGCACACTTATGAACTCCACAGAGTGGAGGTTTGATGAAAAAAATTAGGGTGTGGGTTGAGTGATCCCTAAACTTCCTAACTGTGGATTTCTGGAGTTTTGGTTTGTTTGGATTTGGGTTTTTGGGACAAGGTCATCCTATGTGTCCTGGCGGGCCTTGAACTCTAGTCAGTCTGCCTGCTTCAGCCTCTGGGGCGCTGGCTTTAAGTCTGAATTTATATGGTTATTAAGTTATTTCTCTTGGTAATTTTATTTACCAATGAACGCTGTTATATAGCATGCACTTTCACTTATTTTGACCATGTATCTCATTCCTTGATATGTCTTACAATTAGCCAGGTGGAACAGCCAATGATAAAATAAAGCTCCCCACTGCACACCGGTTCTAAAATTACAATGTGAAAAATGGTGTCTTAGTTCAGGTTACTGTTGCTATGATGAAACACCATGACCAAAAGGAACTTAGGCAGGAAAGAGTTTATCTGTTTACATATCCTGAATCCATTGAGGGAAGGGAAGGCAAGAACTCAAAGAAGCAGGAACCTGGAGACAGGAACTGATGCAGGTCATGAAGGAGAACAGCTTACTGACTTGATGCTCACAGCTGGATCAGCCTGATTTCTTAGAGAGCCCAGGTCAGCCAGCTCAAAGGTATTCCCAGATGCCACTACCTGCATGAGCCGGCTTTTTGGAGCTTAGTGCCTATGGTGAGACACTTTGTGCGGCCTTGGAGCAGGGAGGAGGAGCTTAAACCTGCCTCAGCTGAATGTACCAGCCTCAGCTGAATGTACCAGGCTCTACTGACTCCCTTGCCTTGGAGGAGGTGGGAATGGGGATGGATTGGGGGAGGGGGGTGAAGGCTGGGGAGCAGGAGGGAGGACAGGGGAATCTGTGGTTGGTATGTAAAATGAATAGAAAATCTCTTAATTAAAAAAAAAAGATGGAGAAAGCCAAAACAAACAAACAAAACAACAACAACAAGAAAAGGTATTCCCACCAAAAATGGGCCAAACCCTCCCCAATCCACCAATAATTAAGAAAATGCCCTACAGGCTTACCAGTCTACAGCCCAATCTTATGGAGACATTTTTTTTCGGTCGAGGTTCCTTCCTCTCAGAGGACTCTAGATTGTGTCGAGGTGACATAAAACTAGCCAGGATAAATGGTATTAAAAGAGTAGAAAAGTAATTTTTGACATTAGCTGGCTTAAATTATTAGACGCTTTCAAAGATGGGCAGTAAGTTAGCAGAGAGAATGTTTACTAACCACACTAAGAAATAAGATAATGTAGAAAATGCCATATTCGCAGGAAAGCTGTACCAGAGGTTACTAAGAAATGGGAAAAAATATTCAAAAGGTTCCAAGAATTGCCCAACATTAACAGAAAGCAATTTAGGTTCTTCTATCATAGACAGAAAATCCTGATGGAATACAGAATTGAATGCTGAAACACCTTTACAAGGGAAGATACCAAATGTAATTCAAGTCAGAAAGAAATAAGATTAGGGAGAGGCAGTCCTCTGATGGAGACATTCCATCATCAAAAGAAGAAACAAATGGGAACCACACAACTCTTAGAACAGAGATGAAGTTAAAAACAACAACAACAACAACAACAACAACAACAACAACAACAACAACTAGACATCAGTCAAAACACTGCTGGTTTTCAGAGAATGTATTTAGCAATGATTAAAAATTACAGTCATGCATAATGTGAAAGATCAACACAAAGTCTAGATTAATTAATAAAAGAATGTGACTGTAATGTTTAAATTGAGAACTGAAATAGAGAGGGAAGTATTTATTGAAGCTTATTATAAAACAATATTAATTAGAATATCAACAAATTAACTATACTTGTAATGGCTTTCTTTTGGGCCACCAACCGGCTCCCAAATCATGACACAGGAACTTCTTATTAGTTACGAATGCTCGGCCTTATCTTATGCTTCTCCCGCTAGCTCTTATAACTTAAAGTAACCTGTTTTTCTTCATCTAAGTTTTGCCTTGGGACTTTTTACCTTTCTTTCATTCTGTATGTCCTACTCCATGTCTGGATGGTTGGTGGCTGCCTGGCCCGGGCATCTCACTCTCTTTCTTCCTCATTCTCTCTTCCCTCATTCTCTGTCTCAAACTCTTCCTCTTCTTACTTATTCTCTCTGCCCACCAGCCCTGCCTATCCCTCTATTGCCTACCTATTGGCTGTTCAGCCTTTTATTAGACCAATCAGATGCCTTAGGCAGGCAAGGCAACATATCTTTACATTGTTAAATGCAGCATAAACAAATGTAACATATCTTTGCCTAGTTAAAGTAATATTCCACAACAAATACTTCTTAAATTAAACAATTATTTAAATAAGGTGTTTTAAATGTTCATGTGTTTTGTGCTAATATACCCAGTCTTTGTTCTCAGAAAATATATCACAAGGACAGGAAAAGAAAATGATGCTGTTAGCCTGGATGAGCTGGGCCTGGGTGAACTTTGGACCTTAAGTTCTCTGAGGACATTCTCTACATGCATTGTTCTTAAGTAGGGAATCAATAATTTTCATTTTATGAACATTTATCTTAACTTTTACCTCTTCCCCCCCCATTTTCATTAGTGTAGTTTCCATACTACCTAACAAGATAGCCAAAGGTGAGACTGTTAACTTTTAATAGAAGTTAGTTTTCCAGTGAACTTCAGACATACCAATCCAAATAGACTCTTAGTCAACACTGAGGACTGTTTGGCTACAACCCAGAAATGCTTATGTAAATGTAGACAATCAGGTACTTGCACACAGGGACTCTTTTTTTTTTTCTCCATAAATGAGCACACATTTCTTTTCTAGGGATGAATTTTTTTTAGTCCTCTATGGTCATTTTTCACTCTCCTTCCTTTTAAGAGAAAGTCAGGCTCCCTCACATCTATGGGTTGCTATATTTGCTTGAGGATTTACCAAGCTAACCATGACCAATAAACTCTTCAGAATGAAGGCTATGGTTTGATTCATTATTTGATGTAGCAACAGCTTCAAGTGAGCAGTGAATGAGCTTCTCTGGAGTTCCCTAGAATAAATGTGTGCTGGTGCATGTGTCTGTGCTTCATGGGGCCACAAGTCAATGTTAATGCATACATCACCCTGTCTTCCCATCACTGAGGTCTACGGCGCTCTTCTGTGTGTGCCCATCATTCTTGGACCATGCTACTTCCATCTGGTGCTTACTGCAGAGATTCTAGTTCTGATGTCATGTCCCCAGCACTATTTCACTCCTTCATCTACTCATCTATTTCCTCTGTTC
The DNA here is from genome assembly GCF_049852395.1 of Peromyscus maniculatus bairdii. Taxonomy (NCBI): domain Eukaryota; kingdom Metazoa; phylum Chordata; class Mammalia; order Rodentia; family Cricetidae; genus Peromyscus; species Peromyscus maniculatus. Next base: position 109,405,314 of record NC_134853.1, read on the forward strand.
CAGGGTGACAAAGCATACCTAGCCCACACTTCCTAGACTCTCTTTCTGAGAGCAGGCTTTCCCACATCTTCATGACCACACTACTCTTTATGAAGGACAAGGTGTTTCTTTATAGAGTAATAAGCTCCCCAAGGTTAGCTGGTTTAATGTAAGACCTTGGCTCTTGGGGGCAATCTGGTGCATACATATCCAGATGCATATACATCACATGTGTCAACAGGTGAGGACAGCAAATGTTTTACCATCTTTATATCAGTATCCAACTGATTCTTACATTTATAAACATAATTTTTACTGTCCAGCTCTTACACTATTGAACCCTGATGATCCTCAAATTTTCAGATCTGGGTATGGAATTTATTAATGATGGTATTCTTCACTAGAAGTTCAGTTTACATAGTCAGCTTGACTCTATTTTTTTTCTTTATCTGTCCATGACTCATTCTAATACTACAGTGGGATGCAGGCTAATATGTCAAAGAGTAATACATTTCCCTTATTCATGGTTTTTAATTTTAGATTCAAACAGTTACAACAGAAGAATTTTATACCTTCTCTTTTCAAAATAGTCTATTGGCCAAGGTGTAGTTTGCTCATCTGGTATTACCTTGTACTTCATACGGAGGTTAAAATTAAACAGAAGGAAGTCAAAGAAGGGGTGGCAGTGGTTTTTGTTTTTGTTTTGCGAGTGTTTACTTCTATACTTTTTAAGACATAAGATTTTGGTTTGAGACAAAGGCTCACTATGTTGCCCAGGCTGGCCATGAACTCACAAGTGTCCTGCCTTGGTCTTCCAGGTATTGAGATATGGGCATGCACTTCCAAATTTAGCTAAGATAAGAGAGTTTTAAATTTCTCATTTCTACTTCTCTAGAAAGTAAAACTCCATAGCCGTTTGTTGACAAAATAGAAGCAAAAGTGAGTCCAAATGTCATAAAAGTGGAAGAGAAGTTACTTCTCCTTGAAACATCTCCAAGTACTAGAAGAAGGAAGAATCAGGTGGGGGAGCATGGCTACTTGAGAGGGGAAGAAGGAAAGCCAGTGCTGACAGGTATGGACGTGGGGAGATGCCTGTGTCTGTGAGAGGCACAAAGAAGAGCCACCCTCAGGGTCAGTTATCAGTCCCAGCCTTGTAAGACCTGCCAGTTGATGCTCTTCTGTTTAATCTAGATGTGATCTGCTCTGGGGACAGAAGGGAGGAGTCAAAACAGCCACCTCACAGGAGACTGACAACCTGACCCCAGTTACTAGAACTAATCAGGCAAGAGAAAGGGAATAAACCCACCCACCGAATTGTCCATTCAGGCAGTGAAAACACTATCTTGGGAAGAATAGAATTAGGAGGAAGAAAATCTAATGTCCCTAAATCATTTACTCTCTTTAAAAAAATTTATTTATTCTTCTCTCATATAATATATATTCCAACCTGCAGTTTCCCCTTCCTCCACTCCTCCCAATTCCGCCCTCCCCTCCTCCCCAAAATCACTTCCCCCACCCAATCTCCCTCCAGAGAAGAGCAGGCCTCCAGGTGCATCAACCAAGCATAGGCACAACAAGATACAATAAGATCAGGCACAAACCCTGACATCAGGGCTGAGCAAGGCAACCCATTAAGAGGAAAAGGGTCCTGAGAGCAGGCAAGCAAGTCAGAGACACCCCACTCCTACTGCCTGGAGTCCCCACAAAACACCAAGACAACAGCCATAACATATATGCAGAGGACCTAGTGCAGACCCATGGAGGCTCCTTCATGATTGCTGCTTCAGTCTCTGTGAGTCCACATGAGCCCTGCTTAGTCGATTCTCTCCCAGTGTCCTCGACCACTCTGGTTCCCAAAATTCCTCCTCCTCCTCTTAATTTACTCTTAACCTGGAAAATAATGATGCTGTTTTAAAAATGATAATAGAAAAATGTATTTTAGATTCATTGTGGGTCATCTCTGGTCTCAAATCCTTGAGAAGGTTTATACAATATTCTTAGCAACGCTATTGTGGATGACACTCACTTTGCAAATTCTGGGCAAAAAAATACAAATGTAGAATAATAGATTAAACATGTGAAATCGTTATCTTAGGCAGGGCTGAGATAAAGCTTTTCTGGAAGGGTCTATCAGAAGAGAAGGGAAATAGTAATGGATATGAAATGCATGAGCCAAAGAGGCTGCAACATGGAAACAGAGCAGGGAGGGGACTTCAATAACAAATGACCTCAACTTCGCTGTTGTTTGTTTGTTTGTTTATTTATTTATTTATTTATTTAGATTCAGGATTGTGGCACAAGTGAACCGAACTGCCTATATTCTAAGGAAAGGTGTACTGTCGATTTATAAATATGATATTCTTTATACTTGGAGAATTTCATTCATGCATATGATGTGTTTTGATCATATTCACCTCCTATTTCCCCCTTCAAGTCCTCCTGGATCCTCCCCTCCATGTACCCTTCACAACTTCATATCTTCTATTGATTTGGCAATCCACTGCTGCTCATATACGCTTGGGTGTGGGGCCACACACATACAAGGGACCACACAGCTAAAGAAAACTGACGTTTCTCTCGATTCATTGTAAATAGCTTTTTAGCTAAACCTGGAGCACATGTGCCTCTCACCCATCCAAATTTTTGTTTGATCTTGTGCAGCTTTTGTGCAGACACCTCAGCTGCTGTGAGTTCATGAATTCAACATTCCTGCTATATCCAGAAAACACTGTCCTGCCTCAGTCCTCTTTGACTTCTGGCTCTTACACTCTTTCTGTCCCCTCTTCAGAGATGCTCCCTGAGACTTGCAGGGAAGGTGTGATAGGCAGATGGCCCATTCATGGCTGAGCGCTCTACTGGACATTTATTCTCTGTATTTTGACCAGTTGTGAGTTGATGTATTAACTGCCAACTACCACACAAAGATGCTTCTATGATGCAAGCTGAGGCCTGCACTAATCTATTGGTAGAGATACAAATTCAGAAGTGCCTTAGTTACTTCTATATTGCTGTGCTAAAACACCAGAACCAAAAGCAACTTATAGAGAGAAGATCTTGTTTTGGCTGTGTTTCCCAGGGGATATGAATCCATCATGATGGGTAACATGTCAGCAAGGGGCAGGCACAGTGACAGGAGCAGGAAGCTGAGAGTTTACACCATTTACCTTATTGTGAAGAAGAGAGAGCAAACTGAAAGTGATTGACAATTCAAGAGGAAGTATCCCATACCAGTCACTGGACTGGCTTTTTTTTTTTTTTTTTTTTTTTAAATAGCGTCTTACTATGTAGCCATGGCTGGCCTGGACCTCATTATATGGAACAGGTTGTGCTTGAATTCACAGATATCTGCCTGCCTGCCATTGCTTCCTGAATGCTGGAATTGAGGGCATGCATCATCATGCTTCACTACACTGTGCTTTTTAATTGGTAACGTATGGCTTCTGGGAAAATAATTAATTCTTATGTTGGGTAATTCTATTTAAACTTTTTATATAAATGCACACGTGTGCGTGCACACACACACTTGCATACATCAATAATAAATAAGAAGAATTTAAAAATGTAGATTTGGTTCTACACAGTTATCTGAAATTAAAACAGGGTCATTGCCAAGATGCTAGCTTGCCTGGCTGCATTCACACACACACATACAGAGTCAGTCAGTGTTTTTTTTCCCCTCTGGCCCCACACTGCATGCTTATCTCCCATGTATGTCAAAGATTACACTGCTTAGGCCACATGGCCATAACCAGGCTCTGTGACTGTCTGAGGCACTGAAATTGCTCTCCAGAGCTGTTGTGTTGTATATGCTAGGTTTACACAGAATCACAGCATGGAGAGGTTGTGGAGAATATCTTGGACTCCACTAGGGTTCTCTTTATGAAACAAGAAATAAGTCTGTCTGTCTGTCTGCTGTCTGTCTCTCTCTCTCTCTCTCTCTCTCTCTCTCTCTCTCTCTCTCTCTCTCTCTCTCTCTCTCGTGTGTGTGTGTGTGTGTGTGTGTGTGTGTGTGTGTGTGTGTGTGTGTGTGTGTGTATTTGGATGTGCTTGCCTGTGCCTGTGCATGTGGAATCCAGAGGTTGATGTCAGGAACCCTCCTCCATAATTCTCTGCCTAATTCTTCCCTGACAGTGACATACTCTCCTTGAAGCTCACTTATTTGGCTAGGCTACTGACCAGATACCATTGAGGTGGACCGTCTCCCTTAGTAACTATGGTTCCATGTCCTGCTCTGCATCACTGGGTGCTGGCCACTGCAACTCAGGAATCAGCTGGCACAGAGGGCTGCTGGGGCCTTGTTCACACTCTCAGTCATGAAGCTTGATGGACTTGGCTAGCTCCAGTAAAGAGGGGGTGACTGTGCATGACTATCACTTCATAGACAGCTATGTGATTGTGCCTAACTTTGAGGGCCATTCCCACATGGACCAGATAGACGGACCTGTGTGGCTGAGGATGTGTTGAATAAAGCCTGGCTTTGTGTGCCGGATAGATAGCTCAGCACTTACTCTCCTCATCCCAGGCTCCTGTCTCAGTCCTTCCATTCCTATCTCTTGTTTCACCAATTTTGTTGAATAAAAGCAAGTTATTACATCTAAGACGTGAAATATACATATTTTCTGGGCAAGGTGATAGTATGGAACTGCTTCATGGCATTTTTTCCATTATATAAATATAACGATGATGAAAATTACCTTAAAAATAAGCACCAAGGAAAGATGTGTAGAGTCATACTGGAAAGACGTTAAGCAATCACACAGAGAGCCTGGTTCGTCCAATTATTACACTCCCTGACAAAGTTTTCTTTAATTACAAGATCTGCAGATCACATTGGTATTGCTCAATTTTCCCTAAGTACACATGCCACAGTGTCTGCCCCTGTAATATCCAAAAGTCCTTTAGCTATTCCTGTGCTCCCACTGAGGACTCTGACAGGGCAATGCTCATGTGAGCATGTTCCTCATCCAAAGTGACAGTGACAACTTTCTCCTGACCAAGGAGTCAAGAGGTGGGACATGACAGCAGGGTAAGACTTGCAGTTGATAGGTTACTCTTAAGAAGAAGTTTATGAACCTCTAGGTTTTCCTTGGCACTTGTACCTACAGATGGGTATTGTCTTTCTCCCTCCACGTGTCCTGCAGAACCCAAAGGAGCTGATGAGTTAAGAAGTTCTGGGCTGTTGAGCTGTGACCATGCAAAACACAGACGTTGCTCCAGTAGGAATAAGAACCAGTTTATTCTGTACCAATTGAGTGACTGTAACATGGTCTGTAACACAGACTCAGGTTGTCCCATGTGATATGATCTATCATGGACAGGTTACCTGGACTTTTGAAGTCACCCATCAACCAACAGTCATAAGTCAGTGCATTTCCCAAGCCCAGTGTTGCTGGTCTCAGTAGGCAGAGCAGCAGGTGGAGAATCTCCTTTGAGTGTTCAGACATTATTTTACAGCATTCCTACCTGGGGCATGGTTTGCTCAGTTTCACAACACATTTCAAAATTTTACCTACTGGTCAAAATGATGTGAGGTCAGACACAGAGCTTGGTTGTAAATAGCTACTAAGGGAACTACACACAGAGTCCTCCTTCTCCAGAGAACCTCCTCTAGAGAAGACTAGAGGGGAAAAACCCTTAGTAAGTGTTTTGTGCATGTTGAGCAGACCACTGTCCAGAAGACATGACCTGTGTGGACCTGGGAGGGTGCTCCCTCCCTCAGATGAGAAGTGAAGGGAATTGAGTCTTCCAAACTGATGTCAGTTCTTCTGGAGGGAAACGCCCATTTTAGCTATAGAGAAAAGTCTTCTAGGAAACAGATTTCTACAGAAAACATGCCAGAGTTACCATCTTCTTTTGATGGCAATTGGCAGTAGGGAGCTCTTTCTAAATGTTTGTCAACATGGCAGATTATTCTCTCTCTCTCTCTCTCTCTCTCTCTCTCTCTCTCTCACACACACACACACACACACACACACACACACACACACACACATATTTTTTTTTTGCCACAGTCATCATTAGGTTATTAGAAAAAACATTCTCTCATTTCCAAAAATATGAGGACATTCTCTCACATGAGGGCTTTTTACAAACCTTGAATTGTGTCATTTTGGGTTTCAAATGGTGGTTATACATTTTCAGGGAAAATTAGCAGCCAGAAGTTAAGATGTAATACAAATCAACTGTACACTGAGCAGAGCTGGCTGATGAGGAGCACACACTGTGTCTTCCCACACCAGGGAGGAGGAAACCCAGGCTATGAGGCTAAAAGATGGGGTCTGGGGAAGCAGGGAGGTACTAGGAGTGGATCAGAAAGAAAGCTGTGTGCACATATATGTACATTATTATATATAGCATGTGCTGCTATTAAACTGTTCATCATGTATAATAAATATGTTTATACATACTTCCCCTTCAGTATTGGGCTAGGACACGGATCCCTCTATAAAGTATTTGTAAACCATCAATTCCTTATTGATTTCAGTGGTTAATCTTCAGTTCCAATGTGTCTAATTGTAGTGGAGTTCAGGATATTTTCAAAGACAGTGAAGGCTTTCAGTACTTCAACTGTCTATATTTTACCATTCATTCTTCCTATCTTTTCTTGAGGTGTTGGTTTGATAATAGAAGTCTCCACATCTGCTTTATTCTATTTTCTACTTTCCTAGGAAGAAAACCCTGATGTTGGTTTGTGACAATGAACTAAAAGATTATGATGTCTTTGGAAATAAAAACTCAAGAAAGGAACCGCCATGTCATCCAAATGAGACAGCAATAGCGACAAGAATAGCTACAAGAATTCAGTGGGAAAGATCTGTGTTGATTAACTACAATGATGCTATGAAAGTGACTCCATATCCAAGGGAACTTCAGGTCAATGCAATCTGTCTTAGTAAAGGTTTCTATTGTTGTGAGGAGACAAAATGACCACAGCAACTCTTATAAAGGAAAACATTTAATTGGCACTGGCTTACAGTTTCAGAGGTGTATTCTATTATCTTCATAGTGGGACACATGGCAGGATGCAGGCAGACATGGTACTGGAGAAAGAGCTGAGATTTCTACACCTTGATCCACAGGCAGCAGAAGGAGACTGCCACACAAGGCCTAGCTTGAGCATGTAAGACCTCTAAGGATCTCATGCTCTACCGACTGAGCTAGCTGGGCACATATAAGACCTCTAAGTCCACCTCCACAGTGACACACTTCCTACAACAAGGCCACACCTACTCCAACAAGGCTGCCCCTCCTAATAGTGCCACTCCCCATGAGTCTATGGGGGCCATTCCTATTAAAACCACCACATAATCCAAATCAAAATTTAAATGATATTTCTCCCAGAAGTATCACTTTTAAAATGCATATGGAACCACAGAGATACCAAAGAATAAAAGCAGTGTTGTGGTGTCACAATACCTGAATTCACATGACAACTATATGTCTAAGAGAGTGCTACTTGTGGTATTACTACCCCTTACCACAGAAGCCTCTTGCAGTCAGTAGCAATAAACAGAGACCCGCAACTGTTCAATGAACACAAAATAAAGGGCTGACTTCTTGGGATCATTGCAGAAGAGGGAGCAGAAGAATTGTAAGATCCAGAGGCAGTGGATGATGACCACAGCAAAGCAGTGTTCTCGGACACAACAGGGCAGTTGCACTAATGAGCCAAGAGTGGCTATGACTGAATGAACAAAACTAGGGTGGACAAAATCCCAGCTTGGAAAATGGAGGAAATTGCTCTTCTAGCTAAGGAACTGGTAGCTGCTGAGAGAGACTGGGTTATCCTCAGGGTTGGGGCCCCTGAGAGAGGCTACCTAAGCTCCAGGAGATGGCCATGTAGTGATGCATGGCTAAAAGCAGTAAGAGGGAGAAGGAAGAAAAGAGAGAAGAGAAGGAAAAGGAGGAAAACCCATGAAAATTGAGAGGGAATCGTGGTGTTTCAAAGACTAATTTTAGAGGCGTTTCACTTCCCTGGTGGGATTTATTTCAGGGATGTTTCATGAGGATGTTATGAATGGGGTTCATTTCCTTATTTCTTCTTGGTATGTTTGTCTGTGGTATTCAGGCAGGCTAATCATTTTCCGTGATCTGTTTCTATCACTGTACATGAGCTCACTCATATTTAGAACCCAAAACTGTTAAACTCATAGAACTTGAGAGTAGATGATAGTTACCAGAGGTTAGAGAGTTCAGAGGGATGATTCCTCTGCGGAATATTAGGTCAAAGAAGACTAAGTCACAATAACAAGGACTAAGGACAAGATTCTCTGGCTTTCTACCAGACAGTATGCTTGCTATACATACACAAGACTACTAAATACTGGAGAGAAGTAGAGGGACAGATTTAGGGTTTGTCTAAACACTATGCAATGTACACTTGCATCCAGTGCAATTTTTTGAAACTGTGTCCATTTGTATAATTTTTATGGTATAGATTATTAACTTAAAAAGACTGGAAAAATTCTAAAAGATTCAGAATTAACAAATCAAAACAGTTTTATATAGCACAATTTAATAGAGTACACAATAATTTAATTGCATATGATAGCTTGCTACATTAAAAATATAAAATTGCAAGATTAACTTAGGTAACAAAATAAATAGAAAAATAAATACATATGCAGATACACCCAAATAGATGCATCAATATGGACAAAAATTTGCTCTGTTTTGCTGAAACATCTAGGCAGGTTGATTGAATTTATGCCAAAATAAATGAGAGTTTTTATAGGAGAACTTAAGCAGTGAGGTGCAGTGTCCTAGCCCAGGAGAGTCCTCTCCACATTGACTCAGGACTTAATTCTTCTCTTCACTCAATCTTGCCAGCAAGTTGGCTGAGGAAGACAGGGCTCTCCAGACTTCTGCTCTGACAACCTCCCAGGCACAGGGGCTGTGCTTCTTCTCCTTCAGGTAGACAGTGATCCTGTAGAAGTAGTTTCTCACAGCCACCAGGGAGTCTTTCTGACTCGAGGAAGGTTCCTGCAACTCCACCTGCTGCATCAGACAGGCTTGTAGGTCTCTGAGTTGTTGAAAGAGGCCATCACAGAATGTGTGTAGGAGGCTTGTCTCCCAAGCAGCAAATGATTGATCCGAGGTGAAGAGGATCAGGACCTGCTGGGTCAGCTCCTGCAGGACAGGGATGGCTTGAGCCTTCTGGATCTGCTGGGCATCCACCTTCTCCAGAGGGAATGCAAAGTCCTTTCTGTCCTTCAGACAGGAGAGAGGGGAGAGTCTCCTCATTTGTGCCAGGAGTGTGGAGACTCTCTTGCTCCTGAGGTGATGAGTCTGAGGCAGGTCACATCCCAGACAGCAGCTTGACCAGTAGTGCATCACCACCAGGAATGTCAGGAGAGCACAGGGCCTGGCCATTGTGAATGTTGCAGATGCTGCTGGTCCTCTGGGCTCTGTGGTCCTGAAGTTTTGCCTCTGGGTTCTCTGAAGTCCATCCTGGCTGGGTCCATGTGTCTTAAATAAGAGAAAGCACTAGTTTCCATTTTCTGAATGCCCTCCCATTACTTTCCCACATCCTCTTCACTTTCTTTTAGTCATTCTCTGCTTGTGTCTGTTTTTTTTAAAGCCATTTTTTGTTTTCATTATTGTTTCTGCTTTCACTACCCTCCTTAAAAAAAAAACTTCTCTAGAGTTTATTCCTAAGAGAAATTGCCATTTATTTTTACAGCACAGATATAGCACACATGTATGAAATTACTCACATGTAAAGAATTAAAACTTCCATCTAATCATTGTATGGAAAAGTTCTTGAATTTAATAATGCAATTAAATTTTGTGAGTTGTATTTACTTTGTAATATAGATATTTTAAATTGTAATATAAATTTGCTACAAAATATTTTTTCTAAGCATACACTAATGAAATATGATGCAATGGCTCAAGTCAAAATCTTACATATGTTGATTAAAAGTTAAAAAAATCGAGTCACATGCCACATTTTCATTATATCCAGGGGAGGCCTGAGGTCTGCCCTTTTCTGAATAGAAAGGGAAGAGAAGTGGAAATGGGGCTGAGTTTGAAAGGAGTTGAGGGAAAGCAACCGGGAGGAGAGACTGAGGGAAAACTGCAGTTTGTAAGAAAAATAAAAAAAGTTTTAAAAGTTGAGTCGCTTCATTCTATTTGTATTAATTTTGTTTAATATTAATTTATATGAAAGAGTAAGTTGCATCTTTAGTGTATATTAGGTATTTGTTGTATAATCATTCAGGGGTCATTATGGCAAATCGGTAAAGAGCTTCCTGATGAGGGTTGGCATATTCATGTTGATCCCTGGAACACTGACTCCTATAAGTTGTACTCTTACTCCATAAGCTTGCTTTGGGAAGAACTTGCTGGCACACTTTCTCTCTCTCTCTCTCTCTCTCTCTCTCTCTCTCTCACACACACACACACACACACACACACACATTCTCTTTCTCTCTCTCTCACACACACACACACTCTCTTTCTCTCTCTCTCTCTCACACACACATTCTCTTTCTCTCACACACACGCACACACACAAACACGTATGTATACAAACTGTCATAAATTTTATCACACACAGCTCTATTCAAGGAGTTTCATCTTTATTCTTTACACAATTGTTTCCTCTGTCCTTAAGATGTAAAGGAATTCTGTCCTGGCCTGTGAGTTTCATTAACTGTTTAGTGCTCCATAAGATCATTTCTCAGGATGTGTTACAGCCAGTGTGACTTGGACAATTAACAGAGCTTCTCTGGCATTTCTCTCTCTCTCATGAACTCATTTTGTCGGCCATGGGGTTGTGCTTCACAGTTCCTCCAAAGGCAGGATCAGTGTAGACATCTACTTTTCTGTCCACCATTCCTGTATTCAGGATTTTTCTACTAACGACAATTACCCAAAACGGAATGCACATTCTTTCTAGCTGTGTCTGAGTTTAGAGACTGTAATCCTTGGTTGCTGCCTTTTCTCTAAGTGCCCTGTGACTTCTTCAGTGGGGTTTGCATCGACTCACACTCTCTGCTGCACAGTGGGGCAGAGTGTCCTCAGCCCTCTTCTTGTACCCCACTCCCTGAGACTGCTCACCATATCTTGATAACATCAGCACTCACACACTGTGTGGTGTTTGCTTGCTTTTTAGTGTCATAAGTCCTAGAAGACTGCTGCTCTGGTTTTAGTGGATTCATAATGAAGCCTTTTGTTTTCATTGTGAATACATTGCCAGGGATCAGAGTGTGAAGAATCTCAAAATGTCAGTAGCAAAAGACCCTGTGGTTTGTAGTGATGTGTAAATGTCCATGTTTGTCCTGAGGATATTTGTGGCTTTTCCAAAAACTAGTTTTGTGATCAATATTTGCTCACTGAGTGCCTGAAGTTACATGTGGTGATATTGTGTTCCCCAAAATATTGTGCACCCTAATAAACATACCTGGGGTCAGAGAACAGAACATCCACTAGATATAGAGGCCAGAAAATGGTGGCACACACACCTTTAATACTAGCATTCTGAAGGCAGAGATCCTGGATCTCTGTGAGTTCAAGGCCACACTGGAAACAGCCAGGCGTGGTAACAAGAGCCTTTAATCCCAGGGAGTGATGGCAGAAAGCAGAAAGGTATATAAGGATGAGGACCAGGAACTAGATCTTGTTAAGCTTTTAGGCTTTTGGGCTACAGTTCAGCTGAGATTCATTCTGGATGAGGACTCAGAGGCTTCAAGTCTGAGGAAACAGGATCAGCTGAGGAATTGGCAAGGTGAGGGGGCTGTGGCTTGTTCTGCTTCTCTGATCTTCCAGCGCTCACCTCAATACCTGGCACCAGGTTTGTTTTTATTAATAAGACCTTTTAAGATTTGTGCTACAATTAAGAGGTAGAAATACAGACGAGAAGATACAGTGATAGCAGTGTCTCTGATTGCCTATTAATTATCCAGAGGTTTTTGACCTACAGGTATTTATCCAGTTTTACTTGAGTAGTGGATCCTGCACACACTCTGTCTTTGTCCATTTGAAAACTGAGCATTGGAGAGCTTAGAGGGATTCTATCAGATAGAAGAGTTTCAGTACTGCCAATATGTATAATTTTTCTGTGGTGATGGTGGCTCCATTGTGGATGTCATTTCTATTTTGAATTTTCATTGCATTGAATATTTTGTTTCTTTTTTCCACTTTCCTAGAGAGAAGATACTGACGTTGCTTGGTGGCATTGAATGGAAATTGTGGTGTCACTTGAAATGAAAGCAAAAGAAAGGAAGTGATGTCATCCCAGTGGGGAAGCAAGAGTAACAATGTTAAGAGTGTTTAAAACAGGGAATCTCACCCCTAGCTGAGGGACTATTTTCAACTGTAGGCTGCTGGGAGTGGAAGATTGAGTTATCCTCAGTAATGGGCACCTGAGAGGTTGCCCTTGTCCCACTAGATGGCGGTGTACCCATGCAAAACAGGCAACAGCAAACTCAAGGTTAAAAAAAAGAAATTGAAAGGGATCAGCAATGTCTATTTTAGAGGAATTTCACTTCCCTTATTAGATTTATTCCAAAGAATATTTTTTGAGACAGTTATGAATGCAGATTCCCCTGGATAATGCTAAGGTCAACTTGACACCAGATAGGGTCATATGGGAAGAAGGGATTTTACCAGGGAAGATGCCTCTGTAGAGTCTCTCTGTAGACAGTTTCTAAGTCATTTTAATAACTGATGACTACTGTAGGAGAGTCCAGCACACTGCAGGTGATCCTACCCTGGGCAGGGGGTCCAGAAGAGCATTAGAAAGCTGGCTGAGCAGGCCCTGAGCCATCAAGGCAGTAGACAGTGTGTTCTTCCATGATCTCTGTATCAGTCCCTGCCTTCAGGTTCCTGCCTCATTTAATATCCTGCCCAACTTTCTATCACTAATGGAATATGCTGTGATTTTAAACTAAAATCAACCCTTTCTATGCCCTAAAATGCTTTAGGTCATGAAAATTTATCACAGCAATAGAAACCATCACCAAGACAGGGCTGATTTTTTTATTTTTCTATAGTTCACACTAGTATGTAGGAAGATACTCATTTGATATGTGCTTAATTGTATTTTGGCTTCATGATCTCCCTCATCTATGGAATCCAAACCAGTTCATCTGATAGAAGTTGGGTGTCAAGTGTTAGTTATCAAATGGCAGAGAGGTCAGGGGGAATTGTTGGTCAGGAGGACTAAGGTACAGTGGAACACAAGCAACATGTTCTGGTTTCCTTCTGTACAGCATGCTGGCTATACATCCAGAGGAGTACTATCTAATGGAGAGAAGTAAGATTTTTACCATCACTGAACAAAAACTACGAGATGGCTGCATCCACTCACCTCTTAAGTCTAAGCAGTACACATTGCTTCAGTATTATTTCCTACCAAGTCCAGGTGTGTTATATTTATGGTGTACAGAATGAGTTTAGAAGCATCAAACAGTTTTCAAAAGATCGTGTGGCTGACACATAAGATTAAGCATGAATAGTAAAACATTTATTGAATAGAAGAAATAAGTTAACAATAACGGTGTGATAATTTAAAGAAAATATAAAATTCTATGGTATCAAAAATAACTAAAATCATGTAGATAGACAAATATGCAGAAGAACTAATAAATAAATAAATAAATAAATAAATAAATAAATAAATAAATAAATACATAAACCAACAAACAAAACTTCTGAATCAATAAGAAAATGCCCTTACAGATCAACACAATATAACCCAATATTAGGATAATTATCCAAGGAAGTTAAATCAGTGGGGTCAAAGTCAAAGAGATCTTGGAGAAGGCCAAATCTGAGCAGTGAGGTGCAGGATCCTAGCCCAGGAGAGTCCTCTCCACTTTGGTTCAGGACTTACTCCTTCTCCTCAGTCAGTCCTGCCAGCAGCTTGGCTGAGGAAGACAGGGCTCTCCTGACTTCTGCTCTGACCACCTCCCAGGCACAGGGGCTGTGTTTCTTCTCCTTCAGGTAGACAGTGATCCTGTGGAAGTAGTTCCTCACAGCCACCAGGGAGTCTTCCTGACTCGAGGAAGGTTCCTGCACCTCCACCTGCTCCATCACACAGGCTTGCAGGTCTTTGAGTTGGTGGTGGAGGCCAGTGCAGAATGTGTCAAGGAGGCTTGTCTCCCAAGCAGCAGATGAGTCCTTTGAGCTGAAGAGGATCAGGACCTGCTGGGTCAGCTCCTGAAGGGCAGGGATGGCTTGAGCCTTCTGGATCTGCTGGGCATCCACCTTCTCCAGAGGGAATGCAAAGTCCATTCGGTCCTTCAGGCAGGAGAGAGGGGAGAGTCTCCTCATTTGTGCCAGGAGTGTAGAGGCTCTCTTGTTCCTGAGGTGATGAGTCTGAGGCAGGTCACATCCCAGACAGCAGCTTGACCAGTAGTGCATCACCACCAGGAATGTCAGGAGAGCACAGGGCCTGGCCATTGTGAATGCTGCAGGTGGTGCTGGTCCTCTGGTCTCTGTGGTCCTGAACCTTCCCCTCTAGGTTCTTTGAAGTCCATCCTGGCTGGGTCCATGTGTCTTAAATAAGAGAAAGCACTAGTTTCCATTTTCTGAATGCCCTCCCATTATTCTCCCATGTACATTTCACTTTCTTTCAGTCATTCTCTGCTTGTTTCTGCCCATTTTTCCTGCCATTTTTGTTTTCATTATTGCTTCCACTGTCAATGCTCCCTCAACAAAGCTTCTCTAGAGTTTATTCTTGAGAGACATTAGGGTTGATATTTATAACACAGATAAACCTTTCCTGTGTGAAATCGCTTACCTGTAAATCATAAAACCTTACATCAGATAATTGTCCTGAAAATTTCTTGAAGTTCATGCTGCATTTAAATTTTGTGGGTCATATTTATATATTAATATACCTATTTTAATTATAATGTCTACTATTTTTCAAATAATTTTTTGTGAGTCTACAAGTGTTATTTGAAACAATGGCACATGTCAAAGTCTTATCTATTTTGTTTAGGGCTGCAAGGGTGAGTCATTTTTACTAGTTGTCTTAATAGAGTTCAATTCTAAAGTTTATAAAAAATTAAATTTGGCTTTTATTGTATATTAGGTATTTCTTGAATGATCATTTGGTGGTTGTTATGGCACAATCAATAAGAGCTTCCTGATCAAGATTGACATATTCATGTTGATCCCTGGAACTCATGGTGGGAGCAGAAAACTGACTCATGGAAGTTGTTCTCTCACTGCATATGCCTGCTGTGGCATGATCTTTGCTGCACACACACACATATGTTCACAAAAACTCATAAATTTTATCATCTATGCTTTGCTCTAAGGAAAAGTTTTAGCCTTATTCTTTACACAATTGTTTCCTCTGTCCTTAGGATGGAAAGGGATGCCGACCTGGCCTGTGGGTTTCTTGAACTGTTTAGTATTCCCTGAGACCATTGGTCTTCAAGAAAAACAGCCGGGGCTTCTCTGTGTTATAGGCATTGTGACCTTTACAGTTAACAGAACGGCTCTGAAAAAAATCTCTCTGTCATGGACCAGTTTTGTCAGCCATTGTCTTGTGCTTCACAGTTCCTTCGAAGTCAGGATCTATGGATACATCTCCCTTTCTGCCCACCATTCCAGATTCGAGGATTTTTTGGACCAGCAACAACTACCCAAAATGGAATGCTCATGCTTTCTAGCTGTGTCTGAGTTTAGAGACTGTAATCCTTGGTTGCTGCCTTTTCTCTAAGTGCCCTGTGACTTCTGCAGTGGGGTTTGCGTCTACTCACCCCTCTACTGCACAGTGGGGCAGAGTGTCCTCAGCCCTCTTCTTGTATCCCACTCCCTGAGACTGCTCACCTTATCTTCATGACGTCAGCATTTACACACATTGTGGTGTTTGCTTGGTTTTTAGCACCATAGTGCTAGAAGATGGCTGTTCTGGTTTCAGTGGATTCAGCAGTGAACACATGGCCAGAGATCAGAGTGTCAAGAATCCCCAGATGTCACGAGCAGAAGATCCTGTAATCTACAGTGATGTGTAAATGTCCCAGTTTGTCCTTAGGACATTTGCACTAGGTAAGTATTTGTGGTTTTTCCAAAATATAGTTTTGTGGTCAATATTTGCTCACTGAGTGCTTGCTGTGCCTGAAGTTGGGAGGTGGAAATACAGACCAGAAGACACAGTGATAGCAGTGCGTCTGATTGCCTACTAGTTATCCAGAAGATTGGACCTACAGATATTTATGTAATTATACTTTAGTAGTGGTTACTGCACACACTCTGTCTTTGTTCATTCAAAAACTAAGCATTGGAAACTTTGAGGGATTCTATCACATAGAAGAGTTTCAGTGTTGCCAATGTGTATAATTATTCATTTAATTTTTCTATGGTGATATAGGCTCCATGCTGGATGTCATTTCTCTTTTGAATCTTCATTACCTTGAATATTTTGTTTCTTTTTTCCACTTTCCTAGAGAGAAGATACTGACGTTGCTTGGTGGCATTGAACTGAAATTGTGGTGTCACTTGAAATGAAAGCCAAAAAAGGAAGTGATGTCATCCCAGAGGGGAAGCAATAGCAACAATGTTTATAGTGTTCAACTTAAAAGTCCAATGGCCATAAAATAAAGGAATTTTACATCAAACCGAGTGCATTTTGAAATGTGAACTGCAGAGTCAATGCAATCACAGACAAAATATCAATGATTTTCATCCCAGTAATATCAATCTTAACACACCTGTGGAAACAAGAAGCTGCTGGAGAGCAGGAATGTCAAGAATAAGAGCAATGGCCATGGTGTCAAAAGGCCTGATTTTATACATCACCCTCCACATCTCACAGAGGATAAGTGCATCTCTCAGTGCTCCTCAGAGAAAGTTCTCATAGCAGTAGATGACTGACTGGACATAGACCCTAACAAGTGTTTAATGTACAGGGAAAAGGTGTCTGAGCAAAGACCAGTATGGCTTTCCTGGCTTCCATAGGGCAGTACTCTTTACACAAGAGCTGGCAGGAAGATGGGGATTCCCAGAGACACTTTCTGACTGTAGGAAACAGGGGTTTGTATACACAATATAGTAGCTGGGGGTCCATATTTATAGTTGCTGTGACTGCATGCACAGTCTGAGTATGATGGAGACAGATAAAATGCCAGTTTCAAGCAGGGAGCATGTCAGGAAATCCCAGCCCTAACTGATGAACTATTTTCAACTGATGGCTGCTGGGAGTGGAAGATTCAGTTATCCTCAGTAATAGGGCCCCTGAGAGGTTGCCCTTGTCCACTAGATGGCGGTGTACCCATGCAAAACTGGCAATAATTAGGAACAAACGCAGTGAACCAAGTCCAAGCACTAGGCTGAGCTCCTGAAGATCAGTAGAAGAGGTGAAGGTGGGACCTAGTAGCAAAGGGGAAGAGGGGTCAAGATCATGATGAGGAAAACCAGAGAGACAGCTGATCTGAGCTAGTGGGAGCTCAGGGACTCTGGACTGACAGCTGGGGGACCTGCATGGGACCCGACTAGGCCCTCTGAATGCTGCTGAGACTTGTGTGGCTTGATCTGTTTGTGAGGCCCTGGCAGTGGGACCAGGACTTGTCCCAAGTGCAAGAACTGGCTTTTGGGAGCCCAAACCCTATGCTGGGACACCTTGCTCAGCTTGAAGAAGTGGGGAGCTATGATAAACCTGGTATGCTACACTTTGTTGACTCCCAAGGGAGGCCTTAGCTCCTCTGAGGATTAGAGGGGGGCGGTGGTAAAGGTGAGTGCAGGAGAAGAGGAGGGAGGGGAAACTGGGCTTAGTATGGAAAATGAAAAAATTAAAATAAAAAAAGATACCAAATGAAATTGCGAGTAATTGGCTGTGTTGCTTTAGAAGATTTGCATTCACTTCCATTTTTAGATTTATTTCAAGGTATATTTTTGAGGCTATTATGAATGGAATTTCTGGATAATTCTAAGTTCAACCTGACACCAGATAGGTTCATGTGGGAAGAAGGGATCTCACCAGGGAAGAGGTCTCTTCAGATTCACACTGGAGACCAGTCTCTCAATCATTTTAATAACTGATTACTGCTGTAGGAGTATCCAGCACACTATGAGCGATCCAGCCCCTGGGCATGTGGTCCTGTAGAGTATTTGAAAGCAGGCTGAGCAGACCCTGAGTCATCTAGGCAGTAGACAGTGTGTTCCTCCATGATCTCTATATAGGCCCGGCCTTCAGGTTCCTGCCCTGTTTAAGACCTTGCCAAACCTCTGTCAGTGATGGAATATGCAATGATCTTAAACTAAAATAAACAATTTCTATCCCAAAATGCTTCAGGTCATGATATTTTATCTTAGCAATTGAAGCCATCACCAAGAAGGGCTGACACTCCATTTTTATATTTTTTCATGTTTCACCTTTTTAATGGTATGTAGGAAGATCCTCTTTTGTTGATGTGCTTTATTTTATTTTGGTTTCATGGTCTCCCTCATCTTTGGAATCCAATCAAGTTCATCTGATAGAAGTTTGGAGTCAAATGTTAGTTATAGGAGGCCAGAGAGTTCGGGGAGAATTGTAGTTCAGGAGGACTAAGACACAATGGAACACATGCAAGATGTTCTGGTTTCCTTCTATACAGCATGCTAGCTATACATCCAGGGAGTACTATCTCATGGACAGAACTAAGATTTTACCATCACTGAAGAGGAACTCTGAGATGGCTGCAGCCACTCACCTCTTAATTCAAATCAGTACATATTGCTTTCAGTATTATTTCCTACCGAGTCCAGGTGTGTTATATTTATGGTGTACAGAATGAGTTTAGAAGCATCAAAAAGTTTTCAAAAGATAGAATGGCTGACACAGAAGTTTAAGCATGTATAGTAAAAAATTTATTTAATAGAAGAAACAAATTAACAATAATGGTTTGATAATTTAAAGAAAATAAGATATTCTATGGTATTAAAAAATAACTAAAATCATGCAGATAGACAAACAAGCAGAAGAACTAGTAAATAAAAATAAATAAATAAATAAACCAACAAACAAAACTTCTGAATCAATAAGCAAATGCCCTTACAGATCAACACAATATAACCCAATATTAGGATAATTATCCAAGGAAGTTAAATCAGTGAGGTCAAAGTCAAAGAGATCTTGGAGAAGGCCAAATCTGAGCAGTGAGGTGCAGGATCCTAGCCCAGGAGAGTCCTCTCCACTTTGGTTCAGGACTTACTCCTTCTCCTCAGTCAGTCCTGCCAGCAGCTTGGCTGAGGAAGACAGGGCTCTCCTGACTTCTGCTCTGACAACCTCCCAGGCACAGGGGTTGTGTTTCTTCTCCTTCAGGTAGACAGTGATCCTGTGGAAGTAGTTCCTCACAGCCACCAGGGAGTCTTCCTGGCTCGAGGAAGGTTCCTGCACCTCCACCTGCTCCATCACACAGGCTTGCAGGTCATTGAGCTGGTGGTGGAGGCCAGTGCAGAATGTGTCTAGGAGGCTTGTCTCCCAAGCAGCAGATGAATCCTTTGAGCTGAAGAGGATCAGGACCTGCTGGGTCAGCTCCTTCAGAACAGGGATGGCTTGGGCCTTCTGGATCTGCTGGGCATCCATCTTCTCCAGAGGGAATGCAAAGTCCATTCTGTCTTTGAGGCAGGAGAGAGGGGAGAGTCTCCTCATTTGTGCCAGGAGTGTGGAGGCTCTCTTGTTCCTGAGGTGATGAGTGTGAGGCCGGTCACATCCCAGACAGCAGCTTGACCAGTAGTGCATCACCACCAGGAATGTCAGGAGAGCACAGGGCCTGGCCATTGTGAATGTTGCAGATGCTGCTGGTCCTCTGGGCTCTGTGGTCCTGAAGCTTCTTAAGGTTCTCTGAAGTCCATCCTGGCTGGGTCCATGTGTCTTAAATAAGAGAAAGCACTAGTTTCCATTTTCTGAATGCCCTCCCATTATTCTCCCATGTACATTTCACTTTCTTTCAGTCATTCTCTGCTTGTTTCTGCCCATTTTTCCTGCCATTTTTGTTTTCATTATTGCTTCCACTGTCAATGCTCCCTCAACAAACCTCTAGAGTTTGTTTCTGAAAGACATTAGGGTTGATATTTATAACACAGACAAACCTTTCCTGTGTGAAACCACTTACCTGTAAATCATAAAACCTTACATCAGATAATTGTCCTGAAAATTTCTTGAAGTTCATGCTGCATTTAAATTTTGTGGGTCATATTTATATATTAATATACCTATTTAAATTATAATGTCTATTATTTTTCAAATAATTTTTTGTGAGTCTACAAGTGTTATTTGAAACAATGGCACATGTCAAAATCTTATCTATTTTTTAGGTCTGCAAGGGTTAGTTATTTTTACTAGTTGTCTTAAATGAATTCAATTCTAAAGTTTATAAAAAATTAAATTTGGCTTTTATTGTATATTAGGTATTTTTTGAATGAACATTTGGTGGTTAATATGGCACAATCAACAAGAGCTTCCTGATCAAGACTGACATATTCATGTTCATCCTTGGAACTCATGGTGGGAGCAGAAAACTGACTCATGGAAGTTGTTCTCTCACTCCACATTCCTGCTGTGGCATGATCTTTGCTGCAAACACACACACACACACACACACAAACACACACACACACACACACATATGCTCACAAAAACTCATAAAATTTATCATCTATGCTTTGCTCTAAGAATAAGTTTTAGCCTTATTCTTTACACAATTGTTTCCTCTGTCCTTAGGATGAAAAGGGTTGCCGACCTGGCCTTTGGGTTTCTTGAACTGTTTAGTATTACTGGAGACCATTGATCTTCAAGAAAAACAGTCGGGGCTTCTCTGTGTTATAGGCATTGTGACCTCTACAGTTAAAAGAGTATCTATGAAATTTCTGTCTCTCATGGACCAGTTTTGTCAGCCATAGGGTTGTGCTTCCCAGTGCCTTCCAAGTCAGGATCCATGGATACATCTGCTTTTCTGCTCACCATTCCTATATTGATGATTTTTCCACCAAAGACAGTTAACCAAATTGGAATGCTCGTTCTTTCTAGCTGTGTCTGAGTTTAGAGACTGTGATCCTTGGTTGCTATCTTTTCTCTAAGTACCCTGTGACTTCAGCAATGGGGTTTGCGTCTACTCACATTCTCTGCTGCACAGTGGGGCAGAGTGTCCTCAGTCTTCTTCTTGTACCCCACTCCCTGAGACTGCTCACCTTATCTTGATGACGTCAGCACTCACACATAGTGTGGTGTTCGCTTGGTTTTTAGCATCATAGTGCTAGAAGATGGCTGTTCTGGTTTCAGTGGATTCAGCAGTGAACACATGGCCAGAGATCAGAGTGTCAAGAATCCCCAGATGTCAAGAGCAGAAGATCCTGTAATCTACAGTGATGTGTAAATGTCCCAGTTTGTCCTTAGGACATTTGCACTAGGTAAGTATTTGTGGTTTTTCCAAAATATAGTTTTGTGGTCAATATTTGCTCACTGAGTGCTTGCTGTGCCTGAAGTTGGGAGGTGGAAATACAGACCAGAAGACACAGTGATAGCAGTGCCTCTGACTGCCTATTAGTTATCCAGAAGATTGGACCTACAGATATTTATGTAATTTTACTTTAGTAGTGGATACTGCACACACTCTGTCTTTGTCCATTCAAAAACTGAGCATTGGAGAACTTTGAGGGATTCTATCACATAGAAGAGTTTCAGTATTGCCAATATGTATAATTATTCATTTATTTTTTCTATGGTGATGTTGGCTCCATGGTGGATGTCATTTCTCCTTTGAATTTTCATTACCTTGAATATTTTGTTTCTTTTTTCCACTTTCCTAGAGAGAAGATACTGACGTTGCTTGGTGGCATTGAACTGAAACTGTGGTGTCACTTGAAATGAAAGCAAAAAAAGGAAGTGATGTCATCCCAGAGGGGAAGCAATAGCAGCAATGTTTATAGTGTTCAACTTAAAAGTTCAATGGCCATAAATTAAAGTAATTTTACATCAAACCGAGTGCATTTTGGAACGTGAACTGCAGAGTCAATGCAATCACAGTCAAAATTTCATTGATTTTCTACCTGGTAATATCAATCTTAACACACCTGTGGAAACAGGAAGCTGCTGGAGAGCAGGAATGTCAAGAATAAGACCATTGGCCGTGGTGTCAAAAGGCCTGATTTTATACATCACCCTCCACATCTCACAGAGGATAAGTGCTCTTCAGAGAAGGTTCTCGTG
The DNA here is from genome assembly GCF_049852395.1 of Peromyscus maniculatus bairdii. Classification (NCBI taxonomy): domain Eukaryota; kingdom Metazoa; phylum Chordata; class Mammalia; order Rodentia; family Cricetidae; genus Peromyscus; species Peromyscus maniculatus. The sequence continues at coordinate 109,427,440 of NC_134853.1, forward strand.
GCAGTAGATGACTGACTGGACACAGACCCTAACAAGTGGTTAATGTACAGGGAATAGGTGTCCGAGCAAGCATCAGTATGGCTTTCCTGGCTTCCATAGGGCAGTACTCTTTACACAAGATCTGGCAGGAAGATAGGTATTCCCAGAGACACTTTCTGACTGCAGGAAACAGGGGTTTGTAGACATAATATAGTAGCTGCAGGTCCATATTGATAGCAGCAGTGACTGCATGCACAGTCTGAATATGATGGAGACAGGTAAAATCCCAGTTTCAAGCAGGGAGGATATTAGGAAATCCCAGCCTTAACTGAGTAACTATTTTATTTTTCTTTCTTTCTTTCTTTCTTTCTTTCTTTCTTTCTTTCTTTCTTTCTTTCTTTCTTTCTTTCTTTCTTTCTTTCTTTCTTTTTTTTTGCTTGTTTTTGTTGGTGCTATTTTATTGCTTGTCTGTTGATGCATTTTATTTTATTTACTTTTTTTATTTTACAATACTATTCAGGTCTACCTAACAGTCACAGATTCCCTTGTTCTCTCCCTTCCTGTCCCCCTCCACATCCCCCCAGCCTACCCCCATTCCCACCTCCTCCAGATCAAGGTCTCCCCCAGGACTGAGATCAACCTGTTAGACTCAGTCCAGGTAGGTCCAGTCCCCTCCTCCCAGATTGAGCCAAGTGTCCCTGCATAAGTCCTTTCAACTGATGGCTGCTGGGAGTGGAAGATTCAGTTATCCTCAGTAATGGGGCCCCTGAGAAGTTGCCCTTGTTCCACTAGATGACGGTGTACCCATGCAAAACTGGCAACAGTTAGCAAACAGATTCTGTGATCCTAGTCCAAGATTTGGGCTGAGCTCCTGGAGATCAGTAGAAGAGAGGGAGAAGGGATCCTAGGAGCACAGGGGGCGGGGAGTCAAGATCATGATGGGGAAAAACACAGTGACAGCTGACCTGATCTAGTGGGAGCCCTGGGACCTGGATTGACAGCTGGCAGACCTGCATGGGACCCAACTAGGCCCTCTGAATGCTGCTGAGACTTGTTTGGCTTGATCTGTTTGTAAGGCCTCTTGCAGTGGGACCAGGACTTGTCCCAAGTGCAAGAACTGGCTTTGGGGAGCCCAAACCCTATGCTGGGACACCATGCTCAGCCTGAAGAAGTGGGTGGGGAGCTATGCTCAACTTGGTATGCTACACTTTGTAGACTCCCAAGGGAGGCCTTATCTCCTTTGAGGATTGGGGTGTGTGTGTTAAAGGTGAGTGCAGAAGAAAGGGAGGGAGGGGAAACTGGGCTTAGTATGTAAAATGAAAAAAATAAAATAAAATAAGATAACCAATGAAATTGTGAGTAATTGGCTGTGTTGCTTTAGAAGATTTGCATTCACTTCCCTTTTTAGATTTATTTCAAGGTATGTTTTTGAGACTATTATGAAGGGAATTTACCCTGGATAATTCTAAGTTCAACCTGTCACCATATAGGTTCATGTGGGAGGAAGGGATCTCACCAGGGAAGAGGTCTCTTCAGATTCACACTGGAGACCAGTCTCTCAATCATTTTAATAACTGATGATGCTGTAGGAGTGTCCAGCACACTGTGGGTGATCCTGCCACTGGACAGGTGGTCCTGCAGAGTATTTGAAAGCAGGCTGAGCAGACCCTGAGTCATCAAGGCAGTAGACAGTGTATTCCTCAATGACCTCTATATCAGCCCCGGCCTTCAGGTTCCTGCCCTGTTTAAGATCTTGCCAAACCTCTGTCAGTGATGGAATATACAGTGATCTTAAACTAAAGTAAACAATTTCTACCCCAAAATGTTTCAGGTCATGATATTTTATCTTAGCAACTGAGGCCATCACCAAGAAGGGCTGACACTCCATTTTTATATTTTTTCATGTTTCACCTTTTTAATGGTATGTAGAAAGATCCTCTTTTGTTGATGTGCTTTATTTTATTTTGGTTTCATGGTCTCGCTCATCTTTGGAATCCAATCGAGTTCATCTGATAAAAGTTGGGAGTCAAATGTTAGTTATGGGAGGCCAGAGAGGTCAGGGAGAATTGTAGTTCAGGAGGACTAAGACACAATGGAACACATGTAAGATGTTCTGGTTTCCTTCTATACAGCATGCTAGCTATACATCCAGGGAGTACTATCTCATGGACAGAACTAAGATTTTACCATCAGTGAAGTGGAACTATGAGATGGCTGCAGCCACACACCTCTTAAGTCAAATCAGTACATATTGCTTTCAGTATTATTTCCTTCCAAATCCAGGTGTGTTATATTTATGGTGTACAGAATGAGTTTAGAAGCATCAAAAAGTTTTCAAAAGATAGAATGGCTGACACAGAAGTTTAAGCATTTATAGTAAAAAATTTATTTAATAGAAGAAACAAATTAACAATAATGGTTTGATAATTTAAAGAAAATAAAATATTCTATGGTATTAAAAATAACTAAAATCATGCAGATAGACAAACAGAAGAACTAATGAATAAAAATAAATAAATAAATAAATAAATAAATAAATAAATAAATAAATAAATAAATCATCTGAACCAAAAAGCAAATGCCCTTACACATCAACGAAACATAACCCAATATTAGGATAACTATCCAGGCAAGTGGAATCAATGATATTAAAGTAAAGAGATATTGGAGAAGGCCAAATCTGAGCAGTGAGGTGCAGGATCCCAGCCCAGGAGAGTCCTCTTCAATTTGGCTCAGGACTTACTCCTTCTCCTCAGTCAGTCCTGCCAGCAGCTTGGCTGAGGAAGACAGGGCTCTCCTGACTTCTGCTCTGACCACCTCCCAGGCACAGGGGCTGTGTTTCTTCTCCTTCAGGTAGACAGTGATCCGGTGGAAGTAGTTCCTCACAGCCACCAGGGAGTCTTCCTGGTTCGAGGAAGGCTCCTGCACCTCATCCTGCTCCATCAGACAAGCTTGCAGGTCTTTGAGCTGGTGGTGGAGGTCAGTGCAGAATGTGTTTAGGAGGCTTGTCTCCCAAGCAGCAGATGAGTCCTTTGAGCTGAAGAGGATCAGGACCTGCTGGGTCAGCTCCTGCAGGACAGGGATGGCTTGGGCCTTCTGGATCTGCTGGGTATCTACCTTCTCCAGAGGGAATGCAAAGTCCATTCTGTCCTTCAGACAGGAGAGAGGGGAGAGTCTCCTCATTTGTGCCAGGAGTGTGGAGGCTCTCTTGTTCCTGAGGTGATGAGTGTGAGGCAGGTTACATCCCAGAGAGCAGCTTGACCAGTAGTGCATCACCACCAGGAATGTCAGGAGAGCACAGGGCCTGGCCATTGTGAATGTTGCAGATGCTGCTGGTCCTCTGGGCTATGTCGTCCTGAAGTTTTGCCTCTAGGTTCTCTGAAGTCCATCCTGGCTGGGTCCATGTGTCTTAAATAAGAGAAAGCACTAGTTTCCATTTTCTTAATGCCCTCCCATTATTCTCCCATGTACTTTTCACTTTCTTTCAGTCATTCTCTGTTTGTTTCTTGCCATTTTTTCCCACCTTTCTTTTGTTTTCGTTATTGCTTCCACTGTCAATGCTCCCTCAACAAAGCTTCTCTAGAGTTTATTCCTGAAAGACATTAGGGTTGATATTTATAACACAGATAAACCTTTCCTGTGTGAAACCACTTACCTGTAAATCATAAAACCTTACATCAGATAATTGTCCTGAAAATTTCTTGAAGTTCATGCTGCATTTAAATTTTGTGGGTCATATTTTATATTAATATACCTATTTAAATTATGATGTCTATTATTTTTCAAATAATTTTTTGTGAGTCTACATGTGTTATTTGAAACAATGGCACATGTCAAAATCTTATCTATTTTGTTTAGGGCTGCAAGGGCGAGTTATTTTTACTAGTTGTCTTAAATGAGTTCAATTCTAAAGTTTATAAAAAAATTAAATTTGGCTTTTATTGTATATTAGGTATTTTTTGAATGATCATTTGGTGGTTGTTATGGCACAATCAACAAGAGCTTCCTGATCAAGACTGACATATTCATGTTGATCCCTGGAACTCATGGTGGGAGCAGAAAACTGACTCATGGAAGTTGTTCTCTCACTCCACATGCCGGCTGTGGCATGATCTTTGCTGCACACACACATATGTTCACAAAAACTCATAAAATTTATCATCTATGCTTTGCTCTAAGGAAAAGTTTTAGCCTTATTCTTTACACAATTGTTTCCTCTGTCCTTAGGATGGAAAGGGATGCCGACCTGGCCTGTGGGTTTCTTGAACTGTTTAGTATTCCTGGAGACCATTGGTCTTCAAGAAAAACAGCCGGGGCTTCTCTGTGTTATAGGCATTGTGACCTTTACAGTTAACAGAACGGCTCTGAAAAAAAAATCTCTCTGTCATGGACCAGTTTTGTCAGCCATTGTCTTGTGCTTCACAGTTCCTTCGAAGACAGGATCTATGGATACATCTCCCTTTCTGCCCACCATTCCTGTTTCGAGGATTTTTTTGACCAGCAACAACTACCCAAAATGGAATGCTCATGCTTTCTAGCTGTGTCTGAGTTTAGAGACTTTAATCCTTGGTTGCTGCCTTTTCTCTAAGTGCCCTGTGACTTCTGCAGTGGGGTTTGCGTCTACTCACACTCTCTGCTGCACAGTGGGGCAGAGTGTCCTCAGCCCTCTTCTTGTATCCCACTCCCTGAGACTGCTCACCTTATCCTGATGACGTCAGCACTCACACACAGTGTGGTGTTTGCTTGGTTTTTAGCATCATAGTGCTAGAAGATGGCTGTTCTGGTTTCAGTGGATTCAGCAGTGAACACATGGCCAGAGATCAGAGTGTCAAGAATCCCCAGATGTCAAGAGCAGAAGATCCTGTAATCTACAGTGATGTGCAAATGTCCCAGTTTGTCCTTAGGACATTTGCAGTAGGTAAGTATTTGTGGTTTTTCCAAAATATAGTTTTGTGGCCAATATTTGCTCACTGAGTGCTTGCTGTGCCTGAAGTTGGGAGGTGGAAATACAGACCAGAAGACGCAGTGATCGCAGTGCCTCTGACTGCCTATTAGTTATCCAGAAGATTGGACCTACAGATATTTATGTAATTTTACTTTAGTAGTGGATACTGCACACACTCTGTCTTTGTCCATTCAAAAACTGAGCATTGGAGAACTTTGAGGGATTCTATCACATAGAAGAGTTTCAGTATTGCCAATATGTATAATTATTCATTTATTTTTTCTATGGTGATGTTGGCTCCATGGTGGATGTCATTTCTCTTTTGAATTTTCATTACCTTGAATATTTTGTTTCTTTTTTCCACTTTCCTAGAGAGAAGATACTGACGTTGCTTGGTGGCATTGTACTGAAACTGTGGTGTCACTTGAAATGAAAGCCAAAAAAGGAAGTGATGTCATCCCAGAGGGGAAGCAATAGCAGCAATGTTTATAGTGTTCAACTTAAAAGTTCAATGGCCGCAAAATAAAGTAATTTTACATCAAACCGAGTGCATTTTGGAACGTGAACTGCAGAGTCAATGCAATCACAGTCAAAATATCAATGATTTACTTCCTGGTAATATCAATCTTAACACACCTGTGGAAACAGGAAGTTGCTGGAGAGCAGGAATGTCAAGAATAAGAGCAATGGCTCTTATTGTGCCCTCCACATCACCCTCCATATCACCCTCCACATCTCACAGAGGATAAGTGCATCTCTCAGTGCTCCTCAGAGAAGGTTCTCATGGCAGTAGATGACTGACTGGACACAGACCCTAACAAGTGGTTAATGTACAGGGAATAGGTGTCTGAGCAAAGACCAGTATGGCTTTCCTGGCTTCCATAGGGCAGTACTCTTTACACAAGATCTGGCAGGATGATGGGTATTCCCAGAGACACTTTCTGACTGTAGGAAACAGGGGTTTGTAGACATAATATAGTAGCTGCAGGTCCATATTTATAGCAGCTGTGACTGCATGCACAGTCTGAGTATGATGGAGACAGACAAAATCCCAGTTTCAATCAGGGAGCGTGTCAGGAAATCCCAGCCCAAGCTGAGAAACTATTTTCAACTGATGGCTGTTGGGATTGGAAGATTCAGTTATCCTCAGTAATGGGGCCCCTGAGAGGTTGCCCGTGTTCCACTAGATGGCGGTGTACCCATGCAAAACTGGCAACAGTTAGCAAACAGATTCTGTGATCCTAGTCCAAACACTGGGCTGAGCTCCTGGACATCAGTAGGAGAGAGGGAGGTGGGACCTAGGAGCAAAGGGGGCGGGGAGTCAAGATCATGATGGGGAAAAACACAGCGACAGCTGACCTGATCTAGTGGGAGCCCTGGGACTCTGGATTGAGAGCTGGCAGACCTGCATGGGACCCAACTAGGCCCTCTGAATGCTGCTGAGACTTGTGTGGCTTGATCTGTTTGTGAGGCCCTGGCAGTGGGACCAGGACTTGTCCCAAGTGCAAGAACTGGCTTGGGGGATCCCAAACCCTATGCTGGGACACCTTGCTCAGCCTGAAGCAGTGGGGAGCTATGCTCAACTTGGTATGCCACACTTTGTTGACTCCCAAGGGAGGCCTTATCTCCTTTGAGGATTGGGGGGGGGGGAGGTGTAAAAGGTGAATGCAGAAGAAAGGGAGGGAGGGGAAACTGGGCTTAGTATGTAAAATGAAAAAAATAAAATAAAAAAAGATACCAAATGAAATTGTGAGTAATTGGCTGTGTTGCTTTAGAAGACTTGCATTCACTTCCCTTTTTAGATTTATTTCAAGGTATGTTTTTGAGGCTATTATGAATGGAATTTATCCTGGATAATTCTAAGTTCAACCTGACACCAGATAGGTTCATGTGGGAGGAAGGGATGTCACCAGGGAAGAGGTCTCTTCAGATTCACACAGGAGACCAGTCTCTCAATCATTTTAATAACTGATGATGCTGTAGGAGTGTCCAACACACTATGAGCGATCCATCCCCTGGGCAGGTGGTCCTGCAGAGTATTTGAAAGCAGGCTGAGCAGGCACTGAGGCATCAAGGCAGTAGACAGTGTGTTCCTCCATGATCTCTATATCAGCCCCAGCCTTCAGGTTCTTGCCCTGATTAAGATCCTGCCAAACCTCTGTCAGTGATGTAATATGCTGTGATCTTAAACTAAAGTAAACAATTTCTACCCCAAAATGCTTTAAGTCATTATATTTTATCGCAGCAATTGAAGACATCACCAAGAAAGGCAGACACTCCATTTTTATCTTTTTTCATGTTTTACTTTTTTAATGGTATGTAGGAAGATCCTCATTTGTTGATTGCTATTTTATTTTGATTTCATGGTCTCCCTCATCTTTGGAATCCAATCAAGTTCATCTGATAGAAGTTGGGAGTTAAATGTTAGTTATGGGAGGCCAGAGATGTCAGGGGGAATTGTTTGTCAGGAGGACTAAGGCACAATGGAACACATGCAAGATGTTCTGGTTTCCTTCTGTACAGCATGCTAGCTTTACATCCAGAGGAGTACTATCTAATGGAGAAAAGTAAGATTTTTACCATCAGTGAACAGGAACTATGAGATGGCTGCATCAACTCACCTCTTAAGTCTAAGCAGTACACATTGCTTCAGTATTATTTCCTACCGAGTCCAGGTGTGTTATATTTATGGTATACAGAATGAGTTTAGAAGCATCAAAAAGTTTTCAATAGATAGAATAGCTGACACATAAGATTAAGCATGCATAGTAAAAAATTTATTGAATAGAAGAAATAAATTAACAGTTACAGTTTGATAATTTATACAAAATATGAAATTCTATGGTATTAAAAATAACTAATATCATGCAGAGAGACAAACAAGCAGAAGAAATAATAAAAATAAATAAATAAATAAATAAATAAATAAGAAAATAAAACATCTGAACCATAAGCAAATGCCCTTATACATGAATGAAACATAACCCAATATTAGGATAGCTATCCAGGCAAGGTGAATCAGTGATGTCAACGTCAAAGAGTTCTTCGAGAAGGCCAAATCTGAGCAGTGAGGTGCAGCATCCTAGCCCAGGAGAGTCCTCTCCACTTTGGCTCAGGACTTACTCCTTCTCCTCAGTCAGTCCTGCCAGTAGCTTGGCTGAGGAAGACAGGGCTCTCCTTACTTCTGCTCTGACCACCTCCCAGGCACAGGGGCTGTGTTTCTTCTCCTTCAGGTAGACAGTGATCCTGTGGAAGTAGTTCCTCACAGCCACCAGGGAGTCTTCCTGGCTTGAAGAAGGTTCCTGCACCTCACCTTGCTCCATCAGACAGGCTTGCAGGTCTTTGAGCTGGTGGTGGAGGTCAGTGCAGAATGTGTTTAGGAGGCTTGTCTCCCAAGCAGCAGATGAGTCCTTTGAGCTGAAGAGGATCAGGACCTGCTGGGTCAGCTCCTGCAGGACAGGGATGGCTTGGGCCTTCTGGATCTGCTGGGTATCTACCTTCTCCAGAGGGAATGCAAAGTCCATTCTGTCCTTCAGACAGGAGAGAGGGGAGAGTCTCCTCACTTGTGCCAGGAGTGTGGAGGCTCTCTTGTTCCTGAGGTGATGAGTGTGAGGCAGGTTACATCCCAGAGAGCAGCTTGACCAGTAGTGCATCACCACCAGGAATGTCAGGAGAGCACAGGGCCTGGCCATTGTGAATGTTGCAGATGCTGCTGGTCCTCTGGGCTCTGTGGTCCTGAACCTTCTCCTCTAGGTTCTCTGAAGTCCATCCTGGCTGGGTCCATGTGTCTTAAATAAGAGAAAGCACTAGTTTCCATTTTCTTAATGCCCTCCATTATTCACCCATGTGCTTTTCACTTTCTTTCAGTCATCCCATGCTTGTTTCTTGCCATTTTTTCCCACCTTTCTTTTGTTTTCGTTATTGCTTCCACTGTCAATGCTCCCTCAACAAAGCTTCTCTAGAGTTTATTCCTGAAAGACATTAGGGTTGATATTTATAACACAGATAAACCTTTCCTGTGTGAAATCACTTACCTGTAAATCATAAAACCTTACATCAGATAATTGTCCTGAAAATTTCTTGAAGTTCATGTTGCATTGAATATTGTGGGTCATATTTGTTCCTTAATATAGCTACCTGATTTGTAACCTCAATTTTGTTTCAAATAATTTTTGGTGAGTCTACAGGTATTATTTGAAGAAATGGCACATGTCAAAATCTTATGTATGTTGGTTAGGGTTTGACGTTGAGATTTTTTTCTAGTTGTCTTAATATACTTGAATTCTTAAGTATATGAAGGATCAAATTTGTTTTTTATTGTATATTAGGCATTTATTGAATGATCATTTGATGGTTATTATGGCACAATCAATAAGATTTTCCTGGTCAAGACTGACATATTCATGTTCATCCCTGGAACTCATGGTGGGAGCAGAAAACTGACTCATGGAAGTTGTTCTCTCACTCCACATGCCTGCTGTGGCATGATTTTTACTGCATACACACACACACACACACACACACACACACACACACACATGTTCACAAAAACTCATAAAATTTATCATCTGTGCTTTGCTCTAAGGAAAAGTTTCAGCCTTAAACTTTACAGTATTGTTTCCTCTGTCCTTGGATGGAAACGGATGCCGTCTTGGCCTGTGGGTTTCTTGAACTCTTTTCTGTTCCAGGAGACCCTTCCTCTGAATGAAGAACAGTTCAGGCTTCTCTGTGTTATAGTCATTGTGACCTCTATAGTTAACAGAACGGCTCTGAAAAAGATCTCTCTGTCATGGATCAGTTTTGTCAGCCATTGTCTTGTGCTTCACAGTTCCTTCAAAGTCAGGATCCATGGATACATCTCCCTTTCTGCCCACCATTCCTGTTTTGATGATTTTTTGACCAGCAACAACTACCCAAAATGGAATGCACGTTCTTTCTAGCTGTGTCTGAGTTTAGAGACTGTGATCCTTGGTTGCTGCCTTTTCTCTAAGTGCCCTGTGACTCTTCGGTGGCTTTTGAGTCTACAAACACTCTCTGCTGCACATTGGCGCACAAGGTCCTTAGCCCTCTTCTTGTACCCCACTCTCTGAGACCGCTCTCCATATCTTGATGATATCAGCACTCACACACAGTGTGGTGCTTGCTTGGTTTTTAGTGTCATAAGTCCTAGAAGATCGATTCTTTCGTTTCAGTGGATTCATTAGAAAGGCTTTTGTGCTCAGCAGTGAACACTTGACCAGAGATCAGAGTGTCAAGAATCCCCAGATGTCAACATCAGAAGACCCGGTGGTCTGTAGTGATGTGTAAATGCCCCAGTTTGTCCTGAGGACATTTGTAAGATATAAGTATTTGTGTTTTTTCCAAAATCTAGTTTTTTGATCAATATTTGCTCACTGAGTGCTTGCTGTGCCTGAAGTTAGGAGGTAGATATACAGACCAGAAGACACAGTGATAGCAGTACCTCTGATTGCCTATTAGTTACGCAGAAGTTTAGACTTACAGATATTTATCCAGTTTTACTTTAGTAGTGGATACTGCTCAAATTCTGTCTTTGTCCATTCAAAAACTGAGCATTGGAGAACTTTGAGGGATTCTATCACATAGAAGAGTTTCAGTATTGCCAATATGTATAATTATTCATTTATTTTTTCTATGGTGATGTTGGCTCCATGGTGGATGTCATTTCTCTTTTGAATTTTCATTACCTTGAATATTTTGTTTCTTTTTTCCACTTTCCTAGAGAGAAGATACTGACGTTGCTTGGTGGCATTGTACTGAAACTGTGGTGTCACTTGAAATGAAAGCCAAAAAAGGAAGTGATGTCATCCCAGAGGGGAAGCAATAGCAGCAATGTTTATAGTGTTCAACTTAAAAGTTCAATGGCCGCAAAATAAAGTAATTTTACATCAAACCGAGTGCATTTTGGAACGTGAACTGCAGAGTCAATGCAATCACAGTCAAAATTTCATTGATTTTCTACCTGGTAATATCAATCTTAACACACCTGTGGAAACAGGAAGCTGCTGGAGAATAGGAATGTCAAGAATAAGAGCAATGGCTGTGGTGTCAAAAGGCCTGATTTCATACATCACCCTCCACATCTCACAGAGGATAAGTGCATCTCTCAGTCTCCTCAGAGGAGGTTCTCATGACAATAGATGACTGGACACAGACCCTTACAAGTGGTTAATGTACAGGGAATAAGTGTCTGAGCAAAGACCACTATATCTTTCCTGGCTTCCATAGGGTAGTATTCCTTACACAAGAGCTGGCAGGAAGATGGGTGATCCCAGAGACACTTTCTGACGGCAGGAAACAGGGGTTTGTAGACACAATATAGTAGCTGCAGGTCCATATTGATAGCAGTAGTGACTGGTGCTATCTGAATATGAAAGAGACAGATAAAATCCCAGTTTCAAGCAGGGAAGATACCAGGAAATCCCAGCCCTAGTTGAGAAACTATTTTCAACTAATGGCTGCTGGGAGTGGAAGATTCAGTTATCCTCAGTAATGGGGCCCCTGAGAGGTTGCCTGTGTTCCACTAGATGGCGGTGTACCCATGCAAAACTGGCAACAGCAAACAGATTCTGTGATCCTAGTCCAAGCACTTGGCTGAGCTCCTGGAGATCAGCAGAAGAGAGGGAGGTGGGACCTAGGAGCAAAGTGGGCAGGGAGTCAAGATCATAATAGGGGAAACCACAGAGACAGCTTACCTGAGCTTGAGGGAGCTCAGGGACTCTGGATTGACAGCTGGGGGACCTGCATGGGACCCAATTATGTCCTCTGAATGTGGCTGATACTTGTGTGGCTTGATCTTTTTGTGAAGCCCCTGCCAGCGGGAGCAGGACCTGTCCCAAGTGCAAGAGCTGGCTTTTGAAGCCCAGACCCTTTGCTGGGGATACCCTCCCTGTTCAGCCTTGAAGCAGTGGATAGAGGCTGTGCCATGCCTCAGCTTTGTATGCTATACTTTGCAGACTATCCATGAGAGGTAGTACTACTATCCGAGGACTGAATGGGGGTGGTGGTGGTTATGGAGTGAAGAGCAGGAGAGGACAATGGAGGGATAATTGGGTTTATAATGTTTAATGAAAAAAATTTAAATATAAAAGATACCTAATGAAATTGAGAGGTATTAGCCATGTAATTTTAGAAGAATATCAATTCCCTTGTTAGATTTATTTCAAGGTATGTTTTTTTGAGGCTGTTATGAATGCAATTTTACCTGGATAATTCTAAATTCATCTTGACACCAGATAGGGTCATGTGGGAAGAAGGGATCTCACCAGGGAAGATTTCTCTACAGAATTGCCCTGGAGACCAGTCTCTAAATCATTTTAGTAACTGATGACTGCTGTAGGAATGTCCAGCACAATGTGGGTGATCCAAGCATGGGCAGGTGGTCCTGAAGAGTATTAGAAAGCAGTGAGCGTCCCTGAGGCATCAAGACAGGAGACAGTGTATTCCTCCATGACCTCTATATCAGCCCCTGCCTTCCTGTTCCTGCCCTGTTTAAGATCTTGCCAAACCTCTGTCAGTGATGTGATTTTAAAGCAAAATAAATAATTTCTACCCCAAACTGATTTAGGTCATGATATTGTATCTCAGCAATTGAAGCCATCACCAAGACAGGGCTGACACTCCCTTTTTTCTTTTATCATGTTTCACTTTTTTAATGGTATGTAGGAAGATCCTCTTTTGTTGATGTGCTTTATTTTATTTTGGTTTCATGGTCTCCCTCATCTTTGGGATCCAATCGTGTTAATCTGATAGAAGTTGGGAGTCAAATTTTTTTACTGGGGCCAGTGAATTCAGGGGGATTTGTTGGTCAAGAGGACTAAGGCACAATAGAACACAAGCAAGATGTCTGGTTTCCTTCTGTACAGCATGCTGGCCACACATCTAGAGGAGTGCTATCTAATGGAAATAAGTAAGATTTTACCATCAGTGAACAGGAACTATGAGATGGTTGCATCAACTCACCTCTTAAGTCAAATCAGTACACATTGCTTTCAGTATTATTTCCTACTGAGTCCTGGTGTTTAATGTTTATGGTGTACAGAATAAGTTTAAAAGCATCAAAAAGTTTTCAAATTATCTAATGGCAGACAAATAAGTTTAAACATGTATAGTAAAAAATTTAATGAACAGAAGAAATACGTTAACAATACAGTTTGATATCTTAAAGAAAATATGAAATTCTTTGGTATTATAAATAACTAAAATCATGTAAATAGACAAACAAGCAGAACTGATAAATAAATATAAGTATATATATGTATATATATAAACAAAGGAATAAATAAAACATCTGAATCAATAAACCAGTGCCCTTACAGATCAACACAAATATAACCCAATATTAGGATAATTATCCAGGCAAGTTGAATCAATGAGGTCAAAGTCAAAGAGATCTTGGAGAAGGCCAAATCTGAGCAGTGAGGTGCAGGATCCCAGCCCAGGAGAGTCCTCTCCACTTTGGCTCAGGACTTACTCCTTCTCCTCAGTCAGTCCTGCCGGCAGCTTGGCTGAGGAAGACAGGGCTCTCCTGACTTCTTCTCTGACCACCTCCCAGGCACAGGGGCTGTGTTTCTTCTCCTTCAGGTAGACAGTGATCCTGTGGAAGTAGTTTATCACAGCCACCAGGGAGTCTTCCTGGCTCAGGGAAGGTTCTTGCACCTCCACCTGCTGCCTCAGACAGGCTTGCAGGTCTTTGAGCTGGTGGTGGAGACCAGTGCAGAATGTGTCTAGAAGACTTGTCTCCCAAGCAGCAAATGAGTCCTTTGAGCTGAAGAGGATCAGGACCTGCTGGGTCAGCTCCTGCAGGACAGGGATGGCTTGGGTCTTCTGGATCTGCTGGGCATCTACCTTCTCCAGAGGGAATACAAAGTCTAATCTGTCCTTCAGGCAGGAGAGAGGGCAGAGTCTCCTCATTTGTGCCAGGAGTGTAGAGGCTCTCTTGTTCCTGAGGTGATGAGTCTGAGGCAGGTCACATCCTAGACAGCAGCTTGACCAGTAGTGCATCACCACCAGGAATGTCAGGAGAGCACAGGGCCTGGCCATTGTGAATGTTGCAGATGCTGCTGGTCCTCTGGGCTCTGTGGTCCTGAACCTTCTCCTCTAGGTTCTCTGAAGTCCATCCTGGCTGGGTCCATGTGTCTTATATAAGAGAAAGTACTAGTTTCCATTTTCTGAATGCTCTCCCCTCTCTTTTCTACTATTTTTCAGTAAATTAACTCATTTTCTTTTTGTGTCTGTTTTTTTTCCTAAATCCTTTTGATTTTCTTCATTGCTTTCTCTTTTGCTGCTGCTTACACAAAGCTTCTTTACTGTTTTTCTTTATAAATATAATTGTTATTAAGTATTACACCAGGGTTATACATTTTTGATTGAAATTTCCGCATCTATTTCAAAGACAAAATTTCCTCAGATATCTTCTATTTCATTTTATAATTAATTATTTTCTTTTATTTATATCATTTACTTAAGTATTTAACTTATCATGTAAGTTATGATGCAGTTTTTCTAATAAATATATTTTAAAAAGATGTAGTTTAATGTTTCCCAACATTTGAACCGCTAAAATTTAGTTCTTCATATTGCCCACAATAATTGTAATATAAATATATATAAAAGGTTAATTTAAACATCACAGTTAATTAGTTATCTAACCAATGATTGTATAAAAATCCTTGCTGTTCAAGGCTGTTGAACTGAGGCTGATTCCTTGATCCCATGGTTGAAATAGAGAACTCGCCCCTGTATGTTTGCCTCTGACCACCACATACACAAAGAGGCAATCTTTGGCATGCACAACGCAGTCTCACACGCATAATCACACACACACACACACACACACACACATACACTTACATATTTATATACACCTCCTCATTCATACTTGCACATAACCACACAAGTTCACATACAAACACAGACACACAACCTGACATACACACCAACTGATTTGCATGGTCATACACATACCATCACACTTACTATCATAAACACACAGGTACACTCTCTCACTCTAAATTGTACACACATGTACATACACCAAGAAACACAGTGAAGGACACAAGAAACACACATAGATATAAATTCTCATGTACAAGTGAACACATACACACCCAAATACACACACTGACATATCTAGACACACACATGAAGACATTCATATACACACTCACATAAAACATACATATAAATGCACATTTCCATACACATCTACTCCCACACACATGCAAACATACACACACACTCCAAAATTCACACACAGCCATACAGAAGGCATACGTTTTGACATTTAAACACATATACATATACTAAAACACATACACACATATATACACATTTCCACAATAAACACAAGTACATACACATGATAATTCACATATAAACACACATACAGTCATATAACACACACACATACACATATACTCACACATATGTACTCCCACACATATGCATTCATTCTGACAAACATACACACTCAGATGCACACAGATACTCACATTCCAACATACACACAAACTCACACACAGACAAATGCACACAGAAAAACTCATACATTCACACATACAGACACATACACATGCAGATCCTTGCACACACATTCACATACATGCATTCTCTCACACGCATGCATACACACATACAAACTCAGACACATACACACATCACACACATACAGATATAAAGACACATATGGACACATATTCACACACTTACACAAGAGTAATAAGAAATTAAAGTTTAAAAAATAAGTTAAATTTTTTGCTTATTTTGTTTCACAACTTTAGAACATTATATCCGTGGATTTCTGGATCCATGGTATAGTGGGAAGACCATGTGATTCATGAAGTTCCTCACTTCATGGTGGCCAAAGACGCAGACAGGGACAAAGTGTGTCCTTAGATGGAGCCCCAATCTTCCTCCAGCAAAGCCTCACTACCTAGTAGTCCACTCATCTCCAACAATCAGCAGGCTTTCACTGATACAGTTTGTTCCTTGAGGATGATGAAGGCTCATGTTCCCTGTGAACACTGCTCCCATGAGTACCAGCCTCCAGCACAGGAAACCTGGAGAGACACTCCATATCCAAACCACAACATACAGGTAAAGTGTCTGAACACTTGATTTCAAAGGCTTAGGATCTCAAATGCTGTGCCATGAGTATTATTACAATCATACCAAATTTATAATCACTTTAGTCAGCATGTGATGTTTATCCTCATGCACAGGACACTGCAATGTGGTTGAGTCCCTATAAACAACGTTTGTGCCACATCATAAGAGAAGCAGTTCTAGCTCCTCAATGTCTCCTACAGCAGCTGGGGATCTGCAGGATCATTTCTGTGTGTTTGGAAATTCAAAGTCTTTGTCCTCATTCTGTAAATAATAAATGAATTAATTTAAATAACCACAACAAATAAAGTTATATTGTTTTATGTCATGTAAAAAGCCATTCTGTGTCGGAGAACATTAGAGTCACTGTTCCCCTCATCTCCAAACTGCATCTACCCGCAATATTTGTTTCTCTCTTTTGATAATTTCAGTTTCTTCTACTTTAGACGCATACACTGTGGTCAGAGACTTCCAAAACCAGTCCCCTCATCTCTGTATCTACTGACCCTGGTGATGATTTCTTTGCTATGCAGACCCTTCTTAGTGCCATTTAATCCCCTCTTCCATGATCTTCTGAATGGTCATCTTGTAAACCTTATTCAGGAAGTCTGTGTTTCTGCCATTCCTTAGATCCACATAGGTGACATGACTGATGTTTGAGTTTCAAATATTAGAAAGGGGGAAATTGTATGAATCTGTTAAGCATGTATCACAGGGCTGGTCTAGTGATAGCAGAGTCCTTTAATCTGTGTCTGAAAGTCCATTTCTCCTCCATTACTAGAACATGACTTTGTAGATGTGATCTTCATGGTGGAACTTGCTGCTTTTTGTACTTGTCCAAAATGTCTCCCTGAGGCTAGGGCAAAGAGTTGTAGATTAATTCTGTTGGCAGAGAAGTCTTAATAATGAAAAGGAGCAAGCTGAGAAGGAAAAATACAAGATATACTATGTGAGAAGAAAAGGAGTACCACAGAAGTGGAAGGGACCTAAGTTATATGTTCAAGGACATAAACAGATTAAGAAATGGAATAATGGGAGTAGTGACCTCAAGGCAAGATCTCACCCAGCTAAGATCCCAACTTGTGAAAAAGAATTAAAGAAAAGCTTAGATCTGAGTATGGTGGGCACACCTTTAATCCCAGAGACAGAGGCAAGAGGATTTCTGAGTTTGAGGCTAGCCTGGTCTACAGATCCAGGTTCAGGACAACTAAGCTTAGGAGGCAAAGGAAATAATGGAAAAGAGAAAGTTGGTGAAGATGTAATTGAACAAGGGGGCCAAGTTCCAGCCCCAGTAAGTAGCAGAACTTGGCAGCTTTGGCCACATGGTTCTAGTTTTAGCGTCAAGGGTAGAATAAGAAAGGGTAGAGGAAAGGGGTTATGGACTCTTGCTATTCACCAAGACTCCTTAAGACTTGGCTTTATCCTCTGGAAAAGCCCTTGGCTTCTTCCAGGTATTAGCTTTTGCTATAGTCAGCTGAATTCCTACTTCATATTTCTATGTCCTGCAGCACCCAGCACTATGTCTGCCATGTTTCTTGCCAGGATGATAATGGACTAAACCTCTGAAATGGTAAGCTAGTCACAATTAAAAGTTTTCATTTTGTAAGAGTTGCCATGGTCATGGTGTCTCTTCACATCAATAGAAACCCTAAGATGCTCTCCTTACATCATGGTCCCGTCTCAGTTCTTCTATTCCTGTCTCTTGATTCCCTAGTTCTATTGAACCAAAGCAGATATGGCTATAAATGTTTTCTTGGCAAGATGATATTATGGAACTGCTTCACAGTAATTTATTCTATTATATAAACATAAGGATGATTAAAATTACCTTAAAAATAAGCATCAAGCTGGGCGGTGGTGGTGCACGCCTTTAATCCCAGCACTCGGGAGGCAGAGCCAGGCGGATCTCTGTGAGTTCGAGGCCAGCCTGGGCTACCAAGTGAGCTCCAGGAAAGGCGCAAAGCTATGCAGAGAAACCCTGTCTCGAAAAACCAAAAAAAAAAAAAAGCATCAAGGAAAGAATGCAGAAAGTCATGTCTAAATGATGTTGCACAATGACACAGAGACTCTGGTTCATCAGTAATCATACTCCCTGACAGAGTCTTCTTCAGTTACAAGCTCTGCAGATCATCTTGGTATCAATCAATTTCCCACTAATACACACTCCACAGTGTCTGTCTCTACATATTCTAAACTCCTTTATCTATTATCTTGTGCTTCTCCTGATTACTCCAACATGGCAACATTCATGTGGGCATGTTTCACATCCAAAGTGGCAATGACAACTTTCTCCTGACTATGAAGTCAAGACCTGACACAAGGGAGGAATTTGTAGTTGACTAGTTACTCTTATGAATGAGTTGATGAAAAACAGAAAAAGAAAAAAAGAATATATATAAAAGGGTAGATTATTGAATCTAATCTGAAAAGAAAAAAAGAAGATAAAAAATGAAAACA
The DNA here is from genome assembly GCF_049852395.1 of Peromyscus maniculatus bairdii. Taxonomy (NCBI): domain Eukaryota; kingdom Metazoa; phylum Chordata; class Mammalia; order Rodentia; family Cricetidae; genus Peromyscus; species Peromyscus maniculatus. Next base: position 109,445,945 of record NC_134853.1, read on the forward strand.
TAGAAGGTAGATTTTTGAATCTAATTAGAAAATTAAAAAGAGAATACAGATATAAGATAAAAAGGTGGATTATTGAATCTAATTTTAAACAAGAACTACTTGTTTTAAACAGAATAAGTAATGAAATTTTTTCTGAATTTGTCAAATGATAATGGACTAGACATTGTTAATGTATATAATGGAGTTTTCTGTCTGAATCCATCACATATTAATAAACTAGACATTGTTAATATAATTCTTGACTGTATATATTGTATATACTTATTGGATATACTTTTTCTTATATTAGTTATAACTTCATTTTTCTTTAGTTTTTCCACACAGGCTTTCTTTGTGTAGCTTTGGAGCCTGTCCTAGAACTCACTCTGTAGACCAGGCTAGCCTCAAACTCACAGAGATCCACCTGCCTCTGCCAACTGAGTGCTGGGATTAAAGTGTGTGCCACCACTGCCCAGCAACTTCATTTTTAAACAAAAAAGGAGAAATGTGATTGATATATTGTGCATCCCAATAAAATTATCTGGGGGTCAGAGAACAGAACAGACACTATATTAAACATAGAGTTTAGGCAGTTGTAGCACACACCTTTAACCCTAGCATTCGGGAAGCAGAGGTCCATCTGGATCTCTGTGAATTCAGGGCCACATTGAAAACAGCCAGGTATGGTGACACACACCTTTAATCCCAGGAAGTGATGACTAGAAGCAGAAAGGTATATAAGGCATAAGGACCAGGAACTAGAAGCTTTTTAAGCATTTAGGCTTTTAGCAGCAGTTCAACTGAGATCCAATTGGATGAGGACTCGGAGGCTTCCAATTTGAGGAAACAGAATCAACTGAGAAGCTGGCAAGGTGTGGTTAGTGGTAGCTTGCTCTGTCTCTCTGATCTCTCAGAAATCACCCTGCCCCCGCAAAAACAAGGAGTTGATGAGACATGTGGGCCTGAGCTACTGCTGAAGGCCATATCTTGGTCCACCATCTTGCTGCACTGGTGTGTGTGTGTTGATGTCCATGGGCCCTGTTACCACAGAGGTCCATAAGAACTTTACATGTTGAAATCCAAGGGCCATGCTGAGCCCACCTGTCCTTCACTGGCCCTGGGATGGCTAGCTCTGCCCCTTACTGGACATTTCAGCAGGAGAGCTGGCCCAGTCCCTCATGAGATATATAGCACCACACCCCTCACTGTGGGCATTGGAGAGCTGGCCCCAATGGCACTGGTATAGAAGAGTTGTCTCAAACCCTCACCTGAGGGGCTTGGTCCTAGCAGCCCAAACTGAGGAGTTCAGCTACCACTTAGACCCACATCCTAGCTAATGGGTTGGCCCACCCTATCAATGATCCCATTTATGATCTGAGAGAACTGGTCCTGCAGAACAATAACCCCAGCATCTCTATGACTGACTTGGGGCAATAACAGGATATTAGGGGAGTTTCTGTAGGATCCAGCAATGATGGTGTGCCAGAGACCAGAGGCCATGAATCAGACCAATGACTCACTGCAAAGAACATTTGAGGGTGAGGCTGACTGAAGAGAAAGGTATACTGTGTGACATACTGAATCTCCTGATGTCATTAGTACAAATGAAGAAGAGTTGGGGATGTGGGAAAGACAGTGGGTTGAGGTGGGTTTTTATGTTTGTTTCATTTTGCTTTTAATTAATTTCTGTCAGAGGTCAATGCTGAAGGGGTGAGTGATAGATATGGGAGTGCTGGGGGGGTGCAGGATTGGGGTGCATGATGTGAAATTCCCAAAGTATTATATATATGTATATATATATGAAGTGGATGGAAGTCTAGGGTTTCCCTGGCAGCTGAACCTATAGATGGACATTGTCTTCTTCCCTACATCTGTACTGAAGAATGCAAAGGGGCTGTTGGGTCAAGATACTCTGGGCTGTTGATCTGTGACCCTGAAAAACACAGATCTTAATCCAGTATGAATAAGAACTAGTTCATTCTGTACCAGTTAAGAGTGACTGTAATATTGTCTGTAACAAGGATTCAGGTTGCCCCTTGTGACATGTTCTATTGTGGAGAGGTAACCTGAACTTTTGAAGTCACCCTTTAAACAACAGTCATAAGTCAGTGCATTTCCCAAGCCCAGTGTTGCTGGTCTCAGTAGGCAGAGCAGCAGGGGGAGAATCTCCTTTGAGTGTTCAGACATTATTTTACATCCTTCCTAGCTGGGGCATGGTTTGCTCAGTTACATGACACATTACAAATGTTTTACCTACTGGTCAAAATGATGTGAGGTCAGACACAGAGCTTGGTTGTAGTTATCAACTGAGGGGACTACACACAGACTCCTCCTTCTCCAAAGAACCTCCTCTATAGAAGACTAGAGGGGAAAAAGCCTTAGTGACTGTTTTGTGCATGTTGAGCAGACCACTGTCCAGAAGGCATGACCTGTGTGGACCTGGGAGGGTGCTCCCTCCCTCAGATGAGAAGTGACGGGAATTGAGTCTTCCAAACTGATGTCAGTTCTTCTGGGGAAAATGCCTGTTTTAGCTGTGGAGAAAAACTCTTCTAGGAAAAAATTTCTAAAGAAAACACACCAGAGTTAAACTATTTCTTCTTTGAAAGTGATGGCTGTAGGGGCTCTCTTCTTCTCTAAATGTTTGCCAGCGTGGCAGATTGTTTCCTCTGTCCCTGGCCCTCTCCCTCCCCTCCCCCTCCCCTTCTCTCTCCCACTGCCTCTAACTCTCCCCACCCTCCCCTTCCTCCTACCCCGTCTCTGTTTTTGACCACAGGTAGCATTAGGTCTTTAAGAACACTCTGATTAAAACAAAACAACAATAACAACAAAAAAAAGAGGAAACTCTCTCACATGAGAGCTTCTTACATTATTGCTTCATATTCTATTTCGCCTGGTGGTTATGCATTTTCAGAAAAAATAATAGCCAGAAAGCAAGGTGTAAGAGATATTAGTTGTTGAATGGCAGAGCTGGTTGATGAGGAGAGAATGAGGAGCAAACACTGTGTCTTCCCACATCAGGGAGGAAACCCAGGCGATGAGGCTGAAAGATGGGGTCTGGGAAAGCAGAGAGGGACTGGGAGTATATCAGAAAGAAAGCTGTGTGCACATATATGTACATTATTATATATAGCATGTGCTGCTATTAAACTGTTCATCATGTATAATATATATGTTTATACATACTTCCACTTCAGTGTTGGGCTAGGACATTGATCCCTATATAAAGTATTTGTAAGCCATCAATTCCTTACTGATTTCAGTGGCTAATACTCAGTTCCAATGTGACTAATTGTACCGGGGTTCAGGCTATTTTCAAAGACAGCAAAGGCTTTCAGTACTTCAACTGTCTATACTTTTCCAGTCACTCTTTCTGTCTTTTCCTGAAGTGTTGGTTTGATGATAGACGTTTCCACATCTGTTGTATTTCTCTTTTCTTTTTTCCTAGGAAGAAAACCCTGATGTTGGCTGTGGCAATGAACCAAAAAATATGATGCCATTGGAAATGAAGCTGAAGAAATGAACCGGCGTGTCATCCAAATGAGACAGCAGCAGCAACAACATTACCTACTAAGATTCAGTGGAAAAGATCTATGTTGATTAACTACAATGTTGCTATGAAAGTGACTCCATATCCTAGAGATGTTCAGGTTCAATGCAATCTGTCTTAGTTAAGGTTTCTATTACTGTGAAGAGACACCATGACCACAGCAACTCTTATAAAGGAAATAATTTAACTGGGGCTGGCTTGCAGTTTCAGTTCCCAAAATTAACTTCATGGCAGGATGCAGGCAGACATGGTACTGGAGAAGGACCTGAAAATTCTACACCCTGATCCACAGGCAGCAGCAGGAGACTACCACACAAGGCCTAGCTTGAGCATATAAGACCTCTACGTCCACTTCCACAGTGACACACTTCGTACAACAAGGCCACACCTACTCCAACAAGGCTGCACCTCCTAATAGTGCCAATCCCCATGGGCCAAGCATTCAAACACATAGGTCAATGGGGGCCACTACTATTAAATCCACTACACAATACAAAATTTAAATTATGTTTCTCCCAGAAGTATCACTTTTAAAACACATATGGAACCATGAAGATAGAAAAGAATAAAAGCAGTGTTGTGGGGTCACAATACCCGAATTCACATTACAACTATCTGTCTATGAGAGCCTTACTGCAGGATTACTACCCCTTAGGACAGAAGCCTCTCACAGTCAATGGCAATAAACAGAGAGACCCACAACTGATCCATGAACACAAAATAAAGGGCTGACTTCTTGCCCCAAGGATCATTGTAGAAGAGGGAGCAGAAGAATTGTAAGACCCAGAGGCAGTGGATGATGACCACAGCAAAGCAGTGTTCTCGGATACAACAGGACAGTTGCACTAATGAACCAAGAGTTGCTATGATTGAATGGACAACACCAGGACGGACAAAATCCCAGCTTGGAAAATGGAGGAGAGTTCTCTTCTAGCTGAGGAACTGTGGCAGTTGATAGCTTCTGAGAGAGAGATTCAGTTGTGCTCAGGGTTGGGGCCCCTGAGAGAGGCTACCTAGTCTCCAGGTGATGGCCGTGTATCCATGCACAACTGGAAGCTCCAAGAGAAGAAGGGTGAGAAGGAGGAGGAGGAAGAGGAGTAGGAGGACAAGAAATACCCATGAAAATTGAGAGGGAATCGTGTTGTTGCAAAGGATTAATATTTGAGGCGTTTTACCTCCCTGGTGGGATGTATTTCAGGGATCTTTCATGAGGCTGTTATGAATGGGGTTCATTTCCTGATTTCTTCTTGGTATGTTTGTCTGTGGTATTCAGGCAGGCTAATCATTTTTCCGTGATTTGTTCTTATCACTGTACATGAGCTCACTCATAATTGGAACCCAAAACTGTTAAACTCATAGAAGTTGAGAGTAGGTGGAAGGTACCAGAGGTCATGGAGGTCAGAGGGAGGATTCCTCTAGAAAATATATGTCAAAGAAGATTAAGTCACAATGTGACAGGAGCAAGATTCTCTGGCTCCCAACCAGGCAACACTGTGTCCATTTGTGAAATTTTTATGGTTTAGAGTATCAACTTAAAAAGACTGGAAAAATTTGAAAAGATACAGAATTAACAAATCATAAGTATTTTATACAGCGAAATTGAATGGGATTCAAAATAATTTAATTGCATATGATGGTTTACTACATTAAAGAAAATACAAACCTGAAAGTTTTAACTTAAATAACTTAGATTACATAAATAGTAAAATAAACACATGTAGAATACAAAGAGATATCCAAATGGATGCAGAAACAAATGCCTTTACATACATATAAAATTTGTGCTGTTTTGCCAAAACATCTACTCAGGTTGGTTGAGTTCATGTCAAAAATAAATGAGAGTTTTAAAAGGAGAATTTATGCAGTGTTGTAGCCCAGGAAAGTTCTCATCACTTTGGCTCAGGACTTAATTCCTTCTCCTCAGTCAATTCTGCCAGCAGCTTGGCTGAGGAAGACAGGGCTCTCCTGACTTCTGCTCTGACCACCTCCCAGGCACAGGGGCTGTGTTTCTTCTTCTTCAGGTAGACTGTGATCCTGTGGAAGTAGTTGCTCACATCCACCGGGGAGTCTTCCTGGCTCTGGGAAGGTTGCGCCATCTCCACCTGCTGCCTCAGACAGGTTTGCAGGTCTTTGAGCTGCTCCTTGAGCTCATCACGGAATGTGTGTAGCAGGCTTGTCTCCCAAGCAGCAGATGATTCATCCGAGGTGAAGAGGGTCAGGACCTGCTGGGTGACCTCACCCATGACATGGACGGCTTGAGCCTTCTGGATCTGCTGGGCATCCACCTTCTCCAGAGGGAATGCAAAGTCCTTTCTGTCCTTGAGGCAGGAGAGAGGGGAGAGTCTCCTCATTTGTGCCAGGAGTGTGGAGGCTCTCTTGTTCCTGAGGTGATGAGTCTGAGGCAGGTCACATCCCAGAAGGCAGCTTGACTGGTAGTGCATCACCACCAGGCATGTCAGGAGAGCAGAGGGCCTGGCCATTGTGAATGTTGCAGATGCTGCTGGTCCTCTGGGCTCTGTGGTCCTGAACCTTCTCCTTTAGGGTCTCTGAAGACCATGCTGTGTGCATCTGTCTTAAATAGGGAAAAATACTGGTTTCCCTTTCTGAATGCACTCCCCCTACTTTCCAGTTGTCTTTCATTGTGTTTAACTCATTCTCTCTGCTTCTCTTGGGAATTTTTCTCACCATTGTGGTTTTCATCTTTGCTTCCCCTTTCACTGCTGCCCTCAGAAAGCTGTTTTCCAGCTTTCTTTTTCTAAATAGAACTGTCATTAGCTATTACACCAGAGATCTAGTCTTTGTTTGAAATTTACACATCTATTGTAAAGACAAAATTTTCTCTAAAAATTGTATTTAAAAGTTATTGAAATTAGCCAGGCGGTGGGGGCACACGCCTTTAATCCCAGCATTCAGGAGGCAGAGCCAGGCGGAACTCTGTAAGTTCGAGGCCAACCTGGTCTACAAAGCAAGTTCCAGGAAAGGCACAAAGCTACACAGAAAAATTCTGTCTCGAAACTCCCCGAAAAAAGTTATTGAAATTCATTTTACCCTAATTTCTGTTTTATTTATATTATTTTCATATATGTTTAAATCATAATGTAAAGTGTGATCCAAATTGTTTCTAAATTAAAATATTGATGACCATGATGGTGGTGGTGCACACATTTAATCCCAGCATTTGAGAGGCTGAGGCAGGTGGATCTCTGAGTCCAAGGCTAGCCTGGTCTACAGAGTGAGTTTCAGAACAGCCAGGGCTATGTGGAGAAACCCTGTCTAAAAAAATCAAAAAGAAAAAAAGCATTGATGCTAATGAAATATTTTAAATTTTCCAATGTTTAAAGGCTTTATTAAGTTATTTTCTTCAAATTGCTTTTATTAACTCTAATATTAATTTATATAAGACATTAATTGTGTCATCAGTGTATCTTTATTATTCACCCAAATATTGTCATGCCTCCATGAGGTGTCCATGTGTAAAGGCTTGCTATTCAAGCTTGATGAGCTGAGTTTGATTCCTGGAGCCAGTGGCTGAAACAGAAAACTAACTCCTGTAAACTGGACTCCTACCACAATTTCACACTTGGCAAGTTTGTACCTACACACATGTCCTCAATGCATGCATTCACCCACAGCACCCACACACCATCACACACTTACACACTCACACAGATATACACATACTTGCTCATTCATCAGTATGGATGCACACAGACACATACTGTCATATACACTTGCACACAAACATACAAACACGGTCACAGAGATACACACTTACCATCACACATTCTCACATACACATACACTTACACTCACACTCACAAGCACAGATATACATAAACACACAAATGAACACACATGCTTATACACATACACACACAGACACAGAGAAACAAATACACACTTAAACAAATATGTGCACCCAAACTCACACACACAAATACATATTACCCACAAAAGAAATACACATACACACACTCCACTACACATGTACGCACACAGAGTCACACATAAGACAGATTTTCAACACATATGCACAGAGAGACACAACCAAACACTCAAGCACACACATTTATGTACACATTCCCACACATAAAAATATATACCATCATTCAAACATAAACACACACATGCAGAAATTTCCATACATACACACATTTTCACAAACACACACATATACATAAACCCATATTCCTCATATATATATATGTATATATATATATCACAAATTAACACACAGAAACACATATGCATACCCTGATACACACATTCACATACATAATTTCTCACATATATACACAAACACAATACATAAACACAGACACACATGCACACATACTCAAACAGATACACATGTATAGTCACACACAAATACTTGCATAGACACACACTCACATATATGCACAAGAGTGAGAAGCTATTAAAAATGTCAAAGGTTACTTTTCACTTATTTTGTCTCACAAGTTTGAACATTAACTGCATGGATTTTTGGGTCCACTGCATAGTAGGAAGACAATGGGACTCACAAGTCACTCACTTCATGGTGGCCAAGATGCAGACAGGGACGAAGTGTGTCCTTAGATGGAGCCCCCAACCTTCCTCCAGCAAAGCCTCACTACCTAGTAGTCACTCATCTCCAACAATCAGCAGGCTTTCACTGATACAGTTTGTTCCTTGAGGATGATGAAGGCTCGTGTTCCCTGTGAACACTGCTCCCATGAGCACCAGCCTCCAGCACAGGAAACCTGGACAGACACTCCAGATCCAAACCACACACAGGTAAAGTGTCTGAACACTCGATTTCAAAGGCTTAGGTTCTCAAATGCTGTGCCATGAGTACTATTACAATTATACCAAATTTATAATCATTTTAATCACCATGTGATATTTATCCTCATGCACAGGACACTGTAGCATTGTTAAGTCCCTAAAAACAATGTTTGTGTCAAATCATAAGAGAAGAAGTCCTAGCTCCTCAACGTCTCCTACAGCAGCTAGGGATCTGCAGGGTCATTTCTCTGTGTGTGGAACATCAAAGTCTTTATCTTCATTTTGTAAATAATAAATAAATTAATATAAATAACCACAACAAGTAATGTTATAATTGTTTTATGTTATGTAAAAGCCCTTCTGTGTAGGAGAACATTAGAGTCATTATACCCCTCACCTCCAAACTCCATCTACCTGGAATATTTGCTTCTCAGCTGCTGATAATTTCTTTGGAAACATGTCCCCTCATCTCTGTGTCTACTGACCCTGGTGATGGTTTCCCTGGTTGTGCAGAACCTTCCTAGTGCCCTTTCCTCCCCCTCAGTCCATGGCCTTCTGATGTCTGCCTTGGAATCCTTATCCAGGAAGTCTGTCATTCAGTCATTGCTGTGGATGCACGTGTGTAACATGACTAACTTGTAAATATCAAATGTTTAGGAAGATGAAAGAAATGTAGGAATCAGTTAAACATGTTTATAGGGATGGTCTACTGATAGCAGAGTCCCTTAGCTTGGGACTCAGTCTGAAAATCCATTATTACTCAGTTGCCAGAACACAGCTTTGTACCAGAGCAGAAAAACCTGTGCGCGCGCGCGCACACACACACACACACACACACACACACACACACACACACACACACATATATATATATATGTATATATATATACACATACATGTACAGGCACACACACACACACACACACACACACACACACACACGAGAGAGAGAGAGAGAGAGAGAGAGAGAGAGAGAGAGAGAGAGAGAGAGAATTATTTAATTCATTTAATATGTTTGTATTTTTTTAAAGGACAACAGTTTGTCCTTAGTTTTCTTGCTTACTTTAAGTTGAAAGTGATACTCCATGGCCCCTTGGTCTTCCATAACTGGGTAGTGATTTGTCAGAGCCTTCATAGCACTGTCTCTTCGGAATGGAGGATCAGGTGATGCTTTTCCACTTTATTTTCTTTTTTTTTTTTTTTTTTTTTTGGTTTTTTGGTTTTTTGAGACAGGGTTTCTCTGTGTAGCTTTGCGCCTTTCCTGGAACTCACTTGGTAGCCCAGGCTGGCCTCGAACTCACAAAGATCCGCCTGGCTCTGCCTCCCGAGTGCTGGGATTAAAGGCGTGTGCCACCACCGCCCGGCTTCCACTTTATTTTCATAGGTGACTCATTACGAAGTGGTTCTATAACATTTCCCATCTCAGGAACAAATTCATCCTCTCAAGAACCTCATGGCTGTGCTTCCCTGGTCCCTCAGAGTCAGGATCAGTGGCGATATCCTCTTTCTGCTCATCCCCTGTGCACTGAGGTCTACAGTGTTCTCAAACTTGTGACAATCACTCAGACCTATAGTGCTGGTTCCTCCTTGGTGTGTATGTGTGTGCAGAGCCTGCCCCCAGGATGGTGTTACTTCTAATACCATGGGACTTACTCAGTAGCTCTCAAATTCTTTCTGTTGCACAGTGAAATCTCATCCTCAGCCCTCTTTTTTTCAAATTTACTCCATGAGATAGGGCTTCAATGATGATGACAGAATGCATACTGGAAGTCATCTCTTCTTGGTTTAAGTATCATAAATTCTAGAAGGTCATTGCTTCCACCTGTATTGTTCATGTGAAGGAGGTCTGTTTCAGTTAAATGTACAAAACGAGATTTGAACAATAGGTCAGAGAAGTCAGAGGAGAAAAAGCCTGGAGCAGTTGGTCAAAGAGGACTAAATCACAATTTCACAGGAGCAAGACATTCTTGTGTTGTTTGATATCTTCATAGCTGCTGCAGTGCAGGGAGAAGCTCGACAAGATGCTAAGCCTTCATTTTCCAAAGGAGCAGAGGGGTTCAGCTTCTTGGAAAAGACTGACACCCAGCTTGCTCACACCAGTTACATTGGTCAAGCATATACAAAGTTGACATTGGATAAGAAAGGTTCTAACTACCATGGTTTACTTGTTCTTGCTGTCCATGAAAACAGACAACCCACTCAAATCTCATTCCCTTTTGACTATGGCTGGCCATCATCAAAAGTATGAACTCCAGGTTTGCCAGGAGTATCTTAGGACCTAGGCCGGTGCAGCTGTAATCTCTCACAGAGCACCAAGTGCAGGTTCTCCAGAGAGACAATATTTCTTCAAGGCTTACACGGCATCAAGACAATTTCTCAGCCTCTGCTGATCAACCCAAACACTACAAAGGCTTTACTGAAATATTTCTCCCAAAGTCGGACTATAAGGCATTACCATATATTTCATTTAAAGCCGGACATAAAGGCTTTACTTTACATATCACTATATTCTGGCTTACTACTGAACAGCATGCTGATTATATACACAGAAAAACACTTTATTCTTTGAGAAATGTAAAGATTTAGGTTTTTACCATCAATGAATGAGAAGTGTGAGATGGGTATATCTACTCATCTAAGCAACAGGCAATGTCAATATCACACCTCCTTCTCTAACCAAGGCCCAGGAAATATTGCAGAAGAAATGGCAGAAAAATGGTAAAGCCAGGAGTTGGGGAAGATTGCTGCTAAGTATTTCTGGACATGACAGGGCACTCATGAAATCAAGACAGTTGTGATTGTGTGCAAGAGATCTATACAAGTGAAGACAGTCTACATTCCAGCTTTTGCAGGGAAGGGGCTCACAATGCTCCATCCCAATCTGAAGTCCCACTGGCAGTGATGGCCAATGGTGGTGTGACCTATGGTAGATGACCCATTCCTCAGTGTATATTACCCTATACATATGCAAATATGGGGTGCAATAATTGGTGTAGATGGGCTGTAATTAAAGGAAAACAAAGAAAAGAAAGAAGAGATGAAGTTGGGATGAGAATACGGTGGGGAGCTCTAGGAATATTTCATGTCAGACAGGAAATCGTGGATATAATGTATATACATTGCATTGATATATGAAATTACGAAAGAACAGATACAAATTGTAAAAATTGTACCGAGTCACAATTTGATAGGAGCCAGATTTTCTAGCTTACTGTTGTACAACATATTGACTAAACAGAGTGCTACTTCACTATATATTTTATAAACACTAGAGGACAAGATTCTAGTAATTTTATCAACAATGGAATGGTAATGACAAGATGATTGGATTTGCTTATATTTAAGAACCACAAAATTTTAACATTGTCTTAATTAGGGTGCCCATTGCTGTGATGAAACCCCATGACCAAAGCAACGTGGGTAGGAAAGGGCTTACCAGAATTTCACTTCCACATCACAGTTCATCATCAAAGGTCGGGAACACAAAAGGGGCAAGAACTGGAAAGCAGAGCTAATGCAGAGCCCATGGGGGAGTGCTGCTTACTGGCTCTCTCCTCAGGCCTTACTCAGTGTGTTTACACAGCTAGGACAATGAGCTCAGGAAAGGCACCACTCCCTACATCATTACTAATTGATGTCCACAGACTTGTGTATAACCCCAGCATGTGGAGGAATTTCCTTAATTGAGGATTTCTGTTCTCAAATGAGTTTAGCTTCTGCCACATTGACATAAAACTAGCCAACACACCTGACCCCTTGTCAACAAGACACAGAAACACATCACTGTTATGGCCCAGCCTTTCCTTTTCTTGTTCATCCCCACAGTCACGTTAATATGACTATCACAATACAAAATAGTCCATGTTTTAAGAGTGACACAGTTTTTAAGCATTTACTCACTTAAAATTTTAAAATCTCTTTAAAATATCCAAACTCAGGGGCAGGAGGGGGGCTCAATAGTGAAGAGTGACTGCTCTCGCCGAGGACCTGGGTTTGATTCCCAGAACCCACAAAGTGGCTCACAGCCACCTGTAACTCCTTTTCAATAGGATCTGATGTTCCCTTCTGACCTCCACAGGAAACAGGCATACATATCACAAACAGACATATGTGAGGTGAAAACGTTCATAAAATAAAAGTAAATGAAGGTATAAAATTTTTAAAAAATCCAAATTCTCTCTTAAAACTCAAGGTATCTCAATTGTGGGCTCCTCTAAATATCAAAAATAAATTAAACACTTTCTTACTTTTTTTTCCCCAAACATATGATCAGATCTGTCACGTGAATGCCCCCTTAATCCTGGTACCAATTTCTGTCTTAGGGTTACTATTGTTCTGATGAACACCATGACCAAAGCAACTTGGTGGGGAAAGGGCAGTTTTGGCTTACACGTCCACATCACTGTTTATCATCAAGGGAGGTCAGAACAAAAGCTGAAACAGGGCAGGAACTGACAGGAAGGTAATGATGCAGAAGCCGTGGAAGGGTTTGCTTACTGGCTTGCTTCTCGGCGATTTCTCAGCTTGCTTTCTTACAGAGCTAGGACCATCTGCTCAGGGATGGATCCTCCCAGAATGGAACAGGACCTTCTCCTCAAGTATTAAGACATTGCCCTACAGACTTACTTGAAGATTCATCTCATGGAGGCATTTCTTTTGATATTCAGTCCATTCAGATAACTTTAGCTTGAATCTAGTGGACATAAAACTAACCAGCACAATGTACCCTATAAATGGGTTCAATTTTTATGCTGTAATGTGTCAGTTTCAATGAAATTTATAGTATGAAAGGATATAAGAATGGATAGATACAAAACTAATAATATTTGATGGCACAGAAAAATAATTTTATTCCATATAAGGAAAATGTTTAGTTACATTAAAGAATATGTAAAATTTCACATAGTATTATAACTTAATATTCATACTTAAATAAATTTTTCCACATATAGTTACACATATAAATAGAAATAACTGGATGAATCTAGAAGCAAATGTCTCTATAATATTATGCAGACTGCTCATAACTGATGAAACATCCAGGAAGGTTGGTTGAAGGATATTGAATTGAGTGAGAGCATTGAGAGAGCAGAATTTGTGCAGTGAGGTGCAGGATCCTAGCCCAGGAGTGTCCTCTCTACTTTCATTCAGGGGCTGTGTTTCTTCTTCTTCAGGTAGACAGTGATCCTGTGGAAGTATTTCCTCACAGCCATGAGAGAGTCTATGAGTTTCCTTTACTGTGTAGAGATTGGGCAGAGCTTTCCTAACACAGAGGCTCCTCAGAATAAAGAAGCAGAAGACGTTTTTCTGTTTATTCCCATGGGTGACTCATCACAGTTGACAGAGCTTCTCTGATATTGCTCTCTCTTAGGAGCCAATTCCTGAAGGACACGGGGTTGTGCCTCACTGTTCCCCCAAAGCCAGGACTAATGTAGACGTCTCCTTCCCTGTCTACCCTTTTACCACTGATGTCCACAGTGTTCTTCAATCTGTAGCAATGACCCCTACCCTGAATGCTGGTTCCTTCCTCATCTGTGTGTGGAGATATTGATGCCAACGTGATGCCATTTTCCAAGCACCATGTGACTCACTCAGTGGCTTTTGAGTCTACTCACACTCACTGCTCCACAGGGACACAATACCCTTTGTCCTTCCTTTGTACAGCAATCCCTGAGAGTGTGCTCACCACACCCTGATGATGTCAGCTCTCATACTGAATATGATGTGTGCCTGGATTTCAGCACCATAAATCCTAGAGGATTACTGCTCTTATCTTTAGTGTGTTCATGTGTTCATGTTTTGTTTTCTGTAATGACCCAGGTTTCCAGGGACCAGAGTGTCAAGAATCCCCAGACAATAACATCAACAAAGTGTTTTGTCCACATTGCTGTAAACATTTTTCAGGTTTTCTTTTCTTTTTTTCTATTTTTCTTTTTTCTTTCTTTCTTTCTTTCTTTCTTTCTTTCTTTCTTTCTTTCTTTCTTTCTTTCTTTCTTTCTTTCTTTCTTTCTCTCTTTCTTCCTTTCTTTCTTTATTTCTTTTGGTTTTTTGAGACAGGGTTTCTCTGTGTTGCTTTGTGCCTTTCCTGTAACTCGCTTTGAAGATCAGGCTGGTCTCAACATCACAGAGATCTGCCTGGCTCTGCCTCCCTAGTGCTGGGATTAAAGGCATGTGCCACCACGCCCAGCCCAGCTTTTCTTAATTTCATTCATATTTGATAAGTACTAATTGTCCCCTCAAATACTCTCTATATAATATCAATATAACAAGCATAATCAAATGCTTGTTGTTGGAAATGATTGAATGGGTGTACAAGATATACTGATGGCTGAGCATTTGATTAGAGTTGTACAGGAATAAGGCCAAGGATGTTTATCCAGTTTGATTACAGTAAGGGATTAAGGTCCTTGCATCCCCATCTCCACTCAACTCAAAACTGCATGGTAGAGACAATCAGACTATTCTTCCAGAGAGGAAAACTGTATTTGAACAGTATATAGTTTTTGTATTTGAACTGTATATAATTTTTCATTTAATTTTACTGTATTTTTGAGGTGTTCATTTAATGACAGGCTTCTGTACTACTGTCTTTTCATTACATTTACACCATAAAGATGATAGAGTAAAACGACACACGTAGATAGCATTGATTCTAATTTCATGATAGTTAGCTCTTTATTTAGTTATTTACCGATTTACTTACTTTTGTCTTTTCTATTTTCCTAGAGAGTAAAAGCCAGTTTTGGGTCTTAGCATAGAAATGAAAATATGATGTCAGTTTTGCTCATGAAAGCAAAAGAGAGGAAGAGACTTTTGTTCTCAGCTGGGAAGCAATAGCAGTAATATTAGTAACATTCAATATACCACTCGGGAAGACCTAAACATGTGCAATAAGAAGTGAGATTTATAAATTTTTCTTGATCTTTTCAAAGAAAAATAAAAGAAGTGATAATATGAAAATGACTGTGTTTTCAATGTGACCTAAGATTTAATGAAGTTTCAATAAAGTTTAACAACATTGGAGTCAAACAGAAACGTCAGTCCTCAAATGCACATGGAAGCACAAAGCGCAGTGTTGGGGGTATTACAGTACTTGATTGCATGCACTGCAGTGTTACAGTAATCAAGACAGCAGGACACTAATACAGAAGGAGATACAAGGAGCAGTGCAATGGAACAGTTGGTCCAGAAATAAGTACACACAGCTGCATCCACTTGAGTCCCCTGAATTACCAACAGCACACATTGGGGCTGGGGGTCTCTTCTGTAACTGTGGCTGGGAGAATAAAACTAGGTCTCCATCTGCCGTTCGGTACAACAATCAATCAAAATGATGAAAAATCTGAATGTAAGTGCAGAAACTTTGAAGTTGATAAGACAGACTTAGAGAAAACACTTCATAGTAGCTATACACAAGGGCTTTGTGTAAAGGCCTCAGACAGCCCAAAAAGCAGCAAGAAGTGAGAAATGGGAACTGGACAAAAAGTATACAAAATTTCAAATTTTCAGCATAGCAAAAGAACAGTGGCCTAAGTGAAAATATAGCCTATAAGGAGGAAAGAAAAGCATTTCCACTATTCATCTGATCAGGCACTAGATACTAGAAAAGATAAAATTGTTAAAATGCCTAAACAAGGTATAATTCCATTAATTCATGGGCAAGAGAATGAAGAGATAGTTCTCAAAAGGGCAAGTACGAAGTGCCAATACATCCTTGAAACATGTTCAGTATCATGAGCTATCAGAGAAATTTCAAATCACAACTACAATCACATTTCATTTCACACCAAGCAGAATAGCTATCATTCCGTAAATCTGGTGAGAATACAGGTGTGTAGGTGGATGTTAATTAGTGCTGGTAAGGGAGATTCAGTTATCCTCAGTAATGGGGACCCTGAGAGTTTTCCCATGTTCCACTAGATGGCGGTGTATCCAGGCAGCACTGGTAACAGTTGGCAAACAGATTCTGTGATCCTAGTCCAAGCACTGGGCTGAGCTCCTGGACATCAGTAGGAGAGAGGGAGGTGGGATCCTAGGAGCAAAGGGGGCGGGGAGTCAAGATCATGATGAGGAAAACCAGAGAGACTGCTGACCTGAGCTAGTGGGAGCTCTGGGACTCTGGACTGACAGCTGGCAGACCTGCATGGGACCCAACTAGGCCCTCTGAATGCTGCTGAGACTTGTGTGGCTTGATCTGTTTGTGAGGCCTCTGGCAGTGGGACCAGGACTTGTCCCAAGTGCAAGAACTGGCTTTGGGGAGCCAAAACCCTATGCTGGAACACCATGCTCAGCCTTGAAGAAGTGGGGAGCTATGCTCAACCTGGTATGCTACACTTTGTAGACTCCCAAGGGAGGCCCTATCTCCTCTGAGAAGTAGTGGGGGCGTGTTAAAGGGGGGAAGGTGAGTGCAGGAGAAGGGGAAGGAGGGACAACTGAGCTTACTATGTAAAACGAAAAAAATTGAAAAAAAAGAAGACACCAAATGAAATTGAGAGAGATTAGCTATGTAGTTTTAGAACAATTGCATTCAACTCCCTTGTTAGATTTATTTCAAGGTATGTTTTTTGAGGCTATTATGAATGGAATTACCCTGGATGATTTGAAGTTCAATCTGACACCAGATAGGTTCATGTGGGAAGAAGGGATCTCACCAGGGAAGAGGTTTTTTCATATTCACACTAGAGACCAGTCTCTCAATCATTTTAATAACTGATTACTGCTGTAAGAGTGTCCAGCACACTGTGGGTGATCCATCCCATGGGCAGGTGGTCCTGATGAGTATTTGAAAGCAGGCTAAGCAGGCCCTGAGGCATCAAGGCAGGAGACAGTGTGTTCCTTCATGACCTCTATATCAGCCCCGGCCTTCAGGTTCCTGTCCTGTTTAAGATCCTGCCAAACCTCTGTCAGTGATGGAATATGCTGTGATCTTAAACTAAAATAAACAATTTCTACCCCAAAATGCTTCAGATAATGATATTTTGTCTCAGCAATTGAAGCCATCACAAGATAGGGCTGACACTCCATTTTTTCATTTTTCATGTTTCACTTTTCATAATGGTATGTAGGAAGATGCTCATTTGTTGATGTGCTTTATTTTATTTTGATTTCATGGTCTCCCTCATTTTTGTTATCCAATCAAGTTCATCTGATAGAAGTTTGGAGCAAACTGTCAGTAATGGGAGGCCAGAGAGTGCAGGGAGAATTGTTGGTCAATTCTAAGGAGGACTAAGGCACAATGGAATACATGCAACATGTTCTGGTTCCCTTCTATACAGCATGCTAGCTGTACATCCAGAGGAGTACTATCTAATGGAGAGAAGTAATCTTACCATCAGTGAACAGGAACTCTGAGATGGCTGCATCAACTCACCTCTTAAGTCAAATCAGTACACATTGCTTTCAGTATTATTTCCTACAGAGTCCAGGTGTGTAATATTTATGGTATACAGAATGAGTTTAGAAGCATCAAAAAGTTTTCAAAAGATCATGTGGCTGACACGTAAG
This sequence comes from Peromyscus maniculatus bairdii, assembly GCF_049852395.1. Classification (NCBI taxonomy): domain Eukaryota; kingdom Metazoa; phylum Chordata; class Mammalia; order Rodentia; family Cricetidae; genus Peromyscus; species Peromyscus maniculatus. The sequence continues at coordinate 109,463,742 of NC_134853.1, forward strand.
ACTAAATATGTATAATAAAAAATTTATTGAATAGAAGAAATAAATTAACAATAATGGTTTGATAATTGAAAGAAAATATGAAATTCTATGGTATTAAAAATAACTAAAATCATGCAGATAGATAAACAAGCAGAAGTAATAAAAAAGGAAATAAATCAATAAACAAACAAACAAATAAAACATCTGAACCAACAAACAAATGCCCTTAAAGATCAACACAATATATCTCAATGTTATGACACATATGCAGGCAAGTTAAATCAGTGAGGTCAAAGTCAAAAAGACCTTGGAGAAGGCCAAATCTGAACAGTGAAGTGCAGGATCCTAGCCCAGGAGAGTCCTCTCCACTTTGGCTCAGGACTTACTCCTTCTCCTCAGTCAGTCCTGCCAGCAGCTTGGTTGAGGAAGACAGGGCTCTCCTGACTTCTGCTCTGACCACCTCCCAGGCACAGGGGCTGTGTTTCTTCTCCTTCAGGTAGACAGTGATCCTGTGGAAGTAATTTCTCACAGCCACCAGGGAGTCTTCCTGGCCCAGGGAACGTTCTTGCACCTCCACCTGCTGCCTCAGACAGGCTTTCAGGTCTTTGAGCTGGTGGTGGAGGTCAGTGCAGAATGTGTCTAGGAGGCTTGTCTCCCAAGCAGCAGATGAGTCCTTTGAGCTGAAGAGGATCAGGACCTGCTGGGTCAGCTCCTGCAGGGCAGGGATGTCTTGGGCCTTCTGGATGTGCTGGGCATCCACCTTCTCCAGAGGGAATGCAAAGTCCATTCTGTCCTTAAGACAGGAGAGAGGGGAGAGTCTCCTCATTTGTGCCATGAGTGTGGAGACTCTCTTGTTCCTGAGGTGATGAGTGTGAGGCAGGTTACACCCCAGACAGCAGCTTGACCAGTAGTGCATCACCACCAGGAATGTCAGGAGAGCACAGGGCCTGGCCATTGTGAATGTTGCAGATGCTGCTGGTCCTCTGGGCTCTGTGGTGCTGAACCTTCTCCTCTAGGTTCTCTGAAGTCCATCCTGGCTGGGTCTATGTGTCTTAAATAAGGGAAAGCACTAGTTTCCATTTTCTGATTGCCCACCCATACTCTCCCATGTACTTTTCACTTTCTTTCAGTCATCCCCTGCTTGTGTCTGGCCACTTTTTATCTGCCATTTTTGTTTTCATTATTGCTTCCACTGTGAATGCTCTCTCAACAAAGCTTCTTTAGAGTTTATTCCTCAAGAACATTATAGTTGATATTTATATTACAGATATACCTTTCCTGTGTGAAATCACTTGTCTGTAAAGCATAAAGCCTTACATCTGATAAGTGTCCTGAAAATTTCTTGAAGTTCATGCTGCAATTGAACTTTGTGGGTGATATTTATTTCTTAATATAGCTACTTGAATTGTAATGTCAATTTTGTTTCAAATAAGTTTTTGTGAGTCTACAGGTGTTATTTGAAGAAATGGCACATGTCAAAATCTTATCTATGTTAGTTAGGTTTTGAGGTTGAGTTATTTTTTCCTAGTTGTCTTAATACACTTGAATTTTTAAGTATATGAAGGATCAGATTTGGTTTGTATTGTATTTTAGGCATTTATTGAATGATCATTTGGGGGTTGTTATGGCACAATCAACAAGAACTTCCTGATCAAGACTGACATATTCATGTTCATCGCTGGAACTCATGGTGGGAGCAGAAAACTGACTCATGGAAGTTGTTCTCTCACTCCACATGCCTGCTGTGGTTTGATCTTTACTGCACACACACACACACACACACACACACACACACACACACACACACACATTCACAAAAACTCATAAAATTTATCATTGTAAGGAAAAGTGTCAGCCTTATTCTTTTCACTATTGTTTCCTCTGTCCTTGGATGGAAAGGGATGCCATCTTGGCCCGTGGGTTTCTTGAACTCTTTCGTGTTCCAGGAGATCATTCCTCAGTCTGGGCTTCTCTGTGTTATAGGCATTGTGATGTCTACAGTTAACAGAATGGCTCTGAAAATGATCTCTCTGACATGGAACAGTGTTGTCAGCCATTGTCTTGTGCTTCACAGTTCCTTCAAAGTCAGGATCCATGGATACATCTCCCTTTCTGCCCACCATTCCTGTTTCGAGGATGTTTTGACCAGCAACAACTACCCAAAATGGAATGCTCGTTCTTTCTAGCTGTGTCTGAGTTTAGAGACTGTGATCCTTGGTTGCTGCCTTTTCTCTAAGTGCCCTGTGACTACTTCAGTGGCTTTTGAGTCTACAAACACTCTCTGCTGTACATTGGGGCACAGTGTCCTCAACCCTCTTCTTGTATCTACTCCCTGAGAGTGATCACCATACCATCATGATATCAGCACTCATACACAGTGTGTTTTTTGTGATGGTATGGTGTTCCCCAAAATATTGTGAACCCTAATAAACTTATCTGGGGTCAGAGACAGAACAGCCACAATATTAAACATGAGGATAGGCAGTGATAGCACACACCTTTAATCCTAGCATTCCAGAGGCATAAATCCATCTGTTCAAGGATACAGCCAAGCTTGGTGACTCATGCTTTTAATCTCAGAAAGTGAGTCTTTAATCCCAGGGAGTGGTGGTAGAAAGCAGAAATGTATATAAGGCGTGAAGACGAGAAACTAGAAGCATTTGGCTGGTTAAGCTTTTAGCTAGTTAAGCTTCAGGCTTTGGAGCAGCAGTTCAGTTGAGACCCATTCTGGATCAGGACTCAGAGGCCTCCAGTCTGAGGAAACAAGACCAGTTGAGGATGCAGCGAGGTGAGGTAGCTGTGGCTCGTTCTGTATCTCTGATCTTTCAGCTAAGTTTATTAGGGTTCACAATATTTTGGGGAACACAATACTATCACAGGTTTTTGCTTGCTTTTTAGCGCCATAAGTCCTAGAAGATCAATGATTTGGTTTCAGTGGATTCACTAGAAAGGCTTTTGTCCTCAGCAGTGAACACATGGCCAGAGATCAGAGTGTCAAGAATCCCCAGATGTCAACATCAGAAGACCCCGTGGTCTGTAGTGATGTGTAAATGTCGGAGTTTGTCCTGAGGATATTTGTAATATATAAGTATTTGAGGTTTTTTCAAAATATAGTTTTGTAATCAATATTTGCTCAGTGAGTGTTGCTGTGCCTGAAGTTAGGAGGTGGAAATAAAGACCAGAAAACAGTGATAGCAGTGCCTCTGATTGTCGTAGTTACCCAGATGTTTGGACCTACAGATATTTATGAAATTTTACTTTAGTAGTGGATACTGCACACACTCTGTCTTTGTTTATTGGAATATTGAGCAGAGGAGCCTTGAGGGATTCTATCAGATAGAAGACTTTGAGTACTGAAATTGTGTATAATTTTTCATTTAATTTTTCTGTGGTGATGGTGACTCCATGGTAGATGTCATTTCTCTTTTGAATTTTCATTGCCTTGAATATTTTGTTTCTTTATTCCACTTTCCTAGAGAGAAGATACTGACGTTGCTTGGTGGCATTGATCTGAAATTGTGGGTTCACTTAAAAAGAAAGCAAAAGAAAGGAAGTCATGTGATCCCAGAGGGGAAGCAATAGCAGCAATGTTAATAGTGTTCAACAGCTAAAAAATAAAGTAATTTTACATCAAACTGAGTGCATTTTGGACCGTGAACTGCAGAGTGAAGACAATCACAGTCAAAATATCAATGATATTCTTCCCAGCAATATCATTCTTAAGACACCTGTGGAATCAGGAAGCTGCTGGAGAGCAGGAATGTCAAGAATAAGAGCAATGGCCATGGTGGCACAGGGCCTGATTTTATATATCACCCTCCACATCTCACAGAGGGTAAGTGCATCTCTCAGTGCTCCTCAGAGGAGGTTCTTCTGGTAATAGATGACTGGACACTGCTGTGGGATGTTCTGTATGTCCTGTGGGAGCCTGTCCTTGGGTTCCTCGTGGCTTTACCCAGCAGGTCCGCATAGAGGATGATTAGGACCACAAGCCTGAGTGCAGGTGTCTGAGATGGTCTGCACTTGGCTGTACTGGGGGATGGTCTGTATGTCAAGTTGCTCTGATTGGTTAATAAATAAAACCTGATTGGCTGTGGCTAGGCAGGAAGTATAGACGGGACTAACAGAGAGGAGAAATAAAAGAACAGGAAGGCAGAAGGAGACACTGCCAGCCGCCACTCTGACAAGAAGCATGAAAAGATGCCGTTAAGCCACGAGTCGCGTGGCAGGGTATAGATTTGTGGAAATGGATTAATTTAAGCTATAAGAACAGTTAGCAAGAAGCCTGCCATGGCCATACAGTTTGTAAGCAATATAAGTCTCTGTGTTTACTTGGTTGGGTCTGAGTGGCTGTGGGACTGGCGGGTGACAAAGATTTGTCCTGACTGTGGGCAAGGCAGGAAAACTCTAGCAACAGGACATAGACTCTTACAAGTGGTTAATGTACAGGGAATAGGTGTCTGAGAAACAACCAGTATGGCTTTTCTGGCTTCCCTTGGGCAGTACTCTTTACACAAGAGCTGGCAGGAAGATGGGGATTCCCAGAGACACTTTCTGACTGTAGGAAATGGGTTTGTAGACACAATATAGTAGCTGCAGGTCCGTATTGATAGGCTGTGACTGCATGTACAGTCTAAATTTGATGGAGAGTCATAAAATCACAGTTTCAAGCAGGGAGGGTGTCAGGAAATCCCACCCCTATCAGAGAAACTATTTTCAACTGATGTCTGCTGGAAGTGGAAGTTTCAGTTATCCTCAGTAATGGGGCCCCGAGAGGTTGCCCGGGTTCCACTAGATGGCAGTGGAACAATGCACAACAGGCAACAGTTAGGAACAGACTCATTGATCCAAGTCCAAGCACTGGGCTGAGCTCCTGGAGATCAGTAGGAGAGAGAGAGGTGGGATCCTAGGAGCCAAGGGGGCGGGGAGTCAAGATCATGATGAGGAAAACCAGAGAGACAGCTGACCTGAGCTAGTGGGAGCTCTGGGACTCTGGACTGACAGCTGGGGGACCTGCATGGGACCCAACTATGTGCTCTGAATGTGGTTGATGCTTGTGTGGCTTGATCTTTTTGTGAAGCCCCTGGCAGTGTGACCAGAACTTGTCCCAAGTGCAAGAACTGGCTTTTGAACAAGGGGATAGCTTGTTTACCTTTGAAACAGTGGGTAGTGGCTATGCCATGCCTCAACTTTGTATGCTAGACTTTGCAGAGTACCCATGGGTCTCATCTGAGGATTGGATAGGGGGTTTTACGGGGTGAAGAGCTGGAGAGGACCATGGAGGAGCAATTGGGTTTAGAATGCTAAAGGAAAAAATTAAAGAAAAGATACCAAATGAAATTGAGAGGGATTCGCCATGTCATTTTTGAAGAACATAAATTTTCTTGTTAGATTTATTTCAAGGTATGTTTTTTGAGGCTGTTATGAATGGAATATTACCTGGATAATTCTAAATGCATTTTGACACCAAATAGGGTCATGTGGGAAGAAGAGATCTCACCAGGAAAGATTTCTTTACAGAATTGCACTGGAGACCACTCTCTAAATCATTTTAATAACTGATTGTCTGCTGTAGGAGTGTCCAGTCCACTATGGGTGATCCAAGCATGGGCAGGAGATCCCATGGGCAGAAGAATATTAGAAAGCAGGCTGAGCAGGCCCTGATGAATCAAGACAGTAGACAGTGTATTCCTCCATGACCTCTGTATCAGCCCCTGCCTTCACGTTCCTGCCCTGTTTAAGATCTTGCAAAACCACTGTCAGTGATGTATTATGCTGAGATTATAAAGCAAAATAAACAATTTCTACCCCAAATTGATTTAGGTCAGGATATTTTATCTCAGCAATTGAAGCCATCACCAAGACAGGGCTGGCACTCCATTTTTTCTTTTATGATGTTTCACTTTTTTAATGGTATGTAGGAAGATCCTCATTTGTTGATGTGCTTTATTTTATTTTGGTTTTATGGCCTCTCTCATCTTTGGAATCCAATCCAGTTTATCTGATAGAAGTTGGGAGTCAAATGTTAGTTAGGGGAGGCCAGAGAGGTGAGGAGAATTGTAGGTCAGGAGGAGTAAGACACAATGGAACACAAGAAAGATGTTCTGGTTTCCTTCTGTACAGCATGCTGGCTATACTTACAGAGGAGTGCTATCTAAGGAGAAAAGTAAGATTTTACCATCAGTGAATAGGAACTACAAGATGGCTGCATCATCAACTCACCTCTTAAATCTAAGCAGTACACATTGCTTCAGTATTTTTTCCTACCAAGTCCAGGTGTGTTATAGTTATGGTGTACAAAATGAGTTTAGAAGCATCAAATAGTTTTCAAAAGATTGTGTGGCTGACACATAAGATTAAGCATGTATAGTAAAAAATTTATTGAATAGAAGAAATAAATTAACAATAACGGTTTGATAATTGAAAGAAAATATGAAATTCTATGGTATTAAAAATGACTAAAATCATGTAGATAGACAAACAAGCAGAAGAACTAATAAGTAAAATAACTAAACAAACAAATAAATAAAACATCGGAACCAATAAGCAAATAACTTAATTTACATAAATACTAAAATAAACACACACATAATACACAAAGATACCCAAATGGATGCAGAAACAATTGCCATTACATACATATAAAATTTGTGCTGTTTTGCCAAAACATCTACTCAGGTTGGTTGAGTTCATGTCAAAAATAAATGAGAGTTTTAAAAGGAGAATTTATGCAGTGTTGTAGCCCAGGAAAGTTCTCATCACTTTGGCTCAGGACTTAATTCCTTCTCCTCAGTCAATTCTGCCAGCAGCTTGGCTGAGGAAGACAGGGCTCTCCTGACTTCTGCTCTGACCACCTCCCAGGCACAGGGGCTGTGTTTCTTCTTCTTCAGGTAGACTGTGATCCTGTGGAAGTAGTTGCTCACATCCACCGGGGAGTCTTCCTGGCTCTGGGAAGGTTGCGCCATCTCCACCTGCTGCCTCAGACAGGTTTGCAGGTCTTTGAGCTGCTCCTTGAGCTCATCACGGAATGTGTGTAGCAGGCTTGTCTCCCAAGCAGCAGATGATTCATCCGAGGTGAAGAGGGTCAGGACCTGCTGGGTGACCTCACCCATGACATGGACGGCTTGAGCCTTCTGGATCTGCTGGGCATCCACCTTCTCCAGAGGGAATGCAAAGTCCTTTCTGTCCTTGAGGCAGGAGAGAGGGGAGAGTCTCCTCATTTGTGCCAGGAGTGTGGAGGCTCTCTTGTTCCTGAGGTGATGAGTCTGAGGCAGGTCACATCCCAGAAAGCAGCTTGACTGGTAGTGCATCACCACCAGGAATGTCAGGAGAGCAGAGGGCCTGGCCATTGTGAATGTTGCAGATGCTGCTGGTCCTCTGGGCTCTGTGGTCCTGAACCTTCTCCTTTAGGGTCTCTGAAGACCATGCTGTGTACATTTGTCTTAAATAGGGAAAAACACTGGTTTCCCTTTCTGAATGCACTCCCCCTACTTTCCAGTTGTCTTTCATTGTATTTAACTCATTCTCTCTGCTTCTCTTGGGAATTTTTTCTAACCATTTTGGTTTTCATCTTTGCTTCCACTTTCATTGCTGCCCTCAGAAAGCTGTTTTCCAGCTTTCTTTTTCTAAATAGAACTGTCATTAGCTATTACACCAGAGATCTATTCTTTGTTTGAAATTTACACATCTATTGTAAAGACAAAATTTTCTCTAAAAATTGTATTTAAAAGTTATTGAAATTAGCCAGGCGGTGGGGGCACACGCCTTTAATCCCAGCATTCAGGAGGCAGAGCCAGGCAGAACTCTGTAAGTTCGAGGCCAACCTGGTCTACAAAGCAAGTTCCAGGAAAGGCACAAAGCTACACAGAAAAATTCTGTCTCGAAACTCCCCGAAAAAAGTTATTGAAATTCATTTTACCCTAATTTCTGTTTTATTTATATTATTTTCATATATGTTTAAATCATAATGTAAAGTGTGATCCAAATTGTTTCTAAATTAAAATATTGATGACCATGATGGTGGTGGTGCACACATTTAATCCCAGCATTTGAGAGGCTGAGGCAGGTGGATCTCTGAGTCCAAGGCTAGCCTGGTCTACAGAGTGAGTTTCAGAACAGCCAGGGCTACATGGAGAAACCCTGTCTAAAAAAAATCAAAAAGAAAAAAAGCATTGATGCTAATGAAATATTTTAAATTTTCCAATGTTTAAAGGCTTTATTAAGTTATTTTCTTCAAATTGCTTTTATTAACTCTAATATTAATTTATATAAGACATTAATTGTGTCATCAGTGTATCTTTATTATTCACCCAATTGTTGTCATGTCTCCATGAGGTGTCCATGTGTAAAGGCTTGCTATTCAAGCTTGATGAGCTGAGTTTGATTTCTGGAGCCAGTGGCTGAAACAGAAAACTAACTCCTGTAAACTGGACTCCTACCACAATTTCACACTTGGCAAGTTTGTACCTACACACATGTCCTCAATGCATGCATTCACCCACAGCACCCACACACCATCACACACTTACACACTCACACAGATATACACATACTTGCTCATTCATCAGTATGGATGCACACAGACACATACTGTCATATACACTTGCACACAAACATACAAACACGGTCACAGAGATACACACTTACCATCACACATTCTCACATACACATACACTTACACTCACAAGCACAGATATACATAAACACACAAATGAACACACATGCTTACACACATACACACACAGACACAGAGAAACAAATACACACTTAAACAAATATGTGCACCCAAACTCACACACACAAATACATATTACCCACAAAAGAAATACACATACACACACTCCACTACACATGTACGCACACAGAGTCACACATAAGACAGATTTTCAACACATATGCACAGAGAGACACAACCAAACACTCAAGCACACACATTTATGTACACATTCCCACACATAAAAATATATACCATCATTCAAACATAAACACACACATGCAGAAATTTCCATACATACACACATTTTCACAAACACACACATGTACACAAACCCATATTCCTCATATATATATATTTATATCACAAATTAACACACAGAAACACATATGCATACCCTTATACACACATTCACATACATACTTTCTCACATATATACACAAACACAATACATAAACACAGACACACATGCACACATACTCAAACAGATACACATGTATAGTCACACACAAATATACTTGCATAGACACACACTCACATACATACACAAGAGTGAGAAGCTATTAAAAATGTCAAAGGTTAATTTTCACTTATTTTGTCTCACAAGTTTGAACATTAACTGCATGGATTTTTGGGTCCACTGCATAGTAGGAAGACAATGGGACTCACAAGTCACTCACTTCATGGTGGCCAAGATGCAGACAGGGACGAAGTGTGTCCTTAGATGGAGCCCCAACCTTCCTCCAGCAAAGCCTCACTACCTAGTAGTCACTCATCTCCAACAATCAGCAGGCTTTCACTGATACAGTTTGTTCCTTGAGGATGATGAAGGCTCGTGTTCCCTGTGAACACTGCTCCCATGAGTACCAGCCTCCAGCACAGGAAACCTGGAGAGACACTCCATATCCAAACCTCACATACAGGTAAAGTGTCTGAACACTCGATTTCAAAGGCTTAGGATCTCAAATGCTATGCCATGAGTACTATTACAATCATACCAAATTTATAATCATTTTAATCACAATCCGTAAATCTGGTGAGAATACAGGTGTGTCGGTGGATGTTAATTAGTGCTGAGTGTCTCTGTGGAGTTTCTTCACATAAGCTAATAGTGGAGCTACCACTTGATCCAGTATTTCCACTCCTGTGTATATATCAGAAAGAACAAAGTGATCTTACAGTAGAAACATCTGTACATTCATGTTTAATATGTTAGCATTCATCAGAGGCAAAATGTTTACTTAGCCTAGATGTATATCAAAAGGTGAAAGGATATTTAAAAGTTATATACAGTGTATATGTGTGTGTCAATTCTATCTTCTATGTCAGATATAGGAAAAAATAAAAAGGAGAAAATACAAAATGTACTTACAACACATACTAAAAGACTATTAAGCTATAAAGCAGAATAAATGATTTATATGAATCTGAATAGATATCAAGAACATGATTCTAACAGAAATATTTGAAAAGATATATAGCATATGTTTTCTATCATGTGTGGAATCTACAAAAATATATATGTATGAGTATTTATACACACACACACACACATATATATATATATATATATATATATATATATATATATTATATGACTTACATATAGACCAGGGTCCTTTTTGTAAAAATAGGACCAGGGTGAAGTATTTGGGGCAAGAGGAGTGTATTATGGAGGAGTAAATATATAAAAGCACATTACAACACACATGAATGCAAATATCACACTAAAACCCATCCCTTTACAAATCACTACACTTTGATCACAGGACATGGGGAAATTAATTTAATACTACCTTGAAGCTTCCCCTCTGTTGGCTACCTCTCACAGAGTGGACAAGTGTCCCAGCCAGCGGGATCTTCAGCAGAGACCCTAGAAGAGGGAATCGTGAATGAAGGGACAAGAGACACAAAGAATTGACAGCAAGACAGTATTCTGATCAAGCTGCAAAATTTTATTTTTCTCAGGTGGGTTTTATAGAAGCAAACCAGGAAACTTTCTTTGGGAAAAGATTAGGGCACTGTTGAGTTGCTAAGCAACCCAACCAAGCAACCTAACCACAAAACATTGTTACTAATGGTCACTGTAGCAGAAAGATAAGGAAATGATAAGCTATTTTCTAATAACTCAAGACTTGTCTAGGCATGTCAAAAGTTTCTGGTTAGTGGCTCAATACTGGACAACAGAAACTTAACTCAGGCATGCAATATGGCATGGCTCTTGACATTGTCCTCAGCAGAAAAGTGCTTGTCTACAAAGTGGAAAAGGGGAGAAAAATCCATGAAACATCTTATCCAGCTGTGAACCCTGTGAGCCACCATAGTGACTGGCCTAGAAAGCCACACCCATTGATGCAATAGTGGCATGAATGTCATGGGAGTAATCAACAGCAATCTAATGGAAACTTTGGCCTGCTCCAAAAGAGGAAACCCGAGCCTTGTAATGCAAACGTCGCCAAGAACCTATGGCTTGGGAGGTCAGAGACCCCATATTATTTTGCCAAAGGATCACAGTATCAGAGACCTTTTTAAATACTTACATTTTATACTTTTAGGCTAGTGAAATACTTAACCCTCATCAAAGAAACCTGCTTATGCAGGGTTAATATAGAAACTCACAGTTAATCAAACGGGAGAGCATAAGCAACTATGAGTGCTCACCCCTACATGGAACGTTACTATCACACCTCCTTCCCCAACCAAGACTCATGGCACATTGCAGAAGAAGGGGCAGAAAGACTGTAGAGCCAAAGGTTGGGGAAGATTGCTGAAAAACATCTTCTGAATACGACAGGGCTATAGCACTCATGAGCCCAGGGCAGCTGTGATTGTGGGAAAAGAAGTGTAGAGAAGATCAAGCCAGTCAACCCTCCAGCATAGAGAGGGAAGGGGCTCAAAGTCCCCATCCCTAACTGAGGATCCCTGGCAGTTGATGGCCACTGAGAGAGAGTCAGTTTTCTTCAGTGGTGTGGCCCATGGTAAATGGCTTATTCTTCAGTAGCTATCACCCTATACCTATGCAAACGTGGAAATTACTAATTGGACTAGTTGGGCTATAATAAAAAGACAAAGAAGTAAAACAAGGTGTGATGTTAGGATGAGAATGTGGTGGGAGGTCTAGGAAGAGTCAGGGGCAGGGAATAAAGTGTGCATATGATGTAAATACATAGCATTTGTGTATTAAATTACCAAAGAGAAGACATAAATTTAAAAAATTGTATTATCACAATTTAATATGAAGAGATGTTCTTCTTCTTTAGTATTGCACAAAGAACAGTTGCATAATATATATTATAAAGCACTAGAGGTGAAATTGAAGAATATATCAGAAAATGGAAAGATCTCCCATGCCTGTGGATAGGTAGCATTAACACACTAAAAATGGCAATCTTTCCAAAAGCAATCTACAGATTCAATGCAATCCCCCTCAAAATCCCAACATAATCCTTCACAGACCTGGAAAGAACAATACTCAACTTCATATGGAAAAACAAAAAACCCAGGATAGCTAAAATGATACTGTCCAATAAAGCTATCTCTGGAGGCATCACCATCCCTGACATTAAGCTCTACTATAGAGCTATAGTAATAAAAACAGCTTGGTATTGGCATAAAAACCAACATGTGGACCAATGGAATCAAATTAAAGACCCTGACATTAAGCCACACACCTATGTGTGGTGATATATTGTGTCCCCCAATATATTGTGCATCCTAATAAACTTATCTGGACTCAGAGGACAGAACAGCCACTAGATAGACATAGAGACCAGATAATGGTGGCACACATGCATTTAATCCTATCACTTGGGAGGCAGAGATCCATCCAGATCTCTGTGAGTTCAAATCCACACTGTAAAATAGCCAGGCATGGTGACTTACGCCTTTAATCCCAGGAAATGATGGCAAAAAGCAGAAAGGTATATAAGGCCTGAAAACTAGGAACTAGATCTGATTAAGCTTTAAGGCTTTTGAGCAGCAGTTCAGCTGAGATCAATTCCAGATTAGAACTCAGAGGCTTCCAGTCTGAGGAAACAGGAATGGCTGAGAAGTTGGCAAGGTGAGGTAAGCTGTGGCTTGTTCTGCTTCTCTGATCTTCCAGTGTTCACCCCAATACCTGGCTCCAGGTTTGTTTTTATTAATAAGACCTTTTAAGATTCGTGTTATACCTATGAACACCTGATTTTTGACAAAGAAGTCAAAACTGTATAATGGAAAAAGAAAGGGTCTTCAACAAATGGTACTGGCATAACTGGATGTCAACATGGGAAAGATTGCAAATAGATCCATATCTATTGTCATGAGCAAAACTCAAGTCCAAGTGGATCAATGACCTCAATATAAAACCAGTTACACTGAATCTGATAGAAGAGAAAGTAGGAAGTAGTCTTGAACGCACTGGCACAGGAGGCTACTTCCTAAATATAACACCAATAGCACAGACACAGAGCAACAATTAATAAATAGGACCTCCTGAAACTGAGAAGCTTCTGTAAGGCAAAGGACACAGTAAATAATACAAAACAACAGAATGGGAAATGGTCTTCACCAACCTCATATCTGACAGAGGGCTGATCTCCAAAATATATAAAGAACTAAAGAAACTAGATATCAAAATACCAAACAACCAAATTAAAAAATGGGCTACAGAGCTAAACAGAATATTCTTTTTTTTTCTCCTGGACTCAGTCAGCCATCGCCTGGTCTTCTGCTATGGGCAGTCCATTCTCCCCTCTGAGTCTTCCTTCGCATCATCAGATTTTTCTGTTTTTCTTTTTTTTTATTTATTTTTAAAATTACACTCATGATATTAATCACATTTGTAGTATTCATAGATTACATTCACAGTATTCATTCAATTTTTTATATATATAAATTTTATTTATATATAATATAAACATATTTTAATTTTAAATGTCAAATGTCATTTCTTGAAGGGGGTAGGAGGTCTTAAACACAGGCTGACAGCACAATGGGAGGACCCCGGAGGGCAGAAGTTTGCTACTGATGTTTTATAATCTTGCATCTAAGCTGTTAACACCCATTATTCAGGATACACAGACAAGGAACTTCCCTTAAGCATTCAGGAGGGTAGAAACAGAGTATTCTTAATATAAGAATCTCAAATGGCTGGAAGACATTTAAGGAATTGCTCAAAATCCTTAGTCATCAGGGAAATACAAGTCAAAATGACTCTTAGATACCATCTTATACCTGTCAGAATGGCTAAGATCAAAAACTCTGAAGACAGCTTATGTTGGAGAGGATATGGAGCAAGGGGAACACTCCTCCACTGTTGGTGGGAGTGCAAACTTGTACAGCCACTTTGGAAATCAATATGGTGCTTTCTTAGAAAATTGGGAATCAATCTTCTTCAAGAACCAGCTATACCACTCTTGGGCATATACCCAAGGAATGCTCCATCATACCACAAGGGCACATGCTCAACTATGTTCATAGCAGCATTATTCGTAATAGCCAGAACCTGGAAACAACCTAGATGCACCTCACCTGAAGAATGGATTAAAAAAATGTGGTACATATACACAATGGAGTACTACTCAGCAGTAAAAAAACAATGACATCATGAAATTTCCAGGCAAATGGATAAAACTAGAAAATACCATCCTGAATGAGGTAACCCAGACTCAGAAGGACCAGCATGGTATGTATTCACTCATCAGTGGATACTAGATGTAAAGCAAAGGATAGCCAGACTACAACCCACAGCTCCAGAGAAGCTAGCTAACAGGGAGGACACTAAGAGGGGATGCATGGATCTCCCTGGGAGGGGAAATAGATGAGATCTCCATGAGTAAACTAGGGATGGGAGGCAATGGAGGGTAGGGGATGGAGGATGGGAGATGAGAACATAAGGGAATGGGATGTTCAAGGTGGAACAGGGATGAAGTGGGAGAGCAATGAGAGAGATACCATGATGGAGGGTGACATCACAGGGATAGAGAGAAGTTGGGTGCAAGGGAAGTTCCCAGGAATTCACAAGGATGACCACAGCTTGGACGACTAGCAATAGTGGAGAGGGTGCCTGAGCTAGCTTGCCCCAGTGGTAAGATAGGTGAATGCCCTAACTGTCATCATAGAGCCTTTCTCCAGTAACTGATGTAAGCAGATGCAGAGATCCACAACCAAACACCAGGCCGAGCTCCAGGAGTCCAGTTGAGGAGAGAGAGGAGGGAGTCTATGAGCAAAGGCATCAAGATTATGATGGGGAAACCTACAGAGACAGCCAAACCAAACTAGTGAGCACTCATGAAATTTAGACCAACACCTGTGGAGCTTCCATGGGACTGGACTAAGCCCTCTGCATAAGCGAGACAGTTGTGTAGCTTGATTGCTTAAGGGGCCCCCTGGCAGTAGGGTCAGGATCCATCCCTGGTGCATGAGCTGGCTTTTTAGAGCCCACTACCTATTGTGGGACACCTCGAACAGCCTGGAGGCAGGGGAAGGGGCTTAGACCTGCCTCAACTGAATGTATCAGGCTCTACAGAATCCCCATGGGAGGCCTTATTATCTTGTGGGAGGGAATGAGGTATAGGTTGGGGGAAGGCTGGAGGGATGGGAGGAAGGAAGAGGGGGATCTATGATTTGTATGTAAAATGAATAAAAATTTTCTTAATAATAAAACAAAGAAAATACCCTACAGACTTGCCTGTAGACCCATCACATGGAAGCATTTCTTTTTGATATCCCCTCCATTCAGATGATTTTAACTTGTATCTAGTGGACATGAAACTAACCAGCACACAATGTACACTAGAAATGTATGGAGTTTTAATTCTGTAATGTGTCATTTTAATGAAATTTATAGCATTGCAAGTATATAAGAATGGACAAATATAAAATTAATATAATAATTAATGACACATAAAAATAATCTATCACATATAGAGAAAATGCTCTCTTGTATTGAAGAAAATGTAAAATTTAACATGGTATTAACTTACATTTCATAGTTAAATATATACGTATTTATATACATAAATACAAATAACTGGATCAATCTGGAAACTAAAGTCTATACTATATACACAGTACTGCTCATAACTGATGAAACATGCAGGAAGGTTGATTGAAGGGTGTCGAAATGAGTGAGAGCATTGAGAGAGCAGCATTGGTGCAGTGAGATGCAGAATCCTAGCCCAGGAGAGTCCTCTCCACTTTAGTTCAGGAATTATTCCTTCTCCTCAGTCAATCCTGCCAGCAGCTTGGCTGAGGAAGACAGGGCTCTCCTGACTTCTGCTCTGACCACCTCCCAGGCACAGGGGCTGTGTTTCTTCTCCTTCAGGTAGACAGTGATCCTGTGGAAGTAGTTCCTCACAGCCACCAGGGGGAGTCTTCCTGGCTTGAGGAAGGTTCCTGCACCTCACCCTGCTCCATCAGACAAGCTTGCAGGTCTTTGAGCTGGTGGTGGAGGCCAGTGCAGAATGTGTCTAGGAGGCTTGTCTCCCAAGCAGCAGAGGAGTCCTTTGAGCTGAAGAGGATCAGGACCTGCTGGGTCAGCTCCTGCAGGACAGGGATGGCTTGGGCCTTCTGGATCTGCTGGACATCCACCTTCTCCAGAGGGAATGAAAAGTCCATTCTGTTCTTTGGGGCAGGAGAGAGGGGAGAGTCTCCTCATTTGTGCCAGGAGTGTGAAGGCTCTCTTGTTCCTGAGGTGATGAGTCTGAGGCAGGTCACATCCTAGACAGCAGCTTGACCAGTAGTGCATCACTGCCAGGAATGCCAGAAAATCACAGGGCCTGGCCATTGTGAATGTGGCAGATGCTGCTGGTCCTTTGGGCTCTGTGGTCCTGAACCTTCCCCTCTGGGTTCTCTGAAGTCCATCTTGTGTGCATGAGTCTTAACAGGGGAAAGCACTCTTTCCTACTTTCTAATCCCCTACTTACTTCCCAATTCTCTTTTCACTTTCTCTCACACATTCTCTGCTGGTGTCTGGGTTTTTTTCTCAAGCATTTTTGTTTTCATTATTATGTCAACTTTCCATGATCCGCTCAAGAGAGCCGTTTTTAGAGGTTCTTTTCTCAATAAAATTTCATTACCTTTTATAGAACACATATACCTCAAATGTATGAAGTTTACTCATCTAATATAAAGAATGAAAAATATTCATGAAAAGTGTACATAGAAGCTACTGAATAACTCAGTCACCCACGTTCTTGAAGTGCGCATGAGCACCTGATTGGTTTCCCAACACTCACGTAAAACAGGCACAGAAACACATGCTTATAATCCTGAAACTTGGGAGGTGATACAGACAGGTCCTTGGAGCTTTAAGGCTATCCAATATAACTGCAATGTTGAGCCCTAGCTTAAATGTCAGAGAAAACAAGGTAGGGAGGGAGGGAGTTAGGAACTGGACATTGACATCAGGAATCAACTTACGTGAACACACACATGTAAATGCAAACACATAAATGTGTGCATGCCCTACATCAGACACACACAATAAAGAATCACAATGAAATAAATGAACAAAATACAAATTGAGCCAAGTGTGGTTGCTCATATCTTCATTTTTATTATTTGGGCGGCAGAGGTAGGTGGTTATTTATATTGAAAGATAGGTTGGTTTCTGTAGTCAGTTCCAGGAGAGCCACGGCTACATAGAGAAACTCTGATTAAAAAAATAATAATAATAACAAAAGAAAAGAAAATAGAACTCGAGTATATTGAGAAGTTAAAGTTTTATACATTTATTGAAGTGTAAAGGTGAATATATTATATATTAATATCTAAATCTCACAGAACGAAGATGGTGTTGGCTGCCAGCACATGGTGCTGAGCTCCAAGGAGGCTCAGAGACCCACGGAGGCTCTGAGATGTGATGTCTCGGGGAAAAGGGGTCTGCAGGACCTGCAATAGCTCCAGAACAACCAAGACAAAAATAAAGCAAGTTTTATGGGAAGATACTTTTAAAATGTGGAAGGAATGAGGGAGGAACAAAGCCAGGCATAGAAAACGGTAAATCCGTAGCCTTCACTACCACATCTCAGCCAGCAGGCTACAAGCACAGAAATCATTCCTGATGAGCCACGGGGCTGCTGGCACTGATGACCGGAAGAAGTGTGGCTCTCTGGGAGCTCCTGCAGAAACACTGCTGAACAGGGCCAGCCCTAGGGCAACTAGCTAGGCCCTGGCATGGAGCCATCCTGGCTGTGGCTAGTCCCGCGTGCCCTTCTGGGAGACAGTGGGAGCAGGGTCACAGTGCTGCCTGCAGCCTACAGGTACAGCGGTCCTGCCTAGAGACAGAGATGTGCACTGGCCTAGAGCTCCCGTGGAAATATGTCATAACTGAATAGGTCCAGTCCTAGGCCAGCCAACCAGAACCCAGTAGGCTGCAGCCAAGGCTGGAGCTTCTTTCTCTGCTAGGAGACAGAGTGGTGGGGCAACAATGTTGTCTGCAGGCTACAAGCACAACATAGGAGCCTGGCAAGCCTTAGGGCAGTAGACATAGAGGGCAGAGAGGTGTGCTGCAGCAGGAGCTTCACAGAACCTGCCCCTAGGATGCCCTGCATAGCTGCGACATCACCCTGCTTCTGGACAGCAGGAGGATTTCTGAGATGAGTCTTGGCAATGGTCCAGGATTTATGGTGCTTCAGAAATCAAAAACCTTGAACCTGACCAATGACTCGTGGCAGTGAATATTTGCATGTAAACCTGTCTGGGCCACACACACACACACACACACACACACACACACACACACACTGCAGCTTCCACTGCCACTGTGAGGAAGGAATATTCAGTGGAGTGGGGAAGGATAGAGGAAGGAGTGGTGAGTGAGTGGTGGAGAGAGGCGGAACTAGAGCCTCTATGATTGTGACAGGTTCCATAGAAGGCTGTGGTGGATGGAGGAACATGCAGTTTCCAAGCAGAGGCAGCAGGGTGGTGTGCAGCAGCCTGAAGACTCCATTCCAACTCAGCCCCGAACTGGCTGCCCAACAACAAGATCACCCTGGTTCTGAGCAATGACATGACACCCAAGATGAAGAATGGTCATTGTCTGAATCAGACCTTCTCAAAAGATCTCTATGGTTCACGCTGCCCCTGGAGGCCACTTGGTATCTGTGGTCCACTGCCAGAGGCCATGTTGAAGCTGGAGGTTCATGTGGATGTCCATGGTTCTACAGCAGCTAGGAGCTGTGTTGATGTCCCTGGCCTGAGTTACCAACGAAGGCTAGGCAGAAGTCCTTGGTCTGTGCTGCAGCCTAAAGCCATATTGATGTCAATTGTCCATGCTGACACTGGGGGCTATACTGATGTGAGTGGCCCGTGCTGCCATCTGAGGCCACGGTGATGTCCAGGTCCATGCTGCTGCCAAGGGCCATGTATAGTCTGTGGTCCTATTGCAGCTGGGGCCTGTGTTGATGTCCATGGCATGTGTTACCACTAAGAGCTATGCAGGTGTCTGTGAACTCTTGTTGATGTCCTCAGGCTGTGCTGCCACTGAAGGCGATGTTGATATGGGTGGCCTGCTCAGCCACCTAAGGTCATGTTGATGTCCTTGGCATATGCTGCCATCAAGGGCTAGGATGGGGTCTATGACCCCTGCAGCAGCAGAGGTCTGAACTGGTCTGAACTGCCACCGCAGACCATGCTGAGGTCCATGGCACCTGCCAACCCTGGAAACAATGTGGATGTCTGTGCTCTGTGTCCTCACTAGAAACCATGTGTAAGTCCATGATCTGTGCTCCTGATGACTGTAAAGGGCAAGGAAGCTACTTTTGCCATGGTATTGATGACTGCAGACTCACAGTTGAGATGGAGGGACACAAAGACCTCTATGACAACGCCTCCCTCTAATCCTCCTCCCCGCAAATAACAACCTAGATAGAAAGCCATCCAAAAGAATTCTTAAGAATTGTGATAAGGATGCTGAAATGCAGATATTCAAAATTAATGGTATCTGATGGTGGAGCAGGTAGGGAAGAACTCAGGTTTCTTTAAGGGGCTTCCCCCTGGGAGATTTACCATGCTCCAGTGAGTACATGAGCAACACAAAGATGTGGGTTTTTTCTTTTTTCTTTCTTTTTTTTATGGAGGAGGGAATCCTAAGAATAGAGGAGCAGACATGGGAGGACTGAGAAATGAGTGTGCTCAGGGTTAAGGATTCCTGGAAGACTTTGAGATGACAGAACAGTCAGAAAGAATATTTCAAATATTTTCATTTTCAAAACATTTCTTCATTGTTTTTCTTCCTTTTTTGTGGGGAGTCATTCATTTGTGTGCTTTCTCTGTGGCCTGAAAACACAAGACTCAGACACTAAGTTTTAAATAAGATGTTAATTTTCCCAATAAACCTCAAATATACCAAACTTCTTAGTTAGGATTTCTATTGCTGTAAAGAGACACCATGACCATGATAACTATTATAAAGAAAAATATTTAATTGGGGTGGTTTGGTTCCAGTTTCAGAGGTTCAGTCCAGCATGTTTGCCTGCCTGCATGCCACCATCTCCCTGGAGTAGTAGTTGAGAGTCCTACATCTTACAGGCAACAGGAATTCAACTGAGACACCGGGCAGTATCCTGAGCATAGGAAACCTCAAAGCCTGCCCTACAGTGACACACTTCCCCCAACAAGGCCATCCCCACTGCAGTCTAGCCACACTTCTAATAGTGTCACTCCCTAGGAGATTATGGGGGCCAATTACATTCAAAGTACCACACCAAATATAAATAGAAAATACTCCAATGAGAAAGATCTGTGGTAGAAACTCTAAGTGCATCTATACATGTAAACATACACAGAGTAACCAGATGGGTATCATATCCACATATTGCTCTTTTGGGAACAAATTTTTAACTTTAGTCTTCAGTCCACTCCTTTCCTTGCTTCCTTTAAATGGGAAATGAGCTCTCTCAGCTCTATGACTTTCCTTTATTGTGTAGAGATTCCATATCACAAAGGCCCTTCAGTTCCCATAGGCTTATATGTTTGAATGCTTTGCCCCCACTTTATGTAACTGTTTGGAAAGAGTTAGGGGGTATAGACTTGCTGGAGGAGCTGTGTCGATGGGGTGGGCTTTGCAGTTTCAAATGCCCAGCCAGGCCCATTCTCTTTGTGTCTGCCTGCTGTCTGAAGATCAGGATGTAAACCTTTTAGTTACTGCTCCAGTGCCATGCCTGTTTTCTTCCTATCATAATGGTCATAGACCCTACTATCTTCTGGAATAGTGAGCCCTAATTTAAATGCCTTTTTTTATGTAAGAGTTGCATTGTTCATGGTGTCTCCTTACAGCAATAGATTACTAAAACACGAATGAGTGAAAAAATACAACCATCAATGCTGTGGATATCACTCTATATAAATAAAACACTGATGGCCAGTGACCAGGCAGGAAGTATAGGCGGGACAAAGAGAGAGGAGAATTGGGGAAACAGGAAGAAGGGGGAGAGACACTACAGCCACTGCCAGGACCAGCAACATGTAAAGAAGCCAGTAATTTTCTTTACACAGCCACGTGGCAAGCTATAGATTTATAGAAATGGGTTAATTTAAGATAAAAGAACAGTTAGCAAGAAGCCTGCCACGGCCATACAGTTTATAAATAATATAAGCGTCTGAGTGATTATTTTATATGTGGATTGTGGGACTGCAGGGCTTGGTGGAATCTGGAGAGAAGCCCTCCAGCAACACATCAATTTCTCAGTTTGCTTTAGAAAGCCTAGGTATGGATTTAGATTTTCTTTTTAGAAAAAAATCTAATAGAAAGAAAAGGTGGGGCTGGAGAGATGGCTCAGCGGTTAGGAGCACTGGCTGCTCTTCCAGAGGTTCTGAGTTCAATTCCCAGCAACCACATGGTGGCTCACAACCATCTGTAATGAGATCTGGTGCCCTCTTCTGGCCTGCAGGCAAACACGCAGCCAGAACACTGTATACACAATAAATAAATAAATAAATATTTTTAAAAAAAAAAAAAGGTGAGTGCATTTGATAAATTTTCATATGAAGTAAAAAAAAAGTGGTATGTGTTCCAAGAAATATGTAAGTATTATAAATATGACAAGAAAAATGAATAAGAAGATTACATATTAACACATCAACATCAATAACATTAAGACTGTTGTGAATTAAGGCCTGATTACTTGGAATTAACATTTTTCATGTGTCTTGTTTAATCATACTAGCAAAAGAGCAGCTGAATTGATTTTAAAATTATTATTAAAAACTGCAATAAACACCTTTTTAAATAACCAAAGATAAGCTAATGTGGTACTCACCACTAATCCAAGCTCTCAGGAGGTAGACACAGGAGGATGGGGTGTTGAAGCCCAGCCTCAGCTTTAGAGCATCTTCAAGAAGAGCCTGGGCTGTACGATTCCCTGTGAGGACAGAAGGGGGCTCGAGGGAGACAAAAAAGAAAAGAGGAAATGGAGGGAAGAAAAGAAGGAAGGAAATGCACAAGGAAGCAAGTGCCGGTGAGATGTCAAATTAGTCCAGGAGAATCATTTCAAGACATCCTCACGTGCCCCCTCTGTTTGAGTGTTCATTTAATCTTGTTTTGTTTTCAAACAGGCTACATCTTGGCTGTAATTGTGAGATTTTGTGACCTATGAATAACTTTCCTTGTGAGACAGATCAGGAAGACCCAACTCTTCACAGTGGGGTGTATTTTCCTTGCAGATTAAATATTGGGTGAAAGTTCACTGGCAAAAAAATATTAATCTCTCATTAGATGTTTATTGCCAGAACTCCTTTATGTTCTTTTCTGTTAAATAGACTGAAGCCGTCAAACATCACTTGACTATTTGATTGGCAGCTGTCAAACTCTTCCCCCAGGTACCCATTACATGGGCATCTGTCAGGTAGCAGAACAGAATGAGTCCCCTAGTTTCAGCAGACACAAGTCTAGGAATGGGAATGGGAGTCCCTGCTATATCCTCCACGGTTCTGAGCTAACCAGGGATGTAACTGACATATCAGCCACTCCTGAGGTCCCATCTGGGTGGCCCACACACAGCCTCAGCTCAGGCATTTTCCATGGATGGCAGAAGCGGTCATCAAGCAGCTGCTTCTTCAGCATTTCCTCCAGTTGTCCTCAAGACAATCATCGTTTTAAAATGTCAGGAAGACAGCCATTCTGCTTCACATAGCCCCTCTGGATGACTCTGCCTACAGCTGTTCCAGATAACCAGGCCTCCTTGCAGCAGTCTTCATTCAGGGAAGAGGACTGCTCCCATCAGCTGGTGTGTGTGCATGACTGGCTATACAAGCAGCACTCCTTATTCTCTTGGGAGCAATAAGGAGACCTTCTTCCTGTGCACTGACACCTCTTCCTTAGCCCTGGGCTGCAGCCCCAGCCCAGTAAAGCCCCATTTAAGTGTTTTGCTGCCTAATTATGGTTCTTATCACAGATTAATGGGCTAAAGTGATCATTGCCAGCTTAACACTAGCCAGAGAAAGTGAGTACCAGATGGAGGCTGGAAGAACAAAGCCAGTTGTTCTTTCTCCAAGATGGGAACGCTAAAGACACGGGCTCCGTCCAATAATGGGGTCAGTTCTTTTCAAGAAAGAGCTCAGTTAACTGTGGAGAAAAAAATCTGCCAGGAGATGGAATTCTGCAGAGTAGAAAAGCTCCAGGGCTTTGTGCCCTTTGCCCACCAGGTGGCTCTCAGCCCTAGTAAGGACATTAGATCCTAGTGTGAAGTGACTAAAGATTTTGCTTTCTTTTTGCGTCGCATCGTCACTTCATAACAAGGGCATTCCCTTTGACCAGGAAGGCGGGGTGAAGGTGCGGGAGAATCATCTTTTATATATAGAAATTTCTGAGAAAAAAAATCCTCAACTTTTGCTTTCAATCAGTGGGCAAATGACTGACAGAAACCAGTGTGAGAAAGGAAGCAGCTGCTCAGATGAGAGGACAGGTTGATGCGGGGAGGATGAGGAGAGAACCCCGGGGATTTCTGCACAGGGCCAGAGGTGGCTGTTGTGATCAGAGTGGAAGAATGGTACTCAAGGACACATCAGAACCAGCTTCAGTTTAGTGGGTATGTTATAGCTTGCATTCAAAATGTACCCCAAAGGCCCATGTGGAAATGTACTCCAAAGGCCCTGGTCCCCTGGGTGGTGGCATTGTGTAGTGTTGTGACCCTTCAAAGGGTGGAACTTAGTGCCAGGCTCTGAGGTCTGTATGGTGAGGAGCATGCTGTTCATTTCATGGGAATCGTGGGATGATGATTTTGTTCCCCTCTCACTCTTCCTCTTTGTCCCTCTCTCGTTCTCCTTCCCCTTCTCTCTCCTCTTCTTCTCCCTATTTCTTTTCCCATTTTCCTGTCTTTCCTCACTCTCTCACTGTCCCTTGATGGAATATGAGCTCCAGCTCTGACACATGTTCCTGTCCATATGTACTCTTGAAGGCGCAAGTTAATTCAGCTAACCTTGGACTTCAGCCAAGAGTTCAAATAAACTTATTTTTATTTCTTACATAGTCGCTATTATATATTTTGTTATAGCAGTGGAAAGCCAATACAGAAGGTTAATGTGTCTTCCAGATTTTTATGCAAACCACCATTTTACAGTTTTTCTTTCAGAGTACTTTAAAAACAAATGCAGCAGATCTTCAAGTTTACCTTGGCATCATCCATTTGGCATCTGGACCAGCAAAGTCTATCATCCAGTTTTATGCCCATTGTTTAATGGCTTTTTTTTTTAACGTGTAAAACAAATATCTAAAGGGAAAATGTACTGTTTCATAACCTCTTCAGAGATGGGCTCCCTGGGGGCCAGATAGGCCTGTGTGACCCAGATCGATCCCCATGTCATTATCTTTGCATCCAAATATTTCTTGTGGCTATCCTGAGTGTTATTTGGACGTGCTTGATTTCCTTCTCACATTCATAAATTATATACTGTCTCCTTCCCTCCACTCTCCCTGTAGCCTTTTCAAGCTCTTTCACATCATTCTTCCCCCCTTTGAGGTAGGAAAGAAAACGGACAAGTCACCTTAGTTTACCAACTTACCACATCCTGCGGCGCCCAACAGTTTTCAACAGTTTCACTGATACTTGGTACCTCTTAGAGCTTTCTACTCTGTCTCTCAGATGGGGTAAAAAAGCAAAGTAGGGAGACTTTCTTCCAGGCAGCGGGGAGGTAAATAATGTCCTTGTCCCACCATTACCACTAATACCACTAACGAAAGGGGGCACCTGCGGCCAGGAGTTCTATATCCCTAAGGTCCTGAGGCATGCCACATGGACATAGGAGAGAGGTTTTTTTCCATTGAAGCCGAGAATTGAACAGCACTCCCAGCTTCCCAGCTTTTATTGGGCATAATAGAATGAGGTGCAAGAGCTGTGCCTCACTAGGGGTGTATGGACAGACCTTTCCTCGCCCTTTGAACTCGGGGCCTCAATATTCTAGCCATTCGAGTCTACGTGTTAAGTTCCAATTTTGGAATGTGTGGTTTATGTTCTCTTACTATTCCTAGATGGTCAGCAAGGAAGCTTTGGCTCCGAGAATCCCATATAACTTGGCCTGTCCCGTGCCAGGATGAAATGACACTCGGGGTAATTAGAGTGCAGAGGAAAAAGTCTGGATGGCCCAGAGACCAGGTCAAGGTCTTGATTAGAATTTCTCTCTCTAAAGGCACCAAATGCTTGCCTAATAGAAACTTATTTGCACTCTGGAGATAGGTCTGTGAAAATTAATGTATTTTGAAGATGGAGTGTCCTCACAAATATGAATCATGGAAAGGAGGATGGTGGTGTGGCAGCAATGTCCCTGTCACTTCCCCTACCCCTGCCCCAACTGTATCTCATTCTCTAAGCTACAGCCAGTTCTCAAGTTGCTAAGTAACTCCAGTCCTATAACTGGAGCTCACAGGACACTTCATCTTTCCCTGCAGATGACAAAGACAAACTACCACACTCCCGTGAAAAATGTGGATATATGTGTGAAGGGGGAGCAAATAACATGGTAATGAAAGCCAGAGGTGATTCTCCCTCGAGGATTCCCGATCCAGAGTGAATCAGTGTCTCTAACTGTGGCAAAAACATGATTGCGAGGGTGTTCTTCAAGAGATCGTTGAAGAGGACCTCCTGGCTCAGTAGAAAGGCCAACCCCAAGAACTCACAGGGCAGTGTGCTAGGCCTGGTACCGATGGCCCCCTGTGGGGCCTGGCAAGGGATATAGATCCTCTGGGAAGCTTTAAACAGCAGTTCAGTGGAGCTGGAGGCATTGAAGGTAATGACTGATATCCATATGGGATTTTGCAGATAGTTTCGAATGTTTTAATGGTTATCTGTTTTCTTATTGTTTAGAAACCTGCAGGAAAGGAGAAAGCAGGTTCTCCCTTTTCTCACTCAGAAAAGTGAATGGACTTACTTGCCAGGGCCACAGCAGGGGCAGGGAACCAGAGTGAGATTTGGGTACAAAACAGATTAAGAACCATTATTTTCTCCGTTTTATGAATGCCAGAGATAAATTGCTAAGGTCAAATGCTGAGTCCAGTTGGGTCTGGTGAATTACATGACCCCTTCCCTCTAGAGCAGTGGTTCTCAGCCTTCCTAACGCTGGGACCCTTTAATACAGTTCCTCATGTTATGGTGACCCCCGACCATAAAACTATTTTGTTGCTACTTCATAACTGTAATTTTGCTATTGTTATGAATCATCATATCTGATATGCAACCCTCAAGGGTTGTCTATGTGGAAATCTCAAGCTATTCTTTTTGACTAAAACAAAATGACACAATCATACAAGTGAGTCCCAGAGAACATCTCCCCACTCCTTGAAATCAGAGGACTCTAGACTATGGAGATATAGGTACTCACCAAGCAGCTTCATAGTGATCATCTTAGGCTTTTCCCAGAAAAAAAAAAAATGTTGAGCGTAAACCTCTAATATGTTTGCTTTTAAATGGTAGAAAATAAACATCTACATTAGAAATTTCTAAACAAATAAGTAAATCTGTTCTAAAATATTCCGTAATCATAATAATCATTTGCCAATAAAAAAAATACTAATGTTGGGTTGGAGAGATAGCCCAGCAGTTGAGAGCAGTGGTTGCTTTTTCAGAGAATCAGAATTCACATGGCTGCTCGCAACCAACTGTAACTCCAGTCCCAGGGGATCTGCTGCCCTCTTCTGACCTCTGTGGGCACTTCACCCATGTGTTGCACAGACAAACATGTAAAATAAATAAATCTAAAAATATATACTTAAGTGTTATAAACATTATCAGCATAATGTTTCAAAACTATAGTTATGAGAAAGCATTTCAATTTTCTTTCAAGGTATTTTTTTATTAATTCTTTGGGAACTTCACACCATGCACCCCATTCCACCCATCTCCCAATTTCTCTGCATCCACCTCTCACCTTTATAGTACCCCACAAAGGAAAACTAACAAAGAAATAATTTTAAAAAGGATAAAGATAAAAAAGAACAAAATAATAAAAATTACAATAAATAAAAATAAAAGTAAGACTATCAATTTCAATTTAAAAAACAAACAAGCAAACAAAACAAAACAAAAAAACAACCACTTCAGTCCTCCATCTTTGCCTCTCCACCACCTCTTTATTCATCTTAGCAGCACTGGAAGCTGCTGTGTGTCATGCAGTAGACCCTTTTGTCCCAACAGCTTTCCCTGCAAATGTTCATTGTATAATGTGTTGTTGGTCAGGCTCAAGGGCTCTGGCCTTCAGCACACTATCAACACTGGGCCCCCACAGAAACTCCCCAAACATCTCACTGTTGCCCCGAGTCATATAGACCATGGGGCCATGGCCCTGCAGGACCAGTCCCTTCACACTCTCCAGCAGGTAATAGATGGGGCAGATGTTGGGGTGTGCCAGCTCAAAGCCCTGGGTGGGTGCTGAGTTGGTCAGTCAGGGCCACTGGGACCACTCCCCTCAGGTACCAGGCAGGGCCAGCTGTCTTCCACACCTGTGCAGGGTGAGGGGTGGGGGCCATCTTTCCCAATTGTGGGAAGCCAACTCTATTAGGAGAGTTACCCCATCTCCTGTGCTGGGGTAACTTATCCCAGGGCCACTGAAGTCAACCCTCTGATGAGGTGGGTGCAGCTCTCCCCAGGCCAGTGAGGATTGAGACCAGCTCAGCAAGGCCTTTGTACTTAAACTTACGGTTCAACACCTGGTTCACAGGGGCCCTTGTGGTAACACTGGCAACAGACGTTAATACAGACCCCAGCTGTGGCAGGACCATGGACCCAGACATGGCCAGCAGCAGCAGCTTGGGCCTCAGTGTCACCATGGACACGGGTGGCATCATAAGCCTCTCAGATTGGCATGGGCCCACCAGCAGTGGGATCTCCAGACTCTAATATGGTTCCCAGGTGGCAGTAGAGACCCCATCAGTCGAATAGCCCCTGAAGGCAACAGGAGCCACAGAACTCAGCACAGAACCTGGCTGCAGTTGGTCCCAGATATGGCCCCTGTCCACAGCTTAGACCTAGATATCAACATGGCCCCAGGTGACAGTGCAGGCCACCCTGATCTGCATGGCCCCAATGGCAGCATGATCCTTGTGTACCAATATAGCCTCAGGTGTTGGCCCACAACCCAGGCATCTGTACTGCTTTTGGTGGTAATCTGATTCACAGACATCAATGTGGACCCTGGCTCTGGTGGGGCCACAGACCCAGACAAGGACCTTTCAGCATCCCAGGCCCCTGACAACTCCATGGTTATTGGTGGTACTGTAGGCCACTCAAGTCAGCATGGCCCTGGCAGCTGCATGTCTCTTGGACCCCATGGACATGGTCTCGGGTGGCAACCTGGAAGCCAGCATCCTTGTGGCCTTTGGTGGGAACATGGGACATGGACATCAACATAGACCTCAGCTGCCATAGAACCATGGACTCAGACATGATTCCTCAGCAGCTCTCGGTCCTGAGTGCAGGCCTCTCAGATTGCAATTACCCCAGCTGCAAGGTCACCCTGGGACAACAACATGGCCCCAAGTGGCGGCCCAGACCTTATGTATCCACACAGCCTTCAGTGGTAACAGGAGCCATGGGTGTCAGCACAGACCCTGAGTTAAAACATCAAGGTATTTTTTAATTCAAATATTGAATTAAATATTCTTTGTTTAAATTACATATAGATGGAAAATGTACTTTTTCTTGTAAAAAAAAATGTTAGTACACAAGAAAAAAATTATTTTGAAATTTAAAAATGATACATGTTTCACTGGGACATTTGTGTCCTGGAATGTTTATTGCTTGCTATAAATGAAGTCCCTAACCCCTACCAGGGTATCTTAACCTCAAGCATATACCAGAATCACCGACAGAGCTAGTTTAACATGGACTATATTGCTTGTACACATTTTTTTTCTGATTCAATAAATTTATGAAAGGGCTCTAGAGCCAGCCTTACTAACAAATGCTGAAATGGTTCTTTGTAATCAACTCACATAATTGGTGGGAATGATAAAGGTGACAGTCTCTCTGGAGTTGCTAATCTCATAGGACCCTTTGGTTCCTGAAAGATTTAATAAGTATCCCTCATTCCAATTTGAGCTCTAGAACCATCTGGGAGACAGGCCTCTGTGCATGCCTTGGGGAGTTATCTGCTCACTGTGGGTGGCACCATTTCCTAGGCTAGGATCCTGAACTATATAAAAAGGAGTGAGAGAATATACGGATTCTCCTCTTGATAGTGGCTGCAATGTGATTGAATGCTTCAAGCTCTTGCTGCCTTGAATTCTCTGTCATGATTGACTCATACCCTTAAACTCTGAACCAAAATAATCCCTTTCTTCTTTAAGTTTCTTCTGTCAAGGCATTTTATTACAGTTACAGGAGTAGAATTTAATAACTGTGTGGAGGATGCTTTTTTTTTTAAATCTCTGCCTTTCAAAAGGCAGTGCAGTTTAAAGGTCATTGCTATTTTATTATTAAAAATACTGCAAACAGAGATTATTTAAAGGCTTATAAAACCCCAAGTGCTCTCTGTCTTTATGGCAATAACTCCTTATTAAGGACCCAAACCAACTTTTCTCTGCAAATGTTTATGGTGCTCCTGTAGTGTGGATGGTGAGGATCAAAGCCACTATCATAACAACAGCTGATGAGAAAATACTGATGTGAATACCAAGAAACCAAGACTGAGTTACAAACTAAATGATGACAAAATGATCCAGTAACATCCTTTGGGGAAGAATATATGTTTGGAAAATAAGGAGATTTGGGCCCATCAGAGTGACAATCCATATAAAACATACTTACTGGTGTTTTTGCTGTTCATGGGGTCTCCTGTTCTCAGCTTTGGGAAGTCTGAAACCCAGAGAGATTCTGTAAGTGCAGCTAGCATGTTGAGAACACAGCAACATTCAGCACAAGATGAGTGCTCAATAATTTACTTAGTAGTATTTTCTGTGAATGATCTCTTGGGACTTAAATTGTATGCCTAAGAAAGGTAAATCTTTGAGATACATGAAATTCTAGATTTTGAGTTAAATGTAAAGAAAATCTGATATTCCAATGTGAACCTCTTCTGAGAATGATAATTAGGTTTTCAAACTCCAGGAAACATCGGTATCATGGGCTATTAGTCTCCAAGTTTACTTTGTCCATCACAGTTCTGTTTATTTTGCTTTTGCAACTTAGGAATCAACTTGAAAATATAAGTGTGATTATACCTATGTAAAGAAAGGAAAGACTGAGAAGTTTAATTTTTTAATGGAATAACAAAATATATAGCATTGTTATTCAATTTGGGTATCATCCACAAAAAATAATCAGGATTTGATAGAGCATTTGGAATTGATTCCTGCAACTGACAGAAAACAAAATGAACAGCAATGGAGAATATCATGCCATCAGGGCTCACTAAAGTCCACATTAGCAAAGGCAGCTTAATTGCCTGGCTGCAGAAAATGACATTTGAGATCTATTTTACATACATTTTTGGCATGCTGTCTGAAGCTGGTCTTGTTTTCTTTAGCATATTCCTCAGTCATCAAAACACTGGGGTTGCAGAGGTTCATCTCCTAATTAGGAGAGTCTGTGATTTACTCAGTAATGTAGTTGTCTACACTAACATTTTTTCTTTTGGAATTTTACAGAATGACCGGTTTGATGTAAGGACTGCCATTTGATACAAGGTCTGTGGTGTGTTTTAATTAGGTAAAAGTGGTTATCCCACCCACTAGTGTTTGTTCTGAGACAAAGTCCTCTCTTTCAAGCGATTTCTGTCTTCCAGGGACAGGATGGAACAAGGATATGCCACTAATCCATCATTAGGCAATCTGTGTTTTAAAGACAGGAGAGAAGCAGGCTTCAGGTATTTATCACTGTGTGTTAAGGACTTTGTCAAGCAATTATGGCCATGAAGATGCAATAATTATCTTTGTTTCCTCAAGGGGTGATTAGGAAACCTCTAGAGTCTAGACCAAATTGAGTAAAACTTGTCTTTTACTGCTGTGTCATAGGTAGAGAGTGATTTTGCACTCCTAACTCAAAGATAAGATGAAAATACTTTTCTAGTTAGGACATCAAGAGATCCCTTATACAAATGAATTTGTGACACTGAGAATTAACTGTAAAAAGATATTAAACATGAAGCTTATTAAAAACTCCTTACAATTTTACCATCAGAATTTCAGATTCTACCTATCTCCTAGTTTAGTGTAGGAACATCAGGGTTCTTGGGTCAACAGAGCAAACTATGGGAAAGGAACACATTTTGATGCCTTATATCTGCTTCTGGTGTAAAGGTGGGTGCTTTCCTGAAACTGGCCTGGTAGAGTTTTGTTTGTTTGTTTGTTTGGGTTTTTGTTTTGTAAGAAAGACAGTGACAAGAATCAAAGTATTGAGGTTAATTTCCAGTGGGAAAGAGAATCTTAACTCTGCATGAAATAGCCCGGAAAGGAGTACATGAGCCTTGGTGTAGACTGACTTGCACCCCCAGACTTGGCCTCTGGCTCTACTGCACATGGCCAGCAGGGGGCTTTTCTCCTGTGCAGGCTTCATTAACCCACAGTTGGTGGAATCTGCCCTTCGTTTTATGTATGTGGCTTGCCAAAATATTCCAAAAATATTCATCATAAAAACGGAAGACTTGCACATGCTTCTGCAAACCTTGAATTCAATTTCTACGTTCTGTTTTTGCCTCTCTGTGAAACCTTTAAGCCAGAAACTACAGCAGCAGAACAGGAAGCAGCTGCTGTGTGAACAAGGGTAGGCAGCTAAAGGCAATGGGTGAAGAGCTATAGGGATTTCTACACGGGAGAAGGAAAATACAGGAATACAGAAGGGAACAGATCCAAAAAGGAGATGTGACTGAAGTGTGTCAAGTTTCAGAGTCAGCACTGAATTCAATATACTTTCCCCTTGCCAGCCTGAGTAGTGTCCCCGCCCCCCCCCCATTCAAGCTACTGTTTTAAGCCACTGTGGACACTGAACACCTTCAGTGTGTTGTATACCTATTTTCTAGCTTATCATCTCCTTTCTTGTATTAATGAATATTCTGTGGCTGTGATAGATAAAATGTCATGACCAAGGCAACTTACAGAAGAAAGTTTCTTTAAGCTTATGGGTCCATCATGGCAGGGAAGTGTGGTGGGAAGGGACAGGGACAGTGGAAGGAGCAGAAAATGGAGAACTCACATATTCATAAGACCAAGCAGAGAAAGCAAACTGCAGAGAGGTAAGGATTGTTTTACTCTCAAAACCTGCTCTGAGTGATGTATTTCCTCCAGCAAGGCTGTAGCTCCTAATCCTCCCCAATCATTCAAATGTGGGAACCTATGGGAGGTATTTCTCTTTCAAAGCACAACATTTCTAAAGTGCAGCTATTTTTTTTTTTTTGTCCATCAATGGATGATAAGGTAATGCACCTTCAAATTGTTTGATTGGAAAAAAAAATCCAGCATACATATACAGCTCTACCTTCAGAAAACAAAGATAACTGCCGTTTGTTAGGTGTTGAACTGAGAGATTACCATGAGGGCTTTCAAATGGGTAGATGTCAGCTCTACAAACACATTCCCCACTTTTCATGCAAGAAAACAGAAGTTTAAAGAAGTTGAATTGCCTTGAAGCAGGAGTTCTGTATCCTACGGATGAGTTTATGGGTGATTACCTAGTACTGGATTTCTGTTATTGTTTTAAATCTATTTTCTTATGTTCAAAAATCTTTTTCTTTATGTGTTTGTACTTTTTCACAACTATGTTTGTACTGGCTACTGGTGCTAATCTGTTTTGTGTTCTTACTTTGATTTTATGGAAAAGAAATGTTTAGATGCAGTTCTATTTCTGTGTCAGACAAATGTGTCTCAATTTTATGTTTATTTCAGTATGGTTCTTGTTGAAACCACAAATTT
Organism: Peromyscus maniculatus bairdii; assembly: GCF_049852395.1. NCBI lineage: Eukaryota > Metazoa > Chordata > Mammalia > Rodentia > Cricetidae > Peromyscus > Peromyscus maniculatus. Next base: position 109,496,750 of record NC_134853.1, read on the forward strand.
TAAAGAATTTTTACAAAAACAACATTGACTACTATTCAAAGTAAAAACAATTCAAAATTAATCAAGAATGGTCAGACATATACCAGAAATAAAAACAAGTAATATTCTTAGACTATGTACCTCTACAGGAAAATGAGTTGCTGCTATATAAAGTAGTAATAAGGAGCTGAGGAGATGGTTCATTCAGTAAAATGCTTTGCATACAAGCAGGTGGACCTGTGTTCAGATCCCAACATCCAGTGTAAAACAAAAAACTGGGTGTGACCTTGCACAGGGCAAGCAGAGACAGGAGAATCCTGGGCTAATTGGCCACACAGTCTACCTAATTAGAGTTAATTACTGGAAAGCAATTGAAGAAGACATCTGACATTGATTTCTGGCTTCCAAAGACACATTCACATACTCTTTTAGTTAGGGTTTCTATTGCTGTGAAGAAACACCATGACAATGGCAACTCTTATAAAGGAAAGTATTTAAATAGGGCTGGCTTACAGTTCAGAGGTTTAGTCCATTATCATCATGATGGGAAGCACGGTGGCATGCAGGCAAACATGGTGTTGAAGAAGTAGCTGAGAGTTCTACATCCAGATCCTCAGGCAGCAGGAAGAGAGAGTGACACTGGGCCTGGCTTGAGCATTTGAAACCAAAAAGCTAACCCCTAGTGACATACTTCCTCCAACAAGGCCACACCTACTCCAACAAAGCCATACCTCCTAATAGTGCCACTCCATATGAGCCTATGAGGGCCATTTTTATTCAAATTACCACACACACACATACACACACCACCCCAACACATGTTCACACACACACACACACACACACACACCAAAATTCCACCAATAATATACCCATGCTATTCTAGTTTCATCTCTATTATTATGATTAAAGCACTCTAGCAAAAAGTAATGTGGGGAGAAACAAGTTATTTTTCCAGCTCACAATCTATCATTGAGGAAATATGAAGGTAACTGCTTTTGTTACTGCTAAAATGTGAAGGTGAACATGATATATGTGCTAAATACTAAGATCAATAAATTAAAATCATAGTAAACATTGGAATTGATATAATGAAGCACATGAGTAAATAATGCTGATGCCCCTAAGTAGATGCTTTAACACATAGCTGTTTAACATGACTACCATGTTGTGACAAAATGGATTCATTTCGTGTTGAAAGCAGAAAAAATTAGTCTTTTAAAATAATTAAATGTTGGAATACATCTGCCCCTAATAATCATTAATGTTCATGTTTGGTTTCTCATCTATTAATCTTGCAAGCTTAATAATAAAAAAGGCTATTGTTGTGATTTTTGCTCTGGTACCTACTCAGGCACAGTGATTTTGTTCTTTCTTTTCCAGGTAGAAAGTAATCCCTTGGAAGTCCCTCTTCGCAGCCAGCCCACATTTCATAGCAAGTCAGGGAATGCTCACTCCAACTCCTGTACCAAACAGCCTCCCAGAACGTCCTTTGGCTGGTAAGAATTTTTCAAGACCAGTCTCATTTCAATAGAGCTCTTGTATCAAACAGGCTGGGTTGCTGCTAGAGCATCTTGGGAAAACAATGTTTTCCTACTAGTCCCTTGGGGTTGCTGTAGTTTGTCAGAAACAGCAGGCCTTGCTGCTTCTGGTTAGGTTTCTTCTCAGCTTTTAGCTACTGGGGTTTCTGCCTGTCCTGTACCTCTCTGGAAGACATCAGTTTGGAAGTGCTGCCTTTCAAACCAATGCCACAGCTTCTGTATTGTTGGGCTTGTTGTTGTCTCAGAGGTGTCCCCATTATGCACACACCTGGCACATCACTGACACCAGCAATCAGCAGTACTGGGGGTTGGGGCTCTCCAACAGCGCTGGCTCACTTGGCGGGGCCTGCTAAGGCCACACTTGAGGGCCAGATGCCCAGTTGGTAAGCACAGTTAGGGAAATTTCTACCTAGCCTCCATTTTGAATGATTTTGAGAAATTTTATATATGGATAATGGAAATGCTTATATATTTATTAAATGGAAATGCTTATATATTTATTAAAGATCTTTTTATTTGGAATTAATATCATCTGGTAAATAATGGTTTGCTATTTGGGGAGGGCTCTGGAGGGGAGTTAACACGATTGATGAAGTACAGGCCCTATTGCCTCTGCAGAAAGGCCTTCATCTTGTACATGATCCAATCTTTGTCTTCGTTTACCTTATCCAAAACATCTAGGCATCTGACACTTTCAACCAAACTTTCAATTGTATACTGTGATTTTTATTTGTTGCAATACATTAAATTTCAGAGGTATTTTGGGGCTCAAAAGCTAGGATTTCTAAGTCAGTCTGTGCATTTCACGTAATAAACTATTAATGGTGAACAAAGTATTATATACTAACTAGATTATCCACATCTGTGTAGTATATGTATTTTGTGGTATTGAGATTATAGAAAGTTTAGAGTGTCACACATGTGTTTAATGTGTATTTTTAAACAAATTTATTGCAACTTAAATATTTAGAGACAAGGATATCACAAAAAAAGAATGGAAGAAAGATAAATCACTCATAGTTAAGTAACTTATGGTGCACACATTTAGTGTTCAACAACATGTTGTAAGTAAGCTCTCTATATACCAATTTTGGAAAATCTGGAACTGGAAAAAAACCCAAAACAGATGTAACAGGATATATGCTATTTAGAAAAGAACCAGGAAGTAGAAGAGAAGAATACAAGGATTTCTTAATTTGCATATAAATCAATCCTATTAAGATTTGAAAGACAGTAATAAGGTCATATTCAGAGAACAGAGAGGCAAGTTAAACGCTTATTTTCAAATAAAAATTAAAACTTGCAGTTAGGTAACTGCATGTTAATAAAAAATATCCACAAAGGGGAAATTCAACAGAAGGGAAATGCCAACCCAAGCATTGCTGGTAACAATGTTTTGGAAACATTGACTTGGATATTCTACCAAATATTATCATTATCCAGTACAGGATAAATTTTGTGTCTAAATTCTCTTAAGCTTATTACATATTCGTCAAGTCAATGGGGGACAAGGCTTGTACACTCAGGAGAAAATAGTGGGCAAAGTAAACTATCACATGTTTAATTATTGGGAAATTGTGTAACCATTTAAAAATAGTGCTTGGAAAACAAAACCATGAATAAAGTATTTATGACGGCATTATCTCTCCTGCCAAATATTCAAAATGTATCATTAGGACCCAATTTTAGTAACAAGTTAAATGCCATGTGTTTTAAAAGCTTAAAAACCACTTACAACCAACATTTTAATTGAGGTGTTTATTGAGTGTGCTGTAAACCGTAAAACTGTTTGTAAAGAAAAAAAAATTTAAATAATACAGTGATTTCTTCTGCCGGGTTTCTTCTCAGTTTTAACAAAGGTTGCGTTTCGTTCCTCTTGCGGCACAAGACGGTAAACGTAGATCTTGAAAAGAATGCGCTCTTGGAAAGTGCTAAGGAAACCTCACTCCGCAGGCCTAAGTCCACGCCGACGCACATACTGCGCGTGCGCACTCCTGCAAGCTTGCAAGACCGCCCCCTCCACGGGCCCCGCGCGCGGGGGTGGGGGGTGGGGGGTGGGGGGGTGGGGAGCGGTAACCCCGCCCCCAGCCCGCCCGCGCCCTTCCCCCATCGGACTGCCGCGTAGCCAGGGCCAGCCGCGCAGGCGCAGTAAGCTGTGCAGCCGCTCCTAACCCGGGGGATCCTGGGATTCGGCCTTTCCGGAAAGGACGGTCTCGGTGTGCGGACTCGGCCGCCGTTCTAGGCCCCCACCGGAGTTCCACGTCCTGCTCCGAGCCGAGCCGAGCCGGTGGCGGTGGCGACGCGGCGGGCGGCGACCTCAGAGGGCGCAGCGGCGGCTGGCTGGGGTGCGGAGCCTGACGGGCGGCAGCCGCGGTGCGCAGGCCGTGACGGCCCCTCCCCCGCCCTGAGCGCAGCAGCCGAGGAGGAGGACGACGGCGCGGGCCCGCCGCGGGGGAAGCGGTCGCCTAACTGCCTCGGGTGATGAGTCACCGGCTTTACGGTCAGATTTGAGGTCCGCGGCGCTGCGTGGTCCTGCGGCGGGGCGGGCGGCGGGGTGCTCGGAGCGGTGCTGCGGTGACCGCTTGCCCTTGGTTCGGCGGCCCCGAGTGAGTGGCGGCGGCGGCGCGTTCTCTTTGTAACGTCTGCGGCCTGCAGCGAGCGCAGCAGGGCTTTCCCCATGAAGGTGTCTCTCGGGAACGGCGAGATGGGCGTCTCTGCCCACCTGCAGCCTTGCAAGGCGGGCACCACGCGCTTTTTCACCAGCAATACGCACAGCTCTGTTGTGTTGCAAGGCTTTGATCAGCTCCGCATAGAGGGCCTGCTTTGTGACGTGACTCTGGTGCCTGGTGATGGCGATGAAATCTTCCCGGTTCATCGAGCCATGATGGCGTCTGCTAGCGATTATTTCAAGGCCATGTTCACCGGTGGAATGAAAGAGCAAGATTTAATGTGCATTAAACTTCACGGGGTGAACAAGATCGGCCTGAAGAAAATCATTGATTTTATTTATACTGCAAAGCTGTCTCTTAACATGGACAATCTTCAGGACACCCTCGAAGCTGCCAGCTTTCTACAAATCTTACCGGTTTTGGACTTTTGCAAAGTATTTCTTATATCAGGCGTCTCTTTAGATAACTGTGTTGAGGTTGGTCGGATTGCTAACACCTACAATCTTATAGAAGTGGATAAATATGTAAATAATTTCATCCTGAAGAACTTTCCTGCATTGTTGAGTACCGGGGAGTTTCTAAAACTCCCTTTTGAACGGCTTGCCTTTGTGCTTTCCAGCAATAGCCTCAAGCACTGTTCCGAACTTGAACTCTTCAAGGCAGCCTGCCGCTGGCTGAGGCTGGAAGACCCTCGGATGGACTATGCAGCAAAATTAATGAAGAATATTCGATTTCCACTGATGACACCACAGGACCTCATCAACTATGTGCAGACAGTAGATTTTATGAGAACGGACAATACCTGTGTCAATTTACTTTTGGAAGCAAGCAATTATCAAATGATGCCATATATGCAGCCAGTGATGCAGTCGGACAGAACTGCCATTCGCTCTGATTCTACTCACCTGGTTACGTTAGGAGGAGTTTTGAGGCAACAGCTAGTTGTCAGTAAAGAATTACGGATGTATGATGAAAGAGCACAGGAGTGGAAATCCTTAGCCCCCATGGATGCTCCTCGATACCAACATGGCATTGCCGTTATTGGAAATTTCCTGTATGTAGTTGGCGGTCAGAGTAATTATGATACAAAAGGAAAAACTGCTGTTGATACAGTTTTCAGATTTGACCCTCGGTATAATAAGTGGATGCAGGTGGCATCATTAAATGAAAAGCGCACATTCTTTCACCTGAGTGCCCTCAAAGGACATTTATATGCAGTTGGTGGGCGCAGTGCAGCTGGAGAACTGGCCACAGTAGAATGTTACAACCCAAGAATGAATGAATGGAGCTATGTTGCAAAAATGAGTGAACCCCACTATGGCCATGCTGGAACAGTATATGGGGGTTTAATGTATATTTCAGGAGGAATTACCCATGACACTTTCCAAAATGAGCTCATGTGTTTTGACCCAGATACAGACAAATGGACACAGAAGGCTCCCATGACTACAGTCCGAGGTCTGCATTGCATGTGTACAGTTGGAGACAAGCTGTATGTCATTGGTGGCAACCACTTCAGAGGAACAAGTGATTATGATGATGTTCTAAGCTGTGAATACTATTCGCCAACTCTTGACCAGTGGACTCCAATTGCTGCTATGCTAAGAGGTCAGAGTGATGTTGGGGTTGCTGTCTTTGAAAACAAAATCTATGTTGTTGGTGGATATTCTTGGAATAACCGTTGCATGGTAGAAATTGTTCAGAAATACGACCCAGAAAAAGATGAATGGCATAAAGTTTTTGATCTTCCAGAGTCACTTGGTGGCATTCGGGCTTGTACTCTCACAGTTTTTCCACCTGAAGAAAACCCTGGGTCACCTTCTAGAGAGTCTCCTCTTTCAGCACCTTCAGATCATTCTTAGATCCAAGGTGTAATACCTTTTCAGTGGATCATGGATGATCTCATATTTCCCCTTTAATTGTCTCTTATTACTGCAGTTAATAGACAAAAAGGTAACTTAGGTTTTTTGTGTTGCTTAGTATGTTTATTAGATGGCTAACAAGTGCATTCTGAAAATGTATTAAATATATTCAGCTGTTTTAACAAGTGAAAAAGATACATAAAAAATTAGATGTTTTGTGGTTTTTACGTAAGTCAAATTGTAGGTGATCATAGTGAATGTGTAATTATGTGTATTATGATACAAAGTTGAAAGTTTTGATTTGACTGAAACATCAAATGGAGGCCCTCTGTTATGACTTAAATTGATTGCCAAGGTACAGCTACCTCCCTCGTGGGTAGTTTTTGAGAATTTGTTAACTAGGCTGTGTGATAACTCTTAGAGTATATGAAGTTTCTTAGGTAGAAGAAATAGTAAAAGTATTAACTAGAAGAAACAGTAAGTCAGGATTTGTTCCTATCGTACTGGAGAAAAAGCTTTTTTAAAGTGTGTACACAAGACATACATGCTCACATAAAAATTCATGTGTACATACGTATAAACTTTTAGAATTGATAGAAACTTCAACTGTAGTGAAAATGAGCTAATGTTTTCTTCCAGAAAGCAGCTAATTATTTCAATGAAAATTCAGTTAGTGTCTAAAGTCTTGAGCAAAATTTAGATAGTTAAGGGCTACAACAAATTAAATTTGCAGCCAAATTTGTCATTTAATGGGATTGTTTCTTTAAATGAAATTTAATTAGTTTTTCTGTATAATCTGTAGTTACATGTATGTAGATTATTTAGCAAAAGTCAAGTTTTGGAGAATTGTTTTTTCTCATTAACTTCTTTTTCCTGTGAAATCCAGCAGTCTTTAAAAGAGGCAAGGAAACATTCTGAACAAAGCTATAGGATTTGAAGTTCAGCCTCCCGGCTTTGTCACTCTGATATGTTTATTGTGTGATTTGGAGTGATTTCTGGTGCTGCTGTAGCTGAGAAACATCCTGAGCTATGTGAGCTGCCTCAAGGCTGTGATCTGAGCAAACAGATAGACCCTGTTCTGCATCAAATCAGAAATAGGCCTTTTCAGCCTTGACCCAAGGACAGGACCAACTTCAGATTCCCTAACAAGCCAGCTGGTTTCTTTAAGGCAGTGCTAAAGTAGACCTTCCGTCTTCAACACTGGGAATACTTTCTGGCTAAGAATTTCATGGGGAGATCTTAAAGGGACAAATGGAATTATAGTGGTCCTTGGTAATGAGTGATACTGAATATATGCTTTCCTGGAAAAGTAGTTCAACTGAAGGAAAAAAAATGTGCATTCATGTATGTGCATATGGCTAACCCTGGGAGAGTGACAGTGTAAATCAGGAGCAATACCATTGACAGTCCCTTAATGTAATTCAGACCAAGGAAGAGGATTTGGCTTCTGGCATCTGAACTTTACTTACTGCCCATACACGTGTTGATTTATTTTAATGCTCTTTATGATTTTTGCATTAACAGAAATTTTCATACTTGCTATATGTTTTTTTAATGACTCCATTTTTTATTACTTAGACATAGTTGAATACTTTTAGAAGTTAAGGTAAAAATTGCTACTAACTTTGTGTATTGAATAAACAAGAAATAGCATCCCAATCTTTTTTTTTTTTTTTTTTTTTTTTTTTTGCAAGAGTGAATACTTGTGTATTTTGAATAGCTTCATTTTCTCTTTGGTCAAATGTTCATTTCCTTTTCCTCGTGATACTTACTAGAATTGCTTTGTTTTTCATATCTTTATATAATAAAATTGTTTAACTGATATTTTCTTGTATTGCCTTTTTTTCCCCCCTCAAACTCATAGTTTTATAAATGGAGGCTGTCCAGTTAATATTTGAAACTAAAATTGTCCCTTTCACATCTTGACCTTTGTGGATAGCTTTACTATGGTTTATTTTTAACACAGAATTGATACATTACTTTTTCATGCTGATTCTGACATGCTGAGATGGTATTGCACAGCCTGTTTTCTATACATGCTTTTCCTTCTTTGACTAAAAAAGCATTTCTGCCTTTTACTCAGTACACCTGACATTCTCATTCTTTGATTAAGAAGCGCTCCTTAATCAGGTAAGCTGACTGCTCTGTTTTCATCAGGTAAGCTCTGTTTTCATCGCCCTACAGTCTTATACATACACCTCTCCTTTTGTCTTTCCAGGGTTCTTCAGGTGATAATCTGCACATATGTTCATACAAGTAGCTGGCTGGTACTATGTTGTTATAACTAATTAAACCCAGAACTCCTCTTAAGATGGAAATTTTAAGTGATTTTGAAATGATTGATATTTTCATAGTGAAAAATACTTCATAAGTAATTTTTAAAAGACTGAACAAACATATAAAGGGGATACAGGCACATATCATCACAAACATTTTTAATGTTCGTTTTTCCCAGTAAGTTTTCAACAGTATTTATAAGCTTTTCTGATATATAAGATTTGTCCTACAAAATGAACAAGAAAAAGCATAAAGTAATTATCCTTGATTTTACATGCCAGCCATAACTTCTGTGAATATTGGGTTGTCATAAAAAGACATTGACAAATACTTTCAAAGTTGCCAATCCAAGTTTCAAAAACAAACTACTATCGCTATGATTTGCTTAGTTTTTCATGTGTAGATATTAAGAGACAATATGCATGGAGTTTACCTCTTAATTACCAAATGCATCTCATGTAAAGAAGATTCTGTTGGAAGTAGTGGAGAAGCAGGAGGAATATGCATTTAAGGCCAGTCTAGGCTGCATAGTGAGACCCTGTTACAAGATTAATTACGTTTTCATGCAGCTAAAGCCAGACTTGGATTTTTCTTGCTTTCTAGTGTAGTTTGTACATTGATCATATTTAAAATTTTTATGGCTTATAATTGAAAGTACTTTGTTTTCATGAAGAAGAAATACGTTGCTACAGAGCATTTCTACATTGTACAAAGTATCCTTAGCTCAACTAAAGTCCACTGATTTGGGGGTAAATTTATATCAATAAGATTCATGTTTCCTCTTATCTGTGGATTTGTTGAGTTTGCTTCTTAGGGCTTGAGAGGTGGCTCAGGACTTATCCCTGGCTGTTCTTCCAGAGGACTGTGGTTCAATAACCAGCTCCCACATGGTGGTTCATAACTACCCAGGGAATATGATGCCTTCTGACTTCACACGGTGCACATACATATATGCAGGCAAAATACTCACAAATCTAAAAGAACTGTATGTGTTAGGGTTGTAGATGTTTTAAAACTGGTTTGCATAGGTAGATGGTAGCCATGGCCAGTGGCATTTTATAATTTGTGTGTATGCACATGTGTGTGTGTGTGTGTGTGTGTGTGTGTGTGTGTGTGTGTGTGTGTGCAGGTTCATGGGTGCAGCTGGACTTGATGGCCAGAAAGCACTGGACATCCTCCTGTCTCCATCTCTACAGCATTGGAATCACAACTCGTGATTTTTATGTAGGTCTGGGGTCCAAATGGGTTCTTGTGTTTGTGTGGCAAGCAGTTTACTCCTGAGCCATTTCCCCAGCCCCAGCAGTTTAGTTTAGATTTTTAATTTAGTTTGATCAATAATTCAAACAGGTTGTTTGAAAATGTTGTATCCATACAATATTGAACTTCATGAAAGTGCCATAGTTTTTACACTTCTATATATTTGACTGTTTACCCCCCAAGCTTTACCACTGTGAATAAACCAGATTTAAGTTTTAATTATTATACATAAAACTTTACCCCTTTTATTACCAGCTGACACATTCTAAGAATCTGAACAGTGTTAAGTTTTTCTACTTTCCTGAAAAGTATTTGCAAGAGTGCTAACTGCGTTTATAGCAGAACTGTGCTCAGGGGATGTCTTAGGGTTTCTGTTGCTGTGGTAGACACCGTGACCAAAAACAACTTTGGGGGTGAGGGTGGGGTAATCTATCTCAATCTTACAGTTTAACATCACAGTTTAGCACTGAAGGAAGTTAGGGCAGGAACCTGGAGACAGGAGCTTAAGCAGAAGCTGTGGAAGAGTACTGTTTTCTTTATGGCTTTCTCCTGTGGCTTGCTTGGCCTGCCTTCATATAACACCCAGGGTCTGGACCAAGTCAGGGCACCATCTGCAGTGAGCTGGGCCATCCTACACCTGTCATCAACCAAGAAAATGTCCCACAGACTTGCCCACAGGCCAGTTGGTGGAGGCCTTTTCTCATTTGTGGTTCCCTCTTCCCAAATGACTCAAGCTTATGTCAAGTTGACAAAAGGTCATCACAGTGAGCATTAAAGGAATCTGCAGTTCTGGTTGTCTGACTTGGGGTCTACATTAATTGCCAGTTACACCTTAACTATTACTTATTGGAAGAACAGTCCATATTTCATTAATTTGTTCCTGGGAGTTTTGTTGTGTTTTGTGATAGGGTCTAACTATCCCTGGCAGGCCTGGAAATCACTGTATAGATTAAGCTGGCCTTGAACACAGAACTGCCTGCTTTGCCTCTCTAGTGCTGTGATTGAAGTAACTGCCACACCTGGCTGTTCTTGTCTTGCCTTAATTTCCTGTTCCCTATAAAGACTTTCTCTTCATGAGTGGTACTCTGGAGACTGCTGCTTAGTTTATAGTTTTTGTTGTTTTGATTTGTCATCTTGAAAGGGTCAAATGGAAAGGGGGAATGACACTGGGAAAATTACTGAGTATGACTGGCCAGTAGGCAAGTCTGTGGGGCATGTTCTTGATTGATTGATTGATGTATGGGGGTCCAGCTCACTGGGCAGTACTACCTGGGCAGGTGGTCCTGGATTGTATAAAAAAAAAAGCTGAGCAAGCCATGGAAGCAAGGCAGTAAGCATCATTCCTCGTTCCTCCGTGGTTCTGCTTCAATTTCTGCCTCCAGGTTGCCTCCTGACTTCCCTTCATGAGAGACTTTAAAGTGTAAGCTGAAATTAACCATTTTCTCTCCAAGTTGCTTTTGGTCATGGTTTATCATGGCAGAAAAAAGTGAACAGGAACAGTGCTTTTCAAATTGTGATCTACATTTTGACCTTGGGGAAATAGTTTTAATGTCTTGTTTTTATGTAGCAGTCACTGTATTCTTTGATCTTGGGCTTACAGCTTTGCCAGTGATGGTTCTGACCTTCCAAGCTGACTTTTTCTGCTTCTTTCCTGTTCAAATAGCTTTTCATTCCAGTTGAAATGGAGAAATTTTTTCTTCAAAACTCCCTTCCCCTCTTCTTTATCCCCCTAGACAGGTTTCTCTATGTAACAGCCCTGGCTGCCCTAGAACTAGCTTTGTAGAGCAAGCTGACTTCAAACTCACAGAGATCCTCTAGCCTCTGTCTCCTGAGGGCTGGGATTAAACATATTTTGTTCCTGATACAATATTCTACATACACTTTGGCATGAAATCTAATGTATGTTTTCAAATTATTATGTATTTGTTCTGTAACTACATGTACTTCCTTGACGGATATTTGTGTAGTAAGAGTAAATTGTTTTCTTCAGTTCTGATGGTCTTTTATTCAACTTTTTTTTTGTATACAGTTTTACTTTTAATTGGGTTTTTATATGTTCTAAACTCTGTTGACAATGGGAAGGAATAAGTGATTTTACCATACTGATTTTTGTGTACATTGATCTTCATTGTTTCTTAGTGTTTTAGGTAGACCCACTCATATTTGCACCTTGGAGAATCATATTATTTGCATATTATAACCTTCTTATTACTAATTTCATAAATTAAAGATGAGTTAACTCTTCCAGAAGAATTGTGCCAATAACACAAGGAAATTCATCTTATAGACAATTTTTAAAAGTATGATTCTGATTTTAGAGCCCCTTTGTTAGAGGAAGATGGTCTTGGTCTCACTCATAAAGTGCTTTAGGAGTCTTAAAAAATATAGGGTGTGTATCTTCATGAATACTTAATGCTGTAGTTTGCGTCGGTAAAGACCTTCAGAGGCGATAGCCCATGTGGTTTTGGGAGGCCATGGACCCTTCAAGAGGTAAAACATAAAGGAAATTCAATAATCAGAGTTAGACTCTTGAAGGGGGATATTGGGTTGGACTTTGTCTATTTCCTCTCTCTCTGCTTCAGCTGTCAAACTCTGAGTGGACTCTCCGTAGTAGATTCCTGCTATGATGATCTGCGTTGCTACAGTCCAAAGCAATGTGGCCACGTGACTTTGGATAGACTATGAAAACAGGAGTGAAAAGAAACTTTACGTTGTTCCCTGTAGGTGTTTTGTCGCTGTGATGGATGTCTAACTAACATACTTCACAAATGCTAAGGTGTCATCCTAATGTTTCAGATGTCAAATACTGAAGAATTTTTAAAATCTCAATTGTTGGGCAGGAAGCACTTTCATATTGCTGAATACATTAATAACTGGCATAAACAATTTAGAAAGCAGTTTGACAGGATAGTAAAATGACCTTCCAGGTTTTATACTTTGTAAATAGATATATTTCTTTAACAAATGAAGGAATAACCCCTAAATAATTACTTCACTATGATGCTACTGTTAATTATTTTTTAGTATAATCTTCATATTTTCTAAAATGGATGTTGTTGGAGTTCTTTTCACCCTGATTTTGATACTTAGTATCTGTGTCCTTGAATATCTCCTTGTATTTAAATGACTGAATGATGGGGAATCCTGACTTGGTTTGACTTGAAGTCAAACTCACTGGGAATCTGTTCTCATTGGTCTATAGCTTATGGCTTTCATTACAAGTCTAGGGAAGGATCACATTCTCAGAACAAGTTCAAACTTCCAAGACCTATCTGTGCTGTAGTCAGAAAGGACATCTGAGTATGGCAGTCCATTTTTCATGCTAGAGCAGGATCATCAGAAGTGGTGTTCTCTGCTTTCTTTTCTTTTCTTTCTTTTTCTTTTTCCTGAAGGTTTTGTCCAGAGCTTGTTTCCAAGGCATCTTCCCAGTTCAATAAACATTGTCATTTTTGTTTTGTTTTGTTTTGTTTTTGAGACTGGATCTCACTATGCAGTTCAGGCTGGCCTGGAATTTGATTTGTAGACCAGGCTGGCCTTGAACTCACAGAGCTGTCTGCCCCGGGAGTGTGGGATTAAAGGTGTGTACCATCATGCCTGGCCTAACAAGCACTGTCTTTTTAATACCTCCTTTTAGTTCTTGGTCTTAACATTTAGTTGTACTCTTAGCATGCAACCTCATGGATTAATTATCTCCTGTGACACAATAGATATTTTCTAATGGGTTACCACCCTTCTTTCTACACAATATTATCGGAACCTAACTTGAAGGCAGGTTTTGGAGATGAACAAGAAAAATCTAATTTTACTTGTTACAGCATCATGGTGTTTGAAACATTTCCATAGTTCCAATGATTATGTTTGTGGACTACAACACCCTAATTGCTTACAAAGCCTTTAATAATAGAATTTCTACTTCCCACTCTAATTTCTGTTCTCCTTTCTCCTTCCATGTCAATGTATTTTAGCCTTTTACTCTGTTCCTGTGTGGCTCCACTGGCCAGTACACTGTCACATCCCTGATCCTTGTTGCCTGGCTAAGTTCCAAAGATTCTTGGGATGCCAGCCTAACAGTAACTTCTAGAAGCTTCCTTTGACCCACACAATCCCTACATGATCCATGACCTTGTACCTTTTACATTTCACAGTTGTTGTTACTGCTGTAAGTGAATGCCCACTAGTCCACACCCCACGAGACGGGCAGCTGAGAAGCCAGAGGTAGACACTCAGCAGAGAAGTGGAAAATAGACAATGTGTAGAAAGCACATTCGACACCAGTTGAGGTTTCAATTCCAAGGCTGATGATTTTCTATTTTAGTTTCCAGTTAATGCAACTGTTAAAGCCAAATCAATAAATCATGATTTCTCTTAAAAGAGAGTAGTAAATCTGGTTTCTTCAACTGATGTTATGTTTGTCTCTGGCAGAGCCTTGGAAAGCTTTTTATCTAATTACTTTTCCATTAAAATTATTTCCCTTGACCGAGTGTTCAGTAAAGTAATAAATGTACTACTACACTCACAAGGATAAGTAAATTCCTGGTAGCAAAGATACTTAAAATATTTTATGACTAAATGGGATTAACATTCCTTCTTGATTTCAGAACAGATTAAAGGTTTAAGGTTTCTCTGAGTATGAGTCAGTGTTTACACTTCCTCCACCTTTACCAAGCAATACAAACTGGAAGCTCACCATATTTATAAAGAGTAACTTCTGACAGCGTAACAATTGTTTCAAAAGGTAGGCTTGAATTATTACATAGAAAATTCAAGTTCTTTCTACACAAAAGTACGGTTTCTACTTTTTAAAGTTTCTTTTATAACTGAAGCAGAAAAATGTCCTGGGTTGAGTGAATATTTACAGTCTTGAATTAATATATTAATTAGTAAATGAGACCCAACTCACCACAATTGGGTCTGAAGTCTCTCTTCCAGCTCCCTGGAGTTTCTGATAAACACGGGCACAGCTGCTGTGTACTGTTCAACAGAGACTGGCTCCTTGGGCACATCTTGCAGCCAGGCTGGATTCCCCATGTTCAGGGTCTCTTTCATTTCCTGTACCAAACAGATTACCAGAGATTCCAAGCAACTGATTAGGTCCTAAAACAAGATCTTCAAGATGGTGTCAGGAGAACAGAGGCAGCCTGAGCCTTTGGGGATTTGTTACTCTCTACTTGTCTTGAGGGAACCTGCAAGTATAGTCAGGTCTTTGACACAGAAAGTAAGGACCGGTGACTCTGATTTGGCATGGGGTTGTGCAGGTCTCCTGCTTGCCAGGATGTGGCTCTGAGCCAGGCCACAACTAAGAGCATAGGCAGAACTGGAGAGCAACACCTTCATTGGCTTGGGGGATACAGCTGGTCTGTGGTATTCTCACACAGCATGTTCAAGACTTCCAGGTTTTGTATTTATCCCAGTTCTGACTCCACTTTTCTCTTATGGAACTCAGATTATGACCTCATTGCTTCTCTTTTTGGAATGAAAAATTGGTATACTCACAGAAAATGACAGATGACCATTCCCAACAGAATGTTCATCCAAGGCCCAGTGTTGAAATAAAAACCTATCTAAATGCTAATCTGTCTCTTCTCCTAAATTCTAAAACAACTGCTTAGATGTTTGATCCTAGATGTCATTTTTATACTTCTGAAATTGTACACAAGTACACGTGCCTTATGTCTTTACATTTCCCTTTAGAGCTACTAGATTTGATTTAATCTCCTCTTTTAAACAAGATACATAGTTTCTCTGATGTAACCTACCAAAAATAGTGCCATAGGGAAAACAAATGACAAATCATACAGCTGTCTTCACTATATCTAAAAGGGCATTGACTGCATTTAAATGACAGACAGCAACTTGGCAAGGAGCACTCATGAGTAAGAGAGACATTTGGGTGGTGATTGCCCTCAGGGAGCACAGAGGTCATGACTCTGACTAATTAAACACTATCGTGCTCAGTGTAGTTTTGTACTTACTGTTAATAAAGAAAGAAAGTGGGTTTTCTATGTATAAAACCATTTTGTTGCCAAGAGGCATACTTTGACCTCATCCCTCATGGTATGCCTTTCATGACTTTCTGTTAGCAAATTGCTTTGACTGCAGTTGCTACTAAGTGCTGTGAGACTCACCGATGTCGGGTTCCTGGTTCCCCTTCTTCCCTATTCAGTGTGCTGTTGTGTTGCTGGCTTTGGACATACTATATAGAGACTTTATTGTGTTGAGATAGAATCTTTATCTCTATATCTTTCTTTTTTTTTTGTTTGTTTTTGAGACAGGGTTTCCTGTGTAGCCCTGGCTGTCCTGGAACTCACTCTAGACCAGGCTGAACTTGAACTTAGAGATTCACCTACCTCTGCCTCCCAAGTGCTAGGATTAAAGGCAGGTGCCACCACTGCCTGGGATATATATATATATATATATATATATATATATATATATATATATATATTTATTTATTTCAGAGTTTATTTTAGAAGTGTGTGTATGTGTGGTATATACAAATGTGGGGGTTCATTTACTTCGTATGTTTATGTCTATGAGTGGGCTAGAGAGGCTGACATCATCTGTCCTTACTATTGTTCTCTCCACCTTATTTTTTAAGACAGGATGCGCATTGAACCTGGAGCTCTCTCAGCTAGGCTGACTGGCCAAGAAGCCCCCAAGATCTTCCTGTTGCCTTTCTGGGCCAGTACAGGACATACAAATGCGTGCCACAGTGCCTGGCCCTGACATGGATGCTGGGGATATGAACTCAGTTCTTATACTTGTGCAGCAAGCTCTTTATCTACTGAGTCAAGTCCATAGCCCTTGTTTATGGAGCTTTTATCATGAATTTTATTTATCAGATCTTTTTTTCTGAAACTTGATTTTTATCTTCCACCCTATTTTATGATACATTTATTGGTTACCATATGCTGAATTATCTTTGTATTTCTGGAATGAAACCAAAACACTTTTTATAATAATCATGATCCATCTGAAAACTGGAAGGGGAGAACTTCCTCCATTTCCATATTTCTTTTCTTCCAAAATACCTTTCACCCCTGCAAATGTATCCACCCTTCACCTCAAGCTTTCTTTGATATGTCCTGACATCAGCCATTAGTTGGACTCAGTTCACCAAAGCAAAACCTTAACCAGCAGTGAATTTGACCAGGCTATGGACCAGAAACTCCATACACCAAACAGTTGGCAAGCTGGGTGATTGAGTCTTTTGCCTTCTTGTCTTGTTTTCTCTTCCATATCAGTCATCTTTCGGGTGCCCCTTCCAGAAGGGAGCTCTTAGCTTACCTCACCAATTTAGTTCTGATTCAGTGCTTAGGCTTGTAGAGGATTGAAAGTCTTTAAATAGCTAAATAAGTCAATAGGAATATGCAATTTTTAAAAGAGGTATTTCAAATATGCACCTAGAGTACACAAGTATTCTACAAATATATGGAAGCCTATGAAAATCGAAGATAAAGAAGACAAAAACTGCTTATAGGATAAGAAAAGGGAGCTGAAGCAGTCTCTGCCAAAGTTTGGGCAGAACACTACTGGAGTCTGTGGATCAGCTTAGAATCAACTTTTCATGGCAGGAAGCCCAGAGAGGCAGGAAGGGCCGAGGGCTCAAAGTAGGATTTCTCTGTGTGCTGGCTGTGGTTCTACATGCTGAAAGCTCCGTGTGCTTTTCATTGTTTCTTCCTAAATGAGCTTACAGCAGAAAATTACACTGTTTTACATACTCAAATCTCCTGTGACTTAATTAGTCTGGGAATATGGTAGAGCCTGAAAGATAGGGAAAATGAGGGAATTCTTTGTGGACTAAATTAAGGATTGATTTAATTTTTTTTAAATTTTTTATGTGTACAGATATTTTGCCTATATATATGTGTGTGTGCAACATGTGTGTCCCTGGTACCCATGGAAGCCAGGAGAGAACATCGGATTCCCTGGAACTGGAGTTACAGATGGTTGTGAGCTACCATGTGGGTGCTGGGAATCAAATGCAGGTCCTCTGGAAGAACAGCCAGCACTGTCTCAACCATCTGTCCAGCCTCAAGGATTTTTTTTTTAAGTTCTGAGAACTATGTCTGACTGGTGATTAACACACTATACAATACACATGTGCTATTTCTTTATTAGTATTACCTTTACTATTTGAAACTATTATGTTGGAGAGATATACTTTGAACTTACTGTTTTCAGTCAGACATGAGAAATACACTGATTTCCAAGTTTTCTGATGTAGTAGGGGAGAACTTGATGCAGTCAACACTAGTCAGCTGAGAGCGCCGCTGGGTCTCTGCTGTATGCAGTCTTTTGGTGTTGGGCAGCATGACTTCCTTGAGCTCTGTGAAGGCTGGATTCAGGGCTAGGGACTGATTGCTTTGAGGCCTTCTGTGCTTGGTACCTTGAGCTCTGAGCTTCAACCATCTTTCTTCTGCTCTACCTTATGATCTCCACTCTCCATCTTGCTGGCTAGCTACAGCTTATCACTATTTCCCAGTGGGATGTCACTTCCCTTGGTTTATTTTTTTCATTAAATTTATCCATACTTTGTTTTCCTTTTGTTCTTAATCATTGGGGTGCAAAAGAGTTTGCTTTCTGTGAAAGAGGGGGTGAGAAAGAATGCCTACCACCTACATGCTGCATAGGGTGACTGTGGTGATATTGTATCCCCCCAATATATTGTGCACCCTAATAAACTTATCTGGGGTCAGAGAACAGAACAGCCACTAGGTAGACATAGAGGCCAGAAAATGGTGGCACACACACCTTTAATCCTATCACTTGGGAGGCAGAGATCCATCCAGATCTCTGTGAGTTCAAGGCCACACTGGAAACAGCCACGCAGGGTAACTCACGCCTTTAATCCCAGGAAATGATGGCAGGAAGCAGAAAGATATATAAGGCGTGAGGACCAGGAACTAAAGGCTTTTAAGCTTTTAGGCTTTTTAGCAGCAGTTCAGCTGAGATCCATTTGGATGAGGACTCAGAGACACCCAGTCTGAGGAAACAGGATTGGCTGAGAAGTTGGCAAGGTGAGGTTAGCTGTGGCTTGTTCTGCTTCTCTGATCTTTCAGAATTCACTACAGTATCTGCCTCCAGGTTTTTTATTATTAAGACCATTTAGAAATTCATGTTACAGGTGACTATGCAGCTATTTACCTTGCTGTATCAGCATCCCATTATTGGCATTTAGCATTAATACCACTTTTCTTATTTATAAAGAATTAACTAGGAATTGCTTTCTGAAAACTCAGAGAAATGTTAATGCAATTTGAAAAGTTCAGTAAGATATCACTATTGAATATTCTCATTGGGGAGTAATATTGTTTCCATATACTAGAAGATTGGTTTGTGGGAATGTAAAAATAATCTAGGCAATTATAATGATTTATAGACCACTAAAACTCAACTCTAATACAATGTTATTCTTTTTTTTCTTGTTTTAAATTTTTCTTGTATATCCTATTAGAGTCATTGACACTGAACCCATAGAACACAACTAAAGTATATGCAAGATTAATGCTACAAGCCACAAGCAATAGTTGACTGAGATTTTCTATTTTGGACTTTTTCTTTGTCCTCATATGCACTGGTGGCCTATCATTGGCTATCTTGTATGTATTGCTTATGCTTAACATCAAGGCTGAGTGTACTGTGATTCTAGGAATTGTATACGTATTGTTTATATTTTATTAATTTAACTAAGATAATTCAACACATGAATAACTGACAAGTTCTGAAAAGAAAAAAAGTTAGCTGTGTCTATGTTAAAATCTGGCAGCAAGTAAAATTAAAAACTGATGACGGGGTGGGGAGTAGCTACATGAGGTAAAGTGCTTGTTGAGCAAGTGTGAGGACCTGAGTTCAGATTCAGTACCCACATAACAGCGAGGAGCAGTGGTGCATGTCTACAACCTGGAGCTTCCGGAGAGGTGGACAGTGACAGGGGGCATGATGCTCTGAATGAGAAGTCCTCCCTAGGCTCGGCCATTTGCATACTGGTCCCCAGTTGGTTAGGAGGTGTGGCCTGGTTGAAAGTACATCATGGAGAGAGAGAGAGCTTGAGAGTTCAAAGACTCATGCCATTTGGAGTTTGCTTTCTCTGCTTTGGACGTGTGGTTCAAGATAAAAGCCCTCAGCTCCCTGCTTCTGCCACCATGGATTTGCTTGACCGTCAAGGACACTAACCCTCTGGAACCATTAGCTTAAATATACTCTTTCTTCTATAAAGTTTCTTGGTTATGGTGTTTTCTCACAGCTATAGACATGTAACCAATACTCCTGGTACCAGCTTCTGTATCAGTTTCTTTTCTGTTGCTGTGATTTAACACCGTGACCACTACAACTTACGGAAGAAAGGGTTTATTTGTCTTATGGTTCCAGAGAGATACAAGTCAGTTACTGTGGGGAAGCGTGGCAGCAAGGAAGTCTGGTGGCTGGGACAGCAGGCTGAGAGCTCACACCTTGAACTGCAATCGTGAAACAGAGAGAGCAAACTGGAAATGGTATGAGTCCTTAAACTCTAAAAGCTTGCCTCCAGTGGCATTATGCCTCCAACAAGGTCACACCTCCTAAGCCTCCCAAAACAGCACCAGCAACTAGGGACCAAGTCTTCAAATGCCAGAGCCTGTGGAGGAATTCTCATTCAAACCACTACCAGAGGGTCATGGGGGCTTACTGGCCGGCTGGTCCAGTTGAGACGGAGGAGCTCTGGTTCAGACAAGAGACTGTGTCTTAAGAATAAGGAGAAAGTGACAGGAAGACATCCAGTGTCAACCTCTGGACTCCACATGTACACACATGGGTGAGAGCACCCTCCAACATGACCATATACCACACACGCACATACATGCACTTGGGGGGCGGAGGAGGGAGGGAGAGAGAGGAGAGAGAGAGAAAGTTTAAACAATTAATTTATATACCCTAAGAATAAAGTTTAAAAAAGTAACATATTTTAGTAGTTTTCTGCAATTTTGAAAGATGCTTAAAGATTACAATTTACACATATACAGGTTTATAAATTTATACATTTGTAAATGTAATATGATTCTTTACAGTTTATATAAACACACATATTACATTAGAATCCACTAAAGCATATAAGTAATTTATACAAGAATAAATTAGAATTTGACAGGAATGAAATATACTAAACATAAAGGACAAAGTACTTTTATAAAGTTAGAATAAACATCAAGAGTTTTTAAATTTAACTCCACTTACGTTTGTTATTTTGTCATTGCTGAGTTTAAAACAAAATTTTGCAGTTTCTTTTATTTCTAAAGCAGAGATATAAAGTACATAAATATATTATTTTGTGTTTGTTATTGAAAATTAATTATGAGTACAGTTAGGAAGAAATTTCTAGCAAGGCTCTGGAGACAGGAGAGGGGGAAACAAAACAATTGAGAAACACTGCTCTGGACCCAGTGTAAATATGTGGAAGAAAATAAAAACAGAAGTAGAAAGTAACGTGGGTGACAATAAACTAAACTTCAGACATTCCTTACTTAAGCCATAGCAACAAAACAAAGGCTGTAGAGAACCTAGAGGGGAAGGTTCAGCACCACAGAGCCCAGAGGACCAGCAGCATCTGCAACATCCACAATGGCCAAGCCCTGTGCTCTCCTGACATTCCTGGTGGTGATGCACTTCTGGTCAAGCTGCTGTCTGGGATGTGACCTGCCTCACACTCACCACCTCAGGAACAAGAGAGCCTCCACACTCCTGGCACAAATGAGGAGACTCTCCCCTCTCTCCTGCCTCAAGGACAGAATGGACTTTGCATTCCCCCTGGAGAAGGTGGATGCCCAGCAGATCCAGAAGGCTCAAGCCGTCCATGTCCTCCTGCAGGAGCTGACCCAGCAGGTCCTGATCCTCTTCAGCTCAAAGGACTGCTGCTTGGGAGACAAGCCTCCTAGACACATTCTGCACTGGCCTCCACCAGCAGCTCAATGACCTGCAAGCCTGTCTGATGGAGCAGGGTGAGGTGCTGAAACCTTCCCTGAGCCAGGAAGACTCCCTGGTGGCTGTGAGAAACTACTTCCACAGGATCACTGTCTACCTGAAGGAGAAGAAACACAGCCCCTGTGCCTGGGAGGTGGTCAGAGCAGAAGTCTGGAGAGAGAGAGGGAGCCCTGTCTTCCTTAGCCATCTTTCTGTCAAGATGGAGTCTTATTCTAATACAGAAATGATTCTCACTCCCTGACATTTGAAAGACTTTTCTATTGTAATTTTGTGATGAATCCATTCAATCAGTTGTTAGATATTTTTAAGAGTAGTAAGCTACATTGTGTTCAACTCTAGGGGAAGTAATTATTTTTGATGAACACAAAGATAACCCATCTTCTTAAAATATTTGTTTAATTATTTAAATATATAAGTTATTTATATATGTATGTGTACTCTGACATTTTGTTTACTATAA
Organism: Peromyscus maniculatus bairdii; assembly: GCF_049852395.1. Lineage (NCBI taxonomy): Eukaryota > Metazoa > Chordata > Mammalia > Rodentia > Cricetidae > Peromyscus > Peromyscus maniculatus. The sequence continues at coordinate 109,518,750 of NC_134853.1, forward strand.
AACAGGTTGTTTGTGTTTGTTCAGTTTTTATTTTGCTTTATTCACTAAATTTTATTCTAAATTTTTATTTGTTTTATTTTTGAATGATATCCCAAGATATATTTTGTAAATTTGTGAAGAGTAGAACATATCATTGATTTGTCCTTCACTCTCATACTCAAAATTAAAAACTGACCATAGCTCAGTAGCATGGCCACCGACCATCATGTGGGAAGACATGGGATTGATTCATCAACTGCTTACTACTAATTTTTACTATGTGTGTTCTACCTCTGAGGAACTAAGCCCAAAGGAAGAGTCCTAAAGGCAGAATCATGACTTCCAGAAAGGCTGGAGAGTTGACTCTCGTCCTTGGAAAGAAGCACCATGCACAGGCTGTTGTCCTGCACTTGCACAAATAGGCTAGTGGGTGTCACTGCCGCTGCTTCCTGCTGCCGCTTCACAACATCTGTTTCCTGGCGTAGGGATGTATGATAAGGAATTCATTTTCACTGCCCTTTTAATCTCCCCTGTAGGAATATTACAGGATCATGTGAGTCCCAAACAAATTCACAGAGTCAGTGAATTTTCAGCATTACACATAGAAAAAAGTTCTCTGCCTGAAATTGCAAAATGAACCATGTGATTCAGAGAACAAGAGAAATGTATGTAATTCTAGGGCAAAGGGGCCTGGACATTATAAAAGGAACTGAAAATGCAAAACCTGTACCAGCTGTACAGAGAAGAAAATAACTTTATACTGCAATTCTTTTCTGTTTAGAGTGGTGTGTGTGTGTGTGTGTGTGTGTGTGTGTGTGTGTGTGTGTGTGTGTGTGAGAGAGAGAGAGAGAGAGAGAGAGAGAGAGAGAGAGAGAGAGATGTCACCTCAGTTTCGTTTGAATTAAAATGAGGTTAAAGTGTTTCCATAGTTGGTCTGAACAGCAAACAAAAACATGTATTGTAAAGCACTTAGATACTTTTCCACAGCATAGTATTTTAAATATGGTAAATATGGTAGGTATTTGTTAAGAGCTGGACTGGTCAACCAAGATTTCTCTGAGGCCCTGACTTATGGAGAAGAAACATAGCGTGGCTGAGCCAATAATAGCTGGATCCTGAGAAGCCAACTCTTCCTACTGTAAGTGGCTATGGTTGTCAGCCCCAAGGTTGCTGTGTGCTTGATCTATAATGCTCTTGAGATGCCCTGTGTTCCCCTTGTGCAGCATTATTTTATTAGCCTCTTGCTAACTTAGTCCCATTGTATGGTAGTTTCTGTTGACTCTGTACCATTTCTCCCTGGAAAGAGTGTATAAGGTGCCATACTTCTCAATAAGTTTGCTTGTCATAAGATATAGCTTTTGCAAGACCCCCTGATTCCAAACTTCCTCATCTTCTCCATCTTCTATCTTCTTTATCTTTTGATATCATGGTCCTCTCTCTCAGAATCCTATCACTAAAGAACAACCTGCTGGACCAATTCAGGTATCCCCCAATATTTCTTCACTGTATGTGAAAATACTATTTCTTTCTCTAAAATCATAGGGTCTGTGTCCACTACTCAGTAGCTGACTTCAAAGGGAGCAGCTTAAAAAGGCGCTATTGTGTTATGAACTCGAGAGAGGCAGAAAAAGCATCATAGCTCAGGAGAGCTCTTCATTTCAAGGAAGTCTCTTTTTTTTATGTTTAGTTGGGAGATGGAGACTGGATGGGGAAACATCTGGAAGAAAGCACACAAGACCTGTGATGTTCAGTTAGTGATTGGGCCGCCTCACCCTTGCCTCAGCAAGGGTGGATTCATTTCCGCAATTCATTTCCACAGCACCAGGATGTAACTCATTGTCCTGTGACCTTTGCCAGCTCTGCCTTCGTCTTTCTGCCTGTTCACATTGAGCGAGCTGCTTTCTCTTCCATCTGGTCTCAGCTCAGTGGTTTCCCTAAAGAGCAGAGCCACAAATAGAAAGCAGAAGTTAAATAAAATGTCTATGTTTTGTGATTCATCGCTAGAGAGTCCTCCTAATATCTGTCCCATGTCCTTTAAGGTCACAGCTGAAGTAAGTGTGCAGAATGTAGTGCTTCCACGTAAAGGAAAACTCGGAAGAGTTGTGCCTGGAGAATCGCTGTACCGAGGGCAGCAAGCCAGGCTGGGGACAGATTCTGAGCGTGTAGAAATCTCAACATTGAATAGGGATTTGCTTTGTGAACCAGAGACCAGTTTTTGGTAACCCTAACAGTTACATATTGTACCTTAGAAAAGACTTTCATAGAAAGATATATCACAATATTGAAGTCTTTTACCTATCTTAGTAGCCATCTTTAAAATGATAATTTTTCTAAAAAATAAAAATCCACCTAGGAAGGGTTCTGGAGAAGACTGAAAAACAGTCACTCCTCACATGGGAATAGCTCTAACTTCATGTTCATCTAGGAAGTAACAGCTGGTAGGAGTACTGGAAGACAGTTGGTGTCCTGGACCAGTAAAATGCAGCGTTCCCTTGCTGATTGAGATACCCAGCACACTTTCCACTTTTTTAGAGCAAAACTGTTCATTGAGAAATCACAGTAAGCATCATTCTCTCCCTCTGTAAGTGTCTGATTGCTCTGTTTACTGACTCATTGACTGATACAGTCCAATAGCCATTTTCTCCTTTCTTGTGGTATCTCCCTTGGTTTCCCCCAAAGAGAACAAAGCCACAAATTAAAAGCAGAAGATGAGTGGAACTTTCCATTTTGTAGAAATTCCTAAAGGAGGAATTATTTTTCCTTTTCCTTCAGATGAATAAATTTAAAAACATTTATTTGTATTTTATGTGTTTGGGTGTTTTGCATGCATGTATGTCTATGCATCATGTACATGCAGTGCCTGAATGTTCCAGAAGAGAGCGTCAGGTTACAGATGCTTGTGAGCCTCCATATGGATGCTGGGAATCAAACTCTGGTCCTCTAGAGGAGCAGCCAGTGCTCATAACTGCTGAGCTATCTCTCCAGCCCTAATGTAGAATACTTTTTAAAATGACTGATTGTATCTGTTAAGATGATATAACTATAACTGTAGCTAAAAGGAAATCAGAGGCTGGACCATTTTATGCTTTTGCTTAGACAGTAATACCAGAGACATGCTCCACTACCTGCCAGGAGAGGAGGCCCGTCATGGCTGGAGACCTGCTTGTGTTCTGTTTCCATAGAATTCCATCTGTCTCAGAGCTAATAATCTCTCCCATGCAATGAGTTTATTGCTGCAGCAGAATGGACCCATTTGCCTGGCTTATGTATCTTATAGAAACACTCACTACTCAGGCAAGCATGTTCTTTTTGGAAATGGATAGCATTGTGGGAACAAAACATCCAGAATGTGCCCTTTACCACTAGCACACTTAGAGGACAACAGCTTTTGATGTATTAATCCCTCTGGGTTCTGCAGGTCTCAGGTGGGGAGGGAAGACCTGCCCTTCGGGATGTGACATTACAAGGAAAGCCTCCTGTTTGCTGTGCATTGCAAGGTGCTAAACAGAGGTTGTTTTCATCCCTGCTTTGTAGAAGTTCCCTTCTCTTGACCTTATAATCCAGGGAGCATTTTACCACTTTGAAAGAATGAGCTTGTGTCAGTGCCAATTTCACTAGGTCCTTAGAGAAAACACAGATGTAGGTAAAGCAGCATTAGAGAGTATAATAGCCTGCTGACATCTGTAGACTGCAGAACTCACAGGCACCAACGTGATCTGCAGCACATTGTAACTAAGGAGTTAATGTGACTGCTGAGGAGGACTGGGGTTTTCACTTCCGTTGGGTCCAGCCTGATCTCTGCCTGTGGTCACAGAACAACTTGTGTATTGCTCCAGCCCTGCTGGTGGGTCAGTGCTGTGGTTTACATGGTGGGGACTTTGTCTCTGGCCTTCTCTCTTTCCACCACTTGTAAATGTCAGGGCGCAGGGTGACAGAGACGGATGTGCTTTTAACTCAATTTCATTTTAGTTGATGCTCTAAACCATGAAAATTGTCCATCTTTATGCAGTACTGTGTGACAATTCATACATGTGCCCACGCTGTAAAGTTTTATGCAGTTTAAACATGAATCTCCTCAAACACCCTTTCTTTTTGTTTTGCAGAGACAACACTGAAAACCCTTTCTTAGAGATTTAAAATTGGCATGCCATCATGGCTATCTTTTTGTAAATGATATGCAATAACACATATGGTCCTTTCCTTCCCCATAGGTTTTTTTCTTCCAGATTTCCTTAGACATTGCTAACCGCCTCCCCACCGCGCCCCTGCCCGAGGGTTGTTGGTCATGTAAGCATGGCTGACTTTGTGATTACATAACTTCCTTCCACTCTGACCACTTCTATTTTTGTTGCTGCTCATATTATCAACTCATTCTTTCAATATGAATAATTACCCCCCAAAGTTTGAAGGTCCCCATACTGCCACATGGCCCTGCACTTCTTCATGGCTATATTCTGTTTCATAAGGCAACACTGTGGACTTGTTATACCCTCAAAATTATAGAACTAAGAAGGTGGGCTGGATGTGGGTGGGATGAGTTGGAAGAGTATTGACCTGCCTGATCACTGGCATCCCTCAGTAGGGCCAGACTTTACTCTTTTCCTGTAGTTCTGCTGTGAAGTATCTAGTTCATATAACAAGGGGCACAGGATGGCGGGGTGCAGTGACCTGATGAACAGAGTCCTTAGGGAAAGATCAACATGCAGGGTCAGATAGAGCTAACTACCATTTAGAGCCTCAGGACCAAGAGTATGACTATGAACATGACTTGAATTTTGCAGTCTCCTGATTCCAGAGTTGCAGTGTTCAAGAGCCACCAATGTCCAATAAGATACAGAACACATTTAAACAAAGAGCCTTAAACATACAGGTCAACCCCCAAAGAGACAGTTAAGGATGCAGGAGCCCATTCTTCCCCCTGTTTAGATGCTTCTGCATCCTGACTCCACCAGAAGATGGAGAGGGCACAGGAAGTTCATTTGCTCAGAAAACTATAGAATGTGGAAGGAAAAAGAGTGACTTAAAAACATTTCTAGAACATTCTAAGGGGTGCAGCAATGTCATTGGACTATGTGGAGTCAATCATTTAAACATTTTCAATTTTAAAAAGAGATGACTGAAGAGGCTTCAGAGAGCATGGTGCCATTCCAGGGAGAAGGCACCAACAGCCAGTGTCCCCAGCAGGGGTGACTCTGACCACAGCAGCCTGTGGACTGTTTGAAAGGAACTATATAGGTTATTCTAGCACCCTTTGCAAACATGCTAAAACACAACAGGTCATCACAATATAGAGATATTTTACTCATGGAGCCCAGGCATCCCAGGGAAACTCGTAGATAATATGCACAATTCAGTTTCTTTAAAAATACAAGTGCTGTGCAAATCACGTGTGCATACACCTAGGGTCACAGGAACCTTTGAGTACATTTAGCAAGAAGTGGCTCATGGCCTTCCCAGCAGAACAAACACAATGCAAAGATTGTAAAATCACAGTTGCTATTGGCAGCAAAGTGTTTTGTAAAGGTTAATTTATGGATTTTACCTAGTTAGATCAGTTCTCATCCATTGTTAAATGTCTGTTAAAAAAAAAAAAAGGACGACTGCCTATAAAACTGGAGAAACAATACATAGACAAAAATATGGGGGGTGGGGTGGAAACATCATCTATTTTGATGCCAGTTGTAAACAAAGATAAGATAAATGCAACCACACTTGGCACATGTATGTGGACAGACGCACACATACACATAAATTAAAGCAAACAAAAGGAAGTATTTTGTCTTATTTTTTACAAACAAAGAAAACCCATTTAGCCTGTTGTTATTCCAACCTCCTCCTCTGCTCTACCAATTTCGTGCCATGAGTTTTCTTGAGCTCTGAATTCTCGTGTGCACCTCCAGTCTCCATTTATTTTAAGGGCTATTGCAGACGAACCATATTGCAACTCGACCTTAGATCTGTGTTCTAACTTTGAAGATTAATTTTGTCTCTAAAATGTTCTTTAGATGAATGTCATTCAAGCAGTTTCACAGAGAGGGCTGAGTGAATATTCTCCCGGTCATGGTATCTCTCCTGCTAGGTAAGTATATGAGTGAATATTCTCCCGATCATGGTATTTCCCCTACCAGGTAAGTATATGAATATTCTCAAAGACCTCACAGCAATATAAGTTCCATACTTAGCATTATATAAATTTTAATATCATCATAATTGTTATCAAAATTAATGACAAAAGTTTAAGGATCATCTAATTCCTTTTCTTTCATCCTCTAGATTTCTGGAAATAGATGCCTTGAAGGAATATTAACATATAATCCTGCCAGAGGTTAGTGTTGCAGTGAGTGAGGTCAGCTTCCAGGCTTCTGTGAGTTAGCTGGTCTGACTCCTCCTTTCCCTCCTCAAAGCTATTAGAAAATACAAGTGTCTGGTCTTACAGAGGTACGTCAGCTGATTGGCGTGGGAGTGGCTCTCCTTTTCATCTCTGCCAGATGCTTCCCCTCTCCTGCTGTTGTGGACTTTAACATCAGCTTTCACCTTGCCTTGTTCTAAACTACCCAGCTCTGCTCCACTGTTTCCCCCAGCTTAGATTTCACTCTTTCACAAGCAAAGGTCACTTCCTTTAGCTTTATGGCAACTGAAGTTTCAACATGCTTTTTTAGGCCACAAAACCAGTACGGAGTTCAGGTCTTTGAAAAGTGGAAAAAAATAAGTAAAAAGTGAAGATAAAAAAAAATGGTGCTACTCTTTATTCTTTCTTTTAGTTCCCTGTGTTTTCATTACCTCACTATGAAATAGAATGTAACTAAAGGGTAAGTCAACCAATGTCCACCATCAAGCCACGATCACGTTTTTGAAAACATGAGAAAAGTTCAGAGCACATAGTTTTCCCAGATGAAGCACAGGCAGACTGGCCAGGATGTTTAGGCTGCACAGGGACAGAGTAAGACACAGTGGTGGTGATGGTGGGGCTTTGATGGGAGGCATGGGGTATGGGTAATACATCAGACTGCTTGCATGAACATGTATAGAATACTAATTCCTGAATAACCAGTTGCTAATGAACTATCATTAGTCCATCACTGTCAAACACAGTAAGTAGTCAGTATTTAAGAAGAAGATTGACAAATAAATATTTGTTTAATAAAATAGACTCAGGACAAATTGGACATTTTTTTTTTCAGCAGTAGCAAAACCACCTTGTTGTTAGCTTCTGAGCATTCCTGACACTTCAATACCCGGGGACATGGGTCACTATTGAAGACAGTTTAAAAAAAAAAAAAAACCCTCTAGGATTCAGCATACTGAGAACCTAAGTGAACAGTACCTCTAGTGTAAGAGTTCTGAAGTCATAGGACAGTGTTGGTGCTCTCTGGGTGGGAGGTGGGAGGAGGGATGCTGAGGACCTTTGTCACTGTACATCAGAAGGTGTTAGTAGATGGGACAGACTCTGTGTGAGTCACATGGTGAGGGGAAAGCAGCGTTACCTTAGGATTAGCATCGTCAGAGAAGTCCTTTCAGAAGTAATGAGTCACCTTCAAAACGAAACACAGCTACCCTCTGCTCCAGATGCTAAAAATGTCTTTGCCATGAATGGTTCAGCAAGTCACTGAATAGCTGCAGAAACCCACAGAGCGGAAGGGGCATCACTCTGCGTGTAAAGGGAGCGTGGCAAATGGAGGTGCAAACTGTGGCTAAAAGCCCGTACCTACATCAGACCAGTATTTAAAATAGGCAAAAGTCTACATATTTTCGGATGCGTGTATAAGTGCGTGATTATGTACATACACACACTTCTGAACACAGACCAAACTATCTTTGGAATGATGATTTCTGTTTGGAATGGAATATCTGATTTACTGGGAACATTCACTTTCATTGCAAAATGATTATTTTAGGCTTGTGCTCTCAGGTCACATGGAATACATGCAAATAAAAATAAGGAAGTAAACTGTAGAGAAATGTTCAGAAATGAGAATTGTGTCTGCTGCATAAAAGCCATGTGTGTACAGGCTGTCTTCACAGAAACCAGAGTCTAAGATTCACCCAGCCTCAGCTCAGCCAGGCCAGGAGCACCCTCATTTCCCCCACGGCCCTCCTGCTCCCCCTCCTGGCCTTCCTGGTGATGTGCAGCTGTGTCCTGTTGGATCTCTGGGCTTAGCAGGAAGACTTTTGTGCTCCTGGGCCAACTGAGAAGTCTCCTCTTCCTCTTGCGGGAGTGACAGAAGGACTTCCAATTCCCAAGGAAGATGGTGGATGGCATCCAGTCCCAGAGGGTCCAGGCCATGTCTTTCCTCCAGCTGAGGCTCCAGCAGATGCCATCCTCCTACCCTTCCCCACAGAGAGCTCCTCTGACAGCAGCCCTCCTGGACAAACTCCATGCTGAATTAATTACTTCAGCAACTGGAAGACCTGGCTGGGGAGGTGATGGGATGGGGAAGGTATGACCTACAAATGCCCTTGAGATATTTCAGGGAAATCCATCTCTACCTGGAAGAAGAAATACAGTGACCGTGCCTGGGAGATTGTTCGGGGTAGAAATCACTCTTCTGATTTCCTTCTCTGGAAGGAGAGAGTCACAAAGATGGACTTGGGGTCCTCTGGAAACCATTCTTCTTGGGTGCTCTGACCCTTAGACTTGGACATCTACCTGTGTTATTCCAAGTGGTTCCTATTTATATTTTGGTCATATTTGATTTATGTGAATTTAGGAAATACTTTAATTATGTTAAACATATATATGAGAAATATATTCTTAATCAGGGAGATTAGTCTCTCAGAGATGACTGATCTGGTATTTATTTATTCATCTGTCATCTATTTATTTATTTATATTAATTTTCATGTATTTCTAAGAGTTATATGATTTCATGTAATAACAAATTGATGTTCACATTTCATTAAACTTTGTACTAACCGGGTAGCACACTAGAGCTTACCGTGTTGTCAGTGACACAGGGGGGTCAGCCCTGAGAGGAGCTGGAGAGCAACAGAGCTGACCCCAACCCCTCATCTGTCATGTGGTGGCATGGGTGAGGGAAAGATGACCTCCCCACCACCCCGGTGGCAGGCGAGAGAGCTGGCCCTGGGGTCACAAGAGTGAGAGAACTAGCCCTGCCCTACAGGAACCACAGCACACAGGAGAGCAGGCCCTGTATCCTGCAGAGGCAGCTCACTAAGTTGACCCTGTTGTGGGGGGTCACAGGTGAGCCAATCCTGAGGGCATGAGAGCAGGAGAGCTGAATCCTTCTCCCCATACCTACCACCTACAGCAATCTGGAAAAAGGGCCCTGCACCTTGCCTGGGCAAAATAGTAGAGTTGGCCCTGGCCCCGATGTGGGGGGTGGGGTATCTGGATCTGAGGGCCCCCAAGAGCAGGAGAACTGGTCCTGCTCCTTGCTGTAGGCTGCATTGGGTGAGGAAGCTGAGGCAGTGTTCATCTGGTTGTGACCTCCCTGGAGGGAAAGCCAGGGAACTGACCAACCCAGCTCCCACCCAGGCCCAGAATCAGGGCTATGAGTTGGCCTACCCCAGCATCCACCGGATCTATGAACTGTTGGAGCATATGAAAGGGAAAAAAATCCTACAGATCCAAAACATCAGGATCTCCATCACACAGGACAACAAGGAGTTTTCCAAGAGGAACCCTAGTGAGAGCCCATAATCGGTGGTGTAGCAGAAACCAGAGGCCTCGAGCCAGACCATTGACCTGGCAATAAACACAAGTAGAGATAAAGGGACTAAAGTGTGTGTGACTCACTGTGTGACTCACTGCGCCATGCTACAGCTTCCAGGACAAGATTTGTCTTTTCTGTTTTTGTTTTGTTTGTTTTTTCTTTTAAATTTGGTTTTGTTTGGTGGGGAGGGGAGGTCGAATGGGCAGAGGGTAGATAAGAAACAGGGAGATAAGTGGGAGGGATCAGAGTACATGATGTGAAATACACAAAGAATAAAAGTAAAAGAAATTTAATAACTTTTCATGTTATTTACTTGACATTTTGTTTGACTTAACTCATGTAATTAATAACTTCTTATGCCTCATTGAAATCAAAATCACCCACATTTTATAAACCAAAAAATATGGTAATGGTAAAGTAAGATTTATTGCTGTTGCATATGCAAATTAGGAATGTGTCAGTTTGTGATATTTACTTCAAGAACTAGATGTGAGGAAGCAAGCATCCTGCTGTTTAGAACCATTGGAATTACAGGAAAGGGAACTATTCACCTCATTCAATATATATCTTAACACTATAAAGAGAAGTAAAGGAAGTGGATTGTCTCAAAGCAGAGGTTTAGGTACAAATCATGGCTGGAGTAAACTCTTAAAAAGTGGAACCAGATTTCCTTTGCAAGCTCCTTGAAAAAAATAAATTGCACTTCTGCAGATAAAAACCACAACGCAAAATTCCTGGGAAACAGTTTTAAAGAAATAGTCCAAGGTGGCACCATGAAATACAGGACACACAAACATACCCCCGAAATGACATTAGGAAACTAATACATAGTTTAAGTGAAAGGGGTGGTGAAGAAATAGAGATGATGAGAAGACAAAAGCCGAAGTACTGGAATTAGAGATCTCCATGTAAATGCACAGCTGAAAGCCTTCTTGACAGACTAGATAAAACAGAAGAATGAAGGATTTCTGAACTTGAGGATGTGTGGGACAGGATTACGTGAGTGACGGTTGAATTGTGCATATTCCAGAAGATGATAAGGGAGATCAGAAAGGAAATTCAATGAAATAATAGCTACATTTACCCTCATGTTTGGAACAATATGGACATCCAGGTAAGGCTTCATTGAGGACCAGGTACAACTAACTTTTTTCTTTCTGTCACATTCCATACAGACTCTATCTGGGGAGTTTGTGTCTGTGCCCCTGAGTTGGCACGGGGAAGAGGTACAGTGAGTCACCTGGTAGTGCATGGTGACTTTACAGCACTAGGAGTACTTGGGACAGAAGTCTCTCCCACCACACAGAACCCGCCTGTCTGTTCTCACGTGATACTGGCACTGTGATGACAGCAAGCAGACCCTCAGGAACTCCCTTGGACCCCATCTTCTCAAACACAATGGCTACAGCTTGGTATTGTTTCCGGTGACATCCGTCTCAGTGATGATTGTGACCACAAACACAGACAAAGCTCCTGTAGTACTAGTTAATGGACGAGATAACCAAGGAAACAAATGGGACGTGGACATGAGAGTTTGTCATCGTTTTCTCCTTCTCCTCCTCTCTTTCTCCTCTTCTTTCTTCTATTTGTTTTTTTTTTAGACATGGTTTCTCTATGCAGCCCTGACTGTCCTGGAACTCTCTCTGTAGACCAGGCTGGCCTGGAACTCACAAAGACCCACCTGCCTCTGCCTTCTAAGTGCTGGAATTAAAGGCTGTGCCACCACCGCCTGCAAGGGTTTGTCTTCTTAAACAGTCCTTACATGTTCTTGGTGAGACAGACAGTCTATGGAGGAAAGAGATGACTTCATCTGTTGTCATCTGAAAGGTAGCTGGAAGAAAGGAGATAGTCAAGCCTAAAGAAGATTATGAAGTTTTCCATGCATAAAGTTTGGCCAAAGAGCAAAAATCCACTGACATTTTCTTTGTGAAGTAACATTCTGATTCATTTCAAATTTTGAGACTCCAATGAAAACAAAACAAGTACCCTAAAGGAATGCACACAGAGTGAACATATAGACTGGTGTCATTTTTCTGTATGTCGTGTGGCAGGGTGACCCATGGAATTGCAGAGAGGGCTCCAAGAGTTTTAATCATAGTCTCCTGAAAAGAAATGAAAGTTCAAATTGCCTGCATTTTTTTCTTTTCTACTCATATATGAAAATATTGTACCCTTCAAATATATTCTTTCTTCAAATTTCTCTTTTTTAAAACAATCTCGACATCACATTATATTATTATGGCTCAGTTGCTCAATGTAATCATCAATTTGACCCACCCAGGAGCAAATTCAAATAGGCCATGCCAGGCATCAGAGAAGGCAGCTGGCCTAGGTCCCTTCTTGCCATTGCCCATCATCTAGTGTGCTGGATTCTCATGCTTCTACTTGCCCCTCCCAGCATTGAACTCTGAACCTCAGCTGCCTGGCTTAGATGTATTTGGTCATGACTCTAGCCTGGTCATCTTCCACTGATTGTAGCAAGTAAGAACCCAAAACCTCGTGGATATTTGAGTACATGGATTGAGTAGGGAAGAGCTAGAGGGTCAAATGTAAGTACATAGCTGAGGTGTGCAAAGTGTTTTAGGAACTCCGGTGCCTATGGAAGTATATTTTGATGAAAATACTAAGCTGTAATTGTTAAGTCAGACAGAGCTAGTTTTGTGATTACGTAATGTGTGCAGAGTAGGCAAAGTGCTTTTAGTACTTTGGAGGAAAAGGAAGTGAAGAGAAAGTCTCTGGCAGTGCTGAGGCAGAACACTAGTGGAAAGGACGGATCTAGAATCAGCTGTGTTTCTATCAGTCTGAAAGATTCCAGAGAGCAAGGCAGGAATGAGGACCAAGTGTTGAGTTTTCTGGGGGCCAATCATGACTTTCCAGGCTGTTTCACTGCCTCCTGTCTCTGGGGACTTAGTGACTGGGAACTGTTAGCTGTTTGAGAATATAAAAGATGAGAGTGCTCACAATGTGAAGTGAGGCATGTTTCCCACGTGCAGAGAACAGAGTCTCCTTCACATTGGATTTCTTCTAACAAGGTGCAGGATGTTCCTTGTTACCATTACTTGCTCTGTCTCTTGTCACACAGGACATCTAACAGAGTTTTTGCTAAGATCACTTATCCACTAGAGGAGCATCTAAGAGTGCATATGCTCTGACACAGTACCCTTTATTAGGCACCAGTCCTGTCAAAAGGGCTGTTGCCTCTCCCTTGACTCTGTGAAGACTGGACTCAGCAAAGCTGCAGACAGCCCCCTGGGCCAGGCAAGGATTCCTCTTCTGCGAGGCCAGCCCTGCTTTTAACTTTTTTGTACATCTCTTTAATCATCTTTCCTGGGCTGTACTGCATTGTGGGAGCCCGTTCTGGGGTTCCTCGTGGCTTTACCCAGCAGGTCCGAATAGAGGATGATCAGGACCACGGGCCTGAGTGCAGGTGTCTGAGATGGTCTGCACTTGGCTGTGCTGGGGGAGGAGGTCTTTTGCTCCACCCCTTGGCGTCTCTATAAAAACCCTGGACCAGAGACAGTCCGGGCCCGTTGGAATAGGTTCCAGGCCCTCTCGAGGCTATCCTTTATTTTCTATCTGTTTATCTCTGCAACATTCTCCGCTATAAATCCTTCTATCTAATATTTCCTGCTGCTCGCACTCAAGAAAACTCTGGGAAGCTGTGGGGGTGGTGGGTAAACGCCCCACATTGCATTCCTTAGTTCCCAATTTGACAGGACAAAATGTAGGTAACTCATGTTGCACCATTCCCCCCCACACAAAGGGGAAATGGCTTTCTTCAAATTCTTTATCATAATCAACCTATGTTTACTTTGAGCTCCATCATTGGAATCATGCTACCTTTGCTTTCTATTAAAATCAGAAATGAAAATGGGGACATAACAACAGACTCCGAGGAAATAACAGAATCATTAGGTCATACTTCTGTACTCCATAAAATTGGAAATCTAAGAGAAATGGACAAATTTCTTGATAGATATCTCTTACCAAAGCTAAATCAAGATCAGATAAGCAATTTAAATAGATTGATAAACCCTAAGGAAATAGAAGCAGTCATTAAAATCTCCCAACCAAAAAGAGCCCAGGGTAGATGAGATTAATACAAAATTCTACCAGACATTCAAAGAAGAGCTGACGCCAATACTCTTCAATTATTCCACAAAATAGAAACAGAAGGAACATTGACAAACTCTTTCCATGAGACCACAGTCATTCTGATACCCAAACCACACAAAGACTCAACAAAGAAAGAGGATTGCAGACCAATTTCACTTATGAACATTAATGCAAAAATGCGAAATAAAATATTGGCAAATTTAATTAAAGAGATCATCCACTTTGGTGATATATTGTATGCCCTAATAAACTTGCTTGAGGATCAGAGGGCAGAGGCAGCCATTTTATTAGAAACAGAGTCAGGCAGTGGTGGCACACAGCTTTAATCCTAGCACTTGAGATCTCATGCCTTTGATTGGGAAGCACACATTCCTTTAATCCCAGGAAGTAATACATCAGGCAGAGAAAGATATATAAGGCATGAGGAAACGGGAACTCTCTTTAGGCTGAGGATTTCATAGAGATAAGAACTAGCAGCTAGATGCCCTGCTTGTCTGATCCTTGGGAAAGTTTATTAGGGTACACAATATATCACCACAATTCACCATGATCAAGTAGGTTTCATCCCAGAGATGAGGGATAGTTCAACATATGACAATCTGTCAATGTAATCCACCACATAAACAATCAGATAGAAAAAAACAAACAAACATGATCATCTCATCTTATTAGATGCTGAAGAAGCCTTTGACAAAATCCTATACCCTTTCATGATAAAAGTCTTGGAGAGATCAGGGATGCAAGGGACATACCTAAACATAATAAAAAACAATATACAACAAGCTAATTGCCAACATCAAATTAAATGGAGAGAAACTCAAAGCAATTCCACTAAAATCAGGAACAATACAAGGTTGTCTACTCTCTCCATACCTATTCAACATAGTTCTTGAAGTTATAGCTAACAAAATAAGACAACTAAAGGAAATCAAGGGGATACAAATTGGAAAGGAAGAAGTCAAAGTATCATTATTCACATATGATATAGTAGTATACATAAGTGACCCCAAAAACTACCAGGGAACTCCTACAGCTGATAAACACCTTTAGTCAAATGGCTGAATACAAGAATAACTAAAAAAAAATCAGTAGTATTCCTATATACAAATAATAAATAGACTAAGAAAGAAAGCAAAGAATCAACACCCTTTACAATAGCCTCAAATAATTTAAAATATCTTGGTGTAATTCTAACCAAGCAAGTGAAAGACCTGAATGACAAGAACCTCAAGTCCTTGAAGAAAGAAATTGAAAAAGATATCATAAAATGAAAAGATCTTCCATGCTCATGGATTGGTAGGATTAGCATTGTAAAAATGACCACCCTACCAAAAGCAATCTACATAATTCCCATCAAAATTCCAACACAATTCTCTACAGATCTTGAAAGAACAATACTCACCTTCATATGGAAAGACAAAAAATCCAGAATAGCTAAAACAATTCTGTATAATCAAAGAATTTCTGGAGATATCAATCCCTAATTTCAAGCTCTACTACAGAGCTATAGTAATAAAAACCACAGGGTATTGGCATAAAAACAGACAGACAGATCAATGGAATCGAATTGAAGACCCAGATGTAAATCAACACACCTATGGACAGCCAATATTTGACAAGGAAGCCAAAATTATACAATGGAAAAAAAGAAAGCATCTTCAATAAATGGTGCTAGGCTAACTGGATGTTGGCATGTAGAAGAATATAAATTGATCCATATCTATCACCTTGCACAAAACTCAAGTCCAAGTGGATCAAAGACCTCAATATAAATTCAGACACACTGAACCTGATAGAAGAGAAAATGGGAAATAATCTCAAACATATTGGCACAAGAGACAACTTCCTGAACAGAACACTGATAGCACAGGCACTAAGATCAACAGTTAATAAATGGGACCTCATGAAATTGAGAAGTTCTTGTAAGTCAAAGGATACCATCAAAAAGACAAAATGGCAAATTATAGAATGGGACAAGATTTTCATCAATCCCACATACTACAGAGGACTGATTTCCAAAATATATAAAGAACTCAAGAAACTATATATCAACAAACCAAATAATCCAGTTTAAAAATGATGTATTTTTTGTAATTTTGTTAGAATTTTTAATTTTAAACAGAGAATTAGAAACAGAAGATTCCCAAATAGCTGAGAAGAATGTTCAACATCCTTGGCCATCAGGGAAATGTAAATCAAAATGGCTCAGATTTTATTTTATACCTGTCTATTGGGAAATATTATTTTAAGGTGTTTTGTCTTTACTTTTGTTGCATTTGTTTAACTCTGTGAAGCTGTTTTACCATGCCTGTCTAAAACACCTAATGGTCTAATAAAGAACTGAATGGCCAATAGTAAGGCAGGAGAAATGATAGGCAGGGCTGGCAGGCAAAGAGAATATATGGAAGGAAAAATCTGGAAGGAAGAAGAAGGAGGAGCCAGAGAAGGAGAAGGGCATCAGGAGTCAGCCACCCTGCTGCACAGCAAGCCACAGAGTAAAAGTAAGACTTGCCAAAGAGAACAGGAAAAGCCCAGAGGCAAAAGGTAGATGGGATAATTTAAGTTAAGGAAAACTGGCAAGAAACTAAGCCAAACTAAGGCTGGGCATTCATAAGTAAGAATAAGCTTCTGTGTGTGATTTATTTGGGAGCTGGGTGGTGGAGCTCCTCAAAAAAAAAATAACCAACAACACCTGTCAGAATAGCTAAGATCAAAAACATAAGCAACAGCTCATTCTGGAGAGGATATGGAGCAAGGAAAACACTCCTCTATTGCTGGTGGGAGTACAAACTTGTATAGCCACTTTGGAAGTCAATGTGGCAGCTTCTCAGAAAACTGGGAATCAGCCTACCAGAAGACCCAGCTATAACCACTCTTGGACATATCCAAGGATGCTCATTCATACCACAAGGACACTTGCTCAACTATGTTCATAGCATCTTTATTTGTAATAGCCAGTACCTGGAAACAACTTAAATGTCCTTCAACCAAGGACAGGATAAGGAAAATGTGGTGCATTTACACAATGGAGTATTACTCAGTTGTTAAAAACAAATACACCAGAAAATTTGCAGGCAAATGGATGGAACTAGAAAAAAATCATCCTGAATAAGGTAATGAGAATAAACATGGTATGTATTCACTCATAAGTGGATATTAGCTATAAAATAAAGAATAACCACACTACAATCCACAGCCCCAGAGAGGCTAGGTAACAAGTAGGGTTCATGAGGGTACACCCAGATCTCCTTGGAAAGAAAAAATAGAAGAGATTTCATGAGTGGACTGAGGGCAGGTTGGGATGGGAACTTGAGCATTCAGGTTGGGGGTGAGGAGAGGGGAGTTACTGAGAGAGACTACTGGAAAGGTGAAGTATTTGGGGGTCAGGTAAAAATCTGATGGAGGGATCTACAAGGAACACCACAGCTTAAACTCCTAGCAATAATAGATACTTAGCCTGATCTGGCCATCTCCTGTGGTCAAATTGGTACCTAGCCCAATTGTCATCAGAGAGGCTTCATCCAGGAACTGATAGAAACAGAAAGACAGTGCTGAGAGTGATTTGAATGGTGGGGGCTTGGATCAAGCAATTTCAGAGGAGAAGGTTTTTAGTATGTTGCCTAGAGATCATTCTTGTGATAGTTTGGTGAAAAATGTGGCAATTTTTTGCCCTTGTCTGAAGAGTCTGTTTAAGGCTAAAGTGAAGAGATTTGTATTAATTCTGTTGGCAGAAGAAATTTCAAAACAGCATAGTATATATACTCTGTCATGTGGTTATTAGTGGTCTAATGAAGATTTATAATGAAAAGGAGCAAACTGAGAAAGGAAAAATACAAAATGTGCAATTTGAGAAGGGGGCCACTAGGAAGTAGAATGGAGTTAAGTCCTGTGTTCAAGGAGATAAACAGATTAAGAAATGGAATAAAGGGAGTACTGACCTTAGGACAAGATCCCACTCAGCTAAGTTTCTAACTTGTGAAAAGGAATTTAAAAAAAAATAAAGCTTAGATCTGGGTATGGTGGTGCATGCCTTTAATCCCAGCATGCCAGAGATAGAGGCTGGTAGATCTCTGAGTTCGAGGCCAGCCTGGTCTATAGGTTGAATTTCAGGTCAGCCAAGCTTACACAGTGAAGGAAAACAGAAAATTGAATGATGGGGCCATATTCCAGCCCTAGCAAGCAGCAGAACATGGCAGGTCTGGCCATGTGGTTCTCGATTTAGAGTCAAGGATACAAGAAAAGGGTTATGGAATCTTCCTCAAGACTAAGGAAGACCGCTGAGGTCAGGCACATGTCAGGGGTGTCCCTGCATGGAGTCCTAGAGAGGCCATTGTGTGAAGCTGTGAAGGTGAAGCCTGGATTTCCTTAGAGACCCCAAGATATTGGAGATGCCAGAGCCATGGGATATTGTTGTGGAATATTCCTTTACACTAGGTGAAGATGTGTCACTGTGATTGGTTTAATAAAGAGCTAAATGGCCAATAGTTAGGCAAGAAGAGGTTAGGTGGGACTTCCGAGCAGAGAGACAGAGAAGAGGAGGAGAGGAATCTAGGCACAGAAGAGATGCCAGGGACATGGAGAGGAAACAAAAGGTGCAAGATGGAAGAGAGGTAAAAAGCCACAAGACAAAACATAGATTAATAGAAATGGGTTAAATTAAAATTGTTAGTGGAACATGCTTAAGCTACAGGCCAAGCTTTCATAATTAATAAGTCTCTATGTCATTTTTTGTGAGCTGGCAGGGCAGCTTAAAGGAAAATCTGTCTATATATGGCATACAACATGGGGGCTCAAAGATCCAAACATAGGGCCTGAGAAAGCTAAGAAAATTTCTGGACAAGAAGTCGAATGTAACTCCTTAGTTCTGCAGCCTCTCAGTGTGCAGGTGCTCAGCAGCATACAGAGGCATGACTGCCAGCTGCTGCCTGTGAGCTGGAGCCAGTCACCAGCACCATTCACTAAGCTGAGACACATGGCAGCTGACATGGCAGTTTATGATTTATCTCACATGATCAGAGAACACTGCAGATGCTCAATAAAGACAGATCCAGACAGAAAAAAAACCTCTAAACAAGTTACAATGTGTAAAAGCCATGAGCCCTGTGACAGCATGTAGATTATTAGAAATGGGTTAATTTAAGTTATAAGACCTAGTTAAAATTAAGCCTAAGCTAAAGCCAAGCTTTCATAATTAATAATAAATCTCTGTGTCATGATTTGGGGGCTGGTGGTCAAAAAAACCTGCTACAGGATACCTGCTGAGGAGAACTGCTAACAGAGAGTGGAGTCAGCCCAAGAAAAGAAGTATGTTGCAATCAACAAAGCTGAATGGAATTGAAGATCTGAAGGTCATTTTGACATCAGACATGGAGATGCAGAGTTTGGAGTCTGCCCAGATGGTTTTTGGTCTTGCTTTGGTCCAGTATTTCCTCACAATCTTCCTTTTTCTCTGGTTTGAAATGGTGATGTATATCCTATGTCATTATAAGTTGGAACTATGTGATCTGCTTTTTTAATTTTGATTTTACAGCAGATTCAGTTAAGAGAATACATGAATCTCTGAAGAAACTTTGAACTTTAGACTTTTAAATGAGTTTGAGGCTGTTATAGACTATGGAATTTTTGAAATTGAACTGAACACACTTTTGTATTATGATATGGCTATAAGTCTTTGGGAGCCATGGAGTGGAATGTAGTGGATTGGAAAAAATGGTCCCCATAGGGAGTGGCACAATTAGAAGGTGTGGCCTTTTTGGAGTTGGTGTGGCCGTATTGAAGGAAGTGTGTCACTGTGGGGTGGCCTTTGAGGTCTATGCTCAAGCTATGCCCAATGTTGGTACAGACTTCTGCTGCTGCCTGCAAGTCAACTCTCAACTCCTTCTCCAGCACCATGTCTGCCTGTGTGTCACCCACCATGGTAATGGTACAAACCTCAGACACTGTAAGTTTGACCCAGTTAAATGTTTTCCTTTACAGGAGTTGCCATAGTCACGGTGTCTCTTTATAGCAATAGAAACCCTAACTAAGACACAAACTATGGGGACTTTTGATATTGGACTGAATGCATTTTGCATTATGAGGTGGTCATAGCCTTTGAGGGAATGGGAATGTTATGGCTTAAAGATGATATATTTTGTTCCTGAGTTGACAAGGAGTGGACTTTTAGTGTTTAATATTCTTAGCAAAGTTGGCAGGACCTCAAGTTGTGAATAGACAGGCAGCCAGGTATGTCTATGAGGAATTACATAGATCAGGCTAATTGATATGGGAAGACACATCCTAAATAAAAGCAGACCATCCATGGGTTGACACATACACTGAATCAAAATCAGGAATCACACTGAGCATATTAATCCATCCTCTGTATCTTGACTCTAGATGTAATGTGACTGTCTCAAGTTCCTGTCACCATGACTCCCACACCATGACAGACTCAATCTATAAGCCAAAATAAATACTATCTCTTTAATATAAATTTATTATTTTAAAAATTTGCAAATAAAACCCCATACTTTTAAATGAGGGGTTCATGATATCTATAGATTGCATTGGATAGTATGAACATTCTTCCAATATTAGGTCTTCCAACTCATAACGTTAGATGCTTTTCCATCTTCTTGAATCTTCTTTGATTTTTTCGACAATGTTTTCTACTTTTCTTGTACAAGTCTATTTACTACATGGGTACATTTCTTTCATTTTTATTAGTTTTGATGATACTCAAAATAGGATATGTCCTTTAAATTTATGACACAACAATTCGGTTTCACACAGGTATTACAAGCTCTTGGCCTATGCTTGACAAGGGCAAGAAAATTGCATGATTGAGGAATAAGACTATTGTCCCTGAAGCACATTGTGTCCAACAGGGAGAGCATATGTTTACAAACATAGCTCTTAACAAAACACTGGGCTAGGTATTTTCTCACTATAAAAACATAGATGTCAGATTAGGAATGAGGTGATTCTGCTAGGGAATATGAAGCTCTAGGGAGATGCTAAAACTCAAGCTGCCCTCACAATTGGAATCCCAAGAGCTATAACCACCTCATGGAAGCCAGAAACACTGATTTGAGGGCAAGCTCATTATGCAGTGTTGATGTTCATGAAGAGAAACTGAAAAATATGAGGGATATTCTTTACAGTCCTAGACAATATGGGTCTGGTGAACCAAAATATTTTGTCATTCATGAATTCCTCTGTCAGACATAAACTTTTCCAGTACTAGGTTTGGACCTAAGGGTGCCACAGCCACAATAGAGGGCTGTTATTGAAGAGCTGATCCTCTACAGATATTCCCACACTAATCATTGAAAATGCAGAAATAAAAAAGCCAGCAAATTAGCCGGGCAGTGGTGGTGCATGCCTTTAATCCCAGCACTCGGGAGGCAGAGGCAGGGGATCTCTGTGAGTCTGAGGACAGCCTGGTCTACAGAGTGAGTCCCAAAGCTACACAGGGAAACCCTGTCTCAAAACAAAACAATAAAAACAACAAAAACCAGGTACATGGAGGTCCTAGGGAAAACATCAACAAATAAAGCCAGTGCTAAAAGTTGCTTCTCTGGCACTGCTGGATACCGATAGTCTCGAATATAGGAAAGAAACGCTCACTTAATAAGAAGTGGGTTGCTTAAAAACCTATCACATTTCCTTGCAAAAGTTTAATTGCAATTCAAACCCACGGAAAGAATCAATTTGATGATATTTTATGAATTCCATGCTGTCACTGGCCATGATATCATTCCTGATGGCACAAAATTATATGGTGTGTGTGTGTGTGTGTGTGTGTGTGTGTGTGTGTGTGTGTGTGTGTGTGTGAATACCTTAGGTAATATAACAATTTGAAGTGTCAAAAGGTGTACCTCATCAAATAGAATCACTCTTCCTTTCAATCTTCCCCTTGTTCCTCCTCCCTCCCTCTGAGAGATCTGCCCCCTCCCTCTTTTCTTTTCCTATTTTCCTCACCATCCCCCCTCTCCTTCTCATCCTTTTCTGTCCTTCTTCCTCTACTTTACTCCTTCTATTTTTCTTCTCCTCCTTAAAATATCTTTCTGAATATATTCTTACAACCCCAAACTAACTGTGTCTAAAGCTAGCCTTGTGCTCCTGATCATCATGATAAGTATCCCATTTCTTAAGCACAGAGATTACATGGAGGTCACTACCCTAGGTGTAAAATCTTATTTCTTGCTACCTATTTCTCTTGGTTTACTTCTGTGTCACAAGAGAAACACTGTCAAAGAAGATGAAAAAGTGTCTAAAGAATGTGTGGTGAGCAGAGGCTTTAAAAACTTCCTCTCCTTGGTTCTTTGGTCTCCTTGTTTGTCATGAGGTAGCATTTGGTGATGCCTGAGCTTTCCATGGTCAGCAGGGTGGTTTGGCTGATGTTTGAGCCATGAAGCATCTGAAGATGAGGTAGTATTTTTAAATCTTTATTTTTTTTTTACATCTGGTATATACATGTGTATCTATGTATGTGTGTGCACATGTAAGTTGATGCTTTGACATGAAGTTAAAGCCAGTTGTGAGCTGACTAATGTGGGTGCGGGGAACTAAACTCAGATCCTCTGCAAGAGCAGTATGTGCTCTTAACTGCTTAATCATATCTCCAGCCTATGCCTCGAGGCAAAGTCAAAGGTACTCTAGTAAGGTTAAAAACTCACAGTATTCTTGAAGATTTACCCCAATTCTGATCATCATGCCTCTATCTCCTGAGTGATGGATGTCGTATGTGTATCTCTATATCCAGTATGATGCACTGAAAATCAAAGACAGGGTTCCATGTATGCTAGAAAAGAACTCTCTTACCTGAACTACATCGCCAGCCCTGTCCATTAGGTTTAAGGGATTAAACGTGAATACTATATAAATCATAATTGAATTCTACTTAAATTTTTTAAGCATTAAAAATATGCAACCACAAAAAATTACTTAATCTTTTATAAATAGCTAGTAACCAGAAAAGACAAACTTTATTTATATATGAGTTAATGAATTAAGAAAATGAAAAATGAATGTGAAGAATAATTTATTAACTTATAAACATTGAATGAATTTGAATTATATCATTACCAGTATTATAATTAATTATTTATAAAAATAAATTTGTGACAAGAATTATCTTATAACTTATGTAATATATGAAGGAAATAAAAATCAGTCTGCAAATTTAACTGTAAGATAAATTCTAAGCTTTTAAGTATACTTTTTGCCTGAAATTGTTTTAATTCTTTGTATTAGATGAGCAAATTTTATACATTTGAAGTACACCAGTACCTTCAAAGTTAACAAAAATTAATTTAAGAGAGAACTTCTAAAATGGATTTGTTGAGAGGAGCAGGAAAAATTGACACAAAATGAAAGCCAAAATAGCTGAAAAAATTCCCAGACACCAGCAGAAAAATGAATGAAAGTGAAAAGAGAATTGGAAGAAAGGGGAGGCCATTCTGAAAATGGAAACCAGTGTTTTTCCCTATTTAAGATAGAAGTGCACAACATGGACTTCAGAGAACCTAGAGGAGAAGGTTCAGGACCACAGAGCCCAGAGGACCAGCAGCATCTGCAGCATTCACAATGGCCAGGCCCTGTGCTCTCCTGACATTCCTGGTGGTGATGCACTTCTGGTCAAGCTGCTGTCTGGGATGTGACCTGACTCACACTCATCACCTCAGGAACAAGAGAGCCTCCACACTCCTGGCACAAATGAGGAGACTCTCCCCTCTCTCCTGCCTCAAGGACAGAATGGACTTTGCATTCCCTCTGGAGAAGGTAGATGTCCAGCAGATTCAGAAGGCCCAAGCCATCCCTTCCCTGCAGGAGCTGACCCAGCAGGTCCTGATCCTCTTCAGCTCAAAGGACTCATCTGCTGCTTGGGAGACAAGCCTCCTAGACACATTCTGCACTGACCTCCACAAGCAGCTCAAAGACCTGCAAGCCTGTCTGAGGCAGCAGGTGGAGGTGCAGGAACCTTCCTCGAGCCAGGAAGACTCCCTGGTGGCTGTGAGAAACTACTTCCACAGGATCACTGTCTACCTGAAGGAGAAGAAACACAGCCCCTGTGCCTGGGAGGTGGTCAGAACAGAAGTCTGGAGAGCCCTGTCTTCCTCAGCCAACCTGCTGGCAAGACTGACTGAGGAGAAAGAATTATTCCTGAACTAAAGTGGAGAGGACTCTCCTAGACTAGGACAGTGCACAGCACTGCACCAATTCTGCTCTCTCAATGCTTTCACTCGTTTCGACATCTTTCAATCAACCTTCCTGGATGTTTCATCAGTTATGAGCAATTCTGTATTGTGTATTGTATACACAACTGTGTAATATTGTATAGGCATTAGTGTCCAGATTCATCCAGTTATTTGTATTTATGTGTATAAATATTAATTTAAGTATAAAATTTAAGTTATAATATCATGTGAAATTTTAAATTTTCTTTAATATAATAAAATACTTTATATGTAATAAAATTATTTTTCTGTGTTCATTAAATTTTTATCATATAAGTCTTATATTTTTCCATTATTTATAGTTTCTCATTTTTATTTCTTTAAACTAACATTACAAAGTAAGAGCCACATACATTGGTAGGATACATGTGTAAATTGTATGGTGTTTAAATATAAGCAGACCTAAACATCTTTTTAATTTTCATTTCTTTACATTTAAAAATCCTAAATTATTCTCTAGTGTTTCATAATACATACTACATGACTGTTCTTTGTAGTTGATATGTTGTGTAATAGTGAAGGAGAATATATCTTCATATTAAATTGTGATAGTGAAATTTTTAAACTTTGTGTCTCCTCTTTGGTAATTTCATACATGAATACTACATATTTAGATCATATGCACACTCTTTTTCCTGCCTCTTACTCTTTCTAGACCTCCCCACCACATTCTCATCCTAATATCATACCTTGTTTCACATCTTTGTCTTTTTATTGTTGTCCAGTTAGTGTTTCCCATATTTGCACATGTATAGGGTGATATTCAACTAGTCCCATTAGTAATTTCCATGTTTGCACAGGAATAGGGTGATGGTCACTGAGGAATAAGCCATCTACCATGGGCCACACCACTGAAGAAAACTGACTCTCCCTCAGTGACCATCAACTGCCAGGGATCCTCAGTTAGGGATGGGGAATTTGAGCCCCTTCCCTCTCTATGCTGGAGTGTTGACTGGCTTGATCTTGTCTACACTTCCCACAATCACAGCTGCCCTGGGCTCATGAGTGCTATAGCCCTATCGTATTCAGAAGATGTTTGTCAGCAATCTTCCCCAACCTTTGGCTCTACAGTCTTTCTGCCCCTTCTTCTGCAATGTGCCATGAGTCTTGGTTGGGGAAGGAGGTGTGATAGTAGCGTTCCATGTAGGGGTGAGCACTCATAGTTGCTTCTGCTCTGCCATTCAATTAACTGGGAATTTTTATATTAACTACCATATTCTGCATAAGGAAGTTTCTTTGAAGATGGTCAAGTATTTCACTAGCATTTAAATGTCAGTATTTTAAAGGGTCTCTGAAACTGTGGCCCTTTGGCAAAATAGCTTCTCTAACCTCCCAAGTCATGAGTTCTTGGCCATGTTTGCAGTACAAGACACGAGTTTCCTCTTTTGAAGTAAGCCAGATGTTCCATTAAAATGTTTTTGGTTACTCCTGTAACATTTATGCCACTATTGTGCTAGTGAGCATAGCTCTCTCAACCAGTCACTATCTTAGCTCACAGGGTACACAGTTGGATAAGGTATTTCATGGATTCTGCCCTAGCAGCATGAAAAATACCTTCCCACTGTGATAGGTAACCAAAAAAGGGGAACCTTCCAGGTTAGTATCAAATTGAATCCCCAATATCCTGTGATCAAAATGTATGGTGTCTTTGAAATAATATGGATTCAGTGTGGCATTTGCATCCATGTGTGTTGTAATGTACTTTTCATATATTTACTCCTCTGTAACCCAAACACTTTACACTGGTTCTCTTTTTCCAAAAAAAGGAAACTGGTCAAAATCTATGCCATATCTATATCTATATTTGTGGATTGCAATATGATATAAAACATATACCATTATCTTTTCAAATATTTCCATTAGAATAATGTTCTTTATATCTATCCATATTCATATAAATCATAAAATATTTCTAATTTATATCTGAATATCTTCTACTACATATTGTAGGTACATCTTGTATTTTCTCCTTTTTTATTTTTTCCTATATCTGACATAGAAGATAGAATTGACACATGCATATACACTGTATATAACTTTTAAATATCCTTTCACCTTTTGATATACATCTAGGCTAAGTAAACATTTTGTCTATTGAGAATGCTAATGTAATAAACATGACTATACAGATGTTTCTATTGTAAGATCACTTTGTTCTTTCTAATATATACACATGTTTGGTACAGCTTATCATACGGTAGCTCCATTATTAGCATATGTGAGGAAGATTCACAGTGACACTCAGCACTAATTAACACCCCTACCACCAAATTAAAGTTTCTACACACCTGTATTCTCACCAGCATTTACGGAATGATAGCCATTCTGCTTGGGGTGAAATGAAACATGTATGTAGTTTTGATTTGAAATTTACGTGGTAGCTAATGAATCTGAACATGTTTCAAATGGGCATTGCCACTTTGTGCTTGCCCTTTTGAGAACTATCTCTTCTTTCACTTGCCTGTGAATTAATGGAATTATATGTTCTTTTAACATTTTAACATTTTTATTCTTTCTAGTATCAAATTCCTGGTCAGATGAATAGTGGAAATGCTTTTCCTTCCTCCTTATAGGCTATATTTTCACTTAGGCCACTGTTCTTTTGCTATGCTGAAAATTTGAAATTTTAGATATTTTTTGTCCAGTTCCCATTTCTCACTTCTTGCTGCTTTTTGGGCTGTCTGAAGCCTTTACACAAAGCCCTTGTGTATAGCTACTATGAAGTGTTTTCTCTAAGACTGTTTTTATCAACTTCAAAGTTTCTGCACTTTCATTCAGATCTTTCAACATTTTGATTGATTGTTGTACCAAGCAGCAGATAGAGACCTAGATTTATTCTCCCAGCCACAGTTACAGAAGAGACCCCCAGCCCCAATGTGTGCTGTTGGTAATTCAGGGGACTCAGGTGGATGCAGCTGTGTGTACTTATTTCTGGACCAACTGTTCCATTGCACTGATTCTCGTATCTCCTTCTGTATTAGTGTCCTGCTGTCTTGATTACTGTAACAGTGTATACAATCAGGTACTGTAGTACCCCCAACACTGTGCTTTGTGCTTTTGTGTGCATTTGAGGACTGACGTCTCTGTTTCTGAGTGCAATGTTGTTAAACTTTATTGAAACTTCATTAAATCTTAGGTCACTTTGAAAACACAGTCATTTTCCTATTATCACTTCTTATTTCACAGCTTTAGGATTTCCCGGGTGCTATATTAAACGTTACAAACATTACTACTATTGCTTCCCATCTGAGAACAAACGTCTCTTTCTATCTTTTGCTTTCATGAGAACTGACATCATATTTTCATTTCTATGCAAAGACCCAAAACTGACGTTTACTCTCTAGGAAAACCGAAAAGACAAAAGTAAATAAATCAGTAAGTAACTAAACAAACAGCTAAGTATCATGAAATTAGAATGGATGCTATCTACTTGTGTCGTTTTACTCTATCATCATTATGGAGTAAATGTAATGAAAAGACAGAAGTGCAGAAGCCTGTCATTAAATGAATGCCTCAAAAATAGTGTAAAATTAAATGAAAAGTTATATACAGTTAAAATATACAGATTTCCTCTCTGGAAGAATAGTCTGATTGTCTCTACCATGAGTTTTGAGTTGAGTGGAGATGGGGATGCAAGGACCTTAATCCCTTACTGTAATCAAACTGGATAAACATCCTTGGGCTTGGTTTCTGTATAACTGTAATCAAATGCTCAGCCATCAGTATATCTTGTACACCCATCCAATCATTTCCAACAACAAGCATTTGATGATCAAGTGTGGATTATATAAAGAGTATTTGAGGGAACAATTAGTACTTACCTACTATGAATGAAATTAAGAAAAGCTGGAAAATGTTTACAGCAATGTAGACAAAACACTTTGTTGATGTTATTGTCTGGGGATTCTTGACACTCTGGTCCCTGGAAACGTGAGTCATTACAGAAAACAAAACATGAACACACTAAAGATAAGAGCAGTAATCCTCTAGGATTTATGGTGCTGAAATCCAGGCACACACCATATCCAGTATGAGAGCTGATGTCATCAGGGTGTGGTGAGCACACTCTCAGGGATTGTTGTACGAAGGAAGGACAGAGAGTATTGTGTCACTGTGCAGCAGTGAGTATGGGTAGACTCAAAAGCCACTGAGTGAGTCACATGGTGCTTGGAAAATGGCATCACGTTGGCATCAGTTTCTCCACACACAGATGAAGAAGGAACCAGCATTCAGGGTAGGGGTCATTGCTACAGATTGAAGAACACTGTGGACATCAGTGGTAAAAGGTTAGACAGGGAGGGAGATGTCTACATTAGTCCTGAATTTGGGGGAACAGTGAGGCACAACCCCATGTCCTTCAGGAATTGGTTCCTAAGAGAGAGCAATATCAGCGAAGCTCTGTCAACTGTGATGAGTCACCCATGGGAATAAATAGAAAAACGTTTTCTGCTTCTTCATTCTGAGGAGTCTCTGTGTTAGGAAGGCTCTGCCCAATCTCTACACAGTAAAGGAAACTCATAGACTCTCTCATGGCTGTGAGGAAATACTTCCACATGATCGTTGTCTACCTGAAGGGAAGAAACACAGCCCCTGAGCCAAAGTGGAGAGGATACTCCTGGGCTAGGATCCTGCACCTCACTGAACAAATTCTGCTCTCTCAATGCTCTCACTCATTTCAATATCCTTCAACCAACCTTCCTGGGTATTTCATCAGTTATGAGCAGTATCGCATAATATTGTAGAGACATTTGCTTCTAGATTCATCCAGTTATTTCTATTTATATGTGTAAAAATTTATTTAAGTATGAAATTTAAGTTATAATACTATATGAAAATTTACATATTCTTTAATATAACTAAACATTTTCCCTTTATGGAATAAAATTATTTTTCTGTGTCATCAAATATTATTATTTTTGTATCTATGCATTCTTATATACTTTCATAGTATAAATTTTATTAAAACTAACACATTACAGCATAAAAATTGAACCCATTTATAGGGTACATTATGCTGGTTAGTTTTATGTCCACTAGATTCAAGATAAAGTTATCTGAATGGACTGAATATCAAAAGAAATGCCTCCATGTGATGGATCTTTAAGTAAGTCTGTAGGGCAATTTCTTAATTAATACTTGAGGGGAAGGTTCTGTCCCATTCTGGGAGGTTCCATCCTTAAGTGGATGGTCCTAGCTCTGTAACAAAGCAAGCTGAGAAATCCATGAGAAGCAAGCCAGGAAACAGTACCCTTCCATGACTTCTGCATCAATGCCTTCCTGCCAGTTCCTGCCCAGCTTGAGTTTTTGTTCTGACCTCCCTTGATGTGCTGTGGACGTGTAAACCAAAACCACCCTTTCCCCCTCCAAGTTGCTTTGGTCATGGTGTTTCATCAGAACAAAAACCCTAAGACAAAAATTGGTACCAAGATTAAGGGGGCATTCATGTGACAGATCTGATCATGGGTTTTGGGAAAGATTGTGGAAAGACTTTGGAACATGGGGCTAGAAAAGCCATTGAGTGTTCATAGCTTGGTTATCTGTTCCATGGGAGCTTGGAAGATAAGAATGTTGAGAGCTGCCAGGCAGTGGTGCACGCCTTTTATCCCAGCACTTGGGAGGCAGAGCCAGGCAGATCTCTGGGAGTTCGAGGCCAGCCTCATCTACAGCATGAGATCAAGGACAGGTACAAAACTACACAGAGAAACCCTGTCTCAAAAAACTAAAAAAAAAAAAAAAAAAAAAAGAATCTGATCTTGTTAGCCAGCAGAAATAATCAGCTATGATTAACATGATACCAAAAGCATTACAAGGAAACCTTGGTTTTACTGAAACATTTGATGTTGGTGAGAACGAGCTGAGAAATCAGGGGAGGTTAAGAAAAGACCACTGTGTAAGAATCATTGAGCTGGTGCTGGTTTGGAGGGATGAGGTGTCAGCAGATCATCTGAAGGTTGACACTCTGTGGTATAGCTAGAGTCCCTCAAAAGAGCCCTGAGAGGCTAATCGTGAAAGTGCAGCCCTATTTCTGCAAGAGACTCCAGCCTATTGGAGATGCCAGTACCTTAGGATGTCCACAAAGAGAGCAGCGGGTGTGTATTGGAGCTGATCTGAGCCTAGCGATCAAGCTGTGTGTGCTGCAGGGGGTGGATCTGGAGAAGAGACCCAAGCCCTTTGGAAAAGCACAGAAGATGGTGAGTGAAACCCAGATATTGGTCATTGAGTTCTTCGCACTGTTGGAGATGATTTGGCTTTGTTCAGATTGTGACTGTGTTCTACTTCTTCCTTCTTGAAGTAAGAAAATGCTTAATTTATTTTTGATATTTAGAGGAGCCCACAGTTGAGATACATTGGGTTTTAGGAGAGAATTTGGATATTTTTAAATTTTTTATACCTTCATTTATTTGTATTTTATGAACGTTTTCACCTCACGTATGTCTGTTTGTGATATGTATGCCTGTTTCCTGTGGAGGTCAGAAGGGAACATCAGATCCTATTGAAAAGGAGTTACAGGTGGCTGTGAGCCACATTGTGGGTTCTGGGAATCAAACCCAGGTCCTCGGCGAGAGCAGTCAGTGCTCTTCACTATTGAGCCCCCCTCCTGTCCCTGAGTTTGGATATTTTAAAGAGACTTTAAAATTTTAAGTGAGTAAATGCTTAAAAACTGTGTCACGCTTAAAACATGGACTATTTTGTATTGTGATGTTCATATTAACGTGACTGTGGGGATGAACAAGAAAAGGAAAGGCTGGGCCATAACAGTGATGTGTTTCCGTGTCTTGTTGACAAGGGGTCAGGTGTGTTGGCTAGTTTTATGTCAATGTGTCAGAAGCTAAACTCATTTGAGAACAGAAAACCTCAATTAAGGAAATTCCTCCACCTACTGGGGTTATACACAAGTCTGTGGGCCATTAATTAGTAATGATGTAGGGAGTGGTGCCATTCCTGAGCTCATTGTCCTAGCTGTGTAAACACACTGAGTAAGGCCTGAGGAGCGAGCCAGTAAGCAGCACTCCCCCGTGGCCTCTGAATTAGCTCTGCTTTCCAGTTCTTGCCCCTTTTGTGTTCCCGACCTTTGATGATGAACTGTGATGTGGAAGTGAAATTCTGGTAAGCCCTTTCCTACCCAAGTGGCTTTGGGCATGGTGTTTCATCACAGCAATGGCCACCCTAATTAAGACAAGGTTAAAATTTTGTGGTTCTTAAATACAAGCAAATCCAATCATCTTGTCATTACCATTCCATTGTAGATAAAATTACTAGAATCTTGTCCTCAGGTGTTCATAAAATATATAGTGAAGTAGCATTCTGTGTAGTCAATATGTTGTACAACAGTAAGCTAGAAAAATCTGGCTCCTATCAAATTGTGACTTAGTACATTTTTTACAATTTGTATCTATTCTTTGGTAATTACACATATCAATGCAATGTACGTATATTATATACACACTTTTCTCACTTCCTTGAATCTTCCTAGAGCTCCCCATCATATTCTCATTCCAACTTCATGTCTTCTTTCTTTTCTTTTTTTTCCTTTTAATACAGCCCATCTACACCAATTAGTGCATCTCATATTTGCATATGTACAGGGTAATATACACTGAAGAATGGGTCATCTACCGTAGGTCACACTACCATTGGCCATCACTGCCAGTGGGACTTCAGATTGGGATGGAGCATTGTGAATACATTCCCTGTAAAAGCTGGAGTGTAGACTGGCTTCACTTGTGTAGATCTCCAGCACACAATCACAACTGTCTTGATTCCATGAATGCCCTGTCATGTCCAGAGATACTTAGCAGCAATCTTCCCCAACTTCTGGCTTTACCATTTTTTTCTGCCATTTCTTCTGCAATATTTCCTGGGCCTTAGTTAGAGAAGGACGTGTGATATTGACGTTGCCTGTTGCTTAGATAAGTAGATATACCTAGCTCACACTTCTCATTCATTGATGGTAAAAGCCTAAATCTTTACATTTCTCCAGAATAGAGTATTTTTCTGTGTACATAACCAGCATGCTGTGCAGTAGTAAGCCAGAATATAGTGATATGTAAAGTAAAGCCTTTATGTCCAGCTTTAAATGAATTATATGGTAAAGCCTTTTTGTCTGACTTTGGGTGAAATATTTCAGTAAAGCCTTTGTTGTGTTTGGGTTGATCAGCAGAGGCTGAGAAATTGTCTTGATGCTGTGTAAGCCTTGAAGAAATATTGTCTCTCTGGAGAACCTGCACTTGGTGCTCTGTGAGAGCTTACAGCTGCACCGACCTAGGTCCTAAGACACTCCTGGCAAACCTGGAGTTCATACTTTTGATGATGGCCAGCCATAGTCAAAAGGGAATGAGATTTGAGTGGGTTGTCTGTTTTCGTGGACAGCAAGAACAAGTAAACCATGGTAGTTAGAACCTTTCCTATCCAATGTCAACTTTGTATATGCTTGAACAAAGTAACTGGAGTGAGCAAGCTGGGTGTCAGTCTTTTTCTAGAAGCTGAACCCCTCTGCTCTTTTGGAAAATGAAGGTTTAGCATCTTGTCGAGCTTCTCCCTGTACTGCAGCAGCTATGAAGATATCAAACAATACCAGAATGTCTTGCTCCTGTGAAATTGTGACTTAGTCCTCTTTGACCAACGGTTCCAGGGTTCTTTGCCTCTGGCTCCCCCGACCTATTGTTCAACTCTCAATGTTTGTGTATTTAACTGAAAGCAAACATCTTTCACATGACCAACTACAGTATAACCTTCTAGAATTTATGATACTTAAACCAAGAAGATATGACTTCCAGTATGAGTTCTGACATCATCATTGAAGCCCTCTCTCATGGAGTAAGGTTTAAAAAAAAAGGAGTGCTGAGGATGAGATTTCACTGTGCAGCAGAGAGTGGTAATGAACTTGAGAGCTACTGAGTAAGTCCCATGGTATTAGAAGTAACACCATCCTGGGGGCAGGCTCTGCACACACATACACACCAAGGAGGAACCAGCACTGCAGATCTGGGTGACTGTCACAGGTTGAAGAACACTGTAGACCTCAGTGCACAGGGGGTGAGCAGAAAGGGAGGTGTCAACACTGATCCTGACTCTGAGGGATCAGGGAAGCACAGCCATGTGGATCTTGAGAGGGAGAATTTGTTCTGAGAAGAGAAACTTCAGATAACCCCTTTGTAATGAGTCACCTTTGGAAATAAAGAGGAAAAGCATCACCTGGTCCTCCATTCTGAAGAGACTGTGCTATGAAGGCTCTGACAAATCACTACCCAATATGGAAGACCAAGGGGCCGTGGATTCTCACTTTACACTTAATGTAAGCAAGAAAAGTAAGGACAAACTGTTGTCGCTCCAAGATAAATACACATATATTAAATGAATTAAATAATTCTCTCAGGCTCTCTCTGTCTCTGTCTCTGTGTGTGTATGTGTGCGCGTGTGCGTGTGTGTGTGTGTGTGTGTGTGTGTGTGTGTGTGTGTGCCTGTACATGTACATGTACATGTATGTGTGTGCAGGTTTTTCTGATCTGATACAAAGCTTTGTACTGGCAACTGAGTAATAATGGATTTTCAGACTGAGTCCCAAGCTAAGGGACTCTGCTATCAGTAGACCATCCCTATGAACATGCTTAACAGCTTCCTACATTTCTTTCACCTTCCTAAACATTTGATATTTACAAGTTAGTCGTGTTACCCATGTGCATCCACAGAAATGACAGAAAGACAGACTTCTTGGATAATGATTCCAAGAGAGACATCAGAAGGCCATGGACTGAGGGGAGGAAAGGGCACTAGGAAGGTTCTGCACAGCCAGCCAGGGAAATTATCACCAGGGTCAGTAGACACAGAGATGAGGGGACATGTCTCCAAAGAAATTATCAACAGCAGAGAAGCAAATATTGCAGGTAGATGGAGTTTGGAGGTGAGGGGAATAGTGACTCTAATGTTCTCCTACACAGAAGGGCTTTTTACATAACATAAAACAAATATAACATTATTTGTTGTGGTTATTTAAATTAATTAATTTATTATTTACAGAATGAAGACAAAGACTTTGATGTTCCACACACACAGAAACGACCCTGCAGATCCCTAGCTGCTGTAAGAGATGTTGAGGAGCTAGAACTGCTTCTCCTATGATTTAACACAAACATTGTTTATAGGGACTCAACAATACTACAGTGTCCTGTGCATGAGGATAAATATCACATGCTGATTAAAATGATTATAAATTTGGTGTGATTGTAATAGTACTCATGGCATAGCATTTGAGATCCTAAGCCTTTGAAATCGAGTGTTCAGACACTTTACCTGTGTGTGGTTTGGATATGGAGTGTCTCTCGAGGTTTCTTGTGCTGGAGGCTGGTACTCATGGGAGCAGTGTTCACAGGGAACATGAGCCTTCATCATCCTCAAGAAGCAAACTGTATCAGTGAAAGCCTGCTGATTGTTGGAGATGAGTGACTACTAGGTAGTGAGACTTTGCTGGAGGAAGGTTGGGGGCTCAATCTAAGGACACACTTCGTCCCTGTCTACGTCTTGGCCACCATGAAGTGAGTCCCATTGTCTTCCTACTATGCAGTGGATCCAAAAATCCATGCAGTTAACCTTCAAACTTGTGAGACAAAATAAGTGAAAATTAACCTTTGACATTTTGAATAGCTTCTCACTCTTGTGTATGTATGTGAGTGTGTCTATGCATGTATTTGTGTGTGACTTACATGTGTGTCTGAGTGTGTGTGCATGTGTGTCTGTGTGTGTGTATGTGTGTTTGTTTATATATGTGAGAAAGTATCTATGCTAATGTGTGTATAAGGATGTGCATGTATGTTTCTGTGTGTTAATTTGTGTGTGTTGTATATATATGTGGAATATGGGATTGTGCATATTTGTGTGTTTGTGCAAATGTGTGTATGTGTGGAAATTTGTACATGTGTATGAGTTTTTATGTTTGAATGATGGTATGTATTTGTATGTGTTGGAATGTGTACATTGGTGTTTGCTTGAGTGTTTGGGTGTATCTCTCTGTGCACATGTGTTGAAAATCTGTCTTATGTGTGACTGTGTGTATACATGTGTAGCGGAGTGTGTTTATGTGTATTTCCATTGTGGGAATATGTTTATGTGTGTGTGCATATGTGTGTCTATGTGTGAGTGTGTATTGTGTGTGTATTTGTGTGTAATATGCATGTATTTGTGTGTGTGAGTATAGATTCACATATTTGTATAAATGTGTTTTTATGTGTATGTGTGTAAGCATGTGTGTGCATTTGTGTGTTTGTGTATGCCTGTATGTGAGTGTAAGCATATGTGTATGTGAGTGTGTGATGTTATGTGCATAACTGTGTGATTGTGTTTGTATGTTTGTGTACATGGTTTTGTGACAGCATGTGGCTGTATGTATCCATATTGATGAATGAGGGAGTGTGTATCTGTGTGAGTGTATAAGTGTATGATGGTTTGTGGTGCTGTGTGTGCATGCATGCATTGAGGACATGTGCATAGGTACAAATTTGCCAAGTGTGAACTTGTGGTCAGAGTCCAGTTTACTGGAGTCAGTTTCTCTATTTCAACCGCTGGTTCCAGG
Organism: Peromyscus maniculatus bairdii; assembly: GCF_049852395.1. Taxonomy (NCBI): domain Eukaryota; kingdom Metazoa; phylum Chordata; class Mammalia; order Rodentia; family Cricetidae; genus Peromyscus; species Peromyscus maniculatus. The sequence continues at coordinate 109,554,308 of NC_134853.1, forward strand.
AATCAAACTCAGCTCATCAAGCTTGAATAGCAAGCCTTTACACATGGAGATCTCATGATGGCATGACAATCATTGGGTGAATAATGAAGATACACTGATGGTGCAATTAACATCTTATATAAATTAATATTAGAGCTAATAAAAGCAATTTGAAGAAAATAACTTAATAAAGCCTTTAAATATTGCAAAATTTTGAAGTATTTCATTAGCCTCAATGCTTTTTTCTTTTTTGGTTTTTTTAGACAGGGTTTCTCTGTATCCCAGACTATTCTGAAACTCACTCTGTAGACCAGGCTAGCCTTGAACTCAGAGATCCACCTGCCTCAGCCTCTCAAATGCTGGGATTAAATGTGTGCACCACCACCATCATGGGCATCAATATTTTAATTTAGACACAATTTAGATCACACTTTACATTGTGATTTAAACATATATGTAAATAATACAAATAAGACAGAAATTATGGTAAAATGAATTTCAACAACTTTTAAATACAATTTTTAGAGAAAATTTTGTCTTAACAATAGATGTGTAAATTTCAAACAAAGAGTAGATCTCTGGTGTAACAGCTAATGACAGTTCTATTTAGAAAAAGAAAGCTGTAAAACAGCTTTCTGAGGGCAGCAGTGAAAGGGGAAGCAAAGATGAAAACCACAATGGTGAGAAAAAAATTCCCAAGAGAAGCAGAGAGAATGAGTTAAACACAATGAAAGACAACTGGAAAGTAGGGGGAGAGCATTCAGAAAATGGAAACCAGTGTTTTCCCCTATTTAAGACAGATGCACACAGCATGGTCTTCAGAGACCCTAAAGGGGAAGGTTCAGGACCACAGAGCCCAGAGGACCAACAGCATCTGCAACATTCACAATGGCCAGGCCCTGTGCTCTCCTGACATTCCTGGTGGTGATGCACTACCAGTCAAGCTGCCTTCTGGGATGTGACCTGCCTCAGACTCATCACCTCAGGAGCAAGAGAGCCTCCACACTCCTGGCACAAATGAGGAGACTCTCCCCTCTCTCCTGCCTCAAGGACAGAAAGGACTTTGCATTCCCTCTGGAGAAGGTGGATGCCCAGCAGATCCAAAAGGCTCAAGCCGTCCATGTCATGGGTGAGGTCACCCAGCAGGTCCTGACACTCTTCACTTTGGATGAATCATCTGCTGTTTGGAATACAACCCTCCTAAACACCCTCTGTGATGAGCTCTACCAGCAGCTCAAAGACCTGCAAGCTTGTCTGATGGAGCATGTGGAGCTGCAGGAACCTTCCCTGAGCCAGGAAGACTCCCTGGTGGCTGTGAGGAACTACTTCCACAGGATCACTGTCTACCTGAAGGAGAAGAAACACAGCCCCTGTGCCTGGGAGGTGGTCAGAGCAGAAGTCTGGAGAGCCCTGTCTTCCTCAGCCAACCTGCTGGCAAGATTGATTGAGGAGAAGAAGTAAGTCCCCAAGTGGTGAGAAATCTCCTGGGCTACAAGAATGCATGAATTATCCTTTAAAGACTCATTTATTTTAACATGAATTCAATCAACCTACCTAGATGTTTCAGCAAAACAGCATGATTTTTATCTATATGTAAGGGCATTCGTGTCAGCATCCATTTGGGTATCTCTGTGTATTATGTGTGTATTTATTTTACTATTTATGTAATTTAAGTTATTTAAATTAAATCTCATAGTTTTGTATTTTCTTTAATGTAACAAACTATCACATGCAATAAAATTATTTTGAATCCCATTCAATTTTGCTGTATACAACACTTTTGATTTATTAATTTGGTATCTTTTCAATATATTTCAATATTTTTAGTTGATACTCCAAACCATAAAAATTTGACAAAAGGACAGAGTATTGAAAATTGTACTGGATACAAGTGTTCACTGCATAGTGTTTAGACAAACCCTAAATCTGTCCCTCTACTTCTCCCAGTATATCGTATTCTTGGTATGTAAAGCCAGTATACTGCTTGATAGGAGGCCATAGAATCTAGCTCCTGTCACATTGTGACTTAGTCTTCTTTGACACATGTTTCCCAGAGGAATCCTCCCTCTGACCTCCATGACCTCCGGAACCTTTCATCTACTCTCAGCTTCTATGAGTTTAACAGTTTTGGGTTCTAGATATGAGTGAGATCATGTAGAATGATAGAAACAGATCACAGAAAAGTGATTAGCCTGCCTGAATACCACAGACAAACATACGAAGAAGAAATAAGGAAATGAACCCCATTCATAACATCCTCATGAACCATCCCTGAAATAAATCCCACCAGGGAAGTGAAACGCCTCTAAAATTAATCCTTTGCAACACCACAATTCCCTCTCAATTTTCATGGGTTTTCCTTGTCCTCCTACTCCTCTTCCTCCTCCTCCTTCTCACCCTTCTTCTCTTGGAGCTTCCAGTTGTGCATGGATACACGGCCATCTCCTGGAGCCTAGGTAGCCTCTCTCAGGGGCCCAAACACTGAGGACAACTGAATCTCTCTCTCAAGAGGAAGCTATCAACTGCCACAGTTCCTCAGCTAGAAGAGAACTCTCCTCCATTTGCCAAGCGGGATTTTGTCCATCCTGGTCTTGTCCATTCGGTTATAGCCACTCTCGGTGCAACTGTCCTGTTGTGTCCGAGAACACTGCTTTGCTGTGGTCATCATCCACTGCCTCTGGGTCTTACAATTCTTCTGCTCCCTCTTCTACAATGATACTTCGACCAGGAATTCAGCCCTTAATTTTGTGTTCATGGATCAGTTGTGGGTCTCTGTGTTTATTGCTATTGACTATGAGAGGTTTCTGTGGTAAGGGGTAGTAATTCTACAGTAACTCACTCGTAGACATGTAGTTGTCATGTGAATTCAGGTATTGTGACACCACAACACTGCTTTTATTCTTTTGTATCTTCATTGTTCCATAGGTCCTCTTTTTTTATTTCTTTGTTTATGATTTTTTTCGAGACAGGGTTTCTCATTGTAGTTTTGTTGCCTGTCCTGGATCTTGCTCTGTACACCAGGCTGGCCTCAAACTCACAGAGATCCACCTGCCTCTGTTTCCTGAGTGCTTGAATTAAAGGCGTGCCCTACCACCTCCCAGTCTGTATGTATTCTAAAAGTGATGCTTCTGGGAGAAGCATAACATAAATTTTGTATTGTGTGGCTGGGAAGATGGCTCAGAGGTTAGAAACACTGCTTGTTTTCCCGTGGTCCTGAGTTCAAATCCCACCATCCACATGGTTGTTCACAAACATCTGTAATGAGATCTGGTGCCCTCTCCCAGCCTGCAGGGATACATGCAGGCAGAACCCTGTATATGTAATAAAAAAATCTTATAAATAAATAAAAATGTAATTAAGAAAATTTTGTTATGTGTAGAGGATTTAAAAGGAATGTCCTCCATTGACTTATGTGTTTGAATGCTTGGCCTATGGGGATCGGCAAGATAGGAGGTGCAGCCTTGTTGGTGTGGCCTTGTTGTAGGAAGAGTGTCACTGTGGAGTGGACTTAGAGGTCTTATATGCTCAAGCTAGGCCTTGTTTTACAGTCTCCTTCTGCTGCCTGTGGATCAAGGTGTAGAATTCTCAGGTCCTTCTCCAGTACCATGTCTGCCTGCATCCTGCCATGTTTCCTACCATGAAGATGATTGTGGGAACTGAAGCTGTAAGCCAGCCCCAATTCATTGTTTTCCTTTATAAGAGTTGCTGTGGTCCATAATTCATGTGTTTCCATTCATTTGGCTATTTGTCCCTGTGCTTTATCCAACCTTGGTTTCAACAATTCTCGATCATATAAACCCTCCTCTTTCTTGCTAATTAGACTCCTAGTGCTCCACCCAGGGCCTAGCCCTGGATGTCTGCATCCGCATTCCTCAGTCCTTGGAGGGGTTTCCGGTACAAGTATTAGGGTGTTGGCCATCCCATCACCAGAGTAGGTCAGGGGCCCCAACTGGATCAGCCCCTCTGAATAGGTGAGACAGTTGATTGACTTGATCTCTTTGGGAGTCATCTAGGCAGTGGTAACAGGTCCTGTGCTCATTGCATGAGTTAGCTGTTTGAAACCTGGGACTTATGCAGGGATGCTTGGCTCAATCTGGGAGGAGGGGACTGGACCTGCCTGGACTGAGTCTACCAGGTCACTTTCAGTCCTCGGGGGAGGCTTTGCCCTGGAGAAGGTGGGAATTTGGGGTTGGCGGGGAGGAAAGGGAGGGGGCAGGAAGGGGGACAATAAAGGAATCTGTGGCTGTTATGTAGAACTGATGGTATTATAAAATAAAATAAAGGGAAAAAAAGAGTTGCTGTGGTCATGGTGTCTCTTCACAGCAATAGAAACCTTAACTAAGACAGATTGCATTGAACCTGAAGATCCCTAGGATATAGAGTCACTTTCATAGCATCATTGTATTTAATCAACATAGATCTTTTCCACCGAATCTTAGTAGGTAATGTTATTGCTGCTCCTTTCTCATTTGGATGACACACCGGTTTCTTTCTACAGCTTTGATTTTCCAATGACATCATATTTTTGGTTCATTGCCATGGCCGACATCAGGTTTTTTCCGAGGAAAGAAGAAAAGAGAAATACAGTGGGTATGGAGACATCTATCGTCAAACCAACACTTAAAGAAAAGAGAGGAAGAGTGACTGGAAAAGTATAGACAGTTGAAGTACTGAAAGCCTTTGCTGTCTTTGAAAATAGCCTGAACCTCACTACAATTAGTCCCCTTAGAACTGAGTATTAGCCACTGAAATCAGTAAGGAATGGATGGTTTACAAATACTTTATATATGGAACAGTGTCCTAGCAAACCACTGAAGGGAAAGTATGTATAAAAATATATATTATATATGATGCACTATTTAATAACAGCACATGCTATATATAATAATGTACATATATGTGCACACAGCTTTCTTTCTGATATACTCACAGTCCCTCCCAGCTTTCCCAGACCCCATATTTTAGCCTCATATCCCTGGTTTCCTCCTCCCTGATATGGGAAGACACAGTGTTTGCTCCTCATTCTGTCCTCATCAACCAGCTCTGCCATTCTACAACTGATATCTATTACATCTTGCTTTCTGATTATTATATTTATGGAAATGCATAACCACCAGCTGAAATAGAATATGAAGCAATTCAAGTTTTGTGAGAGAGTTTCCTCTTTTTGTTTTTTGTTTTATTTAAATCAGAGTGTTCTTCTAAAGAACCATAGCTAACTATGGCCAAAAACAGAGAGGGGTAGGTGGAAGGGTGGGTGGAGCTAGTAACAGGCAGTGGGAGAGAGAAGGGAAGGGGCAGGGGGAGGAGGAGGGAGAGGGGCAGGGACAGAGGAAATAATCTGCCATGCTGGCAAACATTTAGAGAGGAAGAGAGCCCCCTACAGGCCATCACTTTCAAAGAAGAAACAGTTTTACTCTGGTGTGTTTTCTTTAGAAATTTTTTCCTAGAAGAGTTTTTCTCCAAAACTAAAACAGGAATTTTCCCCAGAAAAACTGACATCAGTTTGGAAGACTCAATTCCTGTCACTTCTCATCTGAGGGAGGGAGCACCCTCCCAGGTCCACACGGGTCATACCTTCTGGACAGTGGTCTGCTCAACATGCACAAAACTGTCACTAAGGCTTTTTTCCCTCTAGTCTTCTCCAGAGCAGATTCTCTGGAGAAGAAGGAATCTGTATATAGTATCCTCAGTTGGTAACTACAACCAAGCTCTGTGTCTGACCTCACATCATTTTGACCAGTAGGTAAAGCATTTGGAATGTGTCATGTAACTGAGCAAACCATGCCCCAGCTAGGAATGATGTAAAATAATGTCTGAACACTCAAAGGAGATTCTCCCCCTGCTGCTCTGCCTACTGAGACCAGCAACACTGGGCTTGGGAAATGCACTGACTTATGACTGTTGTTTAAAGGGTGACTTCAAAAGTTCAGGTTACCTCTCCACAATAGAACATGTCACAAGGGGAACCTGAATCCTTGTTACAGACAATACTACAGTCACTCTTAACTGGTACAGAATGAAGTAGTTCTTATTCAAACTGAATTGAGATCTGTGTTTGGCAGGGTCACAGATCAACAGCCCAGAGTATCTTCACCCAACAGCCCTTTGGATTCTTCAGGACACATAAGTGAGGAAGACAATGCCATCTGTAGGTACAGCTACAAGAGTAACCCTAGAGATTCATCCACTTCATATATACATATATATATAATACTTTGGGAATTTCACATCATGCACCCCAATCCTGCAACCTTCACAGCACTCCCATATCTATCACTCAACCCTTCAGCATTGACCAATGACAGAAATTAATTAAATACAAAATGAAACACATATAAATCCACCTCAATCCACTGTCTTTCACACTTCCCCAACCCTTCTTCATTTGTCCTAATGACATCTGGAGATTCAGTATGTTACAAAGTATACCTATTTCTTCAATCAGCCTCACCCTCAAATGTTCTTTGCAATGAGTCATTGGTCTGATTCAAGCCCTCTGGCCTCTGGCACACCATCATTACTGGACCCTACATATAGAAACTCCCCTAATATCCTGTTATTTCCCCAAGTCAGTCATAGAGATCCTGGGGTTATTGCTGTGTGATGTTCTGTATGTTAAAGTGTTGTTCTGATTGGTTAATATATAAAATACTGATTGGCCAGTAGCCAGGCAGGAAGTATAGGTGGAACAAGAAGAATGGAGAATTATGGGAAGTGGAAGGCTGAGGCAGAGAGACACTGCCAGCCGCCACCATGACAAGCAAGATGTAAGGTAGCAGAAGGCCAAGAACCATGTGGCAACTTATAGACTAAGAGACATGGGTTAATTTAAGGTGGAAGAATTAGATAGAAAGAAGCCTGCCACGATAATACTGTTTGTAAGCAATATAAGACTCTGTGTGTTTACTTGGTTGAGTCTAAATGGCTGTGGGACAGGCCAGTGAGAGAGATTTTTCCTGACCATTGGGCAGGCAGAACTGGAAAAATCTCCAGCTAAATGTTAATGTTCTGTAGGACCAGTCATCAGGTCATAAATGGGATAGATGATGGGGGGGGGCAACCCAAGGGCAAGGATGTGGGTTTAAGTGATAGCTGAGTACTGTGGGATGGTCTGTATGTCAGATTGTTCTGATTGGTCAATAAATAAAACACTGATTGGCCAGTGGCCAGGCAGGAAGTAGGTTTGACAAGGAGAGAGGAGAATTATGAGAAGCAGAAGGCTGAGGCAGAGAGACACTGCCACCTGCCGCCATGACCAGCAGCACGTGAAGACACTGGTAAGCCACCAGCCATGTGGCAAGGTATAGATTTATAAAAATGGATTAATTTAAGCTATAAGAACAGTTAGCAAGAAGCCTGCCACGGCCATACACTTTGTAAGCAATATAAGTCTCTGTGTTTACTTGGTTGGTTCTGAGCGGCTCTGGGACTCAAAGATTTGTCCTGACTGTGGGCAAGGCAGAAAAACTCTAGCTACAGCTGAGCTCCTCATTTGGGCAGCTGGGACCAGCCTCCTCATGTTGGGGTTAGAGACAGCTTTCCTACACCAATTGCATTGGGGCCTCCTCTCCAGTGCCCACAGTGAGGGGTGTGGTACTATACATCCCAAGAGGAACTGAGGAAGCTCTCCTGTTGCAGTGTCCAGTGAGGGGCAGAGCTAGTCATTCCAGGATCAGTGAAGGGAAGGGTGGGCTCAGCATGGCCCTTGGATTTCAACATGTACAGTTCTTATGGACCTCTGTGGTAACAGTGGCCATGGACATCAACACACACCAGTGCAGCAGTACTATGGACCCAGACATGGCCTGCAGGAGTAATTCAGGTCAATATGTCTCATCAACTCCTTCTTAAGAGTAACATATCAACTACAAAGTCCTTCCTTCTGTCAAGTCTAGCCACTCAACTTCATGGTCAGGAGAAAATTGTCATTGTCACTTTGTTTGTGGGACATGCCCACATGAAGGTTGCCATGTTGGAGTCATCAGTAGAATCACAGGAATAGATAAAGGATTTTCCAATATATAGGGACACACACTGAGGAGTGCGTATAAGGGGAAAATTGATTGATGCCAAGTTGATCTGCAGGGCTTGTAATTGTAGAAGACTTTGTCAGGGAGTATGATTAAGGATAAACCAGAGTCTGTGTGTCATTGTGAAACATCGTTTAGACATGACTTTCTTCATTCTTTCCTTGGTCCTTATTTTGAAGGTAACTTTAATCATCTTTATGTTTACATAATAAAATAAATTACTTTAAAGCAGTTCCATACTATCACCATGCCCAGAAAATATGTACAGCCATATCATTTTCTACATGTTAGATATAATAATCTGCATTGGTTCAATAGAATTGGGGAATCAAAAGACAGGAATAAAGAAACTGACACAGGACCATGATGTGAGGAGAGCATCTTAGATAGTTTCTATTGCTGTGAAGAGAAACATGACCATGGCAACTCTTGAAAAGCAAAACATCTCGGGATCCTTCACATACTGACCTCTGGTCATGTGTTTACTGCTGAACACAAAAGCCTTTCAAATGAATCTACTGAAACCATAGCAATGATCTTCAAGAATTTATGATGCTAAAAACGAATCAAAACCACACTGTGTGTGACTACTGATGTCATCAAGATATGGTGAGCAATCTCAGGAAATGGGGCATAAGAAGAGGGCTGAGGACACTGTACCACTGTGCAGCAGAAAGTTGTTGCTATTGCTTCCCCACTGGGATGACAACACTTCCTTCTTTTGATTTCATTTCAAGTGACACCACAATTTCAGTTCAATGCCACCAACAATGTCAGTATCTTCTCTCTAGGAAAGTGGGGCAAAAAGTAACTAAATATTCAATGCAAAGAAAATTCAAGAGACAAATGACATCCACCATGGAGCCTCCATCACCATAGAAAAATTAAATGAAAAATTATACACATTGGCAGTACTGAACCTCTATTATGTGGTAGAACCCCTCAAGGCTCTTCTGCTCAATTTTGAAATGGACAAAGAGTGTGTGCAGTATCCACTACTAAAGTAAAACTGGATAAATATCTGTAAGTCCAAACTTCTGGGTACCTAATAGGCAATCAGAGGCACTGCTATCACTGTGTCTTCTGGTCTGTATTTCCACCTCCCAACTTCAGGCACAGCAAGCACTCAGTGAAAAATATTGATCAGAAAAGTTGTATTGGGAAAAAAACTCAAACACTTATATCTTACAAGGACAAACTGGGATATTTACACTTTACTACAGATTTTAGAGTCTTCTGATGTTGACATCTGGGGATTCTTGAGATTCTGACCTCTGGCCATGTGCACACTGCTCAACAGAAAAGCCTTTCTGATGAATCCACTGAAATGAGAGCAGGCACCTTGTTGGATTTAGGGCGCTAAAAAGCAAACAAACACCACAGGTTGTGTGAGTGCTGATGTTATCAAGATATGGTGAGCACTCCCAGGGAGTGGGGTACAAGAAGACAGCTAAGGAGACTGTAGAGATGGCTGACAGGTCAAGAGCACTTACTGATCTTCCAGAGGTCCTGAGTTCAATTTCCAGCAACCACATGTTGGCTCACAACAATCAGTAATGAGATCTGGTGCCCACTTCTGGCCTACAGTCACATATGATATATACATAATAAATGAATAAATAAATAAATAAATAAATAAATCATTTAAAAGAAGAAGAGGAAAAGGAGGAGGAGGAGAAGAAGAGGAGGAAGAAGAAGAAGACAGCTGAGGACACTGTGCCACTGTGGGGCAGAGAGAGTGAGTCGACTCAAACTCTACAGAAGTCACAGAGCAAGTATAGAAAAGGCAGCAATCAGGTATCACAATCTTTGAGTGAGACACAGCTAGAAAAATATACATGCTGTTTTGGGTAATTGGCTTTGGTAGAAAGATCCTGCATACGCGAATGATGGGCAGAAAGGGAGATGTATCCATGGATCCTGACTTTGAAGGCACTGTGAAGCACAAACCCAGGCTGACAAAATAGGTCCATGACAGAGAGAAATTTCAGAGACACATGGTTAACAGTAGAAGTCACAATGGCTATAACACAGAGAAGCCCCGAATGGTCTTCATTCAGACGAATGGTCTCCTGGAACACTAAACGGCATCCCTTCCCATCTTAAGGTCAGAGGACACCAAAAGTGGCAAAATAACGCCGAAACTTTTCCTTAGAGCAAAGCATAGATGATACATTTTTATGAGTTTTTGTGAACATATGTGTGTGTGCAGCAAAAATGTGGAGTGAGAGAACAACTTCCATAAATAAGATTTCTGGTCCCACCATGAGTTCTAGGGATGAACATGAATATGTCAGTCTTGGTCAGGAAGCTCTTGTTGATTGTGCCATAATAACCACCAAATGATGATTAAATAAATATCTAATATAAAATACAAACCAAATTTAAACCTTCATATACTTAAGAACTCAAGTGTATTAAGACAACTAGAGTAAAATAACTCAACCTCACAACCCTAACCAACATACACAAGAATTTCACATGTGCCATTGTTTCATATAACACCTTTAGACTCAAAAATATTAGCTGAAACAAAATTGACATTACAATTCAAGTAGCTATATTAAGAAATATATGAAGCACAAACATCAACTGCAGCATGAAATTCAAGAAATTTCCAGGCCAAGTACTAGAGGTAAGATTTTACACTTTACAGACAAGTGATTTCACACAGGAAAGGTATATCTGTAATATAAATATCAATCACAATTTCTTTCAGGAATACACTCTAGAGAAGGTTTGTTGAGGGGGAGCATTAAAATTGGAAGCAATAATGAAAATAAAAAATGGCGAGAAAAAAATGACCAGAAACAAGCAGGGAATGACTGAAAGAAAGTGAAAAGTACATGGGAGAGTACTGGGAGGGCATTCAGAAAATGGAAACTAGTGCTTTCTCTTATTTAAGACACATGGACCCAGGCAGGATGGACTTCAGAGAACCTAGAGGGGAAGGTTCAGGACCACAGAGCCCAGAGGACCACCAGCATCTGCAACATTCACAATGGCCAGGCCCTGTGCTCTCCTGACATTCCTGGTGGTGATGCACTTCTGGTCAAGCTGCTGTCTGGGATGTGACCTGCCTCAGACTCATTACCTCAGGAGCAAGAGAGTCTCCACAATCCTGGCACAAATGAGAAGACTCTCCCCTCTCTCCTGCCTGAAGGACAGAATGGATTTTGCATTCCCTCTGGAGAAGGTGGATGCCCAGCACATCCAGAAGGCCCAAGCCATCCCTGTCCTGCAGGAGCTGACCCAGCAGGTCCTGATCCTCTTCAGCTCAAAGGAATCATCTGCTGCTTGGGAGACAAGCCTCCTAGACACATTCTGCACTGATCTCCACAAGCAGCTCAAAGACCTGCAAGCTTGTCTGATGGAGCAGGGTGAGGTGCAGGAACCTTCCTCAAGCCAGGAAGACTCCCTGGTGGCTGTGAGAAACTACTTCCACAGGATCACTGTCTACCTGAAGGAGAAGAAACACAGCCCCTGTGCCTGGGAGGTGGTCAGAGCAGAAGTCAGGAGAGCCCTGTCTTCCTCAGCCAAGCTGCTGGCAGGACTGACTGAGGAGAAGGAGTAAGTTAGGCCAAAGTGGAGATGACTCCCCTGGACTTGGATCCTGCCCCTCACTGCTCAGATTTGGCCTTCTCCAAGAACTCTTTGACGTTGACATCAAGCTTGCCTGGATAGTTATCCTAATATTGGGTTATATTGTGTTGATCTGTAAGGGCATTTGCTTATTGATTCAGATGTTTTGTTTGTTTGTTGTTTTATTTATTTGTTTTATTTATTTATTAGGTCTTCTGCTTGTTTGTCTATCTACATGATTTTAGTTATTTTTTTATACCATAGAATTTTATATTTCCTTTAAATTATCATACCTTTATTGTTAATTTATTTCTTCTATTCAATAAAATTTTTACTATACATGCTTAATCTTATGTGTCATTCACATGATCTTTTGAAAACTGTTTGATGCTTCTAAACTCATTCTGTACATCATAAATGTAACACAACTGGATGTGGTAGGAAATAATACTGAAGCAATGTGTACTGCTTAGACTTAATAGGTGAGTTGATGCAGCCATCTTGTAGTTCCTTTCACTGATGGTAAAAATCATACATCTCTCCATTAGACAGTACTCCTCTGGATGGATAGCCAGCATGCTGTAGAGAAGGCAACCAGAACATCTTGCTTGTGTTCCATTGTGCCTTAGTCCTCCTGAACTACAATTCTCCCTGACCTCTCTGGCCTCCGTTAACTAACATTTGACCCCCAACTTCTATCAGATGAACTCGATTGGATTCCAAAGATGAGGGAGACCATAAAACCAAAGTAAAATAAATTACAAAGCAAATGGTGATCTTCCTACGTACCATTAAAATAGTGAGACATGAGAAAAGAAAAAACTCATGTCAGCCCTGTCTTGGTGATGGCTTCAATTGCTGAGACAGAATATCATGATCTAAAGCATTTTGGGGTAGAAATATTTTATTATAGCTTAAAATTACAGCACATTCCATTACTGAGAGAGCTTTAGCAAGATCTTCAACAGGGCAGGAACCTGAAGGCAGAGCCTGATATAGAGGTCATGGAGGAACACACTGTCTCCTGCCTTGATGCTTCAGGGCCTGCTCAGCCTGCTTTCAAATACTCATCGGGACCACCTGTCCAGGGGCTGGATCAGCCATAGTGGGCTGGACACTCCTACAGCAGTAATCAGTTATTAATGATTTAGAGACTGGTCTACAGTGTGATTCTGTAGAGACATCTTCCCTGGTGAGATCCCTTCTTCCCATATAAACCTACCTGGTGACAGGTTGAACTTAGAATTATCCATGGTAAATTTACTTCATAACAGCCTCAAAAAACATACCCTGAAATAAATCTAACAAGGGAAGTGAATGCAAATCTTCTAAAACACCACAGCTCATCCCTCTCAATTTCATTTGGTATCTTTTCTTTATTTCAATTTTTGTCATTTCAAATACTAAGCCCAGGTGTCCCTCCCTCCTGTTCTCTGATCCTCACCTTAACTGCATCAACCCCATCACCTAACAACTCCTCAGAGAAGATAAGTCCTCCCTTGGGTAGTCAACAAAGTGAGGCATACCAGGTTGAGCATAGCTCCCCACTGAATCAAGGCTGAGCAAGGTGTCCCAGCATAGGGTTTGGGCTCTCCCAAGCCAGTTCTTGCACTTGGGACAAGTCCTGGTCCCACTGCCACACAAGTGTCAGACTCATTCAGGGGGCCTAGTCGGGTCCCATGCAGGTCCCCCAGTAGTCAGTCCAATGTCCCTGAGATCCCACTACCTCGGGTAAGCTGTCTCTCTGGTTTTCCCTATTATGATCTTGACTCTCCTTCCCCTTTGCTTCCAGGATCCCACCTCCCTCTCTTCTACTGAACTCCAGGAGCTCAGCCCAGTGCCTGGACTAGGAATCTCTTTGCTAACTGTTGCCAGTGGTGCATGGATACACCGCCATCTAGTGGACACGGGCAACCCCTCAGGGGCCCCATTACTGAGGATAACTCAATCTTCCTCTCCCTGCAGCCAGGGTTTATATAAGCGAGAATTGTTGAAGCCAAGGTTAGATAAAGCACAGGGACAAATAACCAAATGAATGGAAGCACAGGATCTATGAACCAAAGGCTGAGGGGCCCCCAACTGGATCAGGCCCCCTTAACGGGTGAGACAGTCATTTGGCTTGATCTGTTTGGGAGGCAGCTGTGTGTTGGTGCTGGGTCCTGGGCTTGTTGTGTGAGTTGGCTGTTTGAATCCTGGGACTTATGCAGGGACGCCTGGCTCGGTCTGGGAGGGGGGGACTGGACCTGGCGGGACTGAGTCTACCAGGTCGATCCCGGTCCTTGGGGGAGACCTTGATCTGGAGGAGGTGGGAATGGGAGGTGAGGTCGGGGGAGAGAGAGGGGGGCGAGAGTGGGAGAACAGGGGAATCTGTGGCTATTATGTTGAACTGAATGATGTTGTAAAATAAATTTACAAAAAAAAAAAAAAAAAAGAAAATAGTTCATCATCTTGGACTGGGATTTCCTGACATGCCCCCTGCTTGAAACTGGGATTTTATCTGTCTCTATCATACTCAGACTGTGCATGCAGTCATAGCTACTATCAATACGGACCTGGAGCTACTATATTGTGTCTACAAACCCCTGTTTCCTACAGTAAGAAAGTGTCTCTGGGAACCTGCATCTTGGTGCCAGCTCTTGTGTAAAGAGTACTGCACTATGGATGCCAGGAAAGCCATACTGGTCTTTGCTCAGACACCTATTCCCTGTACATTGACCACTTTTAAGAGTCTGTGCCCAGTCACCTATTTGCAGAAGAACCTCCTCTGAGCAGCACTGAGAGATGCACTTATCCTCTTTGAGATGTAGAAGGTGATGTACAAAATCAGGCCTTTTGACACCACGGCCATTGCTCTTATTCTTGACATTCCTGCTCTCCAGCAGCTTCCTGTTTCCACAAGTGTCTTAAGATTGGTGTTGCTGGGAAGAAAATAATTGAAATTTTGAGTGTGATTGCATTGACTCTACCGTTCACGTTCCTAATTGCACTCAGTTTGATGTGAAATAACTTTTTTTATGGCCTTTGGACTTTTGAGTTGAACACTCTTAACATTGTTGCTATTGCTTCCCCACTGGGATTACATCACTTCCTTTGTTTTGCTTTCATTTCAAGTGACACCACAATTTCAGTTCCATGCCACCCACAACTTCAGTATCTTCTTTCTAGGAAAGTGGAAAAAAGAAATAAAATATTTAATGCAATGAAAAATCAAAACAGAAATGACATCCACCATGGAGTCTCCATCACCATAGAAAAATTGAATGAAAAATTATACACATTGGCAGTACTGAAACACTTCTATATGATGGAATCCCTCAAGGCTCTTCTGCTCAATTTTCTGATGAGTAAAGACAGAGTTTGTGCAGTATCCACCACTAAAGTAAAACTGCATAAATATCTGTAGGTCCAAACTTCTGGGTAACTAATAGGCAATCAGAGGCACTGCTATCACCGTGTCTTCTGGTCTGTATTTCCACCTCCTAACTTCAGGAACAGCAAGCAGTCAGTGAGCAAATATTGATCACAAAACTAGATTATGGAAAAATCTCAAATACTTACTCAGTGCAACTGTCCTCAGGACAAACTGGGACATTTACACTTCACTGCAGATCACAGGGTCTTCTGCTCTTGACAACTGGGACTTCTTGACACTCTGATCTCTGGCCATGTGTTCACTGCTAAACACAAAAGTCTTTCTAATAAATCCGCTGAAACCAGCACAACCTTCTTCTAACACTTATGACGCTAAAAACCAAGCAAACACCACACCGTGTGTGAGTGCTGATGTCATCAAGGTATGGTGATCACTCTCAGGGAGTGAGGTACAAGAAGAGGACTGAGGACAATGTGCCCCACCGTACAGTAGGGAGTTTTTGTAGAATCAAACTCCACTGAAGAAGTCACAGGGCACTCAGAGAAAAGGCAGCAACCAGGGATCTCAATCTCTAAACTCATACAAATCTAGCATGATCCCTCGTTCTGTGTTTGGGTAATTGTATAGGTTAAAGAACTCTCAATATGTGAAATGTGGACAGAGAATACTATACATGGATGCTGACTGTGAAGCACATCCCCATGGCTGACAAAACTGGTCCATGAGAGAGAAATTTCAGAGAAGCTCTCTTAACTGTATAAGACACACTGGCTATAACACAGAGAAGCTCTGTCTGTTCTTCATTCTAATGAATGCTCTTCTGCAGGACTGAACACTGAAATAAACCCACAGACCAGTACAGCATCCCTTTTTGTCCTAAGGACAGAGAAACAACAGTGTAAAGAACACGCTGACACTTGGTCCTAAGAGCAAAGCATTTATGATAACCTTTATGACAGTGTCTGTACATATATGTGTAAACATGTGTGTGTAGGAACATGTGTGTGCACATAAGTGTGTGTGACTACTAGTGTGCAGGCTAGATCATGCCACAGTAAGCATGTGGAGTAAGAAAACATCTTCTATGAATCAGTTATTCACTGCCACCATGGGTTCCAGTTTCGGTGGGCAGCCCCATGGCAGGTGTTGGGAGCACTGCCAATCAGCACTGGATGAGATGGGATAGTGTGTAGCATGGGGACAAAACTGTTGTAAATCCCAGATGATCAAGTGCACAAGAGTGGCAGACTGGATGGGACTTCAAATCCTTACCTGTCGCCTCAGGAGGAAGCCCCCTGTGGCCCCAACAGGGACTGTTCTCCATCAGCCTGGAGCCCCACAATGCACTGGGTCAGGCATGCTCAGAGCTATGTGAGGCCCCAGGCAGCTCCTGCCTTCTGCATGCCATGCTGCAAAGTTTCCACCAGAGGCTCCCTGCAAGGGGACCTGGCCTCAAACCTGCCATGTCTGGTTCCTTGGTGCTCATGGCCTGCCCTAGCTCCCAGCAGCTAGGTGGCGCCTCCAGTTCCCATGGCAGCCCCTGGGCCACCTGACTGCCACTGCCAGACATGTTTCACAACAGTGCTCTCCCCACCTGCTGCTGCATGTGCTCTGGGTCAGAGAGCAAGGAAGCAATGGGGGACAGAAGTACTCTCAGTCTGTCCCAGTTCAACCAAAGGGACCCTCTGTCCCTTCTGCTGGCCATCCGGCCCCAAAAGCTGTCCATGTACAGTTTTTATCTGGAGTCACAACACATACATAAACCAGGCATAAAACATACACACTTGTGGTCACATTTCTCACACATTCACACATTTATATAGGCAGGACATTCCAAAAAAAGGCGAACAATTTTCCCAGGGATACAGTGTCATCTGATCAACTCAAAAACTCTAAAATAAGAGTCTACAATTCTTGTTAGTCAGGAAAAGAACAAAATTATAACACACAAGACAACAAAACAGCTCTCCTGGCACCTGGAGACAAAACCAAAGGGAAGATGCTGGCGTCATGCCTTCCCGGTCTATACAAATTAAATTAGATACAAATCAACCAAAGGAATTCAAACTCATCCAAAGAACCTTCTGCAGGTACTTCCTTACAAAAGGATATTCAAATGAAAATAAGCAAGAAAACACAAACACAAACACAATCACAGAAAACTTGTTGGCCAGCGTCAGGCTCTATGGGCAGTGTTCTCAGCTGGCTTCAAGGATCCTGGCAAGCACCCAGATGTTATGCCAAGATGGAGAGGAACCCCTAAAGACCACCAGAGACCAAATCACTTATGTAAGAGACCAAATCACTTATGTAAAAGTGAAGAGCCTTTATTTTCAAGCTCGAGCTTAGACTCTGTGTCCAAACAGCAGTCAGTGAGAGCAGAGAGCCCAGAGCCCAGGCAGGGTGGGTTTTTTTTTTTTAAATCATAGCAAAGTTTGGGGTGAGGGCATTTCCAGGGTTCAGGACCCTGATTGACTGACATTTGTCTAGGGATATAGGGAATGTTTGAAATGTTAGCTATTTCCCCTTAGATACAAGCCCCATTGGGTGGGGTCAGCTTATGGCTTTTCCTGGGTCCAGGTGTTGCCTGCCAGAAGCTGTCTCTGGACCTCAAAGTCTGTCATGGCAGCTGTGTTGTCAAGCTATTTTGCTCTCCACCACACATTTAGATGATTTGATATACCCATCTCACACTTCTCATTTATTGATGAAAAAGAAACCATTACATTTCTCTAGTATAGAGTACTTTTCTGTATATGTAACCAGCATGCTGTGCAGTAGTAAGCCAGAATGTCTTGCTCCTGTCAAATGGTGACTTAGTCCTCTTTGACCAAATGTTACCCAGACATTCTTGCTCCTGACTTCCCTGACCAATTCCTATTGTTCTACTCTCAATTCTGTGGATTTAACTGAAAACAAATATATTTCACATGAACAGCTAGAGATGAAAGCAGTAATCTTCTAGGATTCATGAAACTTAAACCCAGAGGCCATGACTTCCAGTATGACTTCTGAAGTCCTTCTTGAAGCCCTCTGTCATGGAGTAAGTACAAGAGGGAGGGCTGAGGATGAGATTTCACTGTGCAGCAGAGAGTGGTAATGAACTTGACAGATACTGAGTAAGTCCCATGGTATTAGAAGTAACACCATCCTGGGGTCAGGCTCTGCACACACATACACACCAAGGAGGAACCAGCCCTGCAGGTCTGGGTGATTGTCACAGGTTGAAGAACACTGTAGACCTCAGTGCACAGGGGGTGAGCAGAAAGGGAGGTGTCAACACTGATCCTGACTTGGAGGGACCAGAAAAAGCACAGCCATGTAGTTCTTGAGAGGGATAATTTATTCCAGAGACAAGAAATGTCAGAGAACCCCTTCATAATGAGTCACCTGTGGAAATAAAGAGGAAAAGCACCATCTGGTTCTCCATTCCGAAGAGACTGTGCTATGAAGGCTCTGACCAATCACTACCCAGTTATGGAAGAACAAGGGTCCATGGAATATCTCTTTCCACTTAAAGTAGGCAAGAAAACTATGTTGTAAAACTTATCCCTCGAAGATAAATACCTACATATTTAACAAATTAAATAACTCTGTGTGTGTGTGCTTTTGCACATACGCCATATGTGTGCATGTTTTTGTGCACAGACACAAAATTGTGTTCTTGAAATGGAGGACTATGGTGGTATTTTATTTGTACTGAAATGTGATTTTATTTGTATGTTAATAAGTAAAGTTGCTTGGGGGTCAGAGCTAATAGCAAGCCATAGCAGAGGCTGTGCATTCGTGGCACATGTCTTTAATCCCAGCACTTGGTAGAAGAGCTAGGTAAATCTCTGTGTGGTCAAGGATGAGGGGTGGGCTGTTTAAAGGAGAGGGGAACAGGAGAAGGGAGAAAAAGGGAATCCGTGGCATATATGTAGAACTGAATGGTATTGTAAAATAAAATAAAAAGGAAAAAAAAGGATACAGCCAGCATTGAAGACACATGCCTTTAATATTAATACCATAGACGACCTGGAGGGCTGTACAAACAGGCAGTGACGAGGCAGTCATGTGTTTGGATTTACAAGCAATGAGAAGGCAGAACAGAAAGACTACATAAAGACAAACACACAGGAAGTAGCTGTCTTTTTCAGAAAGGTCTCTTGGATACCTGCAGTAGGTAGGTAAGGCTCTTAGCCCTGAAATCTTGGCTTTCTTCTTTACATTGGTTCTGTGTTTCTTATTTAATAAGACGGTTGGTTACATCTAGAGGACTGAATAACTTTCAGACAGAGGCACAGGCTAAAGAAATCTGCTCTCAGTAGAGGATCCGTATGAACATGCTTAACAGATTCCTACATTTCTTTCACCTTCTTAAACATTTGAAATTCACGTTAGTACTGTTATCCATGTGTATCCACAGGAATGACAGAATGACAGACTTCCTGGATAAGGATTCCAAGACAGACAGCAGAAGGCCAAGGACTTAGGGGGAGGAAAGGGCACTAGGAAGGTTCTGCACAACCAGGGAAAGCATCCCTAGGGTCAGTCGACACAGAGATGAGGGGACAGGTTTCCAAAGAAATTATCAACAGCAGAGAAGCAAATATTGCAGGTAGATGCAGTTTGGAGGTGAGGGGAACAGTGACTCTAATGTTCTCTACACAGAAGGGCTTTTTACATAACATAAAACAAATATAACATATTTTGTGGTTATTTAAATTAATAAATTTATTATTTACAGAATGAAGACAAAGACTTTGATGTTCCACACACACAGAAATGACCCTGCAGATCCCTAGCTGCTGTAGGAGACGTTGAGGAGCTAGAACTGCTTCTCTTATGATTTGACACAAACATTGTTTATAGGGACTCAACAATACTACAGTGTCCTGTGCATGAGGATAAACATCGCATGCTGATTAAAATGATTATAAATTTGGTGTGGTTGTAATAGTACTCCTGGCACAGTATTTGAGAACCTAAGCCTTTGAAATCGAGTGTTCAGACACTTTACCTATGTGTGGTTTGGATATGGAGTGTCTCTCCAGTTTTCCTGTGCTGAAGGCTGGTACTCATGGGAGCAGTGTTCACAGGAACATGAGCCTTCATCATCCTCAAGGAACAAACTGTATCAGTGAAAGCCTGCTGATTGTTGGAGATGAGTGGACTACTAGGTAGTGAGGCTTTGCTGGAGGAAGGTTGGGGGCTCCATCTAAGGACATACTTCGTCCCTGTCTGCATCTTGGCCACCATGAAGTGAATGACTTGTGAGTCCCATTGTCTTCCTACTATGCAGTGGACCCAAATATCCATGTAGTTAACGTTCAAACTTGTGAGACAAAATAAGTGAAAATTAACCTTTGACATTTTTAATAGCTTCTCACTCTTGTGTATGTGAGTGTGTGTCTATGCAAGTATTTGTGTGTGACTATACATGTGTATCTGTTTGAGTGTGTGTGCATGTGTGTCTGTGTGTATGTATTGTGTTTGTGTATATATGTGAGAAAGTATGTATGCTAATGTGTGTGTAAGGATATGCATGTGTGATTCTGTGTTAGGTTGTGTATGTTGTATATATGGGTGTAATGTGTGATTGTGCATATGTGTGCTTATACAAATGTGTGTGTGTATGTGGAAATTTGTGCATGTGTGTGAGTGTTCATGCTTGTATGGGTTGGGATGTGTACATTGGTGTGTGCTTGTGTGTTTTCATGTATAGCTGTGTGTATATGTGCTGAAAATCTGTATTAAGTGTGAGAATATGTGTATGTGTGTGTCTGTGGGCATGTGTGTGTGAGTCTGTTTATGTGTGCATATTGTGGGAATATGTGTATATGTGTGCATGTGTTTGTCTATCTGTGAGTGTGTATATGCGTGGATATTTGTGTGTTGGTGTATGTATGTGCATAATTGTGTGCTGGTGTATCAATGCTCTCCTCTGTCTGTGAGTATGTATCTGTGTTTGATGGTATGTGTGTGAGTGTGTGTTTCTGTGTTAGTGTGTATTTGTGTCATGGTTGTCATTTGGGGGGCTCTGTGTGAACTGCATACACTGAGTGTGTGTTTGCAGGCACAAGGTTGTCAAATTGTGAATGAAGTGATTAGAGCCCACCTTATAAGAGTCAGTTTCTTTATTTCAGCAATGGGTTCCAGGAATCAAATACAGCTCACCAAGCATGAACAGCAAGCCTTTACTCACTGAGACCAGATGATGGCATGACAATCATTGGATGAATAACTAAGAAACACTGTTCGTTCAATTAACATTTTATATAAATTAATAGTAGAATTAATGAATGCAATTTGAAGAAAATAAGTTTTAGTCTATAATCATTAGAAAATTTAAAGTATACCATTGCATCAATACTTTAACTTAGGAACACTTTTTGCATCATACCATACATTATGTCAAATATTGATTTAAATGATAGAAATAAAAAATATAAAATGAATTACAATAACTTTGAAATACAATTTTTAGAGAAATATTTTGTCTTAACAATACATGTGTACTTTTCAAACAAAGGTTCTCTACTGTGGAGTAATAGTTAATGATAATTCTATTTAGAAAAAAAACTGTAAAACAGCTTTCTGAAGGCATCAGTGAAAGAGGAAGCAAAGATGAAAACCAAAATGGCTTAAAAAAATTCCCAAAAGCAATCAGAGAATAAGTTAAAGAAAGTGAAAAAACAATTGGGAAATAAGGGGAGGGCATTCAGAAAATGGCAAGTGGTGTTTTCCCCTATATAAGACAGATGCACACAGCATTGTCTTCAGAGACTCTAAAGAGCAAGGTTCATGACCACAGAGCCCAGAAGACCAGCAGCATCTGCAACATTCGCAATGGCCAGGCCCTGTGTTTTCCTGATGATCCTGGTGGTGATGCACTACTGGTCAAGCTGCTGTCTGGGATGTGACCTGCCTCAGACTCATCACCTCAGGAACAAGAGAGCCTTCACACTCCTGGCACAAATGAGGAGACTCTCCCCTCTCTCCTGCCTCAAGGACAGAATGGACTTTGCATTCCCTCTGGAGAAGGTGGATGCCCAGCAGATCCAAAAGGCTCAAGTCATCCAGTTCCTGGGTGAGATGATCCAACAGGTCCTGATCCTCTTCACCTCCAATGAATCATCTGCTGCTTGGGAGACAACCCTCCTAAACACCCTCTGCGATGAGCTCTACCAGCTGCTCAATGACCTGCAAGACTGTGTGATGGAGCAGGTGGAGGTTCAGGAACCTTCCTTGAGCCAGGAAGACTCCCTTTTGGCTGTGAGAAACTACTTCCACAGGATCACTGTCTACCTGCAGGAGAAGAAACACAGCCCCTGTGCCTGGGAGGTGGTCAGAGCAGAAGTCTGGAGAGCCCTGTCTTCCTCAGCCAACCTGCTGGCAAGATTGATTGAGGAGAAGAAGTAAATCCCCAAGTGGTGAGAAATCTCCTGGGCTACAACACTGCATAAATTATCCTTTAAAGACTCATTTATTTTAACATGAATTCAATCAACCTACCTAGATGTTTCAGCAAAACAGCATGATTTTTACTATATGTAAGGGCATTCGTTTCTCCATCCATTTGGCTATCTCTGTGTATTATGTGTGTATTTATTTTACTATTTATGTAATTTAAGTTATTTAAATTAAATCTCGTAGTTTTGTATTTTCTTTAATGTAACAAACTATCACATGCAATAAAATTATTTTGAATCCCATTCAATTTTGCTGTATACAACACTTTTGATTTATTAATTTGGTATCTTTTCAATATATTTCAATATTTTTAGTTGATACTCCAAACCATAAAAATTTGACAAAAGGACAGAGTATTGAAAATTGTACTGGATACAAATGTTCACTGCATAGTGTTTAGACAAATGTAAATCTGTCCCTCTACTTCTCCCAGTATATAGTATTCTTGGTATGTAAAGCCAGCATACTGCTTGGTAGGAAGCCAGAGAATCTAGCTCCTGTCACATTGTGACTTAGTCTTCTTTGACACATGTTTCCCAGAGGAATCCTCCCTCTGACCTCCATGACCTCAGGAACCTATCATCTACTCTCAACTTCTATGAGTTTAACAGTTTTGGGTTCTAGATATGAGTGAGATCATGTAGAATGATAGAAACAGATCACAGAAAAGTGATTAGCCTGCCTGAATACCACAGACAAACACACCAAGAAGAAATAAGGAAACCAACCCCATTCATAACAGCCTCATGAACCATCCCTGAAATAAATCCCATCACGGAAGTGAAATGCCTATAAAATTAATCCTTTGCAACACCACAATTCCCTCTCAATTTTCATGGGTTTTCCTTGTCCTCCTACTCCTCTTCCTCCTCCTCCTTCTCATCCTTCTTCTCTTGGAGCTTCCAGTTGTGCATGGATACACAGCCATCTCCTGGAGCCTAGGTAGCCTCTCTCAGGGGCCCAAACACTGAGGACAACTGAATCTCTCTCTCAGAAGCTATCAACTGCCACAGTTCCTCAGCTAGAAGAGAACTTTCCTCCCTTTTCCAAGCTGGGATTTTGTCTGGCCTGGTCTTGTCCATTTGGTCATAGCCATCTCGATTCATTAGTGCAACTGTCCTGTTGTGTCCGAGAACACTGCTTTGCTGTGGTCATCATCCACTGCCTCTGGGTCTTACAATTCTTCTGCTCCCTCTTCTAAAATGATACTTCGAGCAGGAATTCAGCCCTTAATTTTGTGTTCATGGATCAGTTGTGGGTCTCTGTTTATTGCCATGGACTGTGAGAAGTTTCTGTGGTAAGGGGTAGTAATTCTACAGTAACTCACTCGTAGAGATGTAGTTGTCATGTGAATTCAGGTATTGTGACACCACAACACTGCTTTTATTCTTTTGTATCTTCATGGTTCCTTATGTGCTCTTTTTTTTATTTGTTTGTTTATGGTATTTTTAGAGACAGGGTTTCTCAGTGTAGTTTTGCTGCCTGTCCTGGATCTTGCTCTGTACACCAGGCTGGCCTCAAACTCACAGAGATCCACCTGCCTCTGTTTCCTGAGTGCTTGAATTAAAGGCGTGCCCTACCACCTCCCAGTCTGTATGTATTCTAAAAGTGATGCTTCTGGGAGAAGCATAACATAAATTTTGTATTGTGGGGCTGGATAGATGGCTCAGAGGTTTGAAACACTGCTTGTTTTTCAGAGGTCCTGAGCTCAAATCCCACCATCCACATGGTTGTTCACAAACATCTGTAATGAGATCTGGTGCCCTCTCCCAGCCTGCAGGGATACATGCAGGCAGAACACTGTATATTTAATAAACAAATCTTATAAATAAATAAAAATGTAATTAAGAAAACTTTGTATTGTGTAGAGGAATTAAAAGGAATGTCCTCCATTGAGTTATGTGTTTGAATGCTTGGCCTATGGGGATTGGCACGATAGGAGGTACAGCCTTGTTGGAGTAAATGTGGCCTTGTTGTAGGAAGTGTGTCACTGTGGAAGTGGACTTAGAGGTCTTATATGCTCAATCTAGGCCTTGTGAGGCAGTCTCCTTCTGCTGCCTGTGGATCAAGGTGTAGAATTCTCAGGTCCTTCTCCAGTACCATGTCTGCCTGCATCCTGCCATGTTTCCTACCATGAAGATGATTGTGAGAACTGAAGCTGTAAGCCCGCCCCAGTTAATTGTTTTCCTGTATAAGAGTTGCTGTGGTCCATAATTCATGTGTTTCCATTCATTTGGCTATTTGTCCCTGTACTTTATCCAACCTTGGTTTCAACAATTCTCGCTCATATAAACCCTCCTCTTTCTTGCTAATTAAACTCCCAGCGCTCTACCTGGGGCCTAGCTGTGGATGTCTGCATCCAGATTCCTCAGTCCTTGGATGGGATTTCTGGCACAGCTATTGGCCATCCCATCACCAGAGTAGGTCAGGGGCCCCCAACTGGATCAGACCCTCTGAATAGGTGAGACAGTTGATTGGCTTGATTTCTTTGGGAGGCATCTAGGCAGTGGTAACAGGTCCTGTGCTCATTGCATGAGTTAGCTGTTTGAAACCTCAGACTTATGCAGGGATGCTTGGCTCAATCTGGGAGGAGGGGACAGGACCTGCCTGGAGTGAGTCTACCAGGTTGATTTCAGTCCTTGGGGGAGGCTTTGCCCTGGAGGAGGTGGGAATTGGGGGTTGGAGGGGAGGAAAGGGAGGGGGCAGGAAGGGGGAGAATAAAGGAATCTGTGGCTGTTATGTAGAACTAAATGGTATTATAAAATAAAATAAAGGGAAAAAAGAGTTGCTGTGGTCATGGTGTCTCTTCACAGCAATAGAAACCTTAACTAAGACAGATTGCATTGAACCTGAAGATCCCTAGGATATAGAGTCACTTTCAGAGCATCATTGTATTTAATCAACATAGATCTTTTCCACTGAATCTTAGTAGGTAATGTTGTTGCTGCTCCTGTCTCATTTGGATGACACACCGGTTTCTTTCTACAGCTTTGATTTTCCAATGACATCATATTTTTTGGTTCATTGCCATGGCCAACATCAGGGTTTACTTCCGAGGAAAGAAGAAAAGAGAAATACAGTGGGTATGAAGACATCTATCGTCAAACCAACACTTAAAGAAAAGAGAGGAAGAGTGACTGGAAAAGTATAGACAGTTGAAGTACTGAAAGCCTTCGCTGTCTTTGAAAATAGCCTGAATCTCACTACAATTAGTCCCCTTAGAACTGAGTATTAGCCACTGAAATCAGTAAGGAATGGATGGTTTACAAATACTTTATATAGGGATCAGTGTCCTAACACAACACTGAAGGGGAAGTATGTATAAACATATATATTATATATGATGCACTATTTAATAACAGCACATGCTATATATAATAATGTACATATATGTGCACACATCTTTCTTTCTGATACACTCACAGTCCCTCCCTGATTTCCCAGACCCCATATTTTAGCCTCATATCCCTGGTTTCCTGTAGATGTAACCAATCATATTATTAAAATAAGAAACACAGAGCCAAGGTAAAAGAGAAAAGCCGAGAGGTCAGAGCTCAGAGATAAAATCTTACCTCCTGCAGTGCTCCTAGCTTCCCCGAGAGAGGGAGGTACTTCCTGTGTCCCTGTTTAAATAATCTTTCTGTTCTGCCTTCTCATTGGTTGTAAACCCAACCACATGACTGCCTCATCACTGCCTGTAAGTACCGCCCTCCAGGTCTTAAAGGCGTATGTCTCCAATACTGGCTGTATCCCTGAACACACAGAAATCTACCTAGCTCTTCTAACCACCACGCTCTTACTATGGCTCTAATAGCTCTGACCCCAGGGCAACTTTATTTATTAACATAAAATTAAAATAACATTTCAGTACAAATAAAATATCACCACATTTCCCCTTTTCTATTTTAATAAAAAGAAAAAAGGCAAAAGGTTATAACTAACAAAAGAAAAACTATATACAAAAGTACAATAACTATATACAATATATACAAGTAACAAATACCTAAACGATGTCTAGTCCATTTGTATTTGACAAATCAGAGAAAATAATTCCCTTATCTATCCTATTTTAGTAAGTCCAAAATGTATCTAATTCACTTTCTATCCTAATTAATCTTCAACTATAACTAACTAATCTTCAACTCCCTCAGAGACCCAAGAAGGAAATAATATTAGCTAACAAAAATAAAAACAGGAAGTGCACAAAAGCAACTTCCAAAAATTTTGTGAGTTGACAGAAACAGCCAGCTGCCTGGACAGTCACCTGAGGTTTCTCCACAGTGTTGGGGCATCATCTTCAGCCTATAGGCTTATCGTATCTGACAGACTCATTTGTGAAGTAGGTTGTACACAAGGTCAACAGTTCAACCTCACACTGGGTGAGAGCAGTCCATGTACCAGAAACACCTGAATTCCACTAGTGTCATGTCATGATTCAGGATTTTAAATTCTGGAAATTGTTGATGGTTTTTGAATTCAGCTGTCCATTCTTCCTGGCTGTGTATATATGGCTTCATCTAAGCATGCCCTTCTCCACATCCCTCTATTAAATGCCAGTCTACTATTGAGAGGCGTGAGCTTTCAGTTGCTGTTCCATTGCACAACAGAAGCCATCGGCCCACTGCCTGTTCAGCTGCCTTCGAAGAAAAGGACACTGTACCTTTTCCAGATTGTGAAGGCGACTTCAGGGATGGTGCCATATTGTCCTGGCCTCAGAAGATGCCTTTTGATAAAGCCGTAACCACACTTGTTTTGGCAGGAATTGGTAGTCCTTTGTTTCGTGTTCTGTCTGTCCATTTTTTCTGTTGATTTGAGGATACTTTGTTGTCCAGTGGCTAACTTTTGCCACAATGAAAATTAACTCCATATGCAGTTTCTTCAATGCCCATATTTTCTCTGAAGTAGATTGGTACTGCCAGGAGCCGACATGTCTCAAAAAAGAAAAATTTCTAAGTTATTAAAACATTTTAAATGCCATATTCTGTAGATCTCTGAAGGGTTTGAAGATGACCTGTCTAAAATACATCTGCTCAATTTTTAAAACATATCTAATATGACTACAATTTCTATTGTAATGTCTAACTACTAACTTTCATTTCTTTATATCCTAATAGTTGGTAATAATGTAAAGTATTTAAAACTAGTAATTGTCTTTTTCTTTTCTTTCTTTCTTTTTTTTTTTTAAACAAGAACCTTAAATCTAATCTCCTTTGCTTAGCCTTTTTCCTAACCCTTGACAACTTGTAACCTACCCCCCTAAATAATGAAAATTATCTCAGACCCAAAACCCATTAAAAGAACCAAAAAACCACCCGCCCCACACCACTTCTTTGGCAATGTGGGTGTCATATTCTTAAAATTGCTTCCTGCTGGGTATGGGCGAAGTTATCTTTATCCTGAAAGAAAAATTTAGGTTAATTGTCAAATTCTAGGAAAGGTAACTATATCCTTCATTATTATCCAGTCTGTGTATAAAGCCAAAGTTCAGGGTTTATCTCAAGTCCTTATTCAAGTAGTCTTTGAGACTGGATCATCTCAGCTAGTCATCTCAAAATTGCTCTGAGCACCTTGTAGTTCAAAGCTGATCTGTAGATGATGTTTGTCAGTTTAGTGATATTATTATTGTCCACGTGGAATTGTTGTTGTTGTTGTTGTTGTTGTGGGGCCCCATCTTCTTTCCGGAGACTTCAGTTGATGTTAGGCCTGGCCATGATTTCCTGCAGAAAACTGATAAGAGACTCGAACACAAAGACATATATATGCAGCTAATTGAAGCCTTTTTTTTCTAGAATTAGTTAGTACTCTATATGACCATTCATATCTTAAAAAAATTTAAAATGTATATATATATATATATATCAATCTTGTAAATTTTGATATAAAATTTATACTTTAAGAAAAGTTTAAAGAATCAGAATAGAATCAAAGAGTTGAGATTAGTAATAGAATAGTCCCTTAATTAATTTGGCTTTTGTCCTGTCCCATAGCAGAAAATGGCTCTTTTATTCTGGCATGATACAGGGAGTTTGTATTTTCATTTTAACAACATGCTTGAGTTTAAAGAAGGAGAGAGCCATTCTCCAACTCCAAAGTCAGCTTTAAATTTTAATTGAACTGGGACTATTAGAAAACCAATAGTGTTAAATCTTTAGAGAAAAGCAGAAACAAACATTTAAGAAGACATAAAATTTTTTAGATAATATATACCCATATGCCATATACTCCCATATACTCTGTTTCCTGGGATAGATGATTTGTCCCTTTTCTTCAGTTGTCTCATTTGTCTTGTGTCCTTCAGATTCCTTAACCTTCATTCTCCTAAAAGACAAAAACAAAAACCTTCCCCCAAGACTAATTTTGGGGATGTTCCTTTTTGGCAAGTTATTATCTGATTAAATGAAAAGATATGTGTTACAGGTACAAGTTAGTTTAAATTGGATGTTCATGCTGATTGATGAACTATCACCTCCTCTAATTAAGAGGTTTTTCTTGTTCAAATCGAACCTTTATCAATTTTGATGGTATCCACAGCTTATCTTCTCCTGTAGAAACAAAAGCAAAACCTCGTCCCCAACGTAATACATACCCTGGTTTCCATTCTGAGGTCAGCACATCCTTAAAGTATATAGGCTGATTTAATTCTGTAGTTTTTTCTATTACCCAATGTCTCTCTGCAGCTGTTGTTCCTTTCTCATTGGCATTCAGAAAATTCAAAGTTAATAGAGCATTATGCAGTCTATTTCTGGGGGTTTTTGTTACTCCTTTCTGTTTATTTAGCATATCCTTTAGAGTTCTGTTTGATCTTTCTATAACTGCTTGACCTGTAGGATTATGTGGTATACCTGTAATATGCTTTATATTGTAATAAGCAAAAAACTGTTTCATTTTAACAGAGACATATGATGGAGTATTGTCAGTTTTGATTTGTGCAGGTATACCCATAATGGCCATAACTTCTAGCAAATGAGTGATTACAGAATCAGCTTTTTCAGAACTCAGAGCAGTTGCCCATTGAAATCCTGAATAAGTATCGATAGTGTGGTGTACATATTTCAGTTTTCCAAATTCTGCAAAGTGAAACACGTCCATCTGCCAGATTTCATTCCTCTGAGTACCCGTTGGGTTACATCCTGCTGGTAATGGTGTTTGATTATAGAAGGAACAAGTAGGACATTTCTTTACTATTTCTTTGGCTTGTTGCCAGGTTATGGGAAAATCTTTTTTTAAACCTTTACTATTGACATGATGTTTTTTATGAAATTCTGAGGCCTCCAGCACATTTCCTATCAATAATTTATCAATCTCATCATTGCCTTGTGCTAGAGGGCCTGGCAGACCAGTATGAGATCGGATGTGAGTTATATATAAAGGATGACTCCTTTTCCTGATTGTATCTTGTAATTGAATAAATAGTGAAGTTAATTCTGAAGCATCAGGGATAAATTCTGCAGTCTCAATATGTAATACCACTCTTTCAGCATACTGAGAGTCAGTTACTATGTTGAGAGGTTCTGAAAAATCCATTAATACCAACAGAATAGCATACATTTCTGATTTTTGCACTGAATTATAAGGACTTTGTACCACTTTACTTAAATTTTCTGATTTGTAACCTGCCTTTCCTTGTTTGTTGGCATCTGTATAAAATGTACGAACTCCAGATATGGGTTTTTGCCGTACAATTCGAGGCAAGATCCAATCAGCTCTCTTTATAAAATCAATTCTGTTGCTTTTGGGATATTTGCTGTTAATTTCTCCCAAAAAATTACTGCAAGCTCTTTGCCAAGGTTCACTTTCTGTCCATAATTTTTCAATGTCCTCCTTAGTTAAAGGTACGACAATTTCTGCTGGGTCTATTCCTGCTAATTGACGAAGTCTCAATTTTCCTTTCCAAATCAAGTCAGAGATTTTTTCCCCATAAGTTTTTAATTTTTTATTTGGTTTATTTGGTAAAAATATCCATTCCAATATAATATCTTCCCTCTGCATTAATATTCCAGTAGGGGAATGCCTAGAAGGTAAAATAACCAAAATGCAATCCAGCTTTGGATCAATATGATCCACGTGCCCTTCATGTACTTTCTTTTCTACCAAGGCCAATTCTTTCTCAGCTTCAGGTGATAATTCTCTTGGACTATTTAAGTCCTTGTCACCTTCTAAGGTTTTGAACAAATTAGTCAGTTCATCATTTTTTACCCCAACAATAGTTCATAGATGAGAAATATCTCCAAATAATCTTTGAAAGTCATTAAGAGTCTGTAGTCTATCTCTCCTAATTTGCACCTTTTGGGGTCTAATTTTTTGTAGCTCTATTTTATATCCTAAATAATTAATAGAATCTCCTCTTTGTATTTTTTCAGGAGTAATTTGTAATCCCCAGCAAGGCAAAATTTTCTTTACTTCTTCAAACATTCTTTCTAAAGTATCTGCATTTGAGTCAGCTAGTAAAATATCATCCATATAATGATAAATTATAGATTTAGGAAATTTTTTACGTATCACTTCCAATGGCTGTTGTACAAAATATTGGCACAGAGTTGGGCTATTTAACATTCCCTGTGGGAGGACCCTCCATTGAAATCTTTTAACCGGTTGAGAATTATTATAAGTAGGCACTGTGAAAGCAAATCTTTCTTTGTCTTTTTCTTGTAAGGGTATTGAAAAGAAACAGTCTTTTAAATCAATAACTATGAGAGGCCATCCTTTTGGTAACAGAGTAGGCAAAGGAATTCCAGATTGTAGAGAGCCCATCGGCTGAATTACTTTGTTAATTGCTCTAAGGTCTGTTACCATTCTCCATTTACCAGATTTCTTTTTAATAACAAATACAGGAGAATTCCAAGGGCTGGTTGACTGTTCAATATGCTGAGCATTTAGCTGTTCTTCTACCAGCTCTTCTAAAGCCTGGAGTTTCTCTGTTGTTAAAGGCCATTGCTGAACCCATACAGGCTTGTCTGTTAACCATTTTAAAGGTAGAGCTGTTGGTATTTTTGGAGGATTATCAGTTGTTGTGCCCTGTTCCTGTATAATATGGATGGCTGGTGACCACTCAAAATAATGCCTTCTAATATTTCTCTCAGAAACATGTGCTAGTTTATGATTTGTTTCTGAGATTGGAGGGATTTTAATCTGAGTATTCCATTGTTGCAACAAGTCTCGACCCCACAGGTTCATAGCTATGTTAGCCACATATGGTTTTAATTTTCCTCTCTGTCCTTCTGGACCTATACATTCCAGCCATCTTGCACTCTGTTTCACTCCAGATAATGTCCCAATTCCTAACAATTGAACGTTTACCTCCTGAAGAGGCCAAGCTGGATGCCAAAATTCTGGTGCAATTATGGTAATGTCTGCACCTGTGTCTACCAGACCAGACAACAAAACACCATTTATTTTTATCATTAATTTTGGTCTCTGTTCATTAATAGAAGTTTGCCAAAAAATTTTCTTTATGTTTTCTCCTGAATTTTTATTCTCTCTTTTTCATCATCCTGACCAGCATGATTTATTCCAATAGTCATTTGGTTATTTAATCGCTCAGAGCAGGGATTTCCTCTACAGCTGCAGGAAAGGTTTGAACTGGTTTTGCTATGGGGGCCTGCATGAGGCCCCTCCGGGAGTTTCCCGAAAACTGAGGCAAAGGATTACCCTGTCTGTCCTTTGTTGATCTACATTCGTTGGTCCAGTGTTTTCCCTTACCACACCTTCTGCATACTCCAGAAGGAAGGGGCATTCTGTTGCCATTGTTCCTTGAAGAAACATTGCTTCTAGGAATGACCTGTTTACAGTCCCTTTTAAAATGTCCTTGCTTTCCACACCCAAAACATCTAACACTCCTCAAACCTTTTGAAATTACTTCTCCTACCCATGTATCATGCTCATCAACCTCAACATTAATTGTTTCTCTAATCCAATCTTCCAAAGGTGCAGATCTTGCCCTTAACGGCCTGATTATTCTTTTGCATGCTGCATTCGCATTCTCAAATGCCAAAGCTTCAATTATTGCCTTACTAGCTTCTGATCCTGAGACCATTCTGTTTACTGCTGAAGCCAGTCTTTCTAAAAAATCTGTGAAAGATTCTTTTGGGCCTTGCATAACCTTTGTGAATGACTCAGATTTTTTTCCTGGTTCATCAACTCTGTCCCATGCATTCAAGGCTGCCATTCGACATAAAATTACGGTTTGAACATCATATAAACATTGTGTTTGTATTGAAGCATATTGGCCTTCTCCAATAAGCTGATCCTGACAAACTTGTATTCCTTTATCCCTCCATTGTGTTTCTACGTTTCTAGCTTCCTCCTTAAACCACGTTAGAAATTGAATTCTCTGGCTGGGTTCCAGAACAGCTTGTGCAATGTCCCGCCAGTCCTGTGGTATAATCCTATTATATGTTGACCAAGAGTTTAACATTTGCTTTACATATGGGGAATGCATGCCATAAGATACTATTGCCTCCTTAAACCTTTTAAAATCCATCAGTTCAATTGGAGCCCAGATATTTTGTGTAGCCATTTGATCAGGCATCTGCTGTACGGTTACAGGATAAATTAAGGATGACTGTGTGAAAACAGGCTTTCTTTCTGTAACCTTATGATCCAAACTTGAACCAACTTCACTGTTAAAATTAACAGGTTTTTCTAAAGCTGTTATCCTGGCACTTAAATCGACTATCTTTTTAAATAGTAAAATGAGAATAAGCATGGTGATTAACTGCATAATTCCCATAATACTAATCTTTTCATATAGTTGTTCCATTGTCAGACTGCCTAAAATTTCAAACAAAACCCAATTTTCTTCCAATGTACACAGGAAACCCATTTTTTTAAATGTGGAAAAAATTTGTCTTTTAAATAGTTTCATTTATGACTTACCAAATCTGCGTAGAACAGTAGAAATCCGAGCGAATTTCAAAAGAGCCACCTAGTGTCCTAGGTGTGAATCCAGAGAGAGAGAGAGAGAGAGAGAGAGAGAGAGAGAGAGAGAGAGAGAGAGAAACAGAGAGGCAGAGAGAAAGCAAGAGAGAAAGCGAAAGCGAAAGTGAAAGTGAAAGTGAAAGCGAAGGGGTAGCCAGCTAAAGCTTAAAGCCAGCCACTTGTTCCCTCTTGAGCCGAGTCAAGGCTTGGCTTTACAGCCAGGGGCCCTGTTTAGCAGGGCAGGCCTGAGCTGTTTGTAGCACTGGCTTTAAGCAAGCAGCTCACAGTCCAGCCTGAGCCCAGACCTGGGCCGGGGCTAGGGAGCCGGCTGCTCCGGCTAGGGAGCCGGCCCCAAGCAGTTTTTAATGGATTCTTGTCACGTTGGGCGCCAGATGTAGATGTAACCAATCGTATTATTAAAATAAGAAACACAGAGCCAAGGTAAAAGAGAAAAGCCGAGAGGTCAGAGCTCAGAGATAAAATCTTACCTCCTGCAGTGCTCCTAGCTTCCCCGAGAGAGGGAGGTACTTCCTGTGTCCCTGTTTAAATAATCTTTCTGTTCTGCCTTCTCATTGGTTGTAAACCCAACCACATGACTGCCTCATCACTGCCTGTAAGTACCGCCCTCCAGGTCTTAAAGGCGTATGTCTCCAATACTGGCTGTATCCCTGAACACACAGAAATCTACCTAGCTCTTCTAACCACCACGCTCTTACTATGGCTCTAATAGCTCTGACCCCAGGGCAACTTTATTTATTAACATAAAATTAAAATAACATTTCAGTACAAATAAAATATCACCACAGTTTCCTCCTCCCTGATATGGGAAGACACAGTGTTTGCTCCTCATTCTCTCCTCATCAACCAGCTCTGCCATTCTACAACTGATATCTATTACATCTTGCTTTCTGACTATTATATTTATGGAAATGCATAACCACCAGCTGAAATAGAATATGAAGCAATTCAAGTTTTGTGAGAGAGTTTCCTCTTTTTTTTATTTTAAATCAGAGTGTTCTTCTAAGGAACCATAGCTAACAATGGCCAAAAACAGAGAGAGGGGTAGGTGGAAGGGTAGGGTGGAGCTAGTAACAGCAGTGGGAGAGAGAAGGGGAGGGGCAGGGGGAGGAGGAGGGAGAGGGCCAGGGACAGAGGAAACAATCTGCCATGCTGGCAAACATTTAGAGAGGAAGAGAGCCCCCAACAGGCCATCACTTTCAAAGAAGAAACAGTTTTACTCTGGTGTGTTTTCTTTAGAAATTTTTTCCTAGAAGAGTTTTTCTCCAAAAGTAAAACAGGAATTTTCCCCAGAAGAACTGACATCAGTTTGGAAGACTCAATTCCCGTCACTTCTCATCTGAGGGAGGGAGCACCCTCCCAGGTCCACAGGGGTCATGCCTTCTGGACAGTTGTCTGCTCTACATGCAAGAACAGTCACTAAGGCTTTTTCCCCTCTAGTCTTCTCTAGAGGAGGTTCTCTGGAGAAGGAGGAGTCTGTATATAGTCCCCTCAGTTGATAATTACAACCAAGCTCTGTGTCTGACCTCACATCATTTTGACCAGTAGGTAAAACATTTGTAATGTGTCATGTAACTGAGCAAACCATGCCCCAGCTAGGAACGATGTAAAATAATGTCTGAACACTCAAAGGAGATTCTCCCCCTGCTGCATTGCCTACTGAGACCAGCAACACTGGGCTTGGGAAATGCACTGACTTATGACTGTTGTTTGAAGGGTGACTTCAAAAGTTCAGGTTACCTCTCCAAGATAGAACATGTCACAAGGGGCAACCTGAATCCTTGTTACAGACAATATTACAGTCACTCTTAACCGGTACAGAATGAACTAGTTCTTATTCATACGGGATTGAGATCTGTGTTTTGCAGGGTCAAATATCAACCGCCCAGAGTATCTTGATCCAACAGCCCCTTTGGATTCTTCAGGACACATAAGGGAGGAAGACAATGCCATCTGTAGGTACAGCTACAAGAGTAACCCTAGAGATTCATCCACTTCATATATACATATATATAATACTTTGGGAATTTCACATCATGCACCCCAATCCTGCAACCTTCACAGCACTCCCATATCTATCACTCACCCCTTCAGCATTGACCTATGACAGAAATTAATTAAAAACAAAATGAAACACATATAAATCCACCTCAACCCACTGTCTTTCCCACTTCCTCAACCCTTCTTCATTTGTCCTAATGACATCAGGAGATTCAGTATGTTACAAAGTATATGTATTTCTTCAATCAGGCTCACCCTCAAATGTTCTTTGCAATGAGTCATTGGTTTTGTTCAAGACTTCTTGCCTCTGGCACACCATCATTACTGGACCCTACATATACAAACTCCCCTAATATCCTGTTATTTCCCCAAGTCAGTCATAGAGATCCTAGGGTTAATGCAGTGTGATGTTCTGTATGTTAAAGTGTTGTTCTGATTGGTTAATAAATAAAATACTGATTGGCCAGTAGCCAGGCAGAAAGTATAGGTAGAACAAGGAGAGTGGAGAATTATGGGAAGTGGAAGGCTGAGGCAGAGGGACACTGCCAGCCGCCACCATGACAAGCAAGATGTAAGGTAGCAGAAGGCCAAGAACCATGTTGCAAATTATAGACTAAGAGATATGAGTTAATGTAAGGTGGAAGAATTAGATAGAAAGAAGCCTGCCACGATAATACAGTTTGTAAGCAATATAAGACTCTGTGCGTTTACTTGGTTGAGTCTAAATGGCTGTGGGACATGCCAGTGATAAAGTTTTGTCCTGACCATGGGGCAGGCAGGACTGGAGAAAACTCCAGCTACAGGTTAATGTTCTGTAGTACCAGTCATCAGGTCATAAATGGGATAGATGATAGGGGGGGCCAACCCAAGGGCAAGGATGTGGGTTTAAGTGGTAGCTGAGTGCTGTGGAATGGTCTGTATGTCAGATTGTTCTGATTGGTCAATAAATAAAACACTGATTGGCCAGTGGCCAGGCAGGAAGTAGGTTTGACAAGGAGAGAGGAGAATTATGAGAAGCAGAAGGCTGAGGCAGAGAGACACGGCCACCTGCCGCCATGACCAGCAGCACGTGAAGACACTGGTAAGCCACCAGCCAGTGGCAAGGTATAGATTTATAAAAATGGATTAATTTAAGCTATAAGAACAGTTAACAAGAAGCCTGCCACAGCCATACAGTTTGTAAGCAATATAAGTCTCTGTGTTTACTTGGTTGGGTCTGAGCAGCTCTGGGACTCAAAGATTTGTCCTGACTGTGGGCAAGGCAGAAAAACTCTAGCTACAGCTGAGCTCCTCATTTGGGCAGCTGGGACCAGCCTCCTCAGGTCGGGGTTAGAGACAGCTTTCCTACACCAATTCCATTGGGGTGCCCACAGTGAGGGTGTGGTGCTATACATCCTAAGAGGAACTGGGGCAGCTCTCCTGCTGCAGTGTCCAGTGAGGGGCAGAGCTAGTCATTCCAGGACCAGTGAAGGGCTGGGTGGGCTCAGCATGGCACTTGGATTCAACGTGTACAGTTCTTATGGACCTCTGTGGTAACAGTGACCATGGACATCAACACAGACACAAGTGCAGCAGGACTATGGACTGAGACATGGCCTGCAGGAGTAACTCAGGTCAATATATCTCATCAACTCCTTCTTAAGAGTAACTTATCAACTACAAAGTCCTTCCTTATGTCAGGTCTAGCCACTCAACTTCATGGTCAGGAGAAAGTTGCCATTGTCACTTTGTTTGTGGGACATGCCCACATGAAGGTTGCCATGTTGGAGTCATCAGGAGAATCATAGGAATAGATAAAGGATTATACAATATATAGGGACACAGTGTGGCGCATGTATAAGGGGAAAATTGATTGATACCAAGTTGATCTGCAGAGCTTGTAATTGTAGAAGACATTGTCAGGGAGTATGATTATGGATAAACCAGAGTCTGTGTGTCATTGTGAAACATCTTTTAGACATGACTTTCTGCATTCTTTCCTTGGTCCTTATTTTGAAGGTAACTTTAATCATCTTTATGTTCACATAATAGAATAAATTACTTTAAAGCAGTTCCATACTATCACCTTGCCCAGAAAATATGTACAGCCATATCATTTTCTACATGCTAGATATAATAATCTGCTTTGGTTCAATAGAATTGGGGAATCAAGAGACAGGAATAAAGAAACTGACACAGGACCATGATGTGAGGAGAGCAGCTTAGTTTCTATTGCTGTGAAGAGAAACATGACCATGGCAACTCTTGAAAAGCAAAACATCTGGGGATCCTTCACACTCTGACCTCTCGTCATGTGTTTACTGCTGAACACAAAAAAACTTTCAAATGAATCCACTGAAACCATAGCAGTGATTTTCAAGAATTTATGATGCTAAAAACGAAGCAAAACCACACTGTGTGTGAGTACTGATGTCATCAAGATATGGTGAGCAATCTCCGGAAATGGGGCACAAGAAGAGGGCTGAGAACACTGTACCAATGTGCAGCAGAAAGTTGTTGCTATTGCTTCCCCACTGGGATGACAACACTTCCTTCTTTTGATTTCATTTCAAGTAACACCACATTTCAGTTCAATGCCACCAAGAACGTCAGTATCTTCTCTCTAGGAAAGTGGGGAAAAAAGTAACAAAATATTCAATGCAAAGAAAATTCAAGAGACAAATGACATCCACCATGGAGCCTCCATCACCATAGAAAAATTAAATGAATAATTATACACATTGGCAGTACTGAACCTCTATTATGTGGTAGAACCCCTCAAGGCTCTTCTGCTCAATTTTCAAATGGACAAAGACAGAGTGTGTGCAGTATCCACTACTAAAGTAAAACTGAATAAATATCTGTAAGTCCAAACTTCTGGGTAACTAACAGGTAATCAGAGGCACTGCAATCACTTGCTATCACTGAGTCTTCTGGTCTGTATTTCCACCTCCCAACTTCAGGCACAGAAAGCACTCAGTGAAAAATATTGATCAGAAAAGTTGTATTGGGAAAAAACTCAAACATTTATATCTTACAAGGACAAACTGGGATATTTATACTTTACTACAGATCTTAGAGTCTTCTGATGTTGATATCTGGGGATTCTTGAGATTCTGACCTCTGGCCATGTGCACACTGCTCAACAGAAAAGCCTTTCTGATGAATCCACTGAAATGAGAGCAGGAACCTTGTTGGATTTAGGGCGCTAAAAAGCAAACAAACACCACAGTGTGTGTGAGTGCTGATGTTATCAAGATATGGTGAGCACTCCCAGGGAGTGAGGTACAAGAAGACAGCTAAGGAGACTGTAGAGATGGTTGACAGGTCAAGAGCACTTACTGATCTTCCAGAGGTCCTGAGTTCAATTTCCAGAAACAACATGGTGGCACATAACCATCTGTAATGAGATCTGGTGCCCACTTCTGGCCTACAGTCACATATGATATATACATAATAAATGAATAAATAAATAAATAAATCATTTAAAAGAAGAAGAGGAAAAGGAGGAGGAGGAGAGGAAGAAGAAGAAGACAGCTGAGGACACTGTGCCACTGTGGGGCAGAGAGTGTGTCTCGACTCAAACTCTACAGAAGTTACAGGGAAAGTATAGAAAAGGAGCAATCAGGTATCACAATCTTTGAGTCAGACACAGGTAGAAAAATATACATGCTGTTTTGGGTAATTGGCTTTGGTAGAAAGATCGTGCATACAGGAATGATGGGCAGAAAGGGAGATGTATCCATGCATCCTGACTTTGAAGGCACTGTGAAGCACAAACTTAGGCTGACAAAATAGGTCCATGACTGAGAGAAATTTCAGAGACACACTGTTAACAGTAGAAGTCACAATGGCTATAACACAGAGAGGCCCGGAATGGTCTTCATTCAGACGAATGGTCTCCTGGAACACTAAACGGCATCCCTTTCCATCTAAAGGTGAGAGGACACTGAAAGTGGCAAAATAACACCGAAAATTTTCCTTAGAGCAAAGCATACATGATACATTTCATGAGTTTCTGTGAACATATGTGTGTGTGCAGCAAAGATGTGGAGTGAGAGAACAACTTCCATGAATAAGATTTCCGGTGCCACCATGAGTCCTAGGGATGAACATGAATATGTCAGTCTTGATCAG